>NC_065589.1:25213602-25838602 GCF_024542745.1 Macaca thibetana thibetana | reverse complement strand
TGCTGCCTTTTCTGGGCTTTCACCTCCTTAACATAGCCCTGAGCGTTTCTCCAGAACTTCCTGTTTGCCTGCAGCTGCACAGATGCAGGTCCCACCCAAGGGTCATCTGAAGGAGGCTGGGTGAAAGGTGGGAGTTGGCTGTGTTCCCCATAGCTCCTTGGGGTTTTCTCCACCCACACATGGGTTCTCTGGCTTCGCCACTCCCATCGGGCTCTGAAGCCAGTGGAGCAGAGGCCCCATATCCAAGTTAGCTCACATGAAGGTCAAGGTGACCCAAAAGGGCTTGTGGCCAAGATCCTTCTTCTTCTTCTTCTTCTTTTTTTTTTTTTTTTTGATTTTTCACTTTTCCAAAAGTCCAAACAAGTGATGACTTTAGGACATAGCATTCTGGAGAAAACAGGGGAAGGAAACAAAGTCCTCCTTGGTTAGGGAAATGGAGAAAAAGCACACAGGGGGTGAGGCCTTTGGATTTTCTGAAAGAGCGTCCCCATGGTCAAAAACCCGTACACAAACCTTGTAGGTGCTGGGCCTATAGGAACTGTAAACAGAAGGACAGAATGAATATTCCTGGGGTACAGAGACTAAGTCAATGCCAGTGTTGAAAAATTTCCAATATGTGGGTCTGGAAAATGTTCCTAGTGCAAAGCAGAGTTTTCCGGGCGGCTACCATTCCTTCACAACCTAAGAGGGCAGAGGCTGAAGTCATCAGGCGAGGATCTGTCTGCTCTGGCTAGTCTTGGGCTGTTCACCACATGCCTGTCCTAATGATTAATTAGATTATTTCAGTGTTTAGAGTATTGTGAAGATATAACACTGTATTAGAACATTGCATTGTATTGGCTTGGGGATAATACCGTCATGCAAATAACATGAAAACAAGTTTTTTAAGGTGAGGATTCAGGAGCTCCGTGTAACTGTTCTGAGTCTCTCTTCTCACTCTGTCTGTCTACAATTTGCTTCTGAAGGGACTTTGGTCCATGACAGCATAAGGGAGGAGATAAGCAGGTTGATAAAATGGCAAACTTCTAAGGAGTCCAAGGAAAGAAGAGATTTTGTCTACAAAGTTGTGTCAGCTATCGCTGTTGGATTTTTGGAGATTTTATCCAACACTCTCAGCTCTTTGATGCCCCAGGGGGCTGGCCCTTATGCTCTGTGTCACCTGGGATCTCTTGTCTGCTGACTTCTGAATTTTGCCAATGAGAGCAGCAGCGGGAGATTAGATAAATGTCGGAATGTTTCTTCCCAGTGTCTGAGCCTGACAACAGCTGTGATCCTCCTAGTACAGATTTTACCAGGAGGTCCATTCACAACCATTCCTCCCCACACACAGTTTTGGCTGTCAATGGGCTCCTGTCGTGCTATTTTGCCCTTTTTCCTTCTCAGTCCTAAGGGTCTGAAGACCCCATTGCTAGGCTCTAGGTGTCTCTTCTCTGTAAATAATCCCTTTGACAAAGTCTTCATTTGGACCATCTGCAGGGATCTGTGGCTCCCTAATCATAACAAGTTTCCTGAGGGAAGTAAATATTGCACACTCAGCATCATGGTATTCTAGTTTGTTCCTGACTGTTGACTTTGTCCTATGGGAGAGGTCACCTTTGTGCAAATTGGCAATCCACAAGAAGTGAGCTGTGCACAAGAGCATTTGAAGACTCACGACACACAGTCATAGCAGGAAGTGGCAAGGCAGCAAGCTGTGAAGAGGCAGAAGGGTAAGATGGGGACCAGAAGCTGAAAGATACAGATGATCCAGAGAGCAATTGTAATAGACACCGAGGTGAGCTGCTCAGATTGCAGGTGTGTGGTCCACCAAGCAACCTCCAGCTGATGCTCCCTTCTGAGTCTGCCTCAGCAGGGAAATGCCATTTCTTACAGGCGCAGCCCAGCCGGGTAGGGTATAAAGGGTATGAAGGCCTGGCTATACTGCCTGATGGTTTGTTCGGCTCCTTCTTCTGTACAGCCATGCAGCCTCTCTCTTCAAGTACTGACCTCTAATAAACATCTTGCATTCAAACTCCATCTCTGCTCCCTGAGAACCCAACCTATAAGGCTAAGTTTAAAAGAATTTACAGCAAGAGCAGCAAAAGCACATTAAAATAATTAAACCATTTTTACTTTTTGGATTTATTTTATAGATTTCATATGTTGCAAGGAGCATTTATATTTTGTACAGAGGCAGAGAAAGTCCCAGGGGGCATGAGAGCTGGGTGAGAGCCATGGCTGATGAGTTCTTTCAGAGCTTCCGAAGGAGGGAATCCAGATCAGAAATGTGCAAACTTCTAAGAAGTTAGAGCTTCGTTCAGTGACATTATGGATACACACAGGATTATTTGAGACTAATCTGAGTTTACATTTAGGAGGTAAAATAGACATAACCATGGAGGATCCGGGCTATGAAGCATTTTCCCTATCCCTATTTGACAAAAAGGGAAACTGACAATGGGAAACTTTGCAGTATCTGTGTGCCTGATGGTCAGCAGAGATGTTTTTCACATGAACTTGAAAACAGCACTGAATCAGCATGTGCATTCTTTTCTTAGGGTTATGGAAGAGTGAGGACTTGAAATATTTTACCCCAACAAGTAAAATGACTTATCTGAAAAATGAACATGTTTTTTTATTGCATTTCTAGATTTCTGACCCACAGGAACACTCCTTGCCACCCCTTAATAGTCTTTTCATCCCAACATCCTGGTACCCACACATTTGCATGAGGCTCAGACTTAATAGTGTCCTCTTCCCATGTCTCACACCCCTGACTGCTGGAAACTTCGTGTCTAACCTCATGCCCCCTCATTCCTTCCTGCTTATACCCTTTCCTGGTTACTTCCCCAGAAACCATGTGGGTGGCTGGTTCTTGAGTTTAAATATGAGTCTCATTTCTACCCTGGAGCTACCTCTGAGGCAACAGGAAACACAAGAAAAATACGATCCACCTCTGAGTGGGTGAATGTCATATCCTTGACCAGAGACATAAATTGTGTTACAACTCAGGGACAAGGTAAAGTGAGGGCTTAGGAATTTCCTAAATGAGCAGAACCAGCTCTATCCCTAAAGTCAGTTCTTTCAAATAAGGCCTACTCAGATTGAGACAATTCTTACTTCCAGGCACACTGGACTAAGGCTTATGACAGAGTCATGCTACGAGGCAATATCCCACTTTTCAGTCTTGCCCACCTCAAGCCCAACATAGCTACCAAAATAACCTAAAGAAATCTAAACTCTCATCACTTCCACTGTTACTAATAGGATCCTTTACAAATAGCATGTTGATCTCTGTCCAGAAGGTGTTCCCATCTCTTAGCCTGCTAATCCTGCCCATATGATCAATGAATTAAGAGCTTCTAAAAGCTCCTCCAAATGATCTCTATCTCCGGGCCAAGTCTTTAGATTTAGTTTAGCTTTCAACACCTCTGTGATATAAGCTCTGACAAAAACAGCTTGCATCCTTTGGTTTAAGCTCTAACAAAAACAGCTTGAATCCTTTGGTTTATGCTAATGAATGCATTTCTCCCTTTTTATCTCTTCTCCCTTTCCATGTCAAGGAGGGAGACAGCACACTGGGACGAAGACAAATATGGTGATAGTGTGTGGCCAGAGTAGGACCACCGTGGGAGGGAATTGGAGGACAAATTACTTTTGATATTTTCCAAGTCACATTTAATGGTTTCACACTAGCCAATTCTTCCCCAAACCCACCTAGCTCAGGAACTCAAGTCTTTCCAACCAAAGGATCAAAGGAAACATTTCTGCTTTCAAAGTTTTATTGAGATGTTGAGGAGAAACAGCCAACATATACATTCCTCATTTCGTCACAACTGGCATTTGATCCACATTCCATAGGCTCCTCTCTGGCTTTGATCTAACATCAGTTCTCCTTGGCAGTCCCCCTTCTGCTGTTCTTGTTGCTGCCTGGTGCTGTGTGAAGTGCACCAGGGCAGAGCCCGCTGAGGACTCACAAGTGGGAGCGGTAATTGCGATTGGCTGTGGGAAAAGACAGGTTTGCAACAGAGACGCAATTAGAACATTCCCATCAATACTCTTATTGCTCAAATCTGCATTTAGTTATTGGAAATAATCTCAGGCCAAGATTTCAGGGTCCTGTGAGGGCTGCCTCCAAGAGGGAGGGCCTGGCAGCAATATGTGCCTAAGTTTGGCAGTTTCCTCCCCATTCCTCACTCACCATCATCACCCCGTTTCCTACTTTTCAGGTTGCCCTTACGGTATTTCCTTTTGCTGCCACCTCTCTTGACTCCCTTGTGAGGAGATCGGCTCTTGCTCCTCCTCATGCCATGACTCTTTAATTTGCGGCTGGTCGACATGGTAAGTTCTGCCAAAATGAGGGGCTTTGCAAGGCCCGGGGGCCAGGAGTCTGGATATTTAAGGGCTTGGCCATTGTGACAGGGAAGGGGCGTGGCTCAGCAGGTGGGCGGGGCTCTATTGTGCTGTCACTCACCTTTGCTGCACTTTGGTCATATATGTGAAATAAGGTGGTCCTTTTCATGCAGCTCAAGGGTTTCCCTTAGTTTTGAGGTCCTTTTGATGTTAAGTGAGGCTTTCCCAGAGGTGTTATTGAGCAACCGAATCCCAGCCCTGTGCCA
Organism: Macaca thibetana thibetana; assembly: GCF_024542745.1. Taxonomy (NCBI): domain Eukaryota; kingdom Metazoa; phylum Chordata; class Mammalia; order Primates; family Cercopithecidae; genus Macaca; species Macaca thibetana. Next base: position 25,834,004 of record NC_065589.1, on the reverse strand, counting down.
GGCATCGGAGGAGTACAAGAGACCATTCGAATATGCTTCTCCTGCCTGTAGGAAATGTAACAGTCATTGATTGTGTGTGTATGCATCACTGTTTAAGTCTCTCACAGCATCCGGAGATAATAAATATATTTCTATAAGGACTTGACTCTAGAGAACCCAATTCAATAAGATCAAAATAGAAATATTCCTTCTTTTTTGTCTAGGTCAGGATTTCTCAGTCTAGGCGCTATTGACACAATGGGCAGGGTAACTTTTGGTGGGCTGTCTTGTGCATCCTAGGATGTTTGGCAACGTCCCTGGGCTCTACCCACTGGACACTAATGACAACCCAAAATATTCCCAAACATTGCCACCTGTTTCTTCGGGAGGCTGGGGAAGTGAGGGACAAAATGACTCTGGTTCAGAACAATTAACCTAATCGTTTTTTAAAATTTGGTCACAGATATTGATCACATAGCATATGCCATACATTTAGGTGGTAGAAAATCAGTGGAGGATAAAAACATGTAGAAACTGTGCTCGTGGAACTCTCAGCCCACTAGGGAGAAAGCCATTCATAGGCGTCTACATAAGTCAGTGAATAAGTACTTAGGGAGTCATTTTGGCTGGAGAAGGACAGAGGGAAACTCCCTGCATGGTACAGGATGAGGTTGGAGAGAGAGAGATCAAACCATGATCAAGTACATTGGGAAGACTTGAAAATGTTAAGAGGATGGCTTGTGAGATTAGAGGGTGCCAACTGGGTGATGTATTGACTGGAGGAACTGTGTAAAGGGAGATGCTACTGTCAACATCAATGGTTCAGTAGAGAGAAGGATTTGATGATGGCTTAGGTCTGGCCAGGAAGGGTAATTGAGATATAAAGGAGACAAGAGACCAAGACTTGGTAATGGATTGGATTTGGGAGGTGAAACAGATGGTGTCAAGGGTGTGGCTTTTGTTTCTGCATAATGCAGTTATCTGGATGCTGGTGCCATTCTTGGGGATAAAGGCCAGACATGGGGAGAGTGATGATCATGTACTTGGTATGACATACTGGCTTTGAAGTGCCTTTGACACTTACAAATAGATATATTGAAGGATTATTGGTGTATAAGTCATCCAGCCTTTCCTTTTTCCTCCATTATACCTCATAGTAAATGCTTTTGAAAAGATTTTTTTTTTTTTTTTTTTTTTTTTTGAGACTGAGTCTTGCTCTTTTGCCCAGGCTGGAGTGCAGTGGCACAGTCTGGGCTCACGGCAACATCCGCCTCCTGTGTTCCAGCATTTCTCCTGCCTCAGCCTCCTGAATAGCTGGGATTATAGGGGCATGCCACCATGCCCAGCTAATTTTTGTATTTTTAGTAGAGACAGGGTTTCGCCATGTTGGCCAGACTAGTTTTGAACTTCTGATCTCAGGTGATCCACCCACCTTGGCCTCCCAAAGTGCTGGGATTACAGGTGTGAGCCACTGTGCCCGCCTCATTCAGATTTCTATAGAACTTGTTTGCTATTTCTTCCATTTGTCCCTCCTTCTCTCTCCACTGCCATTATCCTCATTCAAGAACTGAGCATCTTATGTGCAGGAGATCCTTAGCAAAAGTTGGTTGAATAGAAGAGCGAATGTAGTTCAAGCCCCACTCCCTGGTTTTCTGATATCTATAGATGGCAAATTGTGTTTTGAAACCCAGATTCCTTGAATAGCCACCATATGTGACACTTTCCATTTTCCTCTTCCAGGCAGGTCTCTCTGGAAACCTTCTGTTGGTGATTTGTTGGTGACTTTTATTCACACAAAGAAGCAGTTCTATAAAACAGACTACTGGCTTGCTTGTTGGTACTCCAGACCTTCTGTGTCCACTCAAGGCTGGTTGTTTCCTCTACAAACCTGCTCCCATGAGAGCAGGGACCTGCGTGAAAGCAGGAATTGAGAAATTGGGCTCACCACTGAATATTCCCTGGGAGTTAATCAGTCCTGCCACAGAATGGAAGCTCAGTAAATATTTGTGAAATGCATTTGGTCAGTGAATGAAAAGTCCTTTTATTTTTCTAAATCCTGTTCCTTCCCACTTTGTCCCACATCTCTAAGGAAGACTTCCCAACTTACCAAATTTTCACTGTCCTTTGAAACTTCTTCAGAGTTTATTATCCATATGACCTTGGCTTTAAAGTCTAGACAACCAACCCTAATTGTGTGAAATTGTGTTTTATGCCTGCATTGCCAGCCATGTGTGTTAGACTGGTTTCAACAGGAGGTGGTGTGTCTTCGTTCTGGTCCTCACTGGACTTCTCTGGACGTTAGCTCCCTTGTTCTATAAATAAGCAGGTTGGGCTAGGTGATCTCTGAAATGATCTGACTTTGGTGATAGCCTCCTTCTCGTTAGGGACTGTACCTTTTATTTCTACTGCATTTTCCACAGGTACTAGCATGGCCCACACTAGGTGGTCAGTGAATATTTGTTCAGTCTAGCTGCTTTGGTGTATTATGAGGATAGTTCAACACAATCACAGTGACTTTGCACAAGTGGGGGCATTTCTAGGCAGGGAAGAGAGAAGACATTGTCCTCACAACAGGTCCTCTGGTGCTCTGTGCCTGCCTCTCATGCCTGACACCATTGGCTATAATGTTTACAGAGGAACTGGCCTCTTTAGTTTTAGAGGTATTTTTCTGGATGGTCCTGAAGATTGGATACTATTTCTCTCCTCAGTCCCTCCCACCCTCAAAAGACCTGCTGTGCCAAGGAGAAGTTGAGATCACAGGGAAGAAGACAGCCAGACTTGGGAACTGATGAAGAAACAAACAAAAAAGTCCCCTTTGCCCAGAGTTGAGGAGCAGTTCTGGTTCCAGACACCCATGCTGAGAAACTTGAGCAGCAGAAAACCCAGTGGGGGACGGGGTAGGCGATTCACAGGCCACTCAAGGCGGGGGTGTGTGGAGGCTGTTTGGGTTGGCTCCTGTATTGGACCTCCTGGAGGGAGGACGGAGCAGGGCTGAGCATTGGCCACTGCTGCCTGTCTCTGTTTCTCTTTCCATTTCTGCCCCAGTGTTGCTCAAGCTAGCAGCCATTTAGATAGAGCCCAGTAAGCTACTTCTAACCCTTAGCAGGTCCAGGATGAGGCCTTTCCTTGAGAACCATCTGTTAATCCAGTCTGCTGACTGTCTCATCATTTTTTTTCCTGCTATCTTTGCACAGAGAGGACATATGAGTGACTTCAAATAACTCAGCATAGGACTAACAGGGACAGCCCCATAAACCTGTTTCCTTCATACCTTAGCTTCCCTGGTGGGACTTAGCTTTTTTTCCCCTTGATGAAAGGAAATGACTATGTTCTGATCATTGTTGGCACAGAAAGAGAGATAACTAAATTCCTGGCCTTTTGAGAAGAGACACTATCAGCCTTTTCTTTCTTGGGGCCCAGGGATGTCTTGCCTGGAGACAGGTAAATGGACAGGATGGTGTCTGTATCTCCTAGACGGGTAGCCAGGGTTGCAGTGCAGGAAAGGGCTTGGAGGCCAGTGCTCTCACTGGTCCCTTTCCTAGGTTAGGAAAGGTAGGCTTAGGGTGTCACTGTTTTGGAAGTCAGATCTCTAGTTAGATTCCATGTCACCTCTCCAATTCAAACTCACTCCATTAATTTTCCCGGGGAGTACAGCGGATGCCTTCATAGGGCTGGATCTTCCCAGCAGGCTGAGACTTGGGGCTTATGAAGAGGGAACATGGAAAAGTTGCTGACAGTCCTTACACATGTCGATGACTCAGTCTGAATCCCTCTCTGAAATCTAAGTCTCTCCAGATGTTGACCTCGGCTGGAAAACGGGGGCCTTTTACCCTGTTCACATGCACACCCTGTCTTCTCTACTGCTGCTGCTGCTGCTGTTCGAACAGGCCAAAGGGGCGTGGGGACAGATTGGAGGAGGAGAAAGTGGCTGACAGAGGTGCCTCACCAAGGGGGCAGAGCTCTCTGAACTCAGAACACATTCACTGTCTTCAGTAGGGAATAAGAAGAGGCCAGAGACCAAGGCCTAGGGGTAGTTTGCAGAGCAAAATGGGGGAAGGATCTTAACTCCATACACCTTTTTTTCATCCAGTTCTGGAGGTATAGGCAGCATCTTGGTTCTGAGGATGGCCTGGAGTCTGTCTGAAGATATGGTGGTGTTCCTTCCCATTTTTCCATCAGGCTTCTCTCCTATTCTTTCTGCTGCATTCTCAAATTGTTTTTCAGTAAACAATTTCTGCTTTTTTCAGGAGAGAGATTGGGGTGCTTAAAGTGAGAGATTTATCACAAGAGCAATGGTCATGGGAGGCTCTTAGGGTCTACCTTGTCCTGCTTCTTTGGGAGCCAAGAGGCTTATCTCAGGGGCCACACCTGGGCGGTGGAAGAGCCAGGATAGTGACAAGATTGCCGACCCCAGGCCAAGGACTGCCTGCTGCACCATAGTGCCTTCCCTACTCGACTTAAAAACAAACCTGTCCTTGAGTCTCCACTCTATTAGCCTTTTCTTTCATGCATGCCTGCTATGATCACAGTGAAGGAACCTAATATTAAAGAGGGAGAACTGGAAAAAAGTAGTCCTTTTTAGAGGCAGAGCATGAATTTGGATGACCTCTGGACAACTTTCAAGTTCTCATTTTGAGAGCATTCAAACTTTCATTTGCTTTTAATTATTTTCAGACTTCTGAAAATTGATCATTTCTGTTCCTTTTATCTTTCCAAGTCCCACTAACAATAAAACTACATGGTATAATGGTGCATAAAGAAAATTCAAATTGTATGCTTCAGAGGGTTCTAAATAAAGTTTTCACATTGACCACTAGCCACTAACCTGCCTCCCTTAATCCCCATCTATAACATAGTAACAAAAAATATGTCCTTTTTCCGAATACACTGGAAATACAGTTCCATTCAGCTGTTGAGTTAAAAGTAGGGCTGCATCCCAGGGTGTTAGAAAAGGGTGTTATGGTACAAAAATATCACACATATTAAAATCATTTGGCCTCATGTGGTCACGAATAATATGTTTTAATCCATCCACCAACTGGAGTAAGGAACTTTGAGTTGGAGTGTTGCTAGAGAACAATTTTATAATAAATAGACCTTGAGATGAAGTGTAACAGACAAAGTCACAAATCATAGGCAAAGTGAGATCTCAAACCTACATCTCTTAATCTCCAGTCCAGGCTTCTGCCACTATGCAATGATGCACCGCAATTATAATTTCTGGCCTCTTTTTTATTTTCTGTGCATTTGGTCTGCTTTTCTCTTCTCCCCTTGTGTGCTAAGAGCCATGTACAGGAGCCTTGGCCCTCTTAAAATCATCCCACCTGCCAAGGGCCATCAGTTCAGAGTTTTAGGGCACCTGACCCTTTGAAAGCGGGGAAAGAGTTGCTATCAAGGGGGGAAAAGGACCGCAGAGACAGGCTGAGGTTGCCACACATGAAGAAGGTCAATGGCTTCATAATGGGTGATTTCAAAGCATTGTGACCATCAGGCTGGTAGAGTGCATTGGATACAGGAGATCTGACTAACTCTACTGACCAAGGTTGGGCCAAGAGAGAGCATCACAATGAGCCCTACCTCTTTGACTTGGCTTGCCAAGCCTCTACTTCCTAGTCTTAGTGGTGATTGAGGGAGAAGAACAGGCAGATTCAAAGCATAATTTTACTACATGTCCTGAAACTCTTAAAAGAGAGAGTTGGCAATGAAGGCTTGCTTGACAGTGTCACTGTCAGGTTTCCCCATTGTTCTTTGGGGCAGAATTCTCATATTTGGAGATCTCAAAAAGTAGGTTTAGTTGTATTTATACTAAATAAAAAGAAAAAAGTCGATCTTTTGCTGCTCTTTCTAATCCTAAAGTTCTGTGGTCCAAAGCACAAAGGTTTAGTAACACTTCCCTCTTCATTACATTCTTGTTCTGGGGAAGCAGATGGGACTTGCCTAGAGAAATGTTCAAAGCAAAGCTTTTGTTTTTAGTAAGGACCAAAGAAAGACCCAGATGCTTTAGAGTGTGGAAGTAATCAGATTTTATTGATCAAGAAATTCCAGATACTTGGCAGCCTTATTACTGTTATTATTATTATTATTATTATTATTTGGTGGGGAGGAAATGTAGTAGGTCATACCATGGAAATGTTCTGGGGTTCTAGTAAGGACCATGTCACCATGTAGAAATATTTGTTTTCTAAGACTACTGCAACAGTAAAAGTGCACTTTCTTCATGTTGCAAGAGAGGAAAGACAAAACTGAGGTTTAAAAGTCCCTGGTTAGAGCAGGAGAGCCACAGGAAGTTCTTCAGATGGGCACACAAGGCTAACTTGACATTTTCCAAATTTTCCCTTATGATTTTGTTACCTCTTTAGCTCTGGTTTGGCCTAGCTTACTTGCTACTTCCTGTGACATCTGCTTTCTTGTGGGTGTGACTAGCTAGGGCTGGTGTTGTGGGCAGTAAAGGAATTTACCAAGACAATCATAGGTAAAGAAAGGCAGATTTATTAGACAAAGTATGAAGGTATGTTGCAAGAAAGCAATGGGCAGCACAGCAAAGAAGGGGCTGTCTGCAAAGAGGCAGGGGCTGGAGGGGAGTTTTATAGGATTTATGTGCAGAATGACGTTGTGCTGCTGGGTCTATGTGGGGAAGGAGGTCATTGTGCCCACAGGTTATTTGTGTTTAGCCATTTCTCAGAAAAATTGTTTATTTTTCTCCTCCAACCTGGGGCCGGCCTTCCCCTACCTTGCGTCCTTTCTTTGTTGTTACTTATTAGGACTCCACATGCTCCAGATAAAAAAAGTTATGTCTCCCTAGAACCAGCTACATAATTTGTGAAGTCCAATGCAAAATGAATATGCTAGTCTCTTGCTAAAAAGTTATTAAGAATTTCAAGGTGGTGACAGAAGAGCATAAATCTGGGATCAGTGTGGGTAAGTGGGCACAAGACCGTTTGTGATGCACAGGTCCCATGACTATGAAGCCCACCCTGTCTGTTCTGCCTCACTTAAGGCACTACATATGGCAAATACCAGATAACTAAATTGAAAAATCCCTATCTTGTTCACCTTTATAGTCCAGGAGAGCTGGTCAAATCTCCTATTCATAATGGGAGATTGATGAATACTTGCAAATGACTTGCTTCATACTGAGGCTGTGCCATTTGCCTGAGAATGAACTTAGCCTCTTCATTACTGGGTCCATGACCATCTCCCCTCTCCCCTCCTCACACACATCCTCTATCCATAGCTGGTACTACTCCTGTCTTCACTTCTCCTACTCTTACCCTCAAGCCTTGCCAATCACTGCCCTCTTCCTCTTCCTTCTCCTTGTTCTCCTTTAGTGGTGCTTTCTTCTATGCTCCTGTAGGAAACTGGCTGAGGCCTAGGGTACATGCAGCTCTGCTGTATCCTAGTGTGGCTGAATGCACTCACTTAGTGCTTATACTTAGTGATGGGAGATGTTAGGGGCCTGAAGGTAGTTTTCCAGTCATTTGCCTGAAGATTGTATTCTCAGCTCTGAGACAGAAGGAGCCCAGCTGCAAAGAAGCTAGGCCACTGTGACTGGGTCTTCCCCTCTCTGGGATATCACAAAGTCCACATGAGGTCAGTGAACCAATCTACAAGAGAAGGGCTGAGCAGGGGACCTGGGATGATTTCCTCCAATATTTAGTCAGACTGATTTTCTGGATCCAAGCTTCTCAACTTACTACATGTGGACAAATCATTATATTTCTTCCAGCCTTAAAAATCTTCGTAAGTTACAGAGAGAAGGACTCAGGCTTAATGGCAATCCTATTATTTTACTAATGAGGAGACGAAACACCTAGTTGGAGATCACCTCCTTACTGGCTCAGAGCTTCAGGAAATCGCTCAAGGGTATGCAAATACTGAACAGCAGAACTGGGATTTAGATCCACATCTACTTAATTTTAGTGCATGTGCTCTAACTGCTGCCACAGAAGGGATGCAGAGGAAGATGGTCAGTTACCCAGAGGGTGATATCTTTGACTTAATGTTCACCATAAAGACAGCTATCAACAGAAGACTTGAAGTCTAACTTGTTATCTATTGTAGGAAAGTGCCTGCAACATGGTAAGTTCTCTAGTGATATTAAGCCATTTAACCCAAGCCAACCATGGAGTTGGAGAAGAATGGGGTGTGTTATAAAATACTGACATGATTTACGTGGAGGGGAAAATTTTTAATCCTAGACTTCTGCCCTAAGTGAATAGTGAATGACTGCTGAGTAGACACAGGAGCGGGAAACAGATGTGAACAGAAAAAAATTGGTTTTAGTTTTGTATAGGTTGAATGTCTACCAGACAGGTCCAATGTTCCCAAGGATGCCCTGTAGACAAATGGGATAGAGACATGGGGTTGAGAGAATGGGGTTGAAAGTAAGGCATGCAAAACTGGAAGCTGTGACACTTGAGGTGGTCAGAGCACTTTTAGGGGACCTACTAAGAGTCAGGCACTGTGTGAGCGCTTGAGGAACCTCATCTCATTTCTCTGTCCTTACCTTAGGTGATTCCTGCAGAGCATCTGACAATCAGAGAAGAGTTAGAATACATTAAGCTCAGCATCACATATGTGGTTTAAATACAACTCTACCTCCTTCTCTTTCTTTCTCTTCTTCTCTGCCTTTGTTGCCCTACCCAGGATTAAAACCTTAGGTCTTACGTTAAAAGAATGACAAGAGAACTGTAGCATTCTCTGCCTCTTGGGCGTCTGCAAGAGGTGGAATATTAGAGGGACACTGGGGGATGCTAGGATGATCACATCCACCCCTCCACCCCCTACGACCTCAACATGAAGTTGGCCCTCTTGAAGTGGGTGAATCACTACAGCCCTTGTTCAGGAAGTGTGTTTGAAACCAGGCTTTTAAGGAAGAGAGGTGATGACATTTCTTGGGACCTTCTTGCCAACCTGACCATTCTGGTTGGCACCACCCAGAGCTACATTGCTTAGGCTTGAAGCCCAGGTGTGTTGTTGGGCTCTTCCACCTTTATGAGGCCCATGTTTCTATGATGCCAGGTGGCAGCCCTTCATCAGCCTTTGGGCTACATCACTGTGGAGGTGGCTGGAGTCTCTTTTTTCATGCAAACTGCTGCCCAGTGAAACTTCATAAAGCAAGGCTAATCATGTTACTCTTCAGTTCAATCTGAGAAACTCTTTATTGTTTACAAGATGTAGACATTTTGACTAAAGCATTTCAATTTCCATATCCCCATCTCCAACCCTAACCTGGCTTTTTAGCCATGTCCTTTATTATTTCCTTCAGGGAACCTCTGTTATAACCAAACTGGGTTATTTAAAAAGTAGAAAAAGTACAGGTGTTCATAGGAAATTCAGTGATTTGTACTATTTTTTTCATCTTCACCTATTCAACTTCCATATGTGCTTCAAGACTCAAAACAAAGGCCCTATACTCTATGGTTACTTCTTTGTTTAGTTACATTTTATATCTACCAATAGAAGATGCCTTCTCTGGCCAGATATAAGCTTCTTGAAGTTCAAGCTATATTTCTGTGGGGCTCTAGGGGATAGGGCAGGGGTAGTAGATTTAGAAAATGAACTGGAATAGAGCTTTAAATTCCACATTTTGGGGACTTAGAGTAGAACTTGGGGGAGGGGCAGGGGAAGATTACAAAGGGAGCACAGTAGAACGTACTTATTATCTTGATTTGTAGTAATGGTTTATGGGTGTATACCTGTGTCAAAACTTATCAAATTGTACACTTAAAATATGTGCAGTTAATTGTATATCAATTATACTTCAATACATTCATTTAAAAAGTGTACATTATTCAAATCCTCCCTCAGGAGCTCTTTCTAGAAGTAAGGCAATGAAACCAGGAATATATGCCTAAATGTGTCAGCAGACAAAGGCTTTAAAAATGCTAGACTTGTATTTGAAAGGCATAGAGAATTTTGCTTGGTTTCTGTAATTCATGGGGGTTCCAATGGGCTATCCTGATAGGAAGCCAGCTGATTTAAGGAATCCCAATAGGCATTTTCTTAATTTTATCCAACATTTCAGTACTGCCCCAACCACTCAACCAAGCTTTCATGTTGACTTTCAGCCATTGTGACAAGGCACCATCAATCATGGACCCTTTACCAGGAGGGTCCATGTCATAAGCCACTATATAAAGGAAATGATGGGTGGACTGCTTTGGACAAATGGATTTAGGGTAGGAGAGAGGGACAACAGTAGGAGCAGGTGGATATTGCTGTTTCAACCAAAACCTCGTACTGACCAGAGCTGAGGAACAGAAGATGGTGAAGGCCTGCAGATGTAGGTATTCAGCATGTCATCTGAAATATTCCCCACAGAGGCAAAAAGCAAGGAAATTATCTCTGAAAAGGAATGAGAAGACAAGGTATTGATGACATTTTCTGATTATAAAGGGGACTCTCAGGACTGAGGAATTGTCACCCATGCCTGCCAGTCTCCCAAACTGTCATGCCTCTTCATAAGCAAAGATCTCCTATCACCTTCTAAAGACTGGCCCCAGTACTTCTCTAACAATCCCTTCCCTTACCAACACCCACCCACCAATAAAAAACAACCACCCAACTCTCTCCCTGTTTCCCCATGAGTCCTGTGAAGAGCCAGGCTTTCTGTGCTCATGGCTTGTCTTCTTTGTGCTGTAGAGCCTCCTTCTAATCTTGTCCATGCAGTAAAGAGAGATCATACAAACCCTGGACTACCTCTTTGAGGTGGGACTCTCAAACTCTTTGAAGGTCTGTTATTTGATGGAATCTCTGGGAAACTGAGTGGGGAAGGTCCCTATATGAAAAACACATGGGTTTTTGGAGTGTATACCTTTAATATTCTTATTTGTCTCTTTAGTCAGCAGAATATGTCAATGTTTTGGTTGAAGAAGCTGCTTGAATCTGGGCTTTTCTGGGCCATGTGTTCTCCCACAACCAGCACTAAGAAAGGCTTTTGGTACAGGCCCAAGACCACCATAATCATCATTGATTATTCCTCTCCACCCCAGTGTCTCTAAATAAAATTTCTCTTCTTTCTCTGACAAAGGTGTGTTTGAGTGTTACTGTTCAGCTGAAGAGTGACGTTGGGTGACCTTAGAACCCTAGCCCTTCATGTAATCAGATGGGTGTGATAAGTAGAGGGAGAACCACATGAGTCAGGAGGAAATATGTAGTTTACCCTTTTTTTCCTGTTTGAAAGATTTACTATGATGTTTGTGGTTGGGCTTTGGTTTGGGATAAATTGAGGTGCTTTCTGGATACGATAAGGGCTTATTTGGTTTGATAGACCATCTAAACAAGTCCAGTGCAGGCTAAGACAGGTGAACCACCAGATCACCACAGTTCACACTTCTCATTCATTTGTTAGCAGAAATGAAGATGCTTGTTTTCCTAGAAACAAGCCCAGGTCATCCATCATGAAGTCCCGGAATTGTAAATGTGAGGAAGTGCAAAGACACAACATACGCTTACAAAGGCATATGTACATTTGGAACTCTTTAAAGGACAACATCCTCGAGCTTCTCCTGGTAGTATGCTCTAGATATCATGTAGTGTTTGGGCAATTTGGGATCAAATAATTCTTATAGCTTTATAGAATCCCTTGTGTAATTAAACGTGAACCTTGTATAACTTATGTAAAGGTACCAAATCATCTCTTACTCCCAATCCATTACCACTAAACTGCAAAAGTTCTGCTAAGCACAGCTTGCCTCCCCCCGAGAATCATAAATGCAATCTTTAAAAACCATTTACCAGCAAGACCAAAGCTAATCTGTAAGGTTGGGGCCTCACAACTCAATTCTCTATTTCCTTTGGAACATGAAAGATGCAGAAACTGCCTTTTTCTTGTTCGGCTGACTTAGGTGGGCCCCAGGGTTTTGTCCTATTTCCTAGATGTTGATGAGCTTCTTGCATTTCTTTGATGATTGCTTTTGCTCTTTGGTGGTCACATTCGGTCTTAGTGTAGGGGTGCGGAGAGATGGCAATTTACTGCTTAAAGATGTTATGGCAGGTGTTCCTGGGCGCAAGAGCGGGGTGTCCTGAGGTAGTGTATGTAGTAATAATACAAGTCGCTCTTGTGGTAGCAGGCTGTAGTAATATAGCTATATCGTTGGATATAAGCATGTCTTATGGTAGTAGGCCATGGTAACAGGTAACAGGGACCTCTGGTAGTAACTGGCTACAGTAACGGGTTATAAGTGTGTCTGGCAGTAGTAGGCTGTAATCATGTTGTGCATACACTGACATAATCGCAGGGAGAAGGCAAAGGCAAAGAGGTCAATAGCCTTCCCTGCGTCATTCTGGCGCAGTCCTCCACACCACCCTCACTATTTTTGCTACATTTACATAGGACATGTTTTACTATTGAATAATGCCCATGTGCCAGGTCCTGTTCACATGTCTATGTACTCTAAGAAATGTACACATAGTGTATATAGTCTAAGACATATAGTCCAGGAGAAAACCAGAATAAATCTAATAGTACCAGGAGATCTATCACATGTTCAAATTTGAAACTTAGAAGAAAATTTTGAAATTGATAATAGTGGAGAACTACAGGATGTGAAACATTTGAATCTTCTGTCTAGGGTATTTAATATTTATTGATGAAAGTCTTGTATGAGGTAAGCAACCATGACCCAAGTTATACCTTACAGCAGCTTTTGTGAGTTATACGAGGTGATAGGGCCACTCAAGAGAGCCCCGACAAGAGTTATAGGGCCAGATAGCAGGTGTTTTATTCTTTGCAGGTGATAGCAGCCATAGTAAGTGAATGGCTCTGGCTTTGTTTTAGTTAAACTTTGCTGGATTTGGCCTGCAGACTGCAGTTTATCAGGCCCTACACTAGAGACTGTGGAATCATTATTTCATTTGTCTCGGTTGTAGCATCGAGGTAATCAGGGTCCCAATTTCATAATTGAAACAGGTGGAATGATTAACTTGCTTAAGATCATACAGCTTAGGATGTGCTTGAATTAAGACCCCCGTCAGAGTGGTGCTATTATACCTTCAAAAAAGTCACACAAACGAAGAGGTAGGTAGAGCTGGCTGGCAGGGTTCTATCTACCCTCATTCCTCCAGCCCCTGGGAGGTTGGATCCTTCTTCTCCGGATCTCACCTAAGTGTCAATATTATGCTTCCTTTTCCTAAGAGTTTCATTAACCCTTTGCGGTAGGTTGTTACTTCTACTCAGAGGCTTCTTCCTCTTTCTGGATACCTTTCTGCAGTAGGCTATCTTTATACTTGTCTTCATGGGACTAGTAATTTTATATTTCTGGTAAAAGGGTCTTTTAAGGAGTACAGGGAAGTAGGGCTAGGGGACAGAACCTATTAGTCCTAAGCCAGATGCTACTCAGGCAATTAAATCAGTGACAGGAGGAGGCAGCTATCAGGTCAGGGCTTTGTATGATGCAACAAGCGTCATAATGTTACAGCCACCATTATCCTTTATAACTCATCATATCAGGTGCTGAAACTGGTCCCAGATTAGAGAGCATAAGCTTGTGAATCTGAGTACAGTCCCTCTTGCTCGGTTATAACTCATGACCTAACACTTTTCTCCAGTCTTTCTGCTTTTCAAAATTTTATAGTTGCCCATTATGGTGCGCTTTTAATACATTCTCCAATAACAGAAGATTACTCTCATAACTTATGTCCAAACTGGTGGCCCAAGAACCGAAACAGCCCACAAATATGTTTTCTTTGACGTCCTATGCAGGCCAATGTGGAGTGAGCAGAAAACATTTGGATTAGTTGCCACCATGGAAAAGTCAGGAACTTTCATGTAAAATCTAGATATTTGACTTCTTGGTTGCTCTTGAAAATGTTCAGTGTCTATCAATACTAGATTTTAACTGGCTTGCACTCAGAAGCATCTTTCGGAAGAGGCACGTACTTGTCAATTTGCCTGTCTCCACAAATCCCTGCTTGTGTTACTTTATACTACCTGCCTGAGCTCTGAAGATATTTGATTTTGTAACCTCTCTCCTAAACTTTTGGTAGCTAGCACTACCAGCTGTGTTGGTTCCATTGCTCTCTTGCCCACATTTATCAAACAGTAAAGAGGACAGTTTGATATTCTAGGTAGGGGATCCAAGGACAAGCATCTGGAATTGTATACAGGGCAACCTGCTTTTTGGATCTTTATTCAGATCACTGGGACCACACATTATCAAGTCTATCTCATTGCTAGCCTCAGAATCCGTTCTTTTTCCTGAAGAATAGTTGGAAATTAATGAGGAAATTATAAGAATTATAACCACAGAGAAGAGAATCAGTTGTCTGTCTGGATGTGACTTGGGCTCCAAATTGGGACAGAAGACTCCTAACACATTGTAGTCCTCCTGCCCCTGACACTTATTATTATTTTTTGGTGCGTATAACACTGTGTTCTCTAAATGCTTTCTTGATAGCTGGGACTGCAAGAACATTGTGTTAGGCAGAGGAATTGCCTTAAACAGGTCCTGGACCTGTGAGTCTTTTTCCAGTTTTGTGATTCCCTGAAGGGCGGGGACCCTGACTGATCTCTACCTGCATTGTTGGTGTATGACAATAACAATGGCAGCGATGAGATGATAATGTTGGAGCAAGACAACTCACTGGATTATTCGTTTGTGTATATTCTCAATATATTTCCCCTCCCCTCTTTGAAGCAGAGAGCCACATTTTCATTGTGTGTTTTCCTGCTTTGGGTGGGGGATGAAATGAGCTCTTTGTACATAATTCCCTTCCTGAGTTTTTGGTATTCAAAATCTATAATTCCCTTGCTGAGTATTTGATATTATTGGCATGTTTTGGGAGCAACTTAATTTTATCTCACCTTCCAATACAACCTGAGATAAGAACTTGAGTCCAGGCTTTGTAATGGGAGGTAGATTATAGGAAGCAGAAGGGAGGGGACAGGCCACGTGGGACAGGGAAGGAAGAGAATAAAGAATATGTTACTGAGCTGAGTATTGTCATCAGCAACTGGGGTTCAATCCTGCTGGAGACCCTCTGAGAAACTGTAGAATGCACCTTGGAATTATCTCTCCAGATGCGGGGAGGCTGGGACATGTAATGGATTTCCATCCTCTCCTAGTTGAAGGTTTCCTCTGGGAATGTTAACTGCCCCTTGGGCTGCCTAGCACCTTTGATAGGTAGGAATACTTGCTCCCTGATATATTATTCTCTGCTTTTTTAGGGCCTCAGCCAAAACGGAGACAGAAAATGCATCATGCTAACATTGTTGTATGTATGTGTATGACTACATAATATTCTATCATTTTGTTTTATACAATCTATGAACCAACATCTTATATTTACTGCAGTTCTAATTATTTTTATTAAAATGTATACAAAAATTTACATCTTTGTTCAGTATTGTCTGTATTTTTTATATTTTCTTAGGATACAGCTTATAAAAGTGGATTTATAGGGTCAAATGGGTTATGTGTTTTCTAAATTGCTTTTCAGAGAGGTTTCATTGACCTGTAGTCCCATCAGCAGTGTGAGAGAGCATTAAAGGTGAACTTTGGCAATGACCTGGCATGGGTGACTAAGAGAGGTTGTAAACTCTTATTGCTCAGAGGACTTTTAGCACAGTGGAGGCCTCTATTTATTTGGGGTAGGTTAGAGCACTATTCTATGTGAATAGAAAATGTATGAAGGACATTCATTCCGGATTCCTTGTCTTCCCTGGATTCTAAAAGTGCTTCTTTATAGTATCAGCTGAAATAAGCATATACAAAACACATAAAATAGATTCTTCAAAGATAATTCCATTTTGAGATATTTAATAGAGTTTTCAAAGGTTCTGAATTTACTTTCCCATCATTACACCCTTATTTTCTGTGTATCCATGTACTAAATGGGTTACCAGGTGTTCCATGTTCAAATTTCTAAGATTATGTGGGAAATGATAACCCAGATACATATTAGAACTCTTGAAATTTTAATTTACATGACCAAGCACCTTGTAGAAGTTCTGACAGTTGATTGATAGAATTGGAGCCCAGTTTCCCTTTGTCCCTTTTGTTTCCCAGGAGTTAAACTAGAAAATCAGAGGAAAAGATTAAAAAATGGAGATCAAGAGAAAGAGGGAAAAACAAAGACCAGAATAAACAAAATTTCAATTCATCCCCTGGATCAGTGAGCACAAGCCATGCTTCTTGATTCGAACTCAGGTGAAGGGTGAAATGCAGCCACATCTATATTTTCCATTGCCTTATCTGTCTCCCTTTGCTTCTCTTTGCTTTTCTTATTTTATAGGCTCAAAGCACCTTCATGTCTATCATCAACAATAAATGGGCCTGGTATCATTGGAAATGTGAAAAATAGAACGTAAGAATTTTCAACCCCCTAAAGAAACCCTGGCTCCTCCATTATCTCTGAGGTTTCCCATAAGATCTCTTAAAAGTTTGTTGTTTTCCAGTGAGAACACATGGACATAGGGAGGGGAACATCACACACTGGGACCTGTTGGGGAGTGGGGAGCAAGGGGAGGGAGATCATTAGGACAAATATCTAAGGCATGTGGGGCTTGAAACCTAGATGACAGGTTGATGGGTGCAGCAAACCATTATGCACATGTATACCTATGTAACAAACCTGCATGTTCTGCACGTGCATCTCAGAACTTAAAGCAAAAAAAAAAAAAAAAAAAAAAAAAAGGGTGTTGTTTTAATGGAAGAGGTGAACTAATTTCCAAACCAGTTGATCCCCACCACTGTCTAACACAGGCCATTCCTCCAGAGCACCTGGGGGAGCTGTTGTGCCTGGCACCAGTCTCTGGCACCAGTCTCTTTCCAAGAAGAATGTGAACATGAACATATATACCCAACCATCCAGAAACAAGGTTCTTAGTACGTACTGTCACAAGAGCAGGATGTTTGAAATTGGTATGGTCCTAGAGTTTTCAGAACTATGGAGGTCAGTGGAGCATGGGGGCAAAATGCAGTGTTCATTGCACTGTATTCTGTTGCCTCTCCAAGCTTCTCCTTTTAAGCACAACAACTCGCTGAAAGTGTTTTGTTTCATGATGAGGTCTGCAGATAAAATAAGTGAAAAACGTGCTCACTTCGGCAGCACATATACTAAAATTGGAACGATACAGAGAAGATTAGCATGGCCCCTGCGCAAGGATGACACGCAAATTCGTGAAGCGTTCCATATTTTTAAAACCAAACACCGCATGTTCTCACTCATAAGTGGGAACTGAACAATGAGATCACTTGGACTTGGGAAGGGGAACATCACACACCGGGGCCTATCATGGGGAGGGGGTAGTGGGGAGGGATTGCATTGGGAGTTATACCTGATGTAAATGACGAGTTGATGGGTGCTGACGAGTTGATGGGTGCAGCACAGCAACATGGCACAAGTATACATATGTAACAAACCTGCACGTTATGCACATGTACCCTAGAACTTAAAGTATAATAATAATAAAAAATAAATTAAAAAAAAAATAAGTGAAAAACGAAGCCCTCCTAAAGTAATAAAGAGAGAGCACCTTAGGAAGAAGAGATACAGACAAAATCTCTTTGCCACAGTATGGCTTATATTTTAGTTTTCCCAATTTCCTGGGAGTTTTATTCACTGATATTTTCCAAGAACCTAGACCCATGGCGAGAACAATAGATGATCAATAAATACTTGTTGAACAAAAGAATGACTCCGGTTCCAGGGCTAGTCCTGGCCACTCTTTGATCACTTGGTCCCTCTGTGATTTCGTTTCCTCATCTGTTAATGTCTGCTAGTGGGTGGGAGGAGAGGGGAAGGTTGTAATAGCCAGTCCCTGAGATCCTCTCTATTTAGGATGGTGTGTGGTTTCCATAGTCAAGGTCCTAGTTGGTTAAGTGACTTAAGTAGGCATCTTCTTTACTGTTTCCCAGAATAAACTAACCCATATAGGAAAGAGAACAGTTCCATTCCTGAGTATGGGCATCAGAGTATGAGCAAGTTGAATCAAAGTAGATCTCTTTCAGTTTTGGCTTTGCCCTCTGTTAATTTCAAACTGTCCCTGAAATTCATATACATGGCAGTAATATGGTTCTAGTGTTTCTGTAGGTGAATAAATTTAATCCCATCTCTGTAAGGCAGCCTCTAGTTTGGCCTGGCCAGTGCTCCTTCCTGTTTGCTTTCTGTTCCTCGTCATGCTTTCCGCTCCTATCAGTATCACATAGCAATGATTTCTCACCCTGGCAGTGGCAGTTCCTTCCAGTAGCAGCCAGGGACACCAGTTTGCAGTTTTGTCAACACTTGTAGAACTAGGTCCATTGTTCTCCCACAGAAACACCATCGGCCGTCATCTGGCTCAGGGGTTTGGGTCCCAGCATGGTGAGCCCTCCCCTTCAGCCCCAGCAGAGAAGCAGCTCCTTTTCTAAGGGGTGCAGATCAGCTCTGTGAGTGTCTCCCTTCAAGCTTTTAAGTTTTATAATTCTAATGCTCCCTTGTGTTCCCCTAGACTAAAGATATTAGCTGCTTATAATTGCTACCTCTTCGATACCTTAATAATATCCCCTTTAGCCTTTTCTGTTCCTAATACTATTAATAATTCTTTATATTAAATTCTCTCTGTTAAAATAACTGGTGTGATTTGTTGTCTGAGACTAGATCCTGACTGATATATGCCCTGGAACAAGGGGTTACCCCATGAGGTCATAGGTTCCTGGGCATATCAGGTTCTCTGCTTGTATGCAAGTGAAGTGGCTCTAGTAGGCCAAAGGTGGCCCTCCAAAGAGGAGTCACCCATAGGGGTCACTTGGGAAGAGAAAGCACAACAAAACTGGAGAAGTGTGCAAAGAACCTCCTGGGAGATCTGCACAGAGATGGCGGTTTCAGCTATGTGGACATAAAAAAGCCAACTTACCATGCCGACAGGCTGTAAGGGCCAGATGGGTGATTCAGGCATGGTGCTTTGGGAGTTCCAGGAAGGGAAATGTCAATAAAGTTAAGGAGAATCAGAAAGTTTCTCAGAGGAGGTTGAGTGGGAAAGATAAACAGGGCTTTTCAGTCTGGAAAACTAGCCACAAGCAGGGAGCCTCATACACAAGGCCAAGGAACTTGGCCTTGCTTCTGTGTGGGCATCTTATCATGATATCGCCCTCAAAGGTCATACTATATATATGACTCGGTCACTGTGTACACCACCCAGCAGGCCCCAGGAATAAGTCAGGGTTGTGACAAAAAGACTTGTTTGCTAAAGAAAGGGACTCGTCTTTCCCGCACTAGCTTCAGATGATCCTGAGATGGCACCCTGTCTGTGGGCTACTTTGAGAAGAGACATCTGACTTGGTTTAATTTTTAGCAAAATCTGCAATTGATAATAGGATGTCAGACAGTAGGAGGAGTGTTGATGGGTGATCTGCAGACAGTGCTGGTCATGACATTTGGCTTTCCATCCCCTTTGGCTTTCCACCCATGCCATCTTGATTTCTTTAGTGAAACAACTAAGCAATTGGACACACCTTGTTTGAATGCCTACTCCATATCTCTCCCAGACCCAGCTGGGGATAGTATGCATCATCTCCTTTACATAACAGATTTTCCAGGATGGTCTCAATTGAAAATATGTTGGGTTCGGAGTATCCAAGTATGCAAGAGCTGCTAATTCATGCCTCAGTATGTCTCTCTCAACATTTAAATAACAGAAGTAATACATTGGCCTTAAAAGCCAAAAAAATTGGTGCAGCTCCAAATAAAAGTAATAAATATATTCAGCCACAAAGTCACAGTGGCTTTGTTGCACAACATTAAAAGGCACAGGTCCTTCCCTCAAGGGGCCTGTGGTTTAGTGGGTGAAGCTTCCTTGTCTTGCCTTATGATTTGGTGTTTTTCATGCCAATGTAGGCAGCTATCATAGAGGTAGGAACAGGTGAGCGATCTCCATCTTTCCTTGGTCCTGTGGGTAAAGGGGAAAGGAAAGGAAGAGGGCAAATAAAGTGTGTGATGATGGGGGGACTTTCTGGAAAAATAGGGGATTGCTGGTTTCCCCACGTTGGTGATTGGGCCTGGCAGACATGGCCCTCCTGGCAGGAATGAGGCTTAGAGAGAGTGAGAGCAAGTATGCAGGAGGCTGCTGAATCACTCGTGAGAAGTGAAGTCCCCATTGTGACTCTTATCTCCAAACCCCACTTGCTCAGCGTGGGCAGGGGTTCAGGATGAGGTTCTGCCTCTGTCCTCAACTGGGCATTATGGAATGTGGAAGTACCAAAGGGGTAGAGGAAGGTGGAGGTGGAGAAGTTCTACAGAAAGAAGAAGAATGTGAAGGCGGAAGCAGAGGGAGAGCAAGAAGAGAGGAGAGGGTTGAGGAGGCAAGAGGAAAGGGGCAGGAAGGCCTAGAAGACAAGAACAGCACCAGAGGGCCTTGGTTCCCTGTCTCCAGGGGCAAAGTCATCCCAAGTGGACCAGGAACCTTTGCTCCCTTTTGTCCTTACCAGCCCTGGAGAAGCACATCAACCCTCCAGGCTGTCCAGGCCCAGAGTGGGCTTTGGGAAGAAGGCTTAGAAGGAGCTTTATTGGAAGGCCTGGGGGCTTTCCATAGGCTGCAGAAATCATTTGAGGGCTGGGGAAAGATACTTCTCAGGCCCCTTCCTGCCTCCAGGAGCCTGGCCTGCCTGGCTGTTGGCCACAAGAGCAGGGCCCATCTCTCCTCCCCACTGCACACCCCGCAAGCCAGTCATCTGCCTTTTTTTTCCCTCCCCCCTCTACTTCCCCACCCCTTCAAGTTCTCAGAACTCGCTCCCATTAGATTCCAGGAAATGGCTGGTGCAACTTTGTAACCAAATCCGCTCAAATCCCTTTGTATATCTTTTCTGCTCCCTTGCCCCCTTCTTGATGTCCTTCATGGTTGTGTCCGGTTACAGAGTAGAGACCGGCCAGGGCAGGCTGGCCCTGGCACATGCCCTGGCCCTGGCACATGCAGTCAGATCTGAGTCAGGCAACAGCACCCAGGGCCAAATTGTGTCAAAGCAAAGTGAGCTGTTCAAGTCTGGGGGACCCTGACCCTTTTCCCACTCCACCAAGAATTTATCTGCGCAACGTTGGGCATGTTGTTTTTGCTCTGGGGATCTCAGCTTTTCTCACCTGCAATGTTAGGAGAACCTGCCTTTGGCCAGCTCCATGATTTATTGGTGACAGTCAGGTGGGAGAAAGCATATGTGTCTGGCAGGACACCTGGAGGACAGAGGGGTTTCTGACTGAGCAACTTCTGTGTGGAGACCCAAGACCCACAGAATTCTAGCCCAGGCAGGGGTCTGCCCCTCTCTCACTTGTGGGACCCTGAAGCTGTCATTTGACAGCAGAAATAGTGATGCAGTGTAGGCCTTCTGCCTGCAGGGACACTTCTTTTTCACAAAAATTTGTGGAGTTTTACAAGGCCTTGGTGTGGGTACCAGAGATCTTGCTAGCAATTCAGAGGGCAGGCACTGAGCCTCTTGCCAGGGCTCCCCACTATGATTTAGGCCAAGGCTGGGACCAGGCAACAGGTGGCTTCCGGTGCAGCCTGGGTGACTGATTCTGGCCAGGGCAGCATCTGGAAGCCTGTCAGGGAGATGGTTGTGGACAAGATTCTATTCTGGGAGGGCACCAGAGTGTCCCAGGCGAAAGGTGGCCAGCTGAGGTATGAAAAAAATGGATCAAACATCTGCAGAAATAAAATTCTGCTTAAATATTAAGTCTGGGGAAGAGGCAAAGAGAAGAAAGCAGACAGGAGGAAAATGAGGGAAAGTTGATAACTGAAAAACTCTTCAGACATGTATTTAGGGGTTTAGATATGAGTGGATGCTCAAAATGAAGTCATCTGTGTAATCCGGTGTCCAGATGAATGGGAAGAACAGAGCCGGCCCCAGCTAGGTTCCCAGTTAAAGCTTGGTGTTCTTTTCCCTTCCATGGATTCAGGGAACTTCAGTGTGGAAAGGGGCTTGTTGAAAAACTACTTAGGGTGGGCGCGGTGGCTCACGCCTGTAATCCCAGCACTTTGGGAGACTGAGGTGGGTGGATCATTTGAGGCCAGAAGTTCGAGACCAGACTAGCCAACATGGTGAAACCCTATCTTTACTAAAAATGCAAAAATCAGCCAAGTGTGGTGGCGCACGCCTGTAATCCCAGCTACTCAAGAGGCTGAAGCAGGAGAATCACTTGAATACGGGAGGCGGAGATTGCAGTGAGTTGAGATTATACCACTGAACTCCAGCCTGGGTGACAGAGTGAGACTCCATCTTAAAAAAAAAAAGAAAAAGAAATATTGCTTGGTCCACCCTAAAATGAGGGAAGTGGAGCCCAGGAGGGTCCCATACCTCAGTGCCTATACGACCCTAGACTGTGGAGAGAGAGGTGGCCATCCCTCCTCATTAGGGGCTTTCTTGGAAGTAGGGTCTCAGGAGCAATGAGGGAGATGGATTTGAGGAATAGCCTAAGGATGAGGCTGGGGAGGGGCTGGACAGGTAGGTTTCGTCAAGGGCCTATGGCAGCAGTTCTCCAAGTGTGGTGCTTGAACTGGTAGCATCAACATGACCAGGAAATTTGTTAGACATACAAATTCTTAGTCCCTTCCTGACCTGCTAAAGCAGGACCCGGGGTGGGGGCCCGCCACCTGTGTTTTAGGAACCCCCCAGGTGATTCTGATGCTCTCTAGAGTTGGAGAACTGCCAGCCTCAGGTATTCAGGTGGGGCATGTTAGGAGGCTTAGTGCCATCTTGACTGAAGATCATTTGAAATCCACAAAGGAGGCTCCTGAGAGAACTCTTCCTGTTCTTCCCTTCCCTCTCCATCAGCTACAGTGTTCTTGGGTCTCCTTCCAGCTGGGCACATCCCATAGCCACCCCTCTTGGGCCACAACCTTATCTGCTTGTCCTAGATAAAGAGTGAATTGGCCTAATCAGTCTGGCCGGACTGGCTGGCTCCAGGGAGGTCTGCTGGTGGTGCCACTAATAGGAATGGAGCCACTCACACGGCTGACCCCCTTCCCCACCCCATGGGCCCTGTCGCCACTGCCATCTCTCCTCTAGAAAATGCCAGGCCTCGGTTGCACTTTCCCTACTTTGCTAATCAACCCTCAGCAACTTTATTCCCAAGACAGATAAGGGGTGACTATCTAGGGCTTCTGTGAAAATCACCATGGTCAAAGCCTCTGTCAAGATCAGGCTGTCTTTTGGGTGGCTGCTGAAGGAAAGCAAGAGGAATTGCACCGAAACTATGTGAGCCTGCCCCCACACTTAACAATATGCATTTGCACCTCTCAACAATCTTGCAAGAGAACAGACACTTGGAATTACTGCAGATGCTCTGCCTTCACTAAGGATTCTGACTGCCTTTTAGCCACTGCCTTGCTTGCTATAATGGATGGTGAAGTGAGTTAATAGGGTGTGTTTTCCCCACATTGCCAAGAAGCAGAAACGGGCTCACAGAGGTTTGCTGACTTTCTCCAGGCACTAGGATTACTCAGTGGAGTAAGCTTCTTGGCTGGGGCTGGGACCCAAAGCCACATTCCTGGTGGTGTAGCAGGAACTAGGGCTCATGCCCATCAAGGCCCATCTGTGAGGGAGGTCGGCTGGTGGACCAGATGTGCTTCCCGGATGTTTTTCCCAGGCTCAGCCTGTGTGGCATGAAGGATCAGTTAAAGGGATTTTTAATCCTGGGGAAAATGACTGTCATTCGGGGTTGGCTCGAAAACTGGTAAAGTGTGCTGTGTGTGGAACTAAACCGCAGGCCCAAAAAGCACAGAGGGGTTTTCATGAGCTCTTGGGCAGCGGCTCTGATGTGAGGTGGAATTGTGGGCTGGGAGCAAGTGGTGGCAGGGGCTGTCAGAGGGGACGTTCAGAGTGTGTAGCCGCTGACACAGTGCTTGTCCTGGGCCACCCCTGCTCTGCTACCGGCTGTGGTTCCTTCTCCTCGCTGGGTCTGAGTTTTCTCCTTCATCTGCCTCCCTTCTCCAGAACTGGGAGACAGGCAGACCTGAGTGTGTGAAAAGCAACTGCCAAGTTCATGGAGAAGTCAGAGGACTATTATGAAGTGAGAGTAGTTTAGGAGATGGCTGTATGTCTGGAGGGGCCAGAGGCAAAGGCTGGAGCCCTCCATGTGTTGCAAATATGTTTTTCTTCTTATCGATCAGATGAACCTTTCTGTGCAGAGCGTCAGTAGAGAGCAGGGGGATCTTCCGTGCTGAGGCCAGGAGTTGCTGAAGCCCTATCCCTCAGCTGCTTGTCATCTTTCTCAGTACCTCCCAAGGCACCTTGGAGGATCTCTGGTGGCCCAATGGGACAGTTTAGAAGTCCCTGGAGAAGCCTAATTAATCTGTCAGTTCTTAGTTCATCTGGAGTCCAGGAGCTGTGTCTCATTGTGAGCTCTCTGGAGGCTCCAACTGCTCTCACAGGAGTCTGGCCAGAAACAAGTTGTCCAGGACCTGCTTATTTGCCAAGCCTGGGCTATCGCTCCACAGCACGGGGCTTGGCCCTTGTGACAAGAAAGACCCAGGTGGGAGCTCTTACCCCGTGCAAGTGCCACTGGGGGATTAATTTCTCTTGGGGACTTGGGGGTTGTGGACAATGCAGAGAAGCAGCAGCTGGGCTGACAGGAGTAGCTACATTTCTGGATCAGCCTTTCCTCTCCTCTGATTTCCCCTATTCAGGTCTCAGGAGCTCAGACATTGAAGTAATATTCTTGTGAGCAGTGGCGAATTCATACCAGTTTGGAGCAAGTCGATTCTTGCCTTTCCAGAGGAACTCGACTGAGGGGCATTAGGCAGAGGGAGAGACTGAGGCAAGTTTTAGAACAGGAGTGAAAGTTTATTAAAAAGTTTTGGAGCAGGAATGAAAGGAAGTAAAGCATACTTGTTAGAGGGCCAGGCAAGCAATTTGAGAGGTTGAAGTGCACTGTTCTGTTCTTGACTTGGGGTTTTAAACCTTGGAAGGTTCCAGAGTTTACACTTCTTCTCCCCTGATTCTTCCCTTGGGGTGGGCTGTTAGGATGCACAGTGGCCTGCCAGCACTTAGGAGGGGCCGCAAGTGCAGTGAGTTTACTGAAGTTGTGTACATGCTCATTTGAGACATTTTTCCCTTACCAGTCAAGTGTTCTTAGAGGAAGGTCATAGATCAGTTAAACTTGGCCATTTTGCCTCTGAGAGCCCATGCATGGGCTCACTCGCCCAGCTCCTGAGATCTTTTCAGGAAGCTGCTGCTGATCACCAGCTTCAGGTGTTTTCTATCTGTTGGGAGACTGCCTTTCCCTGGCACCAGCTGTGACCAGTTATTATTTTAGAGAGACAGTGTAGCAACTGCCTGACCATCATCTGAGGGTCACCAGACATTGCTGGTGGGAGGGAGCCCTCTCCAGCCCTGCTCATGTCTGCCTGACTACCTGCTCTAACATCCCCACACTGGCTACCCAGGATGTCAGATATTCTGGCTCTCCACCTAGGAGCCCAACTCATGTTTTAGTTTTCTTCCATCCGTAAAGCAAGTTTGACAAGCACTACAGCCCATCATCTCCTGCTGATGACTCCCGACGGCCACGAGCACCAGGGCCTTGAGAAGCTGTGCATGAAAGGTACCTGGTTTTCTTCGCTTAGCCATACTTGACTTTTCTTTGAGAAGCACCTGTTTAACATCCCTGGGGATTAGGCTCCCCATCAAGTTCTTCCTTATATTGAAATAAAAGCTGTTGGCTCACAGCATCCTCCACCATGGAGGGTTCTTGTTTGCTGTATATTGGGTCTCTTCCCTGGTAGAATGTAATCTCCATCAGAGCAGAGACTTTGTTTAATTTAGAACCATGCTTCGCACACAGTGGACAATAAACATTTGTTTAGTGACGGTATCTAAGAGTGATCTGCGTGCCGGAAAAGGCAGCCCTTTGTCCCGTGCCTTTCCTCATGCCATCCCTCTCACCAGGAATGCCCTCCCTGGCTCCTGCTCTCCCCATTCCATGCCTGCTGCTTCTCTCCAAACTCTGAACCACTCAGTCTATGGAGTCTTATTGGCTACCCACCACCTGCCACCATCAGTCCCTGGCCCTGCTCCCTGTGGACACCTGCTCCTACTTTATCAGATCCTGCTTGCTTGGCTTTCTTCTTTGGGTGATTTAAGGCAAGCAGGTCCAATTCAGGGAACAGCTTGAATGCTGAACTGTGATTGGCTGACTGGGTTGGTTGGTGATGAGTGCTGCAGGCACAGATAGACAGGGACAGCCCCTACCCTCGTGTGCCCACTTGAGAGATCGCCTCAGTGGGATATGGGACCCAGCTTCTACTGGGTCCCAAGAGCTCCTACTCCAATTTTTAAATTTTCTAGAGTTTCACAAGCTGTTGCCAAACACAGCCCTTTGTCAAATCATAGTTGAACTGCAATGATAAACTCACCATAGACACAAGAGTTTGGCAAAAATTCACAAAAACATTCTGTGAGAATCCATTGGTCATATGGAACTTACAATAGAGAGTGTTGCTTATTTTATTATTAATAAATGGTACGTACCCTTGTATCAGCAACATTTATTTTATGTGTGCAGTCACAGGCTAGAGCCAGGGGCCCCGCCATTTGCTGCACCAGCACGCCTGCCTCCTTACTGCTCTGTGGCCCCCAAGATGCCCCGTTCACTTTCCTGGTTCTCATGGGTCACGCAGATGTTCTCAACCCCTTTCCAAGTCTTTCCCAGGAGGGCAAAAAGACAACAAGTGGAACGGGCGGGTAAAATCCATATGAGCCTCACCTCGCAGGGCATTCCAAGACAACATCTGCTGCAGCTGGGCTCCTAGCTGGCTGGACACTCTTCAGTCACGCTCTGACAGATGGATCCAAATAAATCAGTTCACAGCAGGCAAGGGCTTGGAGAGTTCCAAGTCTTTTGAAACCAGATCTGGTCTGGAGGGACAGAGAGAAGCCATTTCAGAGAGAGCCAGTAGGGACAGGCCTCAGGCCAGATAGGTGCTCCTGCTCCTAAAGGAGCCCAAGAGGCAGCTTCCCAGTGGGACCTTCTACACTTTCCCCAGGGGCCCCTCTTAGCTTCTCCTTCCTTGACTGAACTTTTGAACAGCCATTGATGGGCTCCATGTGTGTAAGAGCATGCAGCTGTCTAATTCTTGTGCACATTCCTAGACCTGTAGTGCCCAGGGTCAACATGGAAGCTAAGGGAGGTTTGGAGGGCAGCATGATCCACTGGGTCAGGTGTGCATGAAATTGACAAGCCTGGGTGCAACTCACCTGCTACTGGCTGGAGAAACTTGAGCCCCCTGTTGTCCTATCACCAGAGATATGCGTTGAGAAGACCTTCTGTGTTTAAAGATGTTCCTGTGGATGTCGCGTGTTCCAAGCAGACATTCAGTTGTGCTCTAGCTTATTTCATAGTGCAAAGAATCACAATTTTTCTGTCTCTGGAGTTTTCTTTCTGGGCCTGCCACAGTCCCTTGTCTCTGGATCAGAAAACATGAGAGTAGGGCTGTCTGTAACCTCCTTTGGTAACATGTCCCACTATCTCCAATCTGTGTCCTCATGCTGCAGTGGCAGTGTACACATTCCTGTTGTCTAGTTCAAGCCTCTCTAACTGTAACTACAACACGTTCCCTCTTATAACTAAAGAGCCCCTGAGCCCAGGGGAGCTTGCCGCTGCTCATGCAAATTCTCTTTTTCAGATTCAGAGGAAATACCTAAGGCTTCTTTCTCCTGAACGTGGAGACTGCCGTGGATGTTGGCGAGGGAGAGACAGCAGGGGAGGGGTGGATCTGGCCTTGCAGGCAGGTCATTTAGGCTCATGAGGCATCTAAAATGGGGCAGTTGAGCCTTGGATTCAGAGTCTGGAGTCTCAAGAGATGGCAGAGCATCCCTGGAGAACCAGGTTGGGAGTACTAATTCCAGGCCAGTGCCAGCTTGCTGTCTGTCCTCTTATTGATGTATGGAATCCAGGCCACTGCTCCCTCGCCAGGAGCCACGTGAAATAAACCTGTCTTGTTACTCATGCCCGAGCCAGTTTGCTGGGTACTGATCATCGCCAGAGAGAGGCCAGAGGCCAGCAGGTGAATGGTGTCCCTAACGGAGGCTTACTTCACCTGGCTGTCATCAGAGTTGGCTCAGAGGACAGGGTTTCGTATCACTGAGCCCTCCCACAGTCCCCTTGGCAGTTTCCCCTTTGAGAATTGACCAGGCCAAGCTCAGCCACACTGACATCACAGAGCCTGGTGGCGCCTGGGGTGCTCATGATGGCAAAGTCCAAAAATAAAGGCTATTGACCAATAATGGTTTGAAATACAATTTGTCGGGGTAGAAGTGGGCAGGTCTGATGACAGCAGGTGTTGCTAATGGCAGTGAGGGGCAAGATAGACAGGCAAAGAGCGTCTGAGGCCTTTCCTTCCCGTATCCAGAACCCTCTACCTGGCGGCTTGGTCTTTTTCTCATTTCTTTCCATAAGGAACAATGATACCACTGCCAGATGGGCGTGTCTTCCTATACGGTTTTCAAATTATGTTTCCGTGGAGAGCTGTGCTGAGGATCACCTGAGAGCTTGGGAGAGCGGACTAAGTGGGACTGTAATTGGCATTTTATGCGCTGGGAAGGTGAGACACAGAAGTTCAGTGAGGTGCCCAATTTGTAAGAGCAGAGCTGGTTCTAGAACAGGATGTTCTGATTCTGGACTCAGAGCTTTTCTCCTCTGTGGCAGGTTTTCTCCTGCCACTCTTCCATGGTATACCCCGTGCTTCACCAAGCGCCTACGGCTTAGGTTAATGCCTGGTAGACCTGATAAACCAATCCATGGTTTTATTAGGGGGAGGTAATGTGGATGGTCAAAAAGGAGAGACTTTTGAGTGGATTGCATGGTAACTTTTAATGTAGAGTTAGCAGATTTAGCAAATGAAAATATGGGTGCCCCATTCAATCAGAATTTCAGGTAATCAATGAATACTTTCTTAGTATAAGTATGTCCCAAATATTGCATAAGACATGCTTTAGATTAAAAATCTGAAATTCAAATTGAACTGGATGTTCTGCATTTTGTCTGGCAATCCTATTTTAATGACCCCCAAACTATGCCATGAGAACATCATTTTCATCACTGCTAAGACCATCTCTATATTAGAATATTAGAATATGCTAGCCAAGGAAGATGACTGAGAAATTAAGGTTGGGAGTTGACTTTCAGGATGACTTTGAAGTTAATGCTGTATAACTAGGGGTTAGGTGGGGACAGGTTGAACTAATAACCCTAGTACCCTTCCAGTTTATGTGATGACTGCATGTCCAGCCATTAACTTTTATCATCCCACAGCTCTTGGATGCTATATTCTGTTTCTGTTTCACTTCGTTATGTTTTCTACCTTTTTTTTTTTTTTGCCTTTGTGCCTCAGTTTGTTTAATTTCCATTGACCCATCTTCAAGTTCACCAATTTTTTCCTTAGCTGTGTTGAGTCTGTGAAGAGTCAGCCACTGGTTTTAGCAGCAAGAATCAGCTCCATACATGGAATAAAGTTGTAGCTGGAGGAACTGGTCATGAGAAGGAATTTCCTATGGTGGAGGATGTGATGTCCTAGAAGAGAAGACTGAGGGAATCTGTGCTCCAAGTCTGCTACGAGGAGTATTTTGGGAGCAGGGAGAGAGGTGAAGTGGTTCCTGTTTTTTCTAGCCCAAGCATTTCCTTTACTGTGGTTCAGAAGTGAAGGGAGGGGTTTTCTGCAGTTACTCCTAACGTGCCAAAGCAGGACCCACCTGGAAACTGGGCAAAACCTTGAACCCAGTAAAAGAGAAATGGGAAATGAAAAATGTTAGAAAGAAGGAGTCAAGGTTAGAAAATTTCTAGCCTAAAAAAAAGAGTCTTTGTGCCCAGATATGGCGGTAAGGGCTGGATCTGCTGGCTCAATGCCTCTAAGCACAGCTTTGTAGTGATTATGGTACTGGTTTAGGGAGCCTTGCAAAGTGTCAAGAGGTTAGGTAGGTCCTGGAGGTGATTATCTATATTTTAAAGACCGTAAATACCTGCTCCTTTTTGAGTACCCAGAGCTAACACTCTGTGTAGTAACTCCAGTGACTGTAATGTTAAACAGGGCTCAGTCCCTGTTTTATGTAGTTTTTAGTCAAGAAATATTTGGGATGCTTCCCCTGGATTTTTGTATTATGCCCCCGCTTTTTTCCTATTATTCATATTTTAGCTTAAATATTAACTATGGTGACAGGCATTTCCTAAAAGTCGAGCCTACAGTACTTCTTCATTTCACACAGTCCTATTGCAATCATGAAGACTTCGTATTTTTCTGTTTCTCTAGTGCTGATTGACTGTCTCCTCCTTCTCGAATGTGAGTCCCATGGGGAACTGGAGCAGACTCTTCCTAGCTGTGTTCCCTCTGCTTGGCAAATAATAGGTATTCAATAAAGTTCATTTGGTGAATGAAGAAAAGGAAAATTATCTGACTACAGTTTTGTTGTGATAGAATGAGCTAACATTCGATCTAAAGAGAACTCCAGAACTCTTTTTAACATTTTGCTGTGTTTTTGTTCAATTTCTTGTTTAAACATCTAACAAGTATGGTGCAAAAGCAAAAGACAGAAAGTAGTCTCAGCCCACAAGCTTTTAAAGCACCATGTCTGTAATTCTTTTTGTTTTACAGTGCTGAATACAGCAGAGCTTAATGGATGCTTTTCTGAGTGATTGATTAATTAAGGTTTAAGCTCAGGGAGGCTCTAACCCAGTGGACCATTCCTTTGTGAGCAGTTGTTTCTCTCTCTACTGCAGTGCTGTGTGGTGAATGAGTGTAGAGTTCCTGGAAACTTTAAAGGACAAAGAACATGAATTCACAAAATAATATCTACATGGAAATATATTTATCTGATTGAAAAAGCTACAATTTTATGTTTAAGTGCATCAGTTTATAGCAATGCTTTATGAAACATATCTCTTACGGGAAATAACTCTGATTTTAGACACCCAAACAAATAATAAAATCCAGCAATGATTGTCAGTTTTGTTAAGTTTCTCTCTGAGTGTCTGGCTGAGCTGCTTAAAGAAACAGAGCCCTTTGCAGTTTTAAGGTCAAAGGTCCTGTGGCTACAGGTGCTAGGGTCAAAACACAATTTGACCCCAGGTCTTTGTAAACTAAACAGACCTGACTTTTTGCCCAAAAGAAACAGAGTAAAAGAGTGTGATTCAGGGAGTAGGGCAGAGGGACCCAGAGAAAGAGACCTAGAGGTAATTGATTAATTCATTGGTTTAATCAGTTATTTATTCTACCATGTTTATTATTCTCTTACAAGAGTCCAGACACATTGCTGCCCTGTACAGCGCCTGGTGAGATAAGTCAGATAAGACTTCTGACCTTGTAGGATGGTGCCTTAAAAGGGAAAAGGATGCAGGTGTCAAAGTTGGTTTGGGGGAAGGTAACAGATTTGGCTGAGATATATTGGTTTTGAGATGCCAGCAGGACATGGAGTTGGACAACAGTCACTGTAGCAACCATAAATAAGGCCTTTCCTCTGGGCTCTTGACTCACAAATCCACCAGCCTAGCTGGCATTTCCTTTTGGGAACTTCAAATTTAATGCATTCAAAGCCAATTTCCCCCCACCTCCATGAGCTCCTCCTCAATTGTTCTCATTCTCTGTGGCACCACTGGTCACCCAAGCCCAGGAGCCTCCCTGACTTCTCCCTCTCTCTCATTCTCCATTTCCTACTCCCCCAAACCCCAGTTCTACTGATTTCATCTCAGAAACACCTCTTGAATCTTCATCTTCCTGTCTCTCTCCATCTTAAATTCCATTCTAGACTGCCATCACTTCCCACCTGCACCCCTTCCCCTCCCCAGCGGGTCCACCTGCCCCACTCTGGCCTCTCCCTCTACTCTCTCCTTGTTAAACACCTACCTCTACCACCTGTTGTCAGAATGCTAATCCAGTCACACCTGGTTAACATGCTTCAGAGCTAACCCTTGTTCTCAGGAAGAAGACCACATTTCTAATGTAGCTTCCAAGGTCCATCATGTCCGGCTCTGTGGCCTAGCCTCCTGTCCACTTCTCCCTTCCTTTCCTCAGTTTCAACCACGTGGACCTTCTGCCACCTCTCATACTTGTCTCTTTTCTTCTTCTGCAAGGCTTTTGACATGCTGTTTATAATAGGCGGAATAATGACCTCCCAAAGATGTCCACACCTTAATCCCCAGAACCTGTGAATATGTTTCATTGCCTGGCAAAGGGGAAGTAAGGTTGCAGATGGAATTAAGGTTGTTAGTCAACTAACCTTAACATAGAGAGATCATTCTGGATTATCTGGGTGGGCTCAGTGTAATCACAAGGGCCCTTAAGAGTAGCAGAGGGAGCAGAATAAAAGGTTGAATGATTTGATGAGAGATGGACTCAATCAGACATTGCTGGCTCTGAAGATGGAAAGGAGCCATGATCCAAAGAATGCAGGCAGCCTCTAGAAGCTGGAAAAGGCAAGGAAACAGATTCCTCCTACAGCCTTCAGAAAGGAATGCACTTCTGCCAACATCTTGATTGTAGCTCAATGAGACTTGCATCACGTGTCTAAACCATAGAACTGTAAGAGAATAAATGTGTGTTGTCTTAAGCCACTATGTGGTGATTTGTTGCAGCAACAACAGAAAACAAATACACATACTGTCCCTCTGCCTGGAAGACCCTTCTCTGTCTCGGTTGTCAACTCCTCAGATCTTAGCCCAAGTGCCATTTTCTCAAGGAGTTCTCTTCAGAGCCTCCTGACTGTATTATACTTCCTTTTATAATAGCCATTCAAAGCTTCATTTTCTTCTCCTTTTTAAATAATTTACTACCATTCCAGCTGTGTGTTTGTTTACATGACAGGCAGCATGGCATGCTGGTTAAAAGCATAGATGGGCTCTGTAACCTGCTGGCCTATGCCTGAATCCTGCCTCCACTACCTGTTGTCTGTGTGATCTTGTGCAAGTTACTTAACCTCTCTACCTATTACCTCAATGATCTCACTGATGACCCAGGAATAATAATAGTACCTATCCCATAGGACTATTGTAAGAATTAAATGAATAAGCAAAGTGCTTAGAACAATGTCTGCTGTCAAGTATATACTCTTAATGTTGATCTCTCTCCCTGCATGATTGCATTCTCTTTAAGGACAAGGATCATGGCTACTTCCTCTTGCCACTTTATTCAGCATCTACACAGGGTTTGTTATACAGTAGTAGGAGTTCAATATATGCATATAGAATGAATGAATGAATAAATGAATGAGAGAATAAATGAATGCATTCAGAATTGGAGCTTGGGAGATGGTAGATCTGAAAATACATAGGAGAAATGACTCTTTTCTCAAACTGGTTACTCTAAAGGTAGCATTTCTCAATCTCGGCACAATCGACATCTTGGGCTGAACAAGGGCTGTTTTGGGCTTTGTAGAAAGTATAGCAGCATTCTTGGCTTCTTTCCACTAGATACTAGTAACAACCCCCCGTGCCCCACCCCACCCACATACCAGCTGTGATAACTAAAAATTGTCTCAGACATTGCCACATGTCCCAGGGAGGGAAAAATCGTCCCTGGCTGCTCAGTGGGTACAGCCGTCACACCAAACAGTGACGACCTCAGTGTGGGTGAGCATGTGTGTGCAAGACTCTGCCGTGTCTGCCTGGCAGGACTCCAGGAGTTGCCTGCTGCACAGCACCTTCAGCACTTACTTGCCTCAGCTCAGTTGCTCAAGGGCTCTGAATGTAGAGTGCAATTTGGTGTGAGAACAAGGGTAGGGTTGCCCTTCTTAAAGCTACAACACATTTATTTTCTGAATGCAGGAAGGGTTTATGTCAAAGCAGATAATTCTTGAACTTTTCAGAAAACAGATTTTCATGCTAATCTAAATTCTAGGAAGATTTTGATAAATGGGATAAAATTTTGGATATGCAGATGACTTTCATCTCTGGCTTCCTTCTTTCATTATCAGCTTGAAAATACAAGAAACCCATTGGTTTCCCGCCCCTGCCTCCCATAGGTAGTTCTCTTTAAATGCTGCTTATCCTCAGAAAAGGGCTACTTGGGTAAATTCTGGCAGATAAACATATTAATTTCCTGTACTGGGTGCAGAGATGGGTGGCTGAAGGAGGTGGTAAAAG
Organism: Macaca thibetana thibetana; assembly: GCF_024542745.1. Classification (NCBI taxonomy): domain Eukaryota; kingdom Metazoa; phylum Chordata; class Mammalia; order Primates; family Cercopithecidae; genus Macaca; species Macaca thibetana. The sequence continues at coordinate 25,799,990 of NC_065589.1, read as the reverse complement.
CCCTCTCTGCAGAGAGTGGTATAAACAGATTGAAGTGCAATCTCCGTGGATTGGACTTTGTGGATGTGGAGACAGAGAGGGGGATAAATCCCCAGCATCCATTCAATGGGCCACTGCTTAGGGAATGAGAACCTGCATTCTTTTCTGTACCACTCTTTATACTGTGACCTGCAGGTCCTTCCTCGGTAGAAAAACCTGAAAATGGAGAGTTTAAGTGGAAAGCAAGATAACCCCGACCTCTACTTTAAAGGGGGTCCTGAGGAAGGAATGAACCAAGAGCAAAGTCAAAGGTGCCTCAAAGAACCTCAGGAAAAACCAGTTTCACCACTCTCCAAGGCCACTGGAAAGGTGGAGATAAGCTGAATCTCCCCAGGCAGCTTGGGGAAAAAAGGAGCCCAGAAATAGGGCTGAGTCTATTGGTAACGTGGAGGTGGAGCCAAGTTAACACTGCAGGTCTCCTGCCCCCAAGAGAGGCCTAGTGACAGGTCACTTTCCTCAAGGACTGTTCTCATGGACTATTTATTACTGTCCCAAGGAATCCAATGGAAGTCAGAATACAGAAACTAACCTCATCCCCAATTACATATCTGTGTTTTAGATGCACTTTAATGTGACAAATCTCAGTGAGGGTCTGTGAATGCAATTTCTTTTTCCTTGTACGTTGGTGCATTGTTGCAGGGGTGGTATGTGCAAGCCGTGGGACTGGTGCCCAGAAGAAGATCAAATGGAGGAGAAATGAGGATCTAGCAGGAGAATGAATGTGATTTCAGAAGGTAGGGCTAAGGAGACAAAGGTGATTGTAGACGCCATGGGATGTTTTGAGCAGAAAAGATGGAATGTGGCCAGGCGGATCAGCCTAGGCAAAACAGAACTTAAAAATCCAACAGGCCCATTTTACAGGTGGGGAAAGGAGGATAAGTAAGGAAATGATTTTCTCAAGGCCAAATATCAGAGTCAGTAGCAGAGATGGATACTGTAAAGCAATCAGTTGCTTACTGTAGTCTCACCAACTGCATTATCTAGCTTCATTAATATTCAAGCCACTTAATTATCTCAGAATCAACTGCACAAGATAGGGAATAATTTATAATGGTTTTAGCTTTCACTTTAATGGGATAGTAATTTGTTAACAGAAGTTGCCAAGAAATTATAAGATTATTTGCAAACAATAACATTATTTTCCTATGTAGCCAGTGTTTTGTTTTCAGAAAAGGGAACCACTTGTTGAAAAAAAATTATTATAAATTAGTTATATTTATTTTATTATTATTATTATTAATGAGACATATTATTTTATTATGATCCTGTATTGGATAGGTTTGGCTTGTGGAAAGGCAACTTAGATCCATTTGTCTGAAGAACTTTAAGGAGACAATCTACAAGATCAACGTTAGGGTGGCCACTGTGACACTCTTCTCTTTAGCTCTTGAACTTGACTTCTTTCTTAGAAAAGTCAACAGGAAAAATAGGAAGATTTCCATTGTACTCTCCCTTGGTTAAACCTCACATGAAAAATACATTTTATCTCCGGGAACCACATTTTAAGAGAGACACATTCAGACACTGAAAAACTGGTTAGAAGAGGAGCCAAAGGAGGAGTCTAACCTTTTATCAGGGGTGTGGGAAGAAACCCTGAGCTGGTGAACCAGTCCCTTCCTCCTCAAAGCCTATGTATTTATCTGTTTTTTTTTTTTAAATATATATATATGATTTATTTATTTATTGTTTTGATTATACTAGAGGCAGATGCTGCCAAATATTCTGTTGGAAATACTGAGAAATGTTCTTTAGATTTTGAAATTAAGAGGTCACAGGTGAACTTAGAACTTTTGGTAGAAAGGATATAAAGGGAGTAGAGAGAGCAGAAGCCGTATTGAGGAGTATATCAGAGGCATAGAAGTAGTTCAAGTAACCTCTAGAATTCTTTCTAACTCTGTAACTTTATCCTCTTTTCTCACAATAATTTATATCCCCCTTAAGTCCACCTGTTGAGGGTCTTCAGAATTTGCTTTTGCCAAAGGGATGGCAAAGCATCTGGGCCTGCAGTGCTTCCTTTCCCTCCCTACAGGCTGGTCTTGAACTCCAACCTGCTTGTTCTGGCTTTTGGCTACTATTAGACAATCAAGATTTTCTCCCAAAACACTCTCCCAAGAATTAAGGCTGCTGGATAGGACTTGGCTCTCTGCCACCTCTCCTTCATAGAGGTCCCATCACAAGATTTCCTTCAGTAGCCATAAAGGCTGAAAGTGAACAATTAAAGCCTGCTCCCTAGACCCCTATTTCAAAATATTCCTTATAGTGTAATCGTAAGTCTTAAAATGGTCTGAATGAGTCATAAAAGTAAAATCTTGATTTTTAAAATCTTTGTAAGTTTTACTTTCTGTGTTATTTGATTCATGACCCCAAAGACAGAGTAACGTTCTCCTGTATTCTAACTCATTACTTCCTGTCTTAGTCTATTTTGTGCTGCTATAACAGAATACTTGAGACTGGGTAAATTATGATGAGCAGAAATTTATTGGCTCACAGTTCTGGAGGCTGGGAAGTTCAAATATCAAGGTGCTGGCACCTTGCTGGGGCCTTTTTTGTTGCACGATAACATGGCAGAAGGCATCACATGGTGGCCGAAGAGAGGGCAGAGAGGTAGTGAAAGAGAGGAAGAGATGGAGTGAGCCCACTCCTGAGATAACAAACCCACTTCTGTGATAATAGTGTTAGTCCACTACGAGTGTGACGACCTCATGACCCAAACACCTCTTAAAGATCCCACCTCCCAAAATTGTCACAATGGGGCAATTAAATTTCAACATGAGCTTTGACAAAAAGAAATATTCATTTCATAGCATTTCCTCTCTTCATTCCTAATTCTCTTCTTTCTTTCTTTCTTTCTCCTTCCCTTCCTCTATGCTTCCTTCTTTTTTTCTTCACTTTTTTTCTTACCGTTTAGATACAGTCTTATTTCTGTTTGCCCTAAAATATTAAAAAAGAAAAAAATAAGTTCACCAGTAGTATGTGATGCATTATCATTTCAGGGAGGGGAAAACTGTCAGTAGTACAGATCTTATGTTTCCTTCTTAGATGCAGTGGCAGTTATTGGGGTTTGAAATACATCTTCTACACCCTTGCTACTCAAAGTGAGGTCTGGGGCAGGCCAGTATCCGAATCCCTGGGGTTCTCTTTTGAAGTGCAGAATTTCAGCTCCATCTTAAGCTCAGTGATCCAAAATCTGCATTGTAACAAGGTCTCCAGGTGATTCCCATGCACGATGAAATTTGAAAGTGTTCTACTCTCGATGAGTAGCTTTTAAACAGTTTGGATTGCTCACTCCCACCTTCAAAAAAAGATTTTGAGTATATAGCCTACTATGGGTACTTATGAATTGTATACTTGCTTTTCTATTAATATTAAATATCATTAAAGCTTCTTATAGACAATATACAGTTGGGACTTATTTATTTTTTATTCGTTCTGACAGTCTTACACTTAAACTGGTTATTAACATAGTTGTATTAACATCTATCATATTTACAACAATTTTCCATTCATTTTCCTCATTCTTTGTTTCATTTTTGTCTTCTACTCTTTTTTTCTGCCTTCTCTTATTTTAATCAAACATTTAATATAAGTCCATTTTCTCCCCTTAGTGTATCAATTACACTTTTTAAAAAGTGTCTGCCCTAGAGGTTGTGGTGTATATTTACCACAAATCCAAGCCTACTATCAAATGACACTATACCATTTTATGGGTGGTGCAACCTTTTAACAAAAAAATATTCTTAATTCTTCCTCTTGTCCCTTACAAAGTTGCTGTTGCTCATTTCACTTATTCATAAGCTATAATTATCAAATACATTTTTGGTAACATTATTTTGAACAAACTGTTATCTGTTAGATTAAGATAAGAAAAATAAAACATTTTATTTTACCTTCATTTAATCCTCTCTAATATGCTTTCTTTATGTAGATCCACATTTCTGACCTATGTAATTTTTCTTTCCTCTGAAGAACTTTTAACATTAATTGCAGGTCTATTGATGAGAAATTCCCTCAATTTTCATTTGTCTAAGAAAGCCTAGTGTTTATTTCACCTTTTTTTGAAGGATATCTTTGCTGAATATAAAATTCCAGGCTGATGGTATAAATCGAAAATAAAATTTCAGAACCCCAAACTCACTATGCCATAGGGAAAAGTTAAGCTTGGGAACTGAGTGGTGCAAACTGCCTCCTATTTTGTTCCTAAATGTAGATAGCTGCAAAAATAGAAAAGGCCACATACCCCCTGGGGTCAGGGGGGCTCCCTCACAATTTGCTCACAAGAAAACTTTTTGTGGTGCCTAAGATCTTTACCCTAAAACAGAGATCTGTTGAATTTCACCCTGACAATGTAAATTAACAGCTTATCTTCACAGTTACAGGGCAAAGACAGGACTAGAAGTCATCCTTCCACTCACCTGAGATAAATGTGTATTTCACTACTTCCTCTACTCTATGTTTAATTATCTTATGTGAAAATTCAGATTCACATGAATGACAGATGAATGCACAGTTTTCTTTACAGCCTAACCCTTTGTTAGGCTGTTTTTGCATTGCTATAAAGAAATACCTGAGACTGAGTAATTTATAAAGAAAAGAGATTTAATTGGCTCACGTCTGCAGGCTAGACAGGAAACATGGTGCTGGCAACTTCTAGGCTTCTGAGAAGCCTCAGGGAGTTTTCCTCATGACAGAAGGTGAAGCAGGAGCAGGCATGTTACATGACAGCATTGGGAGCAAGAGAGATAGTGAGGGGCAAGACACCACACACTTTTAAACAACCAGATCTTGCAAGAGCTCACTATCATGAGGACAGCATCAAGCCATGAAGGATCTGCCATTACTACCCAAATCCTTCCCACTAGGCCCCACCTCCAACATTGGGGACCACATTTTAAAATGAGATTTGGTCAGGACAAATATCCATACCATATTCTGCTCTTAGCCCCACAAATCTCATGTCCTTCTTGCATTTTAAATTACAATCTCAATAGTCCTCCAAAGTCTTAACTCATTCCAGCATTAAGTCAAAAGTCCCAAGTCCTAAGTCCCAAGTCTCATCAGGAAATGAGTTCCTTAATCTGTGTGCCCATAAAATCAGAACAAGTCATTTACTTCCAAGATACAATGAGGGTACTGACACTGGGTAAACATTCCCATTCCAAAGGGGAGAAATTGGCCAAAAGGAAGGGACTACAGGCCCCATGCAAGTCTTAAACCTAGCAGGGCAGTCATTAAATCTTAAAGCTCCAAAGTAATCTCCTTTGATTCCATGTCCCACATCCAGGGCACACTGCTGCAAGCAATGGGCTCCCAAAGCCTTGGCAGCTCTGCCTCTGTGTCTTTGTAGGGCACAGTCCCTGTAGCTGCCTCCTGGGTTGGAGTTGAGTGCTTGTGCTTTTTCCACATGCACTATGTGAGCTGCTTGGTGGATCTATCATTCTGGGGTCTGGAGAATAGTTGCCCCTTCCCCCAGCTCCACGAGGAAGTGCCCCCGTGGGAACTCTGTGTGGAGCCTCCAACCCCGTATTGACCCTCAGAACTGCCCTAGTAGAGGTTCTCTGTGAGGGCTGCAGCAGGCTTCTGCCTGGACACCCAGGCTTTTCCATACATCCTCTGAAATATAGGTTGAGGCTGCCAAGCCTCCTTTACTCTTGTACCCTGCAAACATGCAAATTTAACAGCACATGGAAGCCACCAAGACTTATGGCTTGCAGACTCTGAAGTAGTGGCTAGAAGTGTACCTGGAGCCCTTTGAGCTGAGGCTGGAGCTACAGCAGCCTAGCCATGTGGCAGAGAAAAAAAAGCATTATCAGGAGAGAAATTCAAGTAGGCTGCAGAGCAGCCACTTGCTAGAGATATTTGCATGACTGAAAGAAAGCCAGATGCTGGTAGCCAAGGCAATACGGAAAAGACCTTGAAGCCATTTTAGAAGACTTCCAGTCGCCCCTCCCATCACAGAACTACAGGCCTATGAGGAAAGAATGGTTTTGTAGGCCAGGCCCAGAGCCCTGCTGCCATTTACAGCCTTAGAACACTGCTCCCTGCATCCAGGATGCTCCAGCTCCAGCCTCAGCTCAAAGGGTTCCAGATACACCTCCAGCCACTGCTTCAGAGGTTGCAAGCCATAAGCCTTGGTAGCTTCCACGTGATGTTCAATTTGCAGGCTTGCAGGGTACAAGGATAAAGGAGGCTTGGCAGCCTCAACCTATATTTCAGAGGATGTATGGAAAAGCCTGGGTGTCCAGGCAGAAGCCTGCTGCAGCCCTCACAGAAAACCTCTACTAGGGCAGTTCTGAGGGTCAATATGGGGTTGGAGGCTCCACACAGAGTCCCCACTGGGGCACTTCCTCCTGGAGTTAGGGAGAGGTGCCACTGTCCTCCAGACCCCAGAATGAGAGATCTACCAAGCAGCTCACATCATGCACGTGGAAAAAGCACAAGCACTCAACTCCAACCCAGGAGGCAGCTACAGGGACTGTGCCCTACAAAGACACAGAGGCAGAGTTGCCAAGACTTTGGGAGCCCATTTCTTGCAGTAGTGCACCCTGGATGTGGCACATGGAATCAAAGGAGACTATTTTGGAGCTCTAAGATTTAATGGGCCAGGCACAGTGGCTCATGCCTGTAATTCCAGCACTTTGGGAGGCTGAGGTGGCCTGATCACGAGGTCAAGGGATCGAGACCACACTGGCCAACATGGTGAAACCCTATCTCTACTAAAAATAAAAATTAGCTGGGCTTGGTGGTGCATGCTTATAGTCCCAGCTACTTGGGAGGCTGAGGCAGGAAAATCTCTTGAACCTGAACCCAGGAGGTGGAGTTTGCAGATAGCTGAGATCATGCCACTGCACTCCAGCCTGGCAACAGAGCGAGACTCCATCTCAAAAAAAAAAAAAAAAAAAAAAAAAAAAAGGATTTAATGACTGCCTTGCTAGGTTTCGGAATTGTGTGGGACCTGTAGCCCCTTTCTTTTGGTCAATTTCTCCCTTTTGAAATGGGAATGTTTACCCTGTGTCAGTACCCTCATTGTATCTTGGAAGTAAATAACTTGTTTTGATTTTACGGGCACATAGATTTAAGGAATTCATTTCCTGATGCGAATTTGGACTTAGGACTTGGGACTTTTGACTTAATGTTGAATGTGTTAAGACTTTGGGGGACTATTGAGAAGGGATGATTGTATTTTGAAATGCAAGAAGGACATGAGATTGTGGGGCTAAGAGCAGAATATGGCATGGATATTTGTCCTGATCAATTTTTCAAACTTTTACACTCTGCTTTCTTTTTAAATATAACTTCCAACTTTAAGTCATTTCTTTGCTCCTGCATCTGAGATAGGCTGTTAGAAGCAGCCAGGCTGTATTTTGAGTGCTTTGCTGTTGAGCAATTTCTTCCATCAGATACCTTAAGTCATTACTCTCAAGTTCAAACTTCCACAGATCTCTAGGACATGAACACAGTACAGTCATGTTCTTTGCTAAGATATAACATGGATGACCTTTGCTCCAGTTCCCAATAAGTTCCTCACTTCCATCTGAGACCTCAGCAGCCTGGATTTTACTGTTCATATCAGTATCAGAATTTTGGTCACCACCGTCTAACCAGTCCCTAAGAGGTTCCAGACTTTCCCTCATCTTCCCGTCTTCTTCTGAGTCCTCTGAACTCATTAAGCCTCTGTATGTTACCAAGTTCCAAAGTTGCTTCCACATTTTCAGGTATCTTTATACCAATGTCTCACTCTCACGACCAATTTTATGTGTTAGACTGTTCTTGCAGCCTAACTTCAAGAACAATGCTATAAAGCAATACTTGAGACTAGGTAATTTATAAAGAAAAGAGGTTTAATTTGCTCATAGTTCTGCAGGCTATACAGAAAGCATGGCACTGGCATCTGCTAGGCTCCTGGGAAGGCCTCAAGGAGCTTTACTCATGGCAGAAGGCAAAGTGGGAACAGGCACATCACATGGCAGGGGTGGGACCAAGTGAGAGAGTGAGGGGCAAGATGTCACACACTGTTAAAAAACCAAATCTTGCGAGAACTCACTATCACAAGGACAGCATCAAGCCACAAAAGATAAGCCCCCGTGACCAAAACCCCTCCCACCAGGCTCCACCTCCAGTAGTGGGGACCACATTTCAACAGAAGATTTGAACAGAGCAAATACCCAAACCACATCAACCCCCTCTTTTCACATGTAAAATGTGAATTCAGTGAACACTGATCAAAGCCTCAAAAGAATGCAACCACTTGCCTCTTCTATCTACCCTCCCCGTTTTTCCCTTTCCTTTCCCCTGTACTGCTCATTCTTTCTACTAGAAATATTGAAGTCCCCAAACCCTCTTTGGACAAAGCACAGATCACAGATGTTCCTGTGATTTTGTGTTCTTTTTTCCCAGGCACGTCCTCAACCTTGACCATATAAATCTCTAAATTGATTGAGACTTGCTTCAGTCATTTTCTTTGGTTTTACAGTGGTTTCTTATTTCAACACTTTAAATATTTCACTCCATTACCTTCTTGCTTGCATAGCTTCTGAAGAGAAGTCCAATCTAAGTCTTATTCTGTTCCCCTGTAGGTAAGATTTTATCACCCCCCTCTGGCGTCTTTCAAGATTTTTTCTTTGTCTTTGATTTCTTCACAGTTCACATATGATATGGCTATTGTATATATTTTTTGTGTTTATCCTGCTTAGTCTCTTTTGGGGGCTTCCTGGGTCTTGGCTTGCTGTCTGTCATTAATTTTGAAAAATTCTCAGACGTTATTTCTTGAAGTATTTCATCTCTTCCTTTTTTTTTTAACTGGTATTCTCATTATGTATATATCTTTTATAATTGTCCCACAGTCCCTGAATATATTGTTGTGTTTGTTTTTGTTCTTTTTTTCTCTGCATTTCAGTTTTAAAAGTTTTTATTGACATTTGTTCAAGTTCACTGATTCTTTCCTGGGTGTCAAAGGCCAAAATTTTCTCTAGTGTTCTTATTTTTGTCTTTCCTGTTGTCTTTAGGTTTTGCTAAAAATCTCTTAAGTAGGGTTTGACACGTACATTTCTTTGAACTGCAATACCCTGTTATTATAAGATGCACTATTGATACGGTAAAATGTGGGAGGAAGGGAAACAGTCTATAGTACTCTGACTGGGTCTCAGTCTTTTCATGAGTCAGAGTTGGATATATATTGTTTTCCTCTGGTTGGTCAGACTTTGGTAAAGCCCCAGTTGGTCAGGCTTCAGTAACACTGTTTCTCTTGAGGGTGAGGGTAAGCCTTGTTAAGGAGAATAGAGAGTTCTTCCTATTCATATATTTCATAATGGTTCCTGCCACTTCCCACTCTCTCCCAGGGGAGATTTTTCTCTGACCTTTACAATGAAAACCTGGTGGTGTGAGGTAAAACTCAGGAAAAGCATGGGGCCCTTTCTGAGGCTGGGCCCCCTCAGAGATGTTAACTGTCAAGCAAATCTACATGGAGCCTCCAGCAATTCATTGATTATAATTTAAAGCATTCTTACTGATATTGACTGCAGCTGACAGCTTTGGCGTCTCCTTCTGGGCTTCTACTTCCAGTAAGCCATGACTTTATGTATGCACCTGTCTCTTCAGAGCTGGAGGAGTGGTTTTCCCTGTGACTCAATTCTTTGGGGAATCTAAAACAGGTTGTTGATATTCAGCTTGTTCTGCTTTGCTCTTGTTGTGAGGATGGGAGTGATGACTTTCAAGCTCTATGTGTCAGACTAGAAACTAGAAGTCTCAAGTTTTTTGCTCATTTATTTTTAAACCTAAAAATACATTTTTTTTTTGGTAATTTGAAGGTTTCAATCTCACATCCCAGGAGACTGCCTTGTACATACTCTTGGAATAAACACATCACACCTTATCCATCACTGCTCCAGATATTCTCAATTTGACTGCACATTAGGGACTCAGAAAGTTAAAAGCAAAAACAAGAGTTGCTCAGGCCCCACCCCACACCAATTAAATCAGGATCTCTGAGAGGGCATGCTTATGTTTCAAAACCTCCCCCAGGTGATTCTAACAGCAGCCAGGGTTGACAGCCTCTGTTCTTCCAGACCAAATTCTAGACTATTCTATTGCTGCTGACATTAAAGACAAATTAGCATTTTAGCATTGGACTAACCACAATTCCACAGGAAACGGTCAAGGCAGAAGAGAACTGGCAATTCTCTTTCTACTTCAGGTTTGTGTTCTTTGTGATTGCATCTCCTGCAACCACAACTCAAGGGAGACAGTGTGACAGGCAGAATTCTCACATTGCCCTCATGATTCCTGTCCCCTGGTGTTCACAAACTGCGTAATTCCTGCCCCTGAACGTAGGTGGGACATGAGAGTTTCTTCTAGCCAATATAATAATAGCAGATATAAGGAAGGTCCTGAAGTCAGTTAATTTTAAGTTAATCTATAGGGAAATTATCCCATGTGGGTATTACTTAATCAGGTGAAAGCCCTTCAAAGAGAAACTGGGCCCCAGCTCAGGTGAGAGAGTCTCCTTGCTGAGTTGATAAAATCCTCTAGTCAAGCCTCCAGATGAGAATGCAGCCTGGCCGATATCTTTCTTGCAGCTTGGTGAGACCTTGAGCAGAGGACCCAGGTAAGCTGTACCCAGAATCCTGACCCACAGAAACCATGAGATAAAAAATATGTGTTTTCTTAAGCTGCAGAGTTTGTTGTAATTGTTTATGGAGCAAATGGAAAACCAATACAGGTATTTGGCATAATTAGAAAAAAAAACTTTGGAGTTAAATACATCGAGGCCAAATTCCTAGCTCTACTACTAGCTGTGTCACCACGTCCTCTTGTTTTCTAATAGAAAGTGGTTTTTTTTTTTTTTTAATCACTTTTCAGATTCCAAACTGACATAGATTTGGAGATTTAGCCATTGCAATTATAAATTGCAAAGCAATTTATAGCACACAAGCTGCTTTCTATAAACATCACTTCATGTAATCCTCACCACAGTGCTGTGAAGTAGGCATTATTTTCTTAGCTTTATAAGTGAAGGAATGAAAGCTCAGAGAATGTAAATAGCTTATCCAAAGTTCCAAAGCTAAGGAGTGGCAGAAAGGAGAATCAATTTTAGGTCTGTATCTCCAGTGTGATGTCTTTCAAACAAGAGAACTAGTTAAACCAGCCCTTAAACCAGTCGCCTGGTGACCATGTCACCCCGACATCTCCCTTTGCACGGTGGGCATATGTGAACCCCCATATGAAGGCTGTGTCATTCCCTAATTATCCAGGTTTGTTACTGATCAGTCATACTCCTGAGTTTTCCTAAGAGTGTGTGTGTGTGTGTGTGTGTGTGTGTGTGTGTCCCTTAAGAGGAAGGCAAGTTTTCTTAAAAAAGCAAAACAAAACAAAAAACACACATACAAACAGAGTAAGAAAATTTACCAGTTTACTATTAACAAACTTAAAAATTCAAAAAAAAAGGAAGGGGGGATTCTGGGGGCACAACAAAATTCATAAGGGACTAGATAATGAATAAATATATTCACTAAAAATATGGCACCCTTATTTAGTGCTCTGCCTTTTTAAAAGATATGATAACATACCTTCTTGGTACAGTATATCCACTATTATCCATTTAATTTCCATTTATTTCCCCCTGTTTGCTAGAACTTTTCAAGCTTTCACTCCCCTGCTGTTTTAATGACAGGCTAGATAGTCATTTTGCTTTGCTTCCTATAATGAGCGTGTTAAAAGGCGTGTTTTCTGCATGTGCTCGCCACACAATGACCAATGTGATTTTACAATTGGGATGCTAAGGCAGTCTCTGGAAACACAGTGGGCCCTGGTAAGTTGGAATGTTTGAATGCTTCGGTTAGCTTTTATTGAAATTGCTTGGAGAACTGCATGGGTCTTTCTCAAGCTTCCTTCTCAACACATGTGATTTCAAAGGCTTAGCCCTCTGGAAGTCTTAGCCAATACCCCTGGACCCATCAATCCCTTTCCTCCTAATAGCACTACTGGTGCTCTTCTCTCTTCATGACTTCTTTGCAAAACTTTCAACTTTTTCTTAACAATTTTACCTCCTTTACCTATTTCTTGCAAAGACTTACCACCTTTTCTGATTATTCCCTACAGACGAGCTCACTGGAACACAAGACCTCTTGAATGAGGAATATGTAAAACACAAATAAAGCCATGTTCTCTAAATTCAGATGCTTCATTAAGGGGAACTGGAGCATCAGAAACAATTAGTATGTCTTGGCTAGTTATAAAGAAAATTCAGCATTTGGTAAAATGCTATAGTTTCCTTAAAATTTAAGTTTTTAAACAGACTTCTAAACTTTCTTAGCTATTAAAAATTGTTATTGGAATAGCCCACATTACAAATTTAGTACGGTTACTTGCAAAAATGTGATATTTTGAGATCTGTAAAGATTTAAAACCAAAGAATTATGATACTTTGAATAGAGAGTAAATGAATAAATCCATGGTTGATCCCATTATGATGTTTATTATCTTATTGGTAAGGAGTAGGGATGAGAACGTTGTACAAAGCAAAATGCTGGGCTGGATGACTCAGGCTCTGCTAGTTGAACCACACCGGATAGGTCCTTGGAACCTACGTAAGTGTGGGTGCTCGTTTGCAGAATAGAGTGTCAGATACCATGATCCCTCTGGATCTGTAACTCCAAGATCTGGGATGTTCAGGAAAAGTTGAACAAAGCTTAGCGGCAGGTTCCAAATTATCTGGTCCTTCCTGCTTTTCTGTTGCTCACCACATCTGAAAGGTGGTATCCCTAACACTGAGGTCCAAGCGAACTAAAGGCAGGAGGTCAACTTTGTATGCAGAGTCCATTTCCCCTTCACCTGCTGTTTGGTTGTTCTTGTGCCATGGGTCCTGGGCTCCTTCCTCTGTCTGGCCTCGGAGCTGGGCCTCGCTCACATCAGCACCATTTTGGCTGTAAGCTGCTGGAGCAGCTGCTGCCCGGGAGGGCTCTGCTCATGCCCTGAGCTGACACATGACAACTTCTATTAGGCTGAGGTGCTCCGAGGGAAGCCAGTGGGCCCTACCAGCCATCTCCCTTCTGTTTCCCCATCTGCTGGCTCCCAGGGAGGTGGTGGCAGAGCTTAGGCAAAAGAGCACATCCAAAGTGAGGACATGGTGAAGACTTGGAGGGATTGCACTCTCCCTCTTTGTCAGATGTTGCCTGGCAGGGGTGGAACCTGTCCCTTAGGAGAAAATGGGGTGACTCAGGCTAGCCTGGCTCATGCTGAGGACGTCCAGTCTGCCTCCCACCATCCCTGCTGGGAGTCCCCACATGGAAATCATATTTGCAGCTTGGGTTAAATATGACCAGGTGCTCCACAGAGGCAGTGCCAAAGGATTCTTGGCATGGCCTCTGCACTTGTTTGAATGTTGTGGCTTTTAATATTTATCCCAGTTCTTATGTGTGTTTGTGAATGCCCGTGCACATGTGTTACAGTTCCTTCCCAGGGTCTCCCAGCATAGGGATGTTCCCATTCATCAAACAGGAAGAGCAACAACAGGTTGTAGGGGGAGCTGGGGCAGGCTGGGTGAGGGAAGGGCCTGGGGAGCCTGAGGGGCCAGGCCATGTGTTCTGCTGTTAGTGCATTGGGCTGGCAAAGTGGGAGGCTGCTGTGCTGGGACCCCCTTTCTCAGCCAGGGGTCCCATAGATTCCCAGACGCTACAGCTTGAAGGGAGGGGCCTGAGAGGTGATGTGGTTCAATGCTTTTATTTTCTGAAGATGAAAATGAGGCCGAGAGAAGAGCAATGGCTTGTGAAAGACACATCTAATTATAACAGGAGCTGAACCACCAAAATCTAGGCTGTGAGCGTGCAGGCCCTTAGCTGTCTCATTGGTGCACTGGGGTCCAGGAAGAGTCTATTGACTGGATGAATAAGCCAGTTCAGGCCTCTATATCCTAAGTCAATGCTTACACAATGCTTCCTTCTCCACCAAGAAGGAATCTATGATTTCTTACGGTTATTGGGGCTGTACGTCCCCGTTTCTTTTGGTTTGCCCTACTCTAACCCTCTCAAAAGCATGCCAATTTGGATAATAAATCACATGGTCTCATTATTTAGGATTGTCTCATTTTCTGGAATACTTCTTCTTTGAACATACATTTTCCTGGGCCAAAGAGTTACTCCTATGACTGCCGGCTCAAAGCTTCACAGAAGTTCTGATGAGTTCCTGAGTGCAGGTGGTGGGACCGCTAATGAACAAATGTGAACTCAGTTACTCATGACTGGATTCATCCTAACAAAGGAATTCAAAAGCAATTCTCTAGAATTCATTTGCCTCATCTGTAAAACGATGGAGCTGTAGTGGATGATTCCTAAGGCCCCTGACAGCTCAAAAATCTGCATCCACAAATTAATTTCAGGGATCATTCTGCCCCTTGCTATGTTGGTGGTTCTTCTCTAGCTTCTACAGTGAGGTGATCAGGGGCACATCTGGATAGAGCCTTAGAGGTTGTGCATACCAGATGCCTAATATGAGAGATAGTAGCTTTACAGCCAAGATGACAGATGCCTGTCTCTGCCCTTCCTTCTGGTTCCCAAATCACAGCCTCTAAGCACTGGGTCTGAGGAGAGCCCAAGGACGCATGGGGAGGCTGGACTCCCATTTCCAAGTCCTTACCCTTTGTCCCTCATGTTACCCTGCCTGGTGTGCAAAACCTGGGGCTACCCCAGAAGGCAGGGCATGGGCTATGGGGGAGGATTGTTGACTTCCGAATATAAGGCTGTTCTCTAGCAGTGCTACCCGAAAAGAGAGGTGACAAAGAGGCCCCCATCTCCTAGGCCCTCAGACAAATTGGATACCCGACCTTGGGAAAACACAACCTCCCTAGGGAGAGCTTGTCTTAAAAACATATGATGTGTTAGTCATGGTTTTGTCTTTCCAAACAGACAGAAGCTACCTCTAGCCACATTTATTGAGAGTTGTGAAATATCATGGGGCCTCGTGGAGTGGCAGTTAAGTCAGGTGGCCTAGGTCCAAATCCCAGCTCAACCATTCTAGCCGTGTGACCTTTGGTAATGTTATTTCTTAATCTCCCTCATTCTCATTTGCAAACATTTATCCTTATCGGGCTACTTTGAGGGTTAAATGGGATGATTCTTATTACAAACAGAATACAGTACCCACAGTGGTGGGTGCTTTATGATAATAGTGAACACATTGGACTTTAGGTACTTACAGTCCTTTGATCACTGAAAGGGGCCACGGCTTCAAGGATGATGCATAAACCTGTTCTGTGCACTTGAGCAGGCAGGCAGGATTTGGGCATTGGGTCAATGTAGAAGGAGGAGGAAGAATTCTGCAGTCACTCTGGGGTCACTAATGGGCATCAGGAGGTCCCCTTAGAAGGGGGTGCATGTGCCTGAGCCTCAGGCAAAATTGGCCTTGGTCATGGTTCTCAGGCTCTCTTCTCAATGCCAAGGGGGAGACATCTGGGGAGGTTGTGAAGGACTATCAAGTTCTTTTGATTCTGATGTGTTTATGGCAGTGAGTAAAATTCATAGGTCATTTATGGGCTTTGCCTCCCATTTCACACAGCTAGTCCTTTTTAGCCAGGCTGTATGTGCTCCAGAAAGAAGTCAGCATTAGCACCTGGAGGGGCACCTTCTCCTCCCAGTCCTGTGGGGCTCTGAGAGGGAGGCCAGGAGAGAAGTGGAGGGTGAGGCTGATAGCCTACCTGTGCAGCACTCGGGCATGCCTCCAATGGCCTGAACCACATTCTTCTTCAGCACATGGTCCTGGGTGAGGAGGGCTAGAGCTAGAATTCATCCACTCTCTGGATGGGGTCCTGAGTCCCAGCACTCTTTGGGACCTAGAGGTTCACCTGTGATCTTTTCCTGGTAATATCCACAGTTTTAATAAAGTGTGGCTCCCTTCAGAGAACCAGTGGTACACATAAGACATTGGGAAGGTAACTGTCCATGGGTTAGGATAAAGAAAGTCAATTCTGGTGACTCTTGTTCATTGAAGTCTAATAGGATTTAATCCTAGGTTAAAGAAAGGATTTGCTTTACTCAAAACTACTCTAAGGTACTGTGAAATAAGTTTAAGAATGGTTCACAGCTTAATGTGAAACAGATAATGGGCCTGATCTTGACAAACTGGCTGTGGATACGAAGCTCAAGTCTCTTCCTCCTGACCACAAAGATAATGACCTTCACAAATGTCTTGTGGGAAGAGGCAGAGAGATTCCCAGTCAAGTGCTAAGTCTTGTTAAGTTCCATTTCAGATAACCTCTTCCTCTTCCTTTCTTTCCTTAATTCATGTTTCTAGTTTTCAGCAGGCCTCATGGGGGTAGGCTGGGCTTTCTGATGTCCAATTTGAATTCTCTTGTGTTCTTTTATTTTGTTTTGAGACAGAGTCTCCCTCTGTCACCCAGGCAGGAGTGCAGTGGCGTGATCATAGCTTGCCTCTGTCTCTTCACTATTTTTCTGACTTGATGGTGCCTGGTCAAGAAAGGGCCATAGAACAAGTCAATACCAGAATGAGCCATGTGGAAAAGGGCAGCTGAACACGATCTTCTCCTGTCTGAATTAGGCACTGGTGATCTGGCTCACTGGTGGGAAGTCATCTGTCATCCAGACACCCAAGGGGCCAGGTGCTCCATGTTTAAATTGTGTAAAGATTATTAGAGAGATAAACCTGCGAAAGTGTCTCTGGTACCAATAAGAACAGGCATGGATAAGAAAGGGCAAGGCTTCAGTGGAACAAATGGAAGGTTAGATGCCAGGAAGCATTCCCAATAGAAAAGAGGTGTCCTCCTCGGGAGGGCTATGACAATAAGAGGTTCATGTATGTGGCCCAGGAAGAAGGTTTTTTGTAAAAAAGAAACGGATGTTTGACTTTTCAAGGCATTTAGCCATCTGACGGGTCTGCCACCTACTCTCCAAGGGCACTATGTCATGGCTCTTATCAATGAAAAAAAATCTTAACTCATTTTCTTTGCAGATAGAATGGAAATCCAAGAGGCACGAGGCTTATGTCCAGAAAGTGGCAGAGACTGAGCCAGGTTGAATGCACATCTTCTGACTTCCACCCTGGTGGTACATGGAAGGCAGCCTCCGAGATGGCCCCCAGTGATCCCTGCCTCCAGGTATTCACACCCTGTGGAACCCCTTCACCTTGAGCATGAGCTGGACTTACAGTAAGTAAGTCTTACTGACACTTGACTTGCTGCTATTGGAGAGAATACAGCAGAAGCAATGGAATATCACTTCTGAGGTTAGGTTGTAAAAAGACTGAGGCTTCTGTCTTGGCTGCATCCTCTCTCTCTTTTTCTGTCTCTCTTTCTCCCTCTGTCCCAGGTATTTGGTATTTAATAAAGGTGTGTTGATCGACACAGGAATTACTCCATCCATAAGTTGGAACCCTGGTATGGGAGGAAAAAGCAAGGTAGGCCTAGATGTCATCCCTGCAGTGAATAACTGGTCTGAGGTATTCAGCGGACATCAACACTCACTTGCACACAGATGGTTTCTGTTTCCTACCCCCATTCTCAGTGTGTGAAATCATTCCAGCATCTAAACTGCCATCTTCATGCATGGTACCTCAACGCTCTGCTCAGGAGGCAGAATAATCCATGCCGCCAAGTCTCTGCCCTGGCTGAATGAGAGAGGATGACTGGAGGCTAGATTCACCAGCTGGGAGAGCCCAAGATTACTCTTCTGGCTTTGTCCTCACCCGGCATGACAAAGCACCAGCAACTATGGGCTGCCCCAGAGGGCACTGGAGGCGTCTGACCTTTTCATCCCTGGGAGTCTGTGGTTTTAAGAGAAGAATGACATAATGGTCCTCTGTTCTTAGTGGGCTCTGCTGAGTTAAGCTGGGCTAATGGAGAGAATGGTAAAAGCCCTGGGGGAGCAAGGGTCCCCGAAGGTCATCTTACCCATTCTTCTGCCTCTGGGAAGGGCAGCTAATTAGCAACTTAGTAGGTCAGAGATGCAATGAGAAGAAGGTGAGTCTGATCACCCTTTAATTTGGGATATACAGAATAGAAGATTCTACAGTTTCCTTAGTTAATAATCTGGTACCTCATGTCCTGGATGCTCAGTTCTTCCTGCTTCTCTTTTCATCCAACGGTTCCATTTTCGTCCAAGCGACCTTATTCTGTCTGAGGTTCAACTGATTCTGGAGACTAAACCTTCATAGCCATTAAAGAATTGCTTTTGGCCCCTGCCACACTCACACTTCCTCAGACTTTGTCTTGAAGATTTTCATTAAGAACAGAATTTATGTAACTAAAGTCTGGGCAAGGCCTAGATGATGAGGAGGTGACAGCGATAAACAGGTAAGTTAGGGACTTCAGGAACTTCGATGCCATAAGAATCCTTTGGCTGTAAGCATCTTTCGCTGTTACTTGAGGAGTTTGGATGTTTGCAGAAGCTTGAGAAGATAAGGTGTCAAGAGAAGATCACCTCGGTCAAGGCAGATCCGAGTCCATTACATGGACTTTTGCCTTTTTATCTTGTTGTCTTTCCAAAGATGTCAGTTTCGTAGGCCTGAATCACTGTACAGGATATGACTGTTTGCTTTTCTGGAGAGAAAAGAGGAAAATAAAAATCCCATCCTTTCTCAAAAAATAAAAGAGAGTCAAAAAGCTCTTTAGTCTCATTAAACAGCCGTGTTGGACTTCAAATAGCTCTCATCACATAACATGTTGATGAGTTAAGTGTTAATGAATCAGAAACATATGGATACAATTTCCCTGAAAATACACAAGGGTTTGGAATCAAGGGGAGTCACCCCTACCACCAGCCCTGCCCACCTCCTTGGCTCTGGGCTCAGGAGTTAGGAACTTGCCTCTGTCCTGGGCTCACTGATGAGGCTGCTCCCTTTCTGGCCACCCAGACTGCTCTCAGCTTCTCCCTGGAATTCCTCCTCTCCTGTGGTTTAGTGGCCAAGTGGCAGGGGTGGGCTGAAAGATGAAAGGTCAACTACTGAGAGAGATGAATGACACAGGGAAGAGAGGCCCGGGAGTCCTCAGCCCAAGTGCTCAGGCGATGGGCCACGTGCTGTGTGCGGGTGGGACCCGTGCGGGCGGCTACATGCTGGCTTCAGGTTTGAGACTCTTCCGTAAGTAGTTTAAGATGTTGTCTTTCTTTCCAAGCAATATGAAATTCTTTTGATCGGTACTCACTGATTTGTGTTTTCTGGGTTGCCAGGGTTTCCTGGAGATTGTGCCTGCATCTTTGCAGGGGCTGGGACAGACAATTCAGAACTCCCCAGGATAGGCACTTCTGAGCAGAAATCATGCCTTGGGGTCACCTCAGCTTTTCAGAGCATGTCTCACTAGCCTCACACAAAATCCCACTGCCTTCCGTGCCAGGTTAAAGTGGTTCAGAGTAGGTGAAAGGACTTGCCTGTGGGCCTGGGAGTTCTGCAGCCTGACCCAGCTTCCGGTGAACAGTTTCAGAGCTGGGCAGTGTCTGTGGAGTGAGGGGCCCATTTCCTTCTTCTTGCCTGCGGTTCTCAGATGGTTGACTGTTATCCTGGCAGACCCAGTAGTGGTGCATAGGGACATACTCCATGCAGGAGTGTGGATGATCCCCATATTAGATCCTTTAAGCCCCATCCTATATTCATTTTGGGTTCTCTCAGAGTGTACCTTGAATAGAGAATTTCGGTGCAATGATTCATTCATGAGGTGATTCCAGGAAGCATGGTAGAAAATAGGGAATGTTGGGCCTGGTGTGGTGGCTCACGCCTGTAATCCCAGCACTCTGGGAGGCCGAGACAGGTGGGTCATTTGAGGTCAGGAGTTCGAGACCAGCGCGGCCAACATGGTGAAACCCTGTCTCTACTAAAAGTACAAAAATCAGCTGGGCATGATGGCGTGCACCTGTACTCCCAACTACTCGGGAGGCTGGGGCGGGAGAATTGCCTGAATCTGGGAAGCAGAGGTTGCAGTGAGCTGAGATCGCGCCACTGCACTCCAGCCTCCACAGTGAGAGTACGTCTTAAAAAAAAAAAAAAAAAAAAAAAAAAAAGGAAAAGAAAATAGGGAAAGTGGGATGTGGGGAGCAGATGTGTTAATGAGCAGGTTGTTTGTATGGGCACCTGGGCTCAGTCTGGATGGGGATATTCGGAGAGGCACTCCCTCAAGGAGGAAACTGGGTGTTTATCTACCAACTCCCATTCCTCATCTGTTGCTTCTGAGACGCTGACTTCTCTGTGCTCTCAACCTGCCCCATGTGTAAGTGGATCATATTCCAGAGGCCAGAGAAAGCCCCAGGGCAGAGAGATAATGGTGGTTGAGGTAGGAAGCTGTTGGAGTGGCTATGGGTGACCTTCAGGGGAGAAGAAGGTAAGAGGGGCTGGCACAGACATCGTATCCTGCAAGGGTCTGGCTGTGCTGCTACTCTCCTTCTTTCTGCTTTTTGAGACCGATTCACTTCTCACTCAAGTCTTGGATGCAGAAGGAAAGAGGGGAGCAAAATAAGGTACCCCCAAATGCACTTGTTTGTGGGGACCAGAGAGTTGAAGGTATAAATGTGTGTTTGCGTCGCTTGCCAAGCTGTGGCTCAGAGTGTCTGGCGTAAGAGTGGTCATGCCCACAGGCCCCCAGGGCCCACTGCAAACTGCACTGGGGGCTGAGCTCTCCTACCTGTCCTGGCGTTTGGCATTTCTGGCCTGGCACAGTCATCTAAACCTTGGTTTAGGGTCTTTTTATTTTTCTTCCCACACTTCCTGGGATCACTGGTCAGCTTCAGAGCCAGGCTGTTGCTCTGAAAGTCCTGGGAGAGGGGAAGAGGGCAAGATGGACGAGTGCAATGAAACTGTGACTCTCCTTCCTATGACGGGGCGAGCATTATCATGCCAAGGCCTGGAATTAGGTATTCTTCATATCCAGAGAAGACAGGCAAGGGGGGAGATGGGACAGCCAGGTAGAAGCTGGGAGACTGAAAGATTATCGCTTTTAAGAGGATCCTGTCCAGATTTGATGGCCTCTGAGGGGCCTCATTGTTCTCTACATACGTTTCTCTACCATGCAATATTGAAATCCTGCTTTAAGGCATTCATGTTAATCCATTCTTTATTTCTTAATTTCACATCATGTTATTTAGCCTTAAAAAAAATAATCAAGGTCAAAGGCAGTTTTGCCACTGTCCTCAAAGATGATTGAGTTGGTGGGCGGACTGGCAGTCAGCCTTCAGGAGGATCCTGTCAGGTGAGAGGAGGAGCCACCCTTGGCTCTGAGCCACTGGGACAGAGTAGAGAGAGGTACAGGAATGGAGATGAGCAGGGGTGGAGTGGAAGAAGGAAGGATCATGCCTTGGTCATCTTCTCCTCTCTCTCCTTCCCCGGTGATTCATGCCGTCATGACTTCCCATCTCAGATCCTGGGCTCACAGCCATCCCAAAGCCTTTCCTGCTCTGCTTGGCTGGAAACAGATGCAGACTGACAGATGTCTCCTTCAGGAACTGTGACCTGTTCACACCCATCCTGGGCTGGCCACTCCCTTCCAGGTCCCTGCAGAGAACAGATCTTCTCAGGGTTCTCCCAAGGCCACCAGCCTGGTCCTGACGCCCTCCAATACTGGGCGTCTTCTCTCCCAGCTCTTTCCCCCTCCACCAGCCACCAGGTACCCTCCTCTCCTTGCACAAGGGGTTGTTGCCCCTCCTCTCCTTGCATGCGCCCCACTCCAGTCCTATTGGCTTCCAGTGCCTTAATGCGACTTTCCCCTCCCCTCTTGCTGGGTGCAGCTCCACCCCCTCAAGATCTCCTCACTCTTTCTTCCTCTTGCTGGAATGATTTGGTTGTGGGGTTGGGTAGGGGGTACAGGCTATTAGGAGGCCCCTTCAGCCAGTCAAGTGCCCACATCCTCTGCCTGCCTCTCCTACCCCACTTGCTGCTTCACCCCCATTCCTTGGCTTAGTTGGCCTTTCCTGACAGTGACAGTTCCTTTCCACATCCTAGGGTGCTGTGAGAACCAAACAAGACCATATACATGAAGCGCGTTGTAAACAGTAAAATCTCTAACAGTAAAAGAAATTATGCAATCCGTTTTTACAGAAAACCAATGTCCCCAGAAGCTCGCCAGTGTGGTGGACACAAGACCAGGCTCTATCTGGTCAGTGGTTCTCACGGCTCACTATGCTCAGAGCAACCCAAGAAGTGGAGTCAAGTGCAGCCTCTCCAGACCTCCTAATGTGCTCCCCTTCAGTGGGCCTGATGAACCTAGACCTTAAACATACGGCCAAGGGGTTCTGAGGAGGAAGTCCTGGTAAAAAGACACTCACCTAGATTGTTTGACTCTTGACCCTCCTTCACCCAAATCTAGATCATCCTCTTGCTGAATCCTACCAAGGGGGCGCCTAATTCCCTGTGTTTACCTTTGTAAATTCACTTTCTATTTTCCAAAGGATTCAGTTTGGGGCTCAGGCCTTTGGGCTGATAGTAAGGAAGTAACTAGAAATTGGCTCCTCAAACAGCAGCTTCTGAAGCTTTCTGGAGGATAAAGCCAGAGTTCTCAAGGCAGGTGGGAGCAGGAGACCATGTCCCAACCCGGAGCCCCCAACATGGCTTGGAGGCCCCTCTGGGCACAGAGGCAGTGAGAGTCATCAGCACCTCTCCTCGAGGCCAGTGGAGAGGTTCTAGGGACATTGAGGGTCACTCCCACTTCCTATGTAAACTCATCCCTCTGGGCAGCACCCCCCTTTCTAGCAGACACTGCGCTTGCACAGCTGCTCTCTCTGGATGCCGTGTGCTGCCATGCTTGTCCCCCTCAGGGCTTTCCAGGGCAGTGGTGGCTGTGGAAAAGCTACCCCTGTTTAGATGTGTACAGGGAAGTACATGGATGAAGGCATTGCTAGGTGATGCTGAGATGGCAACAGCCTGCTGCAGATTGCAGGAGACATGGCATTGGCAGTGTGCAGGAGGCCAGCTGGGTTCAGGGTGGAGGGGAGCTGGCACCCAGCACGGAGTCCATGGGGGAACCAAGCAGCTGGGAGGACCAGCCATGGGAAGGGTGGGACACCGAGTGGACAGTGATAAAGAAAACAGGGGACCGAAGGGGCCAGGACTGGGGCTGTCCTCCTGGCCTGCAGGAGCTGGCTGTGTGTCCTTCCGCATGGTACCTCCCTTCCATGGGCCTCTGCTTGCCTGGGGGACATATCAGAGACTGGAGTCTAACAGGCACTGGTTACACACAACAGCGCGTATTTTCTATTTTCAACAAGATGACTGGCTTAAATCGAGGTTCTCAAATGGTTTTCTATGAACAGAGGTTTCCACTGCTGGGCCATCCCCCAGAGGAGCCTGTCCTGAGGAGGAGTCCTGGCCACACTTACTCGCTGTCTCACTTCCAGGCACTCCTGGGGTCCTCAGGGGAATTTCCAGGGTGTCTTCTGAGCTGACCTGGTCCAGTGGTTTTTGGTGAGTAACTGAATCACAGATCTCTCCCCCTTTCTCTGGTGGCTGACTGTGCCGGGGACTGAACAGTCCTGGGTGGTACAATAGGCTGACCCACAAGTCACTTCAGGAAGTGGGCGTCTATTTCATGCTGTGCAAGGACTGCTGCAAAATATTCACGACCCCCAACCTAGCCGAGTGTCAGATCCCCCCTGAGATTTTCACTGCGATGCATAGTAATACGACTCATCATTTCTTATTGGATGCCTGAATGAATAACTTTGCTTATTTATTGGGTCCTGATGACTTCCCGTATTTGAGTCCTGAGAGAAAAGTCTTGTGTGGTAAGTCGTTCCAGCTGACACCTTAGCGAGGCTTCACTTTTTAGGTCATTTTCAAACCCTTCTGGGCAGCTGGCTATGAGGTTCTGGGGAAGAATGGGAGAGGTGTTCAGGGCAGAACAGCAAGGCCTTTCCTCTATGTGGACGACTGGGAGGCACGCTGCCCAGACCCCCGTTCAGGTCAGGACTTCTTGCCCAGCTATGGGTGTGTGGTCAGCAGATGGTTTCCAGCTGTCAGCTCCCTTAGGGTTGACCTCAGCTGCAGAGAACAAACTTGCTCAAGGTCACACCCTTCTCAGGGCAGCCTACCTCCAGTGACTGGGCAAGACAGAGTATACAGGCCTGGCCATTTCTGCTTGACCCAGGATGGGATGACCAGCAATATCCACTTCAGAGCTTCCTACCAGCTTGGCCGAGACCTTGTCAGGCTGCACCACATTTAATCTCTCCCTCCCCAACTCCTCATTCTATCCTCTCCCACAAGTGGTAATCCCTAATAAACATCATGTACCCAAAGTCCATCTCAGCATCTGCTTTCAGAGAACCCTTCCTTCACAGTTCTCCCCTGTGGTTCAGAATCTTGCTTTAGGTCCAGTCCCTCCCCAAAACCAGTAAAGCTGATGTGCAGCCTTCCAAAAACCCGTTTTGACCAAGTCAAATCCATAGCCACCAGAGTGTGCGGGGCACGACATCAGCTGCTATGGCATCCAGTTGCCTAGAAAAAGAAATCTATGAAGCCCATACTAGCCTCAGGCCTCAGGGCCTTTGCACTTTGTATTCTCTTTTAGGAATGCTAGAGTTTGTGCCCAGTTCACCTTCTCAGGCAAGTCTTCCTAAACCGCCAATCAAAATGACCCTCTCCTCAACACACAGTCACCCCACTATGCACTGTGTTGTTTGTGATTCTCTGTTGCAATAAAAATTAAAGGTAACCTTGGGTACTTAGGTTTTTAGTCTCTGTCTCTTCCCACTGGAACATGAATCCTGTGAAAGCAGGGGTCTTTCTACTTTTTTCATCTCCTCATCCCAGGACCTTGCAGCGTGTCTTAAGTAGGTACCAGATAGAGAATGACAGCATGAATAGGATGGACAAATATTTTTTGAGTGGAAATGAGAGAATCTAAGAATTCAATATTTTAAATATTTTGTTTCTTGAATATTTATTTTCACGTTTTCTTTCTAGTTAAGGTAAGTGGCACTGGTTTTCACTTAGAGAAGGGACAAACTTTCTTCTTCAGAGAGCCACTTAGTAAATATTTTTGGCTTTGCTGGTCTCAAGGGCTTGGTTGCAACTGCTTAATTCTGTGGTTGTAGCATAAAGGCAGCTATTGTCAATACAAAACGAATGGGCGTGGCTGTGTTACAATAAAACTTTATTTGAAAAAACAGGTGGATGTCTGAATTTGGCTGGCAGGTTGTTACTTAGAGTAGTAATATAAAATTTCCTATAAATAACTTTATTGAAGGAAAAAAGGAAGTCCATTTAAATCAAAGTATTAACTAAATAGCTGTACAGAAACCATATGCAAATTCCTAACGTTGGTTAGTTCTAATGTTTCTTGTAACATCTGTGGCACAGCTGTGAGGGTGAGGGAGGTGGAAGGGAGAAAACCTTTAATTTAATGTTACCAGACAGGATGGGAGGCTCACTTAGATATTCCCAAGAGCTTGGTAGGGCCAAAGTTCTGCTTTTTCTACCGTTGCTATTCCTTTGTCCTATATTCTTTTCATTGCCAGCTCTGTTCCTAGAACTAGTGGTTGTCACAAAATGCCCTTGCTTGGTAAGCAATCCTTCTGTGTGGTTTAAATACCCCCAGGTTGGATGTAGCCCCACTTACCTACCTCATAAATATACCCTGAGCTTAAACGTAAACATGGCAGGGCACTGAGGAGGTAGGTGTGGCAGAAGGTGACAAAGTTAGACTGAAATTCCTAAACTTTTAGGAATGAGAATGGCTCAGGTCTACTAGGCACTTAACACAAACTGGGCCTGCTCTAAGCACTTCACATGTATTAGTTGATTCAGTTCTTACAGTCATCTTATAATAATAGTATTGTTTCCATTTGCCGATGAGACAAATGAGGCACAGGAGCTAAGTCAGTTTCCCAAGATTATTCATCTAGCAAGAGGCAGAGTTAGGATACCAACCCAGGTCATCGGCACCAGAGCCATGCTGCTAACATGTACACCTGTGATTTACATGTGTACACGCTACACATGTGTAGCTACATGTGTCACGCTACATGTGTCACGCTACAGTGTTCCACGAGATAGCAATATCAGTGTTTCCTAGGAGTCCGAATCAACTCACTATTCTTTCTCTATAATCTTTTTTTACAAAAATCATGTATTTATTTATTTATTCATTATTTGTATTGAGGTGAAACTCACATCATATAACATCAGACATTTAAAAGAATGCAATTCAGGCTAGGTGCAGTGGTTCATGCCTATAATCTGAGCACTGTGGGAGGCTGAGGCAGGAGAGTCACTTGAGGTCAGGAGTTAGAGACTAGCCTGGGCAAATGGTGAGCCTCTATCTCTACAAAAAAATTAAAGCAAAAAGTATACAATTCAGTTCCACTTACTGCATTCACGATGTTGTGGAAGCACCACTTCTCTTGAGTTTCAATCTTTTTTAAAATAACCCCAAGAGAATATTCCATATCCATTAAGTTACCCTCCCTAGTCCCTTATTCCCCCTCCTGGCAATGTAATCTGCTTTGTCTCTAGTGATTTGGCTTCTCTGAATATTTTATATAAAAAGAATCATATAATATGTGACCTTTTGTGTCTGGCTTCTTTCATTTAACTTGTTTCAAAGGTTCATCGAGGTTGTAGAATGAATCAATACTTTGTTCTTTTTTTGTGGCTGAATGATCTTCCATTGTGTGGATATACTAAATTTTGTTTATCCATTTATCTGTTGATGAATATTTGGTTTTTTCCCACCTTTTGGCTGTTGTGAATGGGGCTGATATACACATGCATGAACAAATAGTTGTTTGAGTATCTATTTTCAATTCTTTTGAGTACATACCTAGGAGTGGAATTGCTAAGTCACACAGTACTGAATGTTTAACTTTTTGAGGAACTGCCAAACTGTTTTCTATAGTGGCTGCACCGTTTTACATCCCAATGAGGTAGGAGGTAGGATTTGACTCCGGACCAGACTGAAGACTGACTGAAACAGGGAAGAGGCACCAGCACCATGACAGTTTAGCATTTCCATGGCAACACCTGGAAATTACTGCCCCTGCCATGGCAATGGCCTGGAGGTTACCCACTCCTTTGCTAAAACTATCTGAATAACCTGCCCCTTAGTTTGCATATAATTAGAAGTGGGTAATTAAATATGACTGCAGAACTGCCCCTGAGCTGCTACTTTCAGCACATTGCCCGTGGGGTAGCTGCGCTCTGCAGGAGCAGTCATGGAGTTCTAACACTGCCTCCTCAATAAAGCTGTTTTCTGCCACCGTCTCTCTCTTGAATTCTTTCCTAAGTGAAGTCAAGGGCCTTCCCGGGCTAAGCCCCAATTTTGGGGTTCACCTGCCTTGCTCATATTTCTCCACATCATTACCAACACTTGTTACATTTTGTTTTTTGATGTTGTTGTTTTTGTCTTTTAATATATTAATAGATATCCCAGTGGATTTGAAGTGTTATCTCATTGCAGTTTTGATTTCCATCCCATTAATGACCAGTTAGGTTAAACCTGTCTTCATCGGCTGGGCATGGTGGCTCATGCCTGTAATCCTTGGGAGGCCAAGGCATAGGATGGCTTGAGCCCTTGAATTTGAAGCTGTATTGAGCCATGGTTGCACCACTGCACTCTAGTCTGGTGACACAGCAAGACTCTGTCTCTAGAAACAAACAGACAAACCAAAAAAAAAAAAAAAAAAAAAAAAAATCTCAAAATATCTCTTCATTAGCTTTTTGCTCGTTTGTATATCTTTTTTGGAGAAATATCCATTTAAGTACTTTAATTGGGTTGTATATCTTTTTATTGTTCTGTTGGAAGAATTCTTTGACTATTCTGGATGTTAGAGCCTTATCAGATGTATAATTTGCATATCTTTTTTCCCATTCTATAGGTAGTCTTTTTACTTTCTTGCTAATGCCCTTGTAACTGCATCAAATGAATGTGGTTTAAGTTTTACACAGCAAAGTTGTGAATTGTTTCTCAGTTGCCGTGACCCCCCAGGTTGAAGGTCACGTAACCTGAGCATCCCCATGTGCAACCACATGGGGAATCTAAGTGCTTGGACCAAGGAATGGGAATAGAATTAAGAAACGGAAAGCATACATAGCAGGATCCAGTCAGATCCTGCCTCCTGGCATCACTTCATTCCAAGATCCTATCAGATCATTCCACCTTACCCTATCCTTATAAAACCTGACCCAGATCCCAGCTCAGGGGGACACTGCTTGGAGAACTACCCCCTATGTTCTCCTTACTTGTTGCAAATTCCCTTCTAAATCCTCCCTGACTGTGGCCATTGGGCTGTCATCTGCTAAGCAACAAAACCCCCCTGTTGTGTGGATAACATCTTTTGTTGCATAAAAGTTTTTGTATTTTTCTGAAGTCCAATTTATCTACATTTTTTTCTTTCATTGCTTGTACTTTTGGTGTTAAATCTAAGAATCCCTTGCCAAATTCAAGGTCATGAAGATTTACCCTTACGTTTTCTTCCGACAGCTTTTGTTTAAGCTTTTATATTTAGGTCATTGCTCCATCTCTGTTGATTTTAAGAGGACCTAATACAGACCTGGGTAGGGGGAGATGGGAAGACTTCAGCAGAGCCACACCATCTCAAGTGAGAAAGCATCAGTTTGGATTTCAGGCCCTCTCTACTGTAGCGTGACCTCATCTTCATTAATGACATCTACAAAGGCCCTGTTTCCACATATGGTCACATTCTGATGTTCTGAGTGGACGTGAATTTTTTGGGGGGACTCTGTTCATACCAGCACACCCCTCTAGTTAACTTGAGACAGAGGATAGTGGCTGCCTCCCCGATAGCAGGAGAAAGCAAAATCCCTGGAGAAGCAGCAGCTTAAACAAACTCTCAGCCGGGAGCATGGTGGTTAGAGTGGGGAGAAAACAATGTGAGTACCAAGGGTAGCAGTATGATGTGACAGCGGCAATCCCCAAACCACAGCTGCTTTCAAGAGAGTTTATGAGTGATAAATGCCGCTGAAGACTGGGCAGTGTGCAGAGTTGGAGGAAGGGCAACAGGCTAACCAGGCTGTGTGTAAGAGCAGCCTTTGATTTCTTGTCCTGCTTTTAATTTTTGTATGTATTAACCTTTCTCCTTGAGGCAAAACATACATACAGTAGAAGTGCATAAAGTACACTAATCTTAACTGTACAGCTTGGAGGATATTTACATAGGCATGTGTTCATGTAACCATCATCCAGATGAAAAAGCAGCATGCTTCCAGCACCTGGACAGGTATCCCAGTGTTAGGGCCTGGTTCGTGGCAGCGTGACCTCTCTGATGCTTAAAAGGGCTTGCACTTGGTTTAATGCTCTGCTGTCACTGTCGTGGCATTTTTGAAGAAGGGGCCTTGCATTTCCATTGTTCACTGGGCCCAGGTAACCCCTACTCTCTTCTTTCCATGAGAACAAATATTTCAAGGTTCAGCTCAAGTCCTACCTCCTTCAGAAAGCTTTCCTGGACTCCTCTCTGCTCTCTGGGTAACTGTCGGTCCTCAATTTCTATAGGGGCTATGCCTGACCAATACCACTCAGCACTTGGTCACGTGAATTACACTCAGCCCTTGCTAGTCTGTTTTCTCTGTGCATGAAAGTTTTGTCTCACCCATCTGGTTATGAACTGACTAGAGCATGGGAAAAACTCCTACTCCTGGGCGCTCTGATGTGGAACACTGAGAATTATTGGGATCCATGTTTCGTCTCTTCTTTTAACCTGCAAAATTCCTTTTATTTATCTCGATGTCCCACAGCACACCCAGCCCAGTGTCTCCGTCAAGTTCAATAAACTGTGGCTGGCCTTTTACTGCTCTTTCTTCCTGTCTTATTTCTGACGAGGTGGCTTTGCCGCACCCCCGGATTCTAGAATGTTAAGGCAGGAAGGGACCTGAGACTCATCTGGTCGGATCCATCTGTGAATGGAGGAGACTCCTTGAGGTCTAGTGTCTTGCCCAAGGTTACACAGCTAGTAGGGGGCACCGCAGGAAGGACAGAACACTTCCCTCTGTAGCGGCCCCACCCCTTTGTTCCTTCCTCTTTACAGATGTGGACCCCTCCTGTAAGTGCAGGTGGGAGGTAGCCCTCTCTCTGCCTGGAGCATCTGACCTGATTCTCCCTGAGACCGGCAGTCCATCACCGGCTTGGCTTCCGGTTTCCTCTGCGGAATGGCTCCCTGGAGCCTCCCTGAGAAGTTCAGGAACCAGCTGCCTGTCAGCCACCTTATTAAACCGGTTTCCAGATGTCTCCACCTCAAATTGAGGAAGCAGGAGGAGGGTGAGGGGCTGGGAGTTTTGTCCCTTAAATGAAGTCAGCCAGATCCCTAATAAATAATGTCATGTACCGATGGAGCAGGTGGTCATGGGAGATGATGTGATGCAGAGGAGGTCCTCATGAAGCCATGTGTGAGGGTGGGAGAGGCCGACAGAGAGACAGGCAGGTAGAGCATTTGGGGACAAGGACAAGAAGAAGACATAGATGAGCAACTAGAGACTGAGAGGGGGCAGGGACAACCCATGAAATTGTGAATGTTTGAGAGAGAAACAGGACAGAGAAAGAAAAGGAAACTGAAAAAGAGAGATGGGGAACGAGGGCCCAGAGAAGGCTATTTTGCATAAGATTTTCCATTGTGCTGATCTGCCAGGGTCTGTCTCCACTGAAATTGCTAATAAAGTTTACAGCCAACCCTTGAGGCCTTTCTGTATGCCAGTCCTATGTTGTATGCCTTATAGGTATCAGATCATTTACCCTTTGCCACAACCTCAGGAGGTAGCCCCTGCGATTATGTCCATTTCACAGACAAGGAAAGTGAGGCTCAGAGAACACATAGAACTTGCTCAAGGTCACACAGTAGAGAAGTCTGGTTCTCACACTTGTACCCTTAACCACTCCACTCTCCTTAGTGGTAAAATTTGGGGGAGCAGTCTTTCTAGGCTTGGCTTATTCCACTGCTGGGCACAGGGCTATAGTGGGTTGGCACAGCCTAAACTTAATATCATCCTTAGAGAGTAATTCTGAATCTATCTGCATATGGGCACAGGCAGAGAAGACACAGAACAAGAAATAAGAACACATCCTTTCTTCCAAGCACTTGTTTTGGAATATGTTGCATTTAGCCAGCTGGGTGGACCTATTTTCTTTTAGCTCATGACTGAACTGACTGCTTCATGTGCCTCTTTTTTGTGTGCATTTGTGCACTGTATTAGTCTGTTCTCATGCTGCTATAAAGAACTGCCAAGACTGGGTAATTTACAAAGGAAAGAGGTTTAATGGACTCATAGTTCTGCATGACCAGCGAGGCCTCAGGAAACTTACAATTATGGCGGAAGACACCATTTGACAGGGAAGCAGCAGACAGAATGAGAGCCAGCAGGGGAAATGCTGGAAGCTTATAAAACCATCAGATCTCGTGAGACTCACTCATTATCAAGAGAATAGCATGGGGGAAACTGCCCCCATGATTCAATAACCTCTACCTGGTCCCATCCTTGACACGTGGGGATTATTACAATTCAAGGTGAGATTTGGGTGGGGACACAGAACCAAACCATATCATGCATATATGAGAAACATGGATACATTAGTTTCCTGGGCTCCCATAACAAATTATCACAAAATTAGTTATTTAAGACAACGAACAACACGAATATATTCTCTCACAGTTCTGGAGGCCAAAAAACTGAAATCCAAAGTGTTGGCAGGACCACACTACCTCTGAGGGCTCTAGGGAGGAGTCTTTACTTGTGTCTTCCTGGCTTTCAATGGCTTTTTGAGCATCTTTGACATCCCTTGCTTTGTAGCTGCATCACTCCAATCTCTGCCTTTGTCATCACATGGACTTCTTCCTTGTGTGTCCTCTCTGTCTCTGTATTCCAATTTTCTTCTCCTTTTTTTTTTTAAACAGTCATTGAATTTAGGGTCTACCCTAATCCAGAGTAACTTTATTTTAACTAGATTACATCTGCAAAAACCCTATTTCTTTTATTTATTTATTTATTTTAACTTTTATTTTATTTTAAGTTCTGGGATACATGTGGAAGACATGCAGGTTTGTTATATAGGTAAACATGTGCCATGTTGGTTTGCTGCACCTATCAACCCATCACCTAGGCGTTAAGCCCGACATGCATTGGCTATTTATCCTCATGCTCCCCGTCCCCGCACAACCCCTGACAGGCCCCAGTGTGCGTTGTTCACGTCCGTGTGTTCCATTGTTCAGGTCCCACTTATAAGTGAGAACACATGGTGTTTGGTTTTCTGTTCCTGTGCTAGTTTGCTGGGGATAATGGCTTCCAGCTCCATCAGGTCCCACTTATAAGTGAGAACACATGGTGTTTGGTTTTCTGTTCCTGTGCTACTTTGCTGGGGATAATGGCTTCCAGCTCCATCCATGTCCCTGCAGAGCACATGATCTCATTCTCGTTTCTCTTTATGGTTGCATAGTATTCCATGGCATGTGTATACCATATTTTCTTTATCCAGTCTATCATTGATGGCCATTTGCAAAGACCCTATTTCTAAATAAAATCATGTTTATAAGTATTGGGGGTTAGGAGGTGAACATATATTTTGGGGGGACACAATTCAAACCACTACTATGGGAATATATGCAAAGTGTAGGTGATAAAAAGATGAGAACAAAAGCAAATGCAAAGGATGAGTGTGTGGCAGATCAATGCTCAGGCATTTCCCTTAAACGTGGAATGTTAACCTATTATATACACCTTCTGTCTAGTCCTTGATGCCTCCTCTTTGCACCCCCATGTGTTTCTATCTGCCTCCTTCCACCTCCCAGACATCCTCCCTAAGTTTTAAAATACCACCATGCTTTGGAATTGAGATACTTCCGAAATTATTCAAAATTCTTAAAAGGACACCATTTTGGGGCAAATATTCTGTTTTACCTGGGGCAGAGCTGATTCTTGTCTCTAATCCTGGATTCATTTCCTAGATCAGAGCCACCTGCCTACCTGGTGTGTAAGGAATACAGTAAAATGATCTTAATGTAAAATACAAGCTCCCACTGATTTACCAGCAGGACCTTGTGTGATGGGGTGCTCTGAATGTCTCATTCATCATTGATGATGAACTCAGGATATACTGGTCTCCAAGGACTCTTCTTAAATCCAAAATAATCCTCCAGTGTTGGTTAGACCCCTTTCCATGGGGAGAATATAAATACACTGGCAATAACTTTTTGCCCAGAGGACATCTGCTGACTCATGCTACTGGGGATTCCAAGGAGTGGTCTAGCTTCAGGTATAGCTGGACCCAGGAGTTCATTGATGTCATCGAAAGTCCCTCTCCCTTTCTTTGTGGAAGCAAAATGCCCCCATGGGTTCCAGAGAAAGAGAGTACATAGCACAATTCAGGAAGTGACTCTGTTAGTCCAGCCTGGGTCTCATATCCATCACAGGCACAATCTCAGTGGTCAGGGAGAGGGGATTTTCTGATTGCTAAGGGCAGAGTCACTAGCCACAGGGGACTAGCAAAGTAGCTCTAGCTGCTGTAACAACAATCCCTGACAATCTCAGTAACTTAATATAATGGAAGTTTACCTTTTAGTTATTTATACAGTCATATTGGGAGAGCATTCGTAAGAACACAGGGTGAAGGAGGTCCTCTCATCTTCAACATGTGGCTTCCAAGGTCACCAAAAGCATCAGTATCCAGCCCCCTAACAGGGAAAGAGAAACTGGACCATGATGCATGGGGTTCTTTCATGGACCAGGTCTAACATTTCACTGGCCAGAACTCAGTTGCACGAACAGGTTGTAATGTTGTCTGGGAATGCAGTCTAACTGTGAGCTTGGCAGGAAAGGACACAGGTTTGTTAAATGGCTAGCCATTTCTGCCACAAGTCATAATGCTGCGCAATGTTATCAGAGAATGAGGAGGAGTCCCAAAGAAAAAGATTCAGAGCAGATTAAAAAAAAAATGTCCTCTGAACTAACTCATGAGATGTTTTAGTCTCGTCTGACTTTGCTGCTGTTACTTCTAATTATACCTAGTACAGATGCTATTATCCATTGCTATATGATCAACTATCCTAAAACTTAATGATTTACTACAAGTATTTTGTTATATTTTATTATATTTCTTTTATTTTCTTAAATATTATGATTTTGTGGTTGGGAATTTGAGCAGGGCTCAGCTGGATGGTTCTTTCACTCTCCGTGGTGTCTACTAGAGTCACTCACTGGCACACAGCTGGCAGACAGGTTGGTTTGGCAGGTCCAAGATAGCTCCACTCACATGTCTGGCACCTTGGTGGGACTGACTGGATGCCTGGGATCACCTGGGCTCCTCTTCCTCCCCATGTAGTCTCAGGCCTTGCCATGTGGTGTCTGCAGCAGGTTAGTCAGATTTCATATATGGTGGCTCAAGGCTCTAAGAGTGTTTCAGGTGACCCAGGAAGAAGCTGCATGGCTTCTAAGGACCTGGCCTCCAAAGTCCTGGAGTATCACTTAGCCACATTCTATTGGCCAAGTAAGTCCTTAAGGCCAGTCCAGATCCAAGGGAGGAGAACTAGACCTTCCTGCTTAATTGTGGAAGTTTTAATCAATCACAGATCCTTTCCAGTCACATGACTTTTTCACACGGCGGATGTGAATTTGGGGGTCTTTTCTTCTCTGTGAGAGGCTGCAGGATATGAGCCTCAACTGTTCCACCTACTGCTAGATGTTATAACCATTTAGCTCCTAGTGTTGCAGTTCTTGTCTTGATCTGGGCCTCCAGAAACAGGATGCCATATTCTGGAACATGAGACAGGTGTTCTGGTTTAGAGACACGGGACAGGATGTCAGGGACCACAGACCACATGGATGTAACAAAGAACAGTGACCCACCCCCAGAAGTGGTATCTAACTAAGCTCAACAACAAATATGATAGCTGCTACTTATGTACTAGGCCTTATTCTGAAGTGTTAGTTACATGTACTAACTTGCTAAATATTTTCAGCAGACCTATGTGTAAGAACCATATTTGTGCCCATTTTATAAAAGAAACTCAGGCACAAAGAGGTTAAGCAACTTGCCTGGGCTCATACTGCTGCAAAATGAAGAACCGGTATTAAGACTCAAGCAGCCTGGGTCCTGATGCCAAGGTGCCCAAATACACTGCTAAAACTAGTAATTGTCCCTGTAACACTCAGGATCCCTGAGGTTTACTGCTATTAGCTGGGGGTTCACAAGTCTATCATCAGCATTACTGAGTTGACTGACCTGTAGGAAACCAGATGTTCTTTTTGTGAATTTGTAGGTTTCTGAGCTAACAAACAATCCTTTTCTTCAGCTACCTATTAAAGTCAGGGTGACTGAGCATACCTATTCATTTCCCATGGTGTCCTAGGACTCATATGCAAATTAAGCAAAAAGAATTCTGGATTACATTGTAGCTTTATTATTGCAAACCTGGGTTGTTGATGTAAAGTCAAATTAACAGTTTTGTTAAGGAACCAGTGGGTGTGTGTGGCAGTGCTAAGCACCTTAATGTGGAAATCTGAATCTGAGTTTTCTTCTCTGAGTCAGCAGGGTCAAGAAGCCATGCAAAGTCCAGACTTTCATAAGAAAAAGCTGATGTGGGATTCCCGTCTAGGCCTCCCATCTCTCCTAATCCCACATCCTGACCCCTCCTCCTAGCTGCGTGCACTTTGCATTTGCCCTTCTAAACTCATTTCCTTCTGAGAAAAACACAGAAAGCCCCTTTGGGAAGAAATGGTCTGACTCTTCCAGGCATTTTCTGGGATTGGATAGTTGAGGCTGCTTGGCAGAGGTGAGCATTATGGGCCTGGCATCACGTAGGATCTGTTTTTGGCCCTCCGGCCGTCTCCTTCCTCCTACGTGGATGGCAGATGGCCTGTATTTTTAATAATTAAAAAAAAAAAGTAGGAGGGAAATCAGGCTCAGCAGGAGGAATTTGGAACCATCCAGGCAGTGCAATTGAGCTGTGAATTCGTTTGTTTGGAAATTGAAAACGGTGTCTTCCCATTAAGCAGGCCTGTGCCATCAGCCATTTCCAGGAAACTTTGACGGCCCTGCACAATGATTTTCATCAGCAGGTCTCTGCTGGGGGTGGTGAATGGATGGGAGCCACTGGCAGTCCCTGGACCTTGTACTCATAGGGTCGTACCTCCTAGGGGCCATGACGGATAGTCCGTGAAACCTCTTCACCCCCAATCTATCCTTAGCTTCTTAATAGCCCTGGGAGGCAGGGATCTCAAATGATTACACCAATCAGCCAGCAAGACCCATTTTGGGTCATTTAGAGATAAAGAGGAAATGTCCAGCTCTAACAGAAAAGATAAAGGCATCTAAGAAGAGATGGTGGAGGTATGAGACCCTGTTGGGTTACACGGTAGAGTGTGGGACTGTTAACTTCATTTGTTCCTCATTTAGCGGGGAACAGGAGGCATGGAGGAGGAAGTGCCAGACTGGAATGCAGACTCCCAGGTTCCCTGGCCTGGTACCCCAAGCTTTGTGGCCCTCACCTGGTCGTCTTCCTTTTCTTCGTCTCAGTTTTTTTTGTTTTTGTTTTTGTTTTATTAAATTTGTAAAAGAACAAAACTGAATTCTGCGAGAGGTCGAGAGAGCTGAAAAGGTTGGAGAAGCAGCCTTCCTGTACAGAACCTGACTATCAGCTGAGGCACAGAAAGATTTCAGCAGCCAAGAAGGCTGTGAGGCATTGGCGAGGTGACCGGAGAAGTGACTGCGTTTTGTTTTGGAAAAACCACCAGTAAACACAGGCAGCATGAAAGAGGTTGGGTAGGCTCAGATACGTGGGTTCCAAGGTCATCTTTTCATCCTCAATAGGCTACAAAAGAGCTGGGACCCCAGAGCACGTTTTTCCAATTCCCTGTCCAACTGCTCTCCTCTCTGTCAGCATCCCCCTTCCCTGCTTGCTTGACGCTGTGTTGGGATTTCTAGAGAGTGGGTTGAAGCAGCTCTGATGGCGCGAGGGGCTGGCTGAGCAGAGCGCCTGTCCTCTGGGCGCCTGTTCTGTCTGGTCTGGGAGATCACTGCATCCCAGAACCTCAAGTTCTGGCAGGAAGGGATGGGATGAACATTCCAAGAGCGCAGGGAGGAAGGAAAGCTACCCCCTCGGCCTCTTCCCCAGCTTTCTCGGTAAGTCCATGCTGGGTCCCACTGACCAGCTGCCACCAGGGGCGAGTCAGCCCAGCAGATGGTGCGAGGCTGGGCTGGGAGGGGCGCGTCAGCCAGCCGTGTTACCCTCTGTAATTTGGGACCTTCTGTTTCCCAAAGTTCCCTGCTCTCCCTCTCCTCCCCTTGTCCCTTCATCATCCAGCCTGTTTCCCTTTCTTTCTTCTTTCCTTCATCTTCCTGGCTCCCTTCCCCCTTCCCCTCCCCATATTCTCTCTCTTAACTGCCACTCCCTTTTCTTTATTTTGTTTTAGCCATTGCAGAGTTTGAAAAAGAAAGAGTCCTTCTGGCTACCCATAGGAAAGGGAGGGGCCCAAGTTAGGGGTAGGGCCCTTAAGATCGTCCCATTGTTAATATGAGGAGGGCCAAAGGGTGTTGTTTCTTGGCACACCATATCCCTAGCCAGAGAGCCACGGGTTTAAGGAGCCCCTTTCTGTGCCTAGTGAAAACCTCAGCTTAACACCCATTGGCCTTGCTGTGCTGAAAACAATACTGTTAGCTTGGAGCAGAGGCCAAGGTCCACCAGTGGATCAATTTCTGCCTAGAGAAGGCCAAGGTGAAAGCTCCAGTGCCCCAGGGCTATTTCCAAGTCACAGATGGTTCCTCCCCCTGCACTCTCCATCCCCCTTACTATTTGGAAGGGAGTGTGGCAATTCCTGGGTCCCCGCCCATTCCTTTCCTGCTTCTGAAAAAGCCAGGACACTGGCTGGGCAGATTGATTGAATGTGCTATGTTGTTTATCTTCTCTCCTCTTTAGAAGCCTTGCTTCTCTAGGAGACTGGCCAGGGTGATGACAGCACTAAGGGTGGTCCCAGACCCTCTTACTGAGACTCAAGCCTCTCATGCTCTATCTGTCCTCCTCCTTCCTAGAGCCCCATCCCACAGGAGCAGGTGCAGCCAGCACAGTCTCCAGGCCTTTCCAGGAACATACATGTTTTCAATCCAAATCAAGAAGCCAGAGGCAGCCCTAAAGAGAAGGAAAAGAAAAGGGTTTGTTGAAAGGAGCCCAAAGATAAGCTGCCTCTACTTTCCCAGGACTCCTCTGGACTCCTATATTCTAAACCTGCACTGACCAACAGGAGGCTCTGCAGTGGTGGAAAACGTCCTGTATCTGCATTGTCCAATAAGAAGCCACTAGCTGCAGGCAGCTACTGGATACTTACAATGGGCTTAGTGCCACTGAAGAACTCAGTTTTCATTTAATTCTGAGCCATTTAAATTTAAATAGCCACATGTGGCTGGTAGGTGCCATACTGGGCAATTCTAAAACATTAGGGGAACTTGGGGAATAGTAGTAACCCATTAAATGAAATAACATTTTACGAAACACTTTACTCAGTTCCTTCCTTCCTTCCCTTCCTTCCCCTTCCCTTCCCTTCCCTTCCCTTCCCTTCCCTTCCCTTCCCTTCCCTTCCCTTCCCTTCCCTTCCCTTCCCTCCCTCCTTTCTTTCTTTCTCTTTCTTTTATTTTTTTTTTTTTTTGGAGTCTCACTCTGTCACCCAGGCTGGAGTATAGTGGTGCGATATTGGCTCCCTGCAACCTCCACCTCCCAGGTTCAAGTGATTCTCATGTCTCAGCATCCCAAGTAACTGGGATTACAGGTTGTGCCACCATGGCTGGCTAATTTTTGTATTTTTAGTAGAGACAAGGTTTCATCACGTTGACCAGGCTGGTCTTGAACTCCTGACTTCAGGTGATCTTCCCACCTCAGCCTCCCAAAGTGCTGGGATTATAGCTGTGAGTCACTGCACCCAGCCTAAGTTATTTTCACAGAGAGCTCAGTTTCTGGCACAGGTAAAGAACTCCATGAATAGAGTCTTTCTTTTAATCAGCAACAACAAAAAACCCTTGAGTGGAGATACTGGTACCATCCACATTCTACAGAAAAGAAGAGGAAGGGAAGACACAGGGAGATTAAATTGTTTGCCCAAAGTTGCTCAGCTAGTTGGTGCTGGGACAGGATTTGTGAATGGCCTGCCTGACTCCAGAGCTGTGCTTTAACAAGCACACCACGTATCACCCAAACTCCCAAGACCAGATTCCAATTCTGCCTCTACCTCTGACTGGCTCTGTGGCCTTGGTCAAGTCATTTCTCCACTTTTGGCCTCAGGTGGCTCATGTATGAAAGTAGGGTGTGGAAGTCATGTGTCCTAGGTCCTCTGTGGCTCTGAGAGTGGATGCTTCTGCTTGTCTGAGCTCAACTGGGGTCACATGGCTGTGTCCAAACACACTTGTAGAAGGACATTCCATGGTTTGGAACACCGTGGCCTTTTGTGAGGATGGTAGCATGAAAAGAAGGGCTGCTTTCAGCTGGGGGTATGGAGGAGGGCTCAGGGGCAAGCAGGATTTGAGATGGGTCTGGAGGAGAGGGAAGGCTATAGATGGGCAGAGATGGGGAGACAGCCCGGGGCAGACACGATGACAGACAGACGGGAGAAGAGGCCCATTTGAGGGAGGGGCACATCATGTGATGTGACTCTTCTGAAACCTCTTCCAGAAACCCACTTAAGAAATGTTCCTCCAAGAACAAGGGAGGTAGCAGGAAACCCAAAAGTAACCAAAGGCGAGAGTGAGAGATGTGTAATATCTGTTCTGCTTCCATCAAGTGTACACTGTACCTCTCTTCTGAGCTGGCTGTAATATGAATAGTTAGATCCATCTCTCTTCCTTCCACCAGCCAGCAGAGTAGTCCCTGGGGGCTGATGGTGCATTAGGCATTTTCTGCTAAGCCTGTGTGACTTTCAACATGTCCTAGGACACAACGACACATCCACCCTGCCCTGTCTCCAGGCGCCCAAGCTGTTGTCTGAAATTGCCCAGACAGCATTCTTGGCCCTGACATACCCACCCTTCTCTCACTCCCAGACTGTATTATTTATCTCTGTGGAGCAGCCTCCACTCCCTTCTTTCTGGCAGATACCGGCACTGCCTGCCACTAGAGGAGTCAGGTTGTGACCTCAGCTAGGTCCTGTGATCTAGCTGAATCTTGCGCTTCACCCATGTAGGAGATTCCCTTGAGAGTTTTTTGTGTGCCAGTCACTGTGCAGAGCCCTACAGGGAATCTCTAGGTGGATAAGCAAGGTCTGCCTTCTAGAAGCTCATGGTCCAGGACAGCGTAGCTGAAGGGGTTCCACCTCAGATACCTAGATACGCAGCAGATGATGGAAGTGGGCCTGCTGTGAGATCATAGGGAACAGTGGGGATTGGCAGAATTGAAGCCCTGCTTCATCTCCTTATCTCCAGCTCGTTGCTACACTGTGCCACACAAAAATGAAGGCAGAATGTACTTGGTGCTCTTTTTTGCAAAGAGAAGCTAGAATCTGGATTTTAAGTAGAAATGTCCCAAGTTTTAAAAAGGGCATGCTGGCCAAATAAAACTCATCTCTTGGTGAAAAACATTCCTGTTTCTTTCTTATACATTGGCAATTCCTGAAGATGTGTTTGTTGACTGGTTGAAGAAGGAAGGAATGAGGTGAGCCAATCTCTGGAAGTTGCCCCTCCCTGTTTGTGCCCACGTTGACACCGTTTTCCTGCTTCAGTGTAGACAGAGCCTTGTTTGCACCAGAGCAATTAACCGGATAATTATCCCCTTGGAAAATTAGTCACAAAGACCAAGTCAACACAAGAGCATTGGGCACATGTGCATTGGCTGCTCCGGGGTTTTCGAGGGGGTGGATTTCTTCTGCCCTCTCTTTCCCTTGCACACAGGGTCAGAAAAGGACACTGGTAACTGGGTTTCTTAGATCACGAAGCCTGAAGTTTCTGGGTAAAGGCAAGGTTGAGAAGAGGGCTTAGGGCTCCCCCAAAGCCCT
Source organism: Macaca thibetana thibetana (assembly GCF_024542745.1). Classification (NCBI taxonomy): domain Eukaryota; kingdom Metazoa; phylum Chordata; class Mammalia; order Primates; family Cercopithecidae; genus Macaca; species Macaca thibetana. Next base: position 25,759,070 of record NC_065589.1, on the reverse strand, counting down.
CCACTCACAAACACATTAACATTTATGTCAAAAAATCTGCACTTTTAAAAAATAGTATTGGTTGTGCAGTTAGTACCCTCATGGGATTGTAGCATTTGTACTGTGTTGTGTTCTTGACAGGTGTATTAGTCAGGGTTCTCCAAAGAAACAGAACCAACAGGATGTGTCTGTGTGTTTATATGTGTGTATGCAGAGAGAGAGAGAGAGAGAGAGAAAGAGAGAGAGAGAGAGAGAGAGAGAGAGAGAGAGAGAGAGAGAGGGAGAGAGAGAAGGTTATTTTAAAAAATTGGTTCATGCAATTGTGGTGGCTGGCAAGTCCAAAATCTGCAGGGAAGGTTAGGAGACTAGAGACTCAGGGAAGAGTTGATGCTGCAGTGTAAAGCTGGATTCCTTCCTCTTTTCTCTTAAGACCTTTAACTGATTAGATGAGATCTACCCACACATGGGGGGGTAATGTACTTCACTGAAAGTCTACTGATTTAAATATTACATCTAAAAATACTTCTCTAGTAACATCTAGAATGGTGTTTGAACAAACAGCTGGGCACCAAAACCTACCGAAGCTGATACATAAAAACTAACCATGACAGCAGGGTAGCCCTCTTGGACTAAATTCCGTCAAAGTGTTTTAAACAATACAACAAACAACCTAATGCCTGTAAAATGTTGTTGGATAGATGTGGCCAGTGCTCATCAAGACGATTGTCCAGGTAATGTTCTTTCCAGTGTTAGTTCATTCTCTTGATTTTTTTTTTTGTCATCTCATTTATCAAACAATCACAAGTTAATTTAGTGATTAGCTCAAACTGAAGTAGCAAAGACAGTTCGTTTCCTATGACAATTCTGCTCAATTTTTGATGACTACTTTGAGTACTAAATGTGAAGGAGCTGTGGGTGAACTCAGCTCAGAGGGGAGGAGTGTCGTATTTGATTACTCATGTCTGTGATGGGAACAGGCATGGAAGTGGTGTTATGTGTGCTGTGTATATGCCATCTACCATCAAGATCAAATCTTCATTAGAGAAGAGAGGGAAGATCAGAGAGAAGAAATCATTTGAGTGAGCTCCCCCAACAAGTAAGTATCAGGTGAGGAGGAGAAACTAGAAGTCAGGTCTTCTAACTGATGGTGCAAACTTTCCCTATCAGACAAGGAATATCTAATGCACACACTTATCAAGGGACTAATTATCCAAGTAATGTTCTCATTTCCTCCATGTCTTGTTTCATTAGAAAATTTTTTTTTGTCACCTAAAAGAAGCCTATGTATCATGTAACTAGTAAACTACATCCCAAATTTGGATCTCTCAAATTTTCCTTTTAAGACTGGGCATGGTGAGTCACATCTGTAATCCCAACCCTTTGGGAGGCTGAGACAAGAAGATTGCTTGAATCCAGGGGTTCAAGACCAGCCTTGGAAACATAGTGAGATTGCCCTCTACGAAAAATACAAAAATGATCTGGGTGTGGGGGTCATGCCTGTAGTCTCAGTCACTTGGGAGGGTGAGGTGGGAGGATTGTATTTCCAGGCTGCAGTGAGCTATGATTATGCTACTGCCCTCCAGCCTGGGCAACAGAACAAGAACTTGTCTCCAAAAAAAAAATTCCTTCTATATATTTCAATTATACTATACTTTAACAAAATTTTATAATCTAGAATGGTGATGTCCAATACTAGCCCCTTGTGGTACTGAGAACTTGAAATGTGGCTTGCTGAGGAAATAAATTGAAATGTTCTTTAATTAAAAAAAATTAAATTTAAATAGCCACATGTGACTAGTAGGTATTGTATTGGACAGCCTAGAACATTTTGATTATTGCAGAGAATTCTATTGAGAAGTACCAACTTAAAGAGATGCCTAATTCATTTTTTTTCTTTCTTTGCTTTTTCTGTTCCTACTAGCCTAAATTTTCAAGGCTTGACATAAATAAGACTTTTTTTGTAGCCCCAATGCCCAATTTCTTTTGACCATCTCCTCCTTTATTTTAATTTATTTTAAAGCCTCCCCTTACTTTGGGTCCTAAACAAGGCCGAGCTTGAGGTAGGATCTGAAGAGTCATGTGGAAAGCAGCCCTTTCTTTTTAAGGCAGGAACTGAAAGGCAGAGATGTAGGTGTGGGTAGGGAGAGATCCTTTGGAAAGAAGGGCAAAGCCAGTACATTTTGTCTGGTAATATGGTTTGGCTGTGTCCCCATCCAAATCTCATCCTGAATTGTAGTTCCCATAATCCCCACGTGTCGTGGGAGGTAATTGAATCATGGGGGCGGTTACCTTCATACTGTTCTTGTGATAGTGAGTGAGTTGTCACGAAATCTTATGGTTTTACAACAGATTTTTCCCCTTTTGCTCATTCTTCTCTCTCCTGCCACCTTGTAAAGAAGGACATGTTTGCTTCTCCTTCCACCATGATTGTAAGTTTCCTGAGGCCACCCCAGCCTCGCAGAACTGTGAGTCAATTAAACCTCTTTATTTTAAATTACCCAGTCTTGGGTATGACCTTATAGCAGCATAAGAATGGACTAATACATCTGGTCAAGCTGAATTTTTGCATCTTCCTGGTTTTGAAGTGCCAAATCCTAACTCCTAATCCACTTCTATACTTCTTAGTTTACATTTCTTGATTCTTTTTCTCTCTCCCTTAGTCAGCTCAAGCCTTAATAGTTTTCTTTCATGCGTTGTCCACTATCCTTCAGAGTTTTGCTTTGATATGAGGAAAGGGTTTCTGAGCCTCCTCCTCTGTCATCTTACCACCCTGTCCTTGCTTTTCCTTTCTTCTGTGAACTTGTCCTCTGTTTTCAAGGTCAATACTGCCTCTTAGCACAATATGTTAAAAGCACAGGCTTTCCACACCAGCTCTGCCACTTATACCTGGATAATATAGGGCATGTCACTTAACCACCTGGTGCCTTAGTTTCCTTATTTGTAAAATGAGAGTGATACTAATGATAGGATCTACCTCCTAGGTTGTTGGGAGGATTACATATATAGTGCTTTGTATTAATCTGTTCACACACAGCAATAAAGGACTGCCTGAGACTGGGTAATTTTTAAAGAAGAGAGATTTAATTGACTCACAGTTCTGCATGGCTGGGGAAGCCTCAGGAAACTTACAATCATGGCAGAAGGGGAAGCAGGTACATCTTACATGGGCAGCAGGTGAGAGAAAGGAGAGCAGAGGAAATGTCCACTTATAAAACCATCAAATCATGTGAGAACTCATTCACTAGCATGAGAATAGCATAGGGGAAACCACTCCTATGGTCCAATCACCTCCCACCAGGTCCCTCCCTCTACCTGTAGAGATTACAGTTTGAGATGAGATTTGGGTGGGGACACAGAGCCAAACCATATTATGCTTGGAAAGCATGCCTGGCATCAGCAGGTCCTACATAAACATTAGATAGAATTGCAGGTGTCTATGTACTTGTTTCTCTTCCCCAGGAGATGGTAAATTCCTTGAGGGCAGGGGCTCAGCATGATTCCTGGCAGGTAGGAAGACTTCCATAAATATTTGCTTAATGAATAAGTAAGTTAATCACTTGGATCAGATAATCACTTTCCACTTCTTTCAAATGTCTCTGCATGAACTTTCAGATCAGATCCAACCCTCGACTCCTGGCTTCTGCTACTCAGTGCCTCTTGCTTCTGTGGCCTCCTTTGTCTCTGTTTATTCTCTTTTCTGAGTTCTTTTGCTGATGAGGTCTTGTAGGGGTCATTTAATCCATTCCCAAATTTTCAGCAAGTTCTAACATTCATTCACTGTCTGCTCCATCTTGGAAGCTGGGCCTGGGGAAGACATCCAACACAAAGATTTTTTAGAATTTCCCAAACAGGAATTCTTTCTCCCTTTAGGAAAGTCCCAGGGATGCAGACATGAGGGCATTGGTCTCTCTTCCATGATGCCATTTCCTGGGCACTGAGGCAAGGAAGTGGGTGGGGTAAAAGGAGATGGTGTCACTGGCCCCATCCTTGAAGGATGGGTGGGGGGCACAACTTCCTGCCATATTGGCTGTGATTATGTTAACCTAAAAACAGCCTCGCCTTCTGATTTTTATCATGTAGCCTGCCTCCCCTTTCTCCCATCTCCATTCCTGGCACAGAAGTGATTTTGTCCTGTCTTTGGCCCTTTCTGAAATAACAAACCCCATTGCATCATGGTGCCAACCAACAGCTTGTTCAAGCCAGGAACAAAGAAACCATAACTGCTTCTTAAATACTGCAGAATTTTCTGTTCCAGAGACACACTCAAAACTGTGTAGTGCCAACGTGACCTTTCATATGCAGTACGAATGAGGAATCTCTTCATCCCACAGCCCTCTGGGCTCAATGTCTAAACCATTCCTTGTTCTGACTGGTAGCTCTAATGAATTGTAACTTTCTTCAGAACTCCTCCTATGAAATCTTCTTTAGCAACTTCTCTTCCCCTAGCCTTCTGCTGCCCCTGTTTTCCTCCTGGAAGCCACAGTTCTGACATCAGTTCATCTCTAGAGAGTGAGCAGCCAGAGGGAAGCCATGCTTGATATCTGATGAAGGTTGACAGTGCACACTTGATTTGGTTCCAGGTGTGGTGTCCTTAGCTGGATGAGGTTGTTTGGCTCAGGTTATTGACTCTAAGGGTCCTTTCACGTCTAAGAAAGCCAGAAATATCTGGATATTAGGCGTATCTTGTCTGCAGTAAATCCAGTTTCTTTTCCCCCACTCCCTCCCTTCCTCCCTCCTTTCCCTTCTCTATCCTTTCCTTCCTTGCCTCCCTCCCTTTCTCCCTCCCTCCCTTTTCCCTCCTTTTTCCCTTCCTTCCTTCCTTCCTTCCTTCCTTCCTTCCTTCCTTCCTTCCTTCCTTCCTTCCTTCCTTCCTTCCTTCCTTCCTTCCTTCCTTCCTTCCTTCCTTCCTTCCTTCCTTCCTTCCTTCCTTCCTTCCTTCCTTCCTTCCTTCTTTTCCTCCCTCTTTCTGCAATTATTTATTGCCTAGCTCTCATATGCCAGATAGATGCTGAAGAAACAAAATAAAGTACTCCATTAGTCTCAAGTCTTGCTCCCTAGAACTTACACCAGAATGTGAAAAACATACTTAAAAGCAGAAACTATAAATGAATATAAAATAACAATCATTGAAATATACATAAAATGCCATAGGAACCCATGAGGGGTGGCCTTAGGCAGACTGTGCAGAAGGCAGTTGTGCATAGAGGAAAAGTGATTCCTAAACATTGGCGTCTTATATAAAATGATGGTGACATGAGGTGGTAAGGACAGTAATGGCAGAAGTTGCTGTCTTTGTGTTCATATCTTCATTTGATGAGATCAAAGAGGGAAAAATCACACATCAGTCCTCTAAAATTGTTAGAAATGTTACTAATCCATGAAACCTCAAGAGTTTAGGAACCTCTGGCTTAAAGCATGAATCAGAGGTAGGCTGGCAAAGGATAGAACATTTCTGGCTGAAGATACCAGAACTGGGTCACTGGTGTGACGTTCTCCTGGCTTACTCGGGTTATACTGGGTTACCCCTGGCTTATACTGTTCTACATTCGGGACATGCACCATGTGGCTCTTCCTATGCAAAGATGGTGTCACAGAACCAACACCTGGGTCATGTTTTGTATTATTTGCCAGTAGAAGCAATGGAATTTTTACTAAGCCTTCCATAATTTCACACCTATTCTTCCTATTAACCAAGGGAATGCCTTTGCAGGAGGGAATGCCTTTGTGAGATGGGATGGAAAATGAAAACGGTTCCCATTGGGGATCAAATTCATGACCTTGGTTCATTAGCGTCCTTCACTGAGGAATTGGCCCAACCAATTACATAAAAGCTGGTTGCTCTAGGCACAGCTGCCTTCATGGCAGATGTGGAAGTAAACACTGACCTGGGACTCACAAAGTTGTGCTGTGCTTGTGGAACTCACTGTTTCCCAGCTGTGTAGCCTGGACTGTGTTGCTCCTCTTTTCTACCTTTGGTTTTTTCGTCTGAAAAAAAGAGAGCAGAATAGCTTTAGATTAGTGGTTCTCAAACTTTAATATGTAATATCACTTGGAAGTCTTGTTAAAACTCAGATTACTGGGTTCTACTCCCAGAATTTCTGGTTCAGTAAATCTGGGTGGGGCCTAGGATTCTGCATTTCTGAACATTTCCACATGATGCTCATGCTGCTGGTCCAAACACTACACTTTGGGAAACCCTGGATTAGACATTCATTCAAATCCTTCATCCCTAAGGTGATATTAATTCCTATCTTTGATAGTAATTCCTATCTTTGAAAAGTTTATAATCTGATTAGCACTTTACCTGTGAGAGGAAAGAGATTGATGATGTGATTCTCTAGGCACCTTCTGTGCACGCATGACTGCAAAACAGAGAGAGGAAGGCTACCATAGTCTTCCCATCCATGCGTCCCTGAGAACCTTTTTGCTGTGCAAGAGCTTTGATTCCTATCAGTCACTCTGTGTGACCAAATCTACTATATGTGGTTCCAGGAACAGGGACAGTCTAGAAAATTCAGATCAACAGATGGTGATAAATCTCCTCCCTCCAAACACTTTTTTCAGGGATTACTGGTGAAAATGATGATGCAGAGAGAAGCCTGTTTGTATATACACACCAGGATGGATGAAGCAGTGTCAAAGATGATTAGATTAGATCAGATTAGGTTAGATTAGATTAGATTGGATTAGATTAGATTAGATTAGATTGGATTAGATTAGATTAACCTGCAGATTAGTGTGCTTCCATCTGGGTCACCATCACCTCCTCCATGTTCCCAGCATAAACGTTTTGTTGTGTAATTCTCATGGTAGATGCTGGATCAGAGAGCAAAGGCAGACATGGGTCCTAACATCTTCAGTACAGCCCAGATCCAGATGGTGTTGGAGATGGATGGGCGTCTAAGGACAGGGTTTAATGGGCCATGGTACAATATAAAAGCATTTATATTCATGAAGGGCTTTTTTAGGTTTGGGGAGTATAGGAGAGAGTGGGACTATGGTACCTATCTGGAGGGCAAACAAGCGGTGGCTTGGAGTAGACATGTGTCGGTCAGCTTTCATTCTCCAGCTCACATCCCCTTAGCCTGTTTCTGCTTTGGCCATGACTTCAGTGAACAGCTGTGTGCAGATGTGGCCTGACCATGACTGCCCCCAGGTACCTCACTTATCTCCTGCCTTCTGCCCTAAGCTTCCGTCCTGTGGTATGGGAATCCTGGTGTGAGCTTGCTCAGACAGTCTGAAGTGCTCAGAAGGTAACATTTTGTGGGGCAATCTTGACCAATGAAGGACCACAGCTAGGGGATAAATACTCGTCTCTTGTGGTTTCAGGCAATGCTAAAGCACATAGTTCTCCAGGGGATCTTCAGGAGGGCTTAGCCACAGTTGCCTGCAGAAACCTAAACAGAAACTTAAACCTAAACAGAAACCCATCCTTGGATTAGCTTTTCCTCTTTTCCAGTTTTATCCTACCAGGTTCTCTTCTGTACTCTGGGGTCACTTCCTCAAAATAAACCAGTTGCATGCAAGTTCTTGTTTTAGGTTCTGCATGTTGGAGGATTCAAAGTTTGGGTAATTAACATGTTTCAGATGTATGGCAACATTTTAAGATGAGTGGACAGCTTAGATTTTTTTTTTTTTGAGACGGAGTTTCACTCTTTTCTTCCAGGCTGGAATGCAATGGCGTGATCTCAGCTCACCACAACCTCTGCCTTCAGGGTTCAAGTGATTCTGCTGCCTCAGCCTCCCAAGTAGCTGGGATTATAGGCATGCACCACCACACCTGACTAATTTTATATTTTGAGTAGAGACGGGGTTTCTTCATGTTGGTCAGGCTGGTCACGAACGAGAGCTTAGATTTTCTGAGCACTATTGATGATCCAGTCTATATCCTTGCTTTTTAAAAATCAAGATTAGCCTGTAATCCCAGCACTTTGGAAGGCCGAGACGGGCGGATCACGAGGTCAGGAGATCGAGACCATCCTGGCTAACACGGTGAAACCCCGTCTCTACTAAAAAAAAAAAAAAATACAAAAAATTAGCTGGGCGTGGTGGTGGGCGCCTGTAGTCCCAGCTACTCAGGAGGCTGAGGCAGGAGAATGGCGTAAACCCGGGAGGCGGAGCTTGCAGTGAGCTGAGATCTCGCCACTGCACTCCAGCCTGGGTGACAGAGCCAGACTCCGTCTCAAAAAAAAAAAAAAAAAAAAAAAAAAAATCAAGATTATTTTTTATTTCTATTAAAACAACACAGATTGGCTGGGCGCGGTGGCTCAAGCCTGTAATCCCAGCACTTTGGGAGGCCGAGACGGGCGGATCACAAGGTCAGCAGATCGAGACCATCCTGGCTAACATGGTGAAACCCCGTCTCTACTAAAAATACAAAAAAAGCTAGCCGGGTGAGGTGGCGGGCGCCTGTAGTCCCAGCTACTCGGGAGGCTGAGGCAGCAGAATGGCATAAACCCGGGAGGCGGAGCTTGCAGTGAGCTGAGATCGGCCACTGCACTCCAGCCTGGGCGACAGAGCGAGACTCCGTCTCAAAAAACAAAAAAAACAAAAAAAACAAAAAACACAGATATAGTTTATGAAGGCAAATAACACAACACGGTATAATAAAATGATATTATTATATCATTTCTCCTATCATGCCTCAGCTCAGTATCATCCCACTTGCCAAAGGCAAGCAAGTTTAATTCTTAGCAATGTCTCTCTGTTGCTCTAAATACTATCAATGTATCAATTTTAGGCATTAATTTTAAATGCCTGTTATGTTGGGTGAGGTCTTAGCTCTTTTATGATCCCCATCCCTCCCCATTCCACCACTTTAATTATAATTTTTTATTAAATTATGAGCAGTGTTACATTATTATAACTACATGAATATTGTCCATTGATGATCCCAGTAGCTGACTATGATTGTGGCTCCTCTCTTACATATCTTTTTGCATTCTAGAGTATATAGCCATTTCTCATATCTTTTTTTTCTGTGTCTTGAATTTTTATATACGTCCTGCTTTTCTCTCCTCTCTAAAACATCTCTTAATACTATCTTCCATGTGAGCAAATGCATCTGATAATCTGCCAATTCCATTTTTATTCTGGAGTCCTGGGTCCTGCCCCAGGTTCAGCAAGGCCTGCTGTAGAGCTGTCTTTCTGGGACTTCTTCTCCCATCTTCTTCCTTCTCCCATCTTCCTCTCTTTCCCTTCACCACTCTCTTGTGCTGGGTCCCATATTTCTTAGATATAGATTTCCCAGTTGATTCCATAATTTTTGTGATCATGTATTCAGTAACAGTTTTTTTTCTTTTTTTTTTTTTTTTTTTTTGAGACGAGTCTCACTCTGTCATCCAGGCTGGAGTGCAATGGCACAATTTTGACTCACTACAACCTCCACCTCCCGGGTTCAAGTGATTCACCTGCCTCAGCCTCCCAGGTAGCTGGGATTACAGGTGCCCACCACCACGCCCAGCTAATTTTTGTTTTTTTAGTAGAGACAGGGTTTCACCAGCTTGGCCAGGCTGGTCTCAAACTCCTCATCTCAGGTGATTCACCTGCCTTGGCCTCCCAAAGTGCTGGGATTACAGGTGTGAGCCACCGTGCCTGGCCAGTAACATTTTAAGAAAGAATAAATAAAGGATAAAATTTGAAACCTTTGTTTATCTGGACATATCTAATTAGGTCTATAATTCTAAGTTGGGAATAATTTTTATTGCAACATATTGTTGTCAATAAGATAGTGTCAACAACATATTATCTTAATTAAATAGATTTATTAAGCCCCAAAATAAGCCCCACTGACATTAAAACCTGAAAGAAGTCGTATAAGGCAGAATTGACCTTCTAGAAATGTGATATAAGCCACATATGTAATTTGAAACTTTTTAGTTGTCACATTAACAAAACTTTAAAAAGCAGATGAACTTAAATTTTAATGATATGTTTTATTTAACTTACTGTAACAAGCATATTATTATGCTATTAATATAGAATTATTAATGAAATATTTTACATTATTTTAGGACAAACTTTTTGAAATCCAGTATATAGTTTACACTGATAGCACATTTCATTCCAGCCCCTCTGTCATGCTGGTCCCATTTCAAGGGCTCAATGGCCACATGTGGCTAGCGGCCACTGTACTGAGTGGTGCACATTTAGAGGGTATAAAGGTTAAGAGTGTCTGTTCTGCAGCCAGGATCACTGCATTCTAGGTGTGTAACCTTGGGAAAATTACTTAACTGTGCTGTGCCTGAGTTTCTTCATCTGTAAAATGAGAACAATAACAATACCTACCTCAAAAAAGTGGTACAAGGATTAAATGAATGGATAAATGTCTTTTATGGTATTCTCCACGGTACCAAGAATTCTTCTAAATGCCTTACATGCATGACTTTTAGCAATGTAGAGCAAGAACAGGGCATTGGAGAAGGATAAACTTCTCAAAGAGTGGTTCTAAACGTCATCTTTTAATGTGGTAGTAATAAAAGATGAACAACTTCAAAACATATCATAAAATAAATTCTAATGGATGCAGAACTTAAATGTGAAATCCAAAGCTTTAGAACTTTAACAAATTATTATCTACTCGTAGGTCACAATGATATTCTCCTGTATCATTTTTTTTCTGTAAAAGACAAAAACATCATCCATAAAAAAAAAAATAAAATTGACCACGTAAGTTGTATTTTGCGAAATACACCAGAAAGAGAAGTAAAAGGGAGAAGGTATTTTCAATTCATATATTCAAGAAAAGGTCAGTGTTTCGAGCATATAAGAATTACGAGAAAATGATAGCAATCCCTTTAAAGAATGGACAAATAAAATGATTAAGCATTTTACTACACAGGATGCCTTATAAATTATGCACACAACCTTTATGTGCATAATTTCAAACAATCACATATTATTTCACATCCTCTATAGCAGCAGAAATTAAACTACTCCATAATATCAGGTGTTGGTGAAACTATAAAGCTTAGGGAATTCTCATAGAACTAGTGCAGTGTAAACTGGCAAAACCTATGATGGGAATTATTTTACATTATCTAGTAAAGATGAGCATGAGCAAAATATATGCCCAGCAAGTCTGCCTTTAAGTGTCTAATCTACAGGATCCACGGTACAGCTTTAGCCAGAGACACATATGAAGTCAGCCAACCTGTCATTGTTCACAACACACAAGCTGAGAATCAACCAGAAATCCACCCAAAAGAGAATGGGTAAATAAATTACAGGATTTTCATAGAATGCAATTCCATATGTCAATGAAAAAAGTAGATTTTCATACACATTTCAATGTGTATGAAACATTAGTAAAACATTAGTAAAAACAAAGCAAGTCATAGAATAAATATAGTATGGCAGCATTTATGTAAAGTTCAAAAGCTGTTAAAACTAAACAATGTATTGTTTACAAATATATACACGTGTGGTAAAATTAGAAGGAAGAGCAAAAAAATTTGATTAAAATGAAATTCAACATAGTGGTTCCTTTGAGTTAGGGAAGAATGCAATATTGTAGGAACACATATGGGGTTCAAAGTTACTGGTGAGATTCCATTTCCTAAGTCAAATGGGAGGCACAGGTGTTTTTAATACTATTTTAGCTATGTATGTATATTATATATTCTCTTTTTATGTATATTATACTTTACAGTATAAGAACAACTGTTTCTTCTTTGAGACAGGGCCTCACTCTGTTGCCCAGGCTGGAGCACAGTGGCATGATCATGGCTTGCTGCAGCCTTGACTTCCTGGGCTCAAACTATCCTCCCACCTCAGCCTCCCGAGCAGATGGGACTACAGGCACATGCCACCATGTTCAGCTAATTTTTGTATTTTTTTTGTAGAGACAGGGTCTTGCTATGTTGTCTAGGCCAGTCTCGAACTCCTGGGCTCAAGCAGTCTGCGCCCCTCAGCCTCCCAAAGCGCTGGCATTACAGAGGTGAGCTCACAGCTGGCTGTAGCAGAGCTTTAAGACCAGGCTTTACTTGACTGGGCCCTGGAATTTAGGGTGATGAGACTGTGAGCTGGAGTTTTCATTGGGAGACCTCCAAATTCCAATACCTGTAAGTCTCTTCTCTGGGTCCATTCAATTTTCTAGAGAATTGTCCAACCTCTTGCCTGAGAAGTGGATACTGGCTTTCAGTAATCTGGTGCTCTAGAGAAAAAGGGCTGGAATGGGTGGGGACTGGTGGGGTGTATGAAGAATTCTACTCAATCTATAGCTGCTTCTTCCATTCTCTTTTCTCTTTGACTCTAATTTTAATGAGTGTTTTGAGGACAAACACACATATTCAATCTGCTGAATTTAACCAGAGCTACTGCTCCCAGCAACCCTTTAGACAGAAGATAATGATCCCTATTTTGCAGTTAAAAACAACTGAGAACATGAAGGGGACACATGATGGCAAGTGTGAATGACCCCAAGGCAATTCTTCCTCCTACACTACCTCACTCCCAGCAAGAAGGCTCCAGGGCCGTGTAACCATTTTGTCTCCAGCTGCATCTTGATGTCTAATCCAGAGCCCTCCTGATGCAAGTTGCCAAAACTGCTCTCCACTGGGTATAAGGAACAACTGGTAGCAGGACCCTGAGGTCTGTAGTGACACAGCCTGCAAAGTCATGCTTCCAACTAGGTGTGTGAAAGTAGTGGCGCCTCTCCTGTGTGCAGGCAGAGGGACCCTGACTCCCCCTGCTCATGGCATCACAGAGGTATGGCGTTGCCTTTGGGAGTGGCAGCTATTCACTGTGGCCACCAGCCTAGTGCATACGGTGAAGCACTGGCAATGAAACTTTATCTGGCAGGGTTGGGGAGAGAGACAAAAGAAATAAAGATGGGAAAGTTACTTTATTATTATTTTTTCTTTGATAACCACAAGTTTCCTGCACTCCCTTGGAACCAAATTTATGTTTTGACTAAATGGAAAGTCTCTAGGGAATGAGGGCTGATGGGGGAGATTTTTCTCAAAAGCACCCTTTGTTGTCTTCCATCCATGTCTCTTCCCCCCACTGCTCTTGCCTCACTTATACTCCTTTCTTTCTGCCCTCTCTGGCCCATCTCCACTATCTCCATCAGCTGTGAACTGAAAAGACTCTGCATCTATTATAGGCATCCCTTGTGGGGTCATGGGGAGGCCAGTCCCCTGAGAGATCAGTGGGCTGGGCCTACGGGGTCAGGTGCTGACAATGGCAGGCTGGAGCGGAACAGGCTGGAGCAGGGCAGGCTGGAGAGGGGCATGGACCCAACCTGAAGGTCCTGGATGCTCTGCCTGGATGTTCTACCTGTCAGCTCCCAAGTCCTAGGGTGTTCCCAGGCAGAGTTTAATCCAGAGTTTCATAGGTCTAGAGACTCCTGTAATCAGTCATACAGGCAGGCATAGGATGTGATCACTCTTGGAGTTTTAGAGTCAAGAGCTACTAAAATTTTGGCCAGGAGAGAAGGCAGGCAAAGGGAAGTTGTTACAGGACACTACAAACAGGAGCTGAACCTACTTTTCCCTCTAAAATAAAACCCACTTGCTCTGCACCCAGTTCTCAGCAATCCTGTGGTCACAGACTGGGTTGCCACAGCCTCCAGTGATCAGAGGTCACAGATGTCCCTTCGTGCTGTCTCCGTCATCATGGTTTAGAGCCTCCATTGGCCAGCCCCACTGGAACAATAAAAATTGGAACCTGTTATCTTCTTATATTTTGTTTTTAGTGTATCTCTGTTTAGATGTTTAACAGGAAACACAAGCAATCATGCAGAAGCAGACTCTACATTCCTTCAGGACAAGAAACTTGTTATTTTTAACTGGTAATAAAGAGCTTAGAGTTAAAAGAAACAGCATATTGGCATAAAATGAAGCAGTAGCATTGCTATTTTTTTTTTTAACTTTTATCTTAGGTTCAGGGGTAAATGTGCAGGTTGGTAAACTCATGTAATGGCAGCTTATTATACAGACTATTTCATCACCCAAGTACTAAGCCTAATACCCAAGTTATTCTTTTGTTTCTTTCCCTCTTCCCACCCTCCACCATCAAATGGACCCCAGTGTCTGTTGTTCCCCTCTTTGTGTCCATGTGTTCTCATCATTTAGCTTCCACTTACAAGTGAGAACAGGCAATATTTGATTTTCTATTCCTGTGTTAGTTTGCTAAGGATAATGGCTTCCAGTTCTATCCATGTTCCTGAAAAGGACATGATCTCATTCTTTCTGATGGTTGCATAGTATTCCATTGTGTTTATGTACCACATTTTCTTTATCCAGTTAACCATTGATGGACATTTAGGTTAATTCCCTGCCTTTGTTATTGTGATTAGTGCTGCAATGAACATATACATGCATGTGTCTTTATGGCAGAATGATTTGTATTCCTTTGGGTAAATATCCAGTAATGGAATTGTTAGGTTGAAGGGTAGTTCTGTCTGTAGCTCTTTGAGGAATCACCACACTGCTTTCCACAACAGTTGAACTAATTTACACTCCCACCAACAGTGTATGTTCCCTTTTCTCCACAACCTTGCCCACATCTGTTATTTTCTTCTTTTTAATAATAGCTATTTTGACTGTTGTTAAAAGAGTACCTCATTGTGGTTTTGATTTGCATTGCTCCAATTATCAGTGATGTTGAGGTTTTTTTCATAAGCTTGTTGGCTGCATGTGTGTCTTCTTTTGAGAAGTGTCTGTTCATGTCCTTTGCTCATTTTTCAATGGGGTTGTTTGTTTTTTCTTGTAAATTTGTTTAATTTCTTTGTAGACGCTAGATATAAGATCTTTGTCATGTGCAAACTTGCTGCATAAAATTTTGTTACTGTAGCCCTGTAGCATAGTTTGAAGTCATTACTTGATACCTCCAGCTTTGTTCTTTTGTTTAGGATTGCCTTGGCTATTTGCGCTCTTTTTGATACTACATAAATTTTAAAGTAGTTTTTTTTTTTTTTTTTACTAGGTACATGAAGAATGTTGTTGGTAGTCTGATAGAAATAGCACTGAATCTGTAAATTGCTTTCGGCAGTATGGCCATTTTAATAATACTGATTCTTCCTATTTATGAGCATGGAGTGTTTTTCCATTTGTTTGTGTCATCTCTGAATTCTTTGGGCAGTGTTTTGTACTTCACATTGTAGAAATCTTTTGCTTCCCTGGTTAGCTGTATTCCTAGATATTTTATTCTTTTTGTGGCAGTTGTGAATGGGATTGTGTTCCTGATTCAGCTCTTGGCTTGGCTGTTGTTTGTGTATAGGAATGCTAGTGATTTTTGTAACTTGATTTTGTATCCTGAAACTTTGCTGAATTTGTTTATTAGCTGATGGAGAACTTGGGTCAAGACCATGAGGTTTTCTATACATAGAATCATGTCATCTGCAAACAGGGGTAGTTTGACTTACTGTCTTCCTATCTGGATGCCTTGTATTTCTTCCTCTTGCCTGAATGCTCTGGCAGAACTTCCAATGCTACTTTGAATAGGAGTAGTGAGAGAGGGCATTTTTGTCTTGTGCCAGTTTTCAAAGGGAATTCCAGCTTTTGCTCATTCAGTATTATGTTGACTATGGGTTTGTCATAGGTGGCTCTTATTATTTTGAGGTATGGTTCTTCAATACCTAGTTTATTGAGAGTTTTTAATATGAAGGAATGTTGAATTTAATCAAAAGCATCTTGTGCACCTGTTGAGTTGTGTGGTTTTCATCTTTGGTTCTTTTTATGTGATAAATGCCATTTATTAATTTGCATATATTGAACCAACCTTGCATGTTAAGTATAAAGTCTATTTGATCATGGTGGATTAGCTTTTTGATGTGCTGCTGGATTCAGTTTGCCAGTATGTTGTTGAGGATTTTTGCATCAATGTTAATCAAGAATATTGGCCTGAAGTTTTCTTTTTTTGTGTTTCTGCCAGGTTTTGGCGTCAGGAAGATGTTGGCCTCATGGAACGACTTGGAGAGGAGTTCCTCCTCCTCAGTTTTTTGTAATAGTTCCAGTAGGAGTGGTACCATCTATTCTTTGTACATCTAGTAGAATTTGGCTGTGAGGCTAGGCATGGTCACACCTGTAATCCCAGAACTTTGGGAGGCCAAGGTGGGTGGATCACTTGAGGTCAGGAGTTCAAGACCAGCCTGGTGAAACCCCATGTCTACTAAAAATACCAAAAATTAGCCAGGCATGGTGGTGTATGTCTGTAATCCCAGCTACTCAGGAGGCTGAGGCAGGAGAATCCCTTGAACCTGGGAGGTGGAGGTTGCAGTGAGCTGAGATTGTGCCAGTGTACTCCAGGCTGGGCAACAGAGCGAGATTCTGTCTCAAAAACAAAACAAAACAAACAAACAAACAAAAAAACAATTGGCCGTGAATCTGCCTGGTCCTGAGCCTTTTTTGATTGGTAGGCTATTTTTTACTAATTCAGTTTTGGAACTCACAATTTGTCTGTTTAGGCAATCAATTTCTTTTTAGTTCAGTCTTGGGAGAGTGTATATGTCGGGGAATTTATCCATCTCTTCTAGATTTTCTGGTTTGTCTCCATAGAGGTGTTTGTAGTAGTCTCTGGTGGTTATTTTTATTTCTGTGGGGTCAGCATTCATATCCCTGTTATCATTTCTGATTGTGTTTATTTGAATCTCCTCTCTTTCTTCTTTATTGATGTAGCTAGTGGCCTATCTAATTAATTTTTTCAAAGACATAACTACTTGATTCATTGATCTTTTGTATGGTTTTCTGTGTCTTGATCTCCTTCAATTCAGCTCTCATTTTGGTTATCTTGTCTTCTACTAGCTCTGAGGTTGATTTGCTCTTGCTCTTCTAGTTTTATTAGTTGCAATGTTATGTTGTTAATTTGAGATCTTTCAAACTTTTGATGTGGGCATTTAGTGCTGTAAGTTTCCCTCTTAACACTGCCATAACTGTGTCCCAGTAATTCTGGTATGTTGTATGTTTGCTCTCATTAGTTTCAAAGAACTTCTTAATTTCTGCCTTAATTTCATTATTTACCCAAAAGTCATTAAGAGGCTGGTTGTTTAATTTCCATATAATTGCATGGTTTTGAGCAATTTTTTAAGTCTTGATTTCTATTTTTATTGTGCTGTGGTCCAAGAGTGTGTTTGGTATAATTTTGGTTCTTTTGCATTTGCTGAGGATTGTTTTATGTCTGATCGTGTGTTCAATTTTAAAGTACATGCCATATGTCGATAAGAAGAACGTAAATTCTTTTGTTTTTGGATGGTGAGTTCTATAGAGATCTACCCGATTCAGTTGGTCTGATGTTGAGTTCAAGTCTTGAATAGCTTTGTTGATTTTCTGCCTCGATGATCTGTCTAATACTGTCAGTGGAGTGTTGAAATCTCCCACTATTATTGTGTGGGAGTCTAAGTCTCTTTGTAGGTCTGTAAGAACTTGCTTTATAAATCTGGGTGCTCCTGTGTTGGATGCATATATATTTAGGGTAGTTAGGTCTTCTTGTTGAATTGTGCCCTTTACCATTATATCATGCCCTTCTTTGTCTTTTTTGATCTTTGTTGGTTTAAAGTCTGTTTTGTCTGAAATTAGAATTGCAACCCCTACTTTTTTCTGATTCTTATTTGCTTGGTAGATTTTCCTCCATTCCTTTGTTTTGAGCCTATGGGTGTCATTGCTTGTGAGTTGGGTCTCTTGAAGACAGTATACCATTGAGTCTTGCTTTTTCATCCAGCTTGACACTCTGTGCCCTTTAAATTGGACATTTAACCTGTTTACATATAAGGTTAAGGTTGATATGTGTGGATTTGATCCTGTTATTGTATTGTTAGCTCAGTATTGTACCAGCTTGTTTGTATGGTTGCTGCATAATGTCACTGGTCTGTGTACTTATGTGTATTTTTGTATTGGCTTGTCTTGGTCTTTCCTTCCCATATTTAGTGCTCCTCTCAAAATCTCTTCTAAGGTGGGTCTGGCGATAATGAACTTCCTCGGCATTTGCTTACTGAAAAGGATCGTATTTCTCCTTTGCTGAGGAAGCTGAGTTTGGCTAGATATGAAATTCTTGGTTTAAGACTTTTTTCTTTAAGACCGTTGAATATAGGCCCCCACTCACTTCTGGCTTGTAAGGTTTCTGTGGAAAGGTCTGCTGTTAACCTGATTCTCTTTGGAGGTGACATGCCCTGTCTCTGTAGCAACCTTTAACATTCTTTCTTTCATTTCAACCTTGGAAAATCCGATGATTATGTGTCTTGGGGTGATCTTCTTGTGTAGAATCTTGTGAGGGTTCTCTGCATTTCCTGAATTTGACTGTTCGCCTCTCTAGTGAGGTTCGGGATGTTTTCATGGACAATATCCTGAAATACATTTTTCAGGTTGTTTACTTTCTCCCGATCCCTTTCAGGTGTGCAAGTGATTCATAGGTTTGACCTCTTTACATAATCTCATATTTCTCAAAAGTTTTGCTTGTTCCTTTTCATTCTTTTTTATTTTTTTCTGACTTTCTTATTTCAGAGAGGGAAAAGAAAGATAGCCTAGGCAGAGGGGAGGCCAGAAACAAAGCTGGGAGGTATAAAAGGACAGAATAACACTTGTGTCTTTAATCCTAATGACCATGTAATCTCCTCAGTTGTAATTGGGGGCATAAGCTCCATGCTAACAGTTATTTCAGGTGACTGGTTTCTTGTACTACCTTTATATTACAAGCAGGCATGAGATGTGATCACTCTTGGGTTTTTTGTTGAATAGATGGAAACGTGAGTAAATGAAAATTATTAGAATATCTAGATGGGGAACACAAACCATGTAAAAATGAGATCTCTTTTTGTGACCAGATGTGCAGATGGCCTCCATTAGCTACTATATGCTAATTGCCTAGGAGACACATGTTGAGAGTTGCTGGTTAAAAAAGAAGCTTGCATAGTGTATTAGTCTGTTCTCACACTGCTAATAAAGACATACCTGAGACTGGGTAATTTATAAAGGAAAGAGGTTTAATGGACTCACAATTCCACATGGCTGGGGAGGCCTCACAATCATGGTGGAAAGCTATGGAGAAGCAAAGGCACATCTTACATGGCAGCAGGCAAGAGAGCATATGCAGAGGAGCTGTCCTTTATAAAACCATCAGATCTCATGGGACTTATTCACTATTACGAGAACAACATGGGAAAGACCCACCCCCATGATTCAATTACCTGCCACTGGATCCCTTCCACAAAATGTGGGAATTATGGGAACTACAATGCAAGATGAGATTTGGGTGGGGACAAGAAGCCTAACCATATCACATAGACATAGATAACCAGAGGGGATATATTGCTGTGTTGGTGGATTTGGAGTACTTTTCTAGCAACTTATCACCCTTTCAGGGGTCTATATCTCAGCCCAAGGTACATTGCAGCCAGGCAACTTTCTTGGTTATTACTGACAGTAAGCATGACTTCTAAGCATGACTTTAGGTTGGGGCATTAGGTCAAAATTCAGAGTGACCCTGTGGAAGGGCACTGGGGAAATGAAAGGACAAAGATTGATAGTAGAAAGGACAGTAGTAACACACTACCTAGAAAAAACACAAGTTGGTAGTGAAGAGGAGAGTGTCTTTTTCTGTGATAGCTGGAGGCCGACATTGCTCTTGGGGTATTTGGGGTATTCCTGTTAAAGAGACCCAGGCCTGCAGTTCTATGGCTTTTTAACTTTTTCTTTTCTTTTTTTCTCTTTCTTTTCTTTTCTTTTCTTTTCTTTTCTTTTCTTTTCTTGGGAAGTGGATAGGAGGAAAGGGGGTAGGAAGAAGGGAAGTGACCGAAAGGAATCTGCAGACTTGAAGTCAAGAGATTTGAGAATAGTTTGCTTTGGACTACAGGGAAAAGCAGAAGGAAACCGAGACGTGCCAACAGATTTCTTAATTGGCCAGGCATAAACCCAGAAAGCTTTAGAAGGTGGAGATTTTGTGGTGAGAGTTGGGATACAGAGTGATTTCCAAGGAGACTCACATCTTATGCTGACTATTCTGTGTGCCTGTGGCTTTAGTTTAGGTACAGTTTGTATCCCGTTGATCTCTGTCTGTAGTAAAAGTCATTTGGTGGCACTTGTGGTGACCGTGGGGGCTTGACTGGGAGCCATGAAGAGCAGTACCCAGGGCTGAGCACTTAGGCAGCATACTCCCAAGTTTTCAGGCAGTACAAGTGACCTCACTGCTGACAGCAGGAGCCTCGTGATTCATCTACAACCTGTTTCAAGGGTCCTCTTGCAGTATCCCTGCACTGACCAGCAATCCATTACACTCACTCACATGACTTTGCATCTCTTTTCCATGCAGGAGGGGAGCAGGATGACTTCTTAAGGGAACACATTTCTTGCTGTTAATACAGAACCCAGGGATACTCAGGATGACTAATGTGGAGTGTTTGAGCATTAACTTTCATCTGAGCCTATACAAGAGTCACCAAATTACGTGAGACCATAGTTATGCCATCTCTGCTATTCTGAGTTCAACACCCATAGAGTTAAACTCTAAGAAACTGTATTTCAACCTATATTTCTTGTGAGTAATGAGTTCTTCTTGGTGTTTACTTAACACCATTAGCACACGCATATCCTGTTATGCTAGTAAGATGTTATAATCTGAAGTGCTTATGCAAGTTGTCACAAAATTTTCTTGCCATTACCTCTAATTCTTGTGTTTTGATATCATCTTCTTTATAAAATTTGATAACTTTACAATTATCTATTTTCTCATTTACCACTGTCTTTATTTCCTATGTTGCTGTAACAAATGAACACAAATATAGTTTATAACAACATAAGTTTGTCTTGTTACAGTTCTAGAGGTTAGAAGTCCTAAAATCAAGGTGTCAGTAGGGTTGTGTTCCTTTTGGAGGCTCTAGGAGAGAATCCATTTCCTTGCCTTTTTAACTTCTGTAAAGGCTGTCTTCATTCCTTGACTCATGGTCCCATCTTCAGTCTTGAAACCCCAATACCTTCCAATCTCTCTCTGTGCTTCTATTCTATCCTCACATTGCCTTCTGACTCTGATCATCCTGTTCTCTCTTATAAAGACCCTTGTCATTACATTGGGCGCATGTGGATAATACAGGAAAATCTCCTGATCTCAAGATCTTTAATTTACAAAGTCTCTTTTACCATGTGATGTAACATATTCAATTGGCTCACGCCTATAATCCCAACACATTTGGAGGCTGAGGTAGGCGGATCACTTAAGGTCAGGAGTTCGAGACCAGACTGACCAACGTGGTAAAACCCTGTCTTTACTAAAAATACAGAAAATTAGCTGGGCATGGTGGTGTGTGCCTGTAATTCTAGCTACTCAGGAGGGAGGTGGAGGCAGGAAAATTGCTTGAACCCGGGAGGTGGAGGTTACAGTGAGCTGAGATCATGCCTCTGCACTCCAGCCTGGGGGACAGAGTGAGACTCTGTCTCAAAAATAAATTAAAAAAATAATAATACAGTAACATATTCACAGGTTCCAGGGATTAGGAGGTGGACATATTTGAGAAGCTATTATTCCACCTACCATGACCATTACAATTGTAGACTTAATCATATTGTGATTACTGGTTAATAATTGTTCACTACAAGTGATTTTCTGCAATAATTATCACTTAGTGTTAAGGAACAAGTTTCAGTGAATTCTAATTCATCTTTCTGTGGAGCTTCTGACACTTAATAAAAAGCAGTGAAAGAGATGTAAATAATGCTTGTACATAATTTTTCTACTTCTCTGACATAATTCTGGACCATAGCACATAATAAATATTTATTGAAAAATGATAAGAAAAATCAGTACATGGTTAATTGAAATTTTGACACTTTTCTTTGAAGTAAATAATTAACATTACTTCCACTTCAGAACAAATAGTCCTAGATGGATTTATTTTTGTCCCTAATGGCAATTAGAAAAAACAGTCCAACCAAAAATGTATTATTAGTAAATGCTAAAGAATGTTAGACATTAGTTCCTATGTGCTAGGTACTATGCTGATGATTCACATTATTTCATTTAATCTTCATCACAAACCCTATGAGCTTGATACAGTAATATTCCCATGTTGTAGGTGGAAAGAGTGAAGCTTGAAGAAGTTTTATAATTGTCTCATTGGAGCTATTAACTTAGGGCTATATTGGGTCCTCATGGAGTTGACCAGTTTATGACTATGCCTACCTCTCTCTGTATTTTTAGCTTCAATGGCTAATTCTGGCATCAGCCTAGTGGCTCTGTTGATACAGGGAGTGGGATCACCCTATACCACCCACCTCAGCTTTTCCCTATTCTTGGGGTCAGGAATAAGAAAGGGCATCATCTCCTTAGCATGGGCAGTGGGTCCTAGCAGTTCCCCTTAAAAGCTGGAATTGAGAACCACACCAAAGAGATTCTGCTATATTTATGTCTTAGATTTTCCTCCTACAAAGCCCGTACACCTGGGGTTTTAAAAGTTCCATGAGTGACTGAATGAGTGGAATTTGCAAGGGGAGTGGGAGCAGGGACAGGCAGCCAGAGTTTTCTTTGCTGGCAGTTGCAGCCAGCTTTAAAAACGTTCCTTCTCCACAGTGGGAGCCTTCTTGACTCACACCCTGATTAGCGGAGTAAGAGATGGGGTGGAGAGGACTGAGGCTGGAGCCAGCAGGATTTGATGGGCCAGATGGGTAGGGAAGGGCGATTGGGTTTACCGGGGAGTCTTGGGAACTGAGGATACTGGGAGAGAGCAAGAGTGTGTGGCTTCCTGGATGCCCATCCTGGGTCCACCCCTGAGGAGCTGTGTTTGCTTGACCTTTTCTTCAACAACATCATTATCATCATCATCATTATTATTGATGGATTTTTTTTTGCCTCATTTTCCTTATCAGTAGAATGTTTATAAAAGGTCATACCTGGCTGGGTGCAGTGGTTCACGCCTGTAATCCCAGCACTTTGGGAGACCGAGGTGGGCAGATCACGAGGACAAGAGATTGAGACCATCCCGGCCAACATGGTGAAACCCTGTCTCTACTAAAAACACAAAAATTAACTGGGCGTGGTGGCGCACACCTGTAGTCCCAGCTACTTGGGAGGCTGAGGCAGGAGAATTGCTTGAACCCGGCAGGCAGAGGTTGCAGTGAGTTGAGATCATGCCACTGTAATCCAGCCTGGGCAACAGAGTAAGACTTCATTTCAGAAAAAAAAAAAAAAAAAAAAAAAAAAGTCATACTTTACAATATTGTTGTGGTATAAGTGCATTAATGAAATTTCTAGATATTAATAAATACAAGTATATATAAGTTAATATCAAACACATAGAACAATGCCCAGTTATGTGCTCAGTAAATGTGAGCTATTGTTAGAAATACTTTTGTTAAGACCTTTCTGGAAGAAAATAGAATTGAAGAAAATGTCTTCTGTGCCAGAGAAGTGAAATATATACAGTGAAAGGGGGGTATAGGATTGACAGATTTAGCAAAACAACAACAAAAACCCAAAAAATGTAACAGGACTCTGAGTTAATTTGAATTTCAGATAAACAACAAATTAAAGTATAAGTATGTCCCATGCATTGTTTGTTATTTATCTGCAATACAAATTTAACTGGTGCTGTATTTTGTCTGGCAATTCTATGGGGAGTAGGAGGAAAAGAGAGAAAGGAAAATGAAATCTCTACTTATACCTAGAGGAAAAATGTTGATGCATTCACAGCAGTATTCCAGCCAGTCTCCTTTCTCTTGTTACGTTATGTTTTGAGGGCATTGAGGCCAGATAAGGAAACCTGTCTCCACAGCCTCTATATGTCTCCAGCAGCTGACACTAGGCAGCCATTTCCCTGTGTTAATCCATCCCATGTAACTGGAGCTTGTGTTGGCTGGTTATGAAGCTACACTGTCTTCCATATCCTATTCTTCCCCAGCACACAAACACAGAGGCTTTGGTGTAGAGGTGGAGAGGTTAAGGGGGAAAGGGGTAGAAAAGGGATTAGAGTTTTATCAAAATAGCATCTGCAAAGATCCTTCCAGAATTGGCATCACTGGAAGCATGTCTGTGGCCAGGGGCCAGGGCCGGGGCGGGGATGGAAAACACCAGCTGCTAAGGGAAGGAGGAGTCCCTTGAGGGTGGAGGCCAGGTGTAGTCCTTGTAGAGGGAGGGGTAGACTCTCCTCCCTCCCTTCTCATGGCCTTGCACCCCACCCAATTTCTTTCTCTCTCTTTTTTCCGTCAAACTGTCTCTTTCTAAGCATCAGGTAGTCAGCTCCTGTAGTCTGAACATTAACCTGGTAGGACTCTTGCATTCTGCTTGACGATCTGTGTCTGAGAGTAAGGGCCTCCTGGGGTAGGCAAGCTGGCAGGTCTGGGGACAGAACCCTGCTGCTTTGTGGAGCTCATCCCTTGGAAACCATCTTATCCTGTTTCCTGCCTACACCTCAGGCTTGCTCTAAACCAATTCAGATAGGACAGTAGAAAGAGAACATTTTATTTCTCAAGATCACAATTTATCCTGGCTCTCAATGCTAACAGCAAAGTTATGTCTAAAGTTTACCTGCATCTGGCTGTACTGAGAGTCTCCTCCTTATCTGTATTGTTGGTCCTTGTTTTCTGAAGTATTTTCTATTTCCCTCCTGCATCTTATGTCTACTTATTAGTAAAGAACAAAGAAATCTAAGTGGTTCACTGAAGAATACTCTATCCTGAGGTATTGAAGAACTTTCTAAGCATGGCATCAAAGGAAGGAATCCACCAAGAAATCACAGGCTTTCCCAATTTTACTGTGCTTTGCTTTAGTGTGCTTTGCAGATATTGTGTTATTTACAAACTGAAAGTTTGTGGCAAACTTGCCTGGAACAAGTCAGTTGGTGCCATTTTTCCAAAAGCACGTGCTCACTTCATGTCTGTTACATTTTGTAATTCTTGTAATATTCCAAACTTTCTCATTATTATTAGATCTGTTATGGTGATCTGTGATCTTTGATGTTACTATCATAATTGTTTTGGGGTATCACGAACTGCATGCATATAAGATGGCAGACAATCAATAAATGTTGTATGTGTTCTGACTCTTCCACCCCTAGGCTGTTCCCCGTATCTCTTCTCCTTGGGCCTCCCTATTCCCTGAGATACAATATTGAAATTAGGCCAATTAATAACCCTGCAATGGCCTCTACATGCTCAAGTGAAAGGAAGAGTTGCACGTCTCTAAATCCAAAGCTAGAAATGGTAAGTAAGAAAGGTGTATTGAAAGCTGAGATAGGCCAAAGCTAGGCCCCTTGTGCCAAATAGTTAGCCAAGTTGTCCACACAAAAGAAAAGTCCTTAAAGGAAATGAAAAGTGCTACTGCAGTGAACAGATGAATGAGAAGAAGGAGAAATGGATTTCTTGTTGATATGGAGAAAGTTTTAGCTGTCTTAGAGAAGAGCAAAGCAGCCACAACATTCCTGCAAGTCAAAACCTAATCCAGAGCAAGGTTCTCTCTTCAATTCTATGAAGGCTTAGAGAGGTGAGGAAACTGCAAAAGAAAAGTTTGAAGCTCACAGAGATTGATTTCATGAGGAAAAGAAGCTGTCTCCATAACATGAAACTTCAATGTGAAGCAGCAAGTGCTGATGGAGAATCTGCAGCAAGTTATCCTAAAGAGCTAGCTAAGATAGTTGATGAAGGTTGCTACACTAGACAACAGATTTTCAATGTAGATAAAACAGCCTTCTATTGAAAGAAGATGCCATCTAGAGCTTTCATATTTGGAGAGGAGAAGTCAATGCCTGGCTTCAAAGCTTCAAAGGCTAATTCTTTTGTTAGAAGCTAATGCAGCTGGTGACTTGAATTTGAATCCAGTGCTCGTAGACCATTCAGAAAATCCCAGGGCCCTTAAGCATTATGCTAAATCTACTCTGTCTGTGTTCTATAAATGGAAAACCAAAACCTGGATGACAGCATACCTGTTTACAGCATGGTTTAATGAATATTTTAAGCCCACTGTTGGGACCTACTGCACCAAAAAATTTATTTTGAAATATTACTGTTTATTAATAATGCACCTGGTCACCAAGAGCTCTGATGGAGATGTACGAAGAGATTAATGTTGTTTTCAGGCCTGCTAACACAACATCCATCTGCAGTCAGTGGATCAAGGGGTCTGATATGGTTTGTCTGTGTTCTCACCCAAATATCATCTTGAATTTTAATTCCCACGATTTCCACATGTCTTGGGAGGAACCTGGTGGGTGGTGATGGAATTATGGGAGTGGGTCTTTCCTGCACTGTTCTCATGATAGTGAATGAGTCTCACAAGATCTGATGGTTTTAAAAAGGGGAGTCTCCCTGCACAGACTCTTCTCTTGTCTGCTGCCATGTGAGACATGCCTTTCACCTTCTGCCATGATTGCAAGGCCTCCCCAGCCACATGGAACTGTAAGTCCAATAAACCTCTTTGTTTTGTAAATTGCCCAGTCTTGGGTATACCTTTATCAGCAGCATGAAAACAGACTAATACAAAATCATTTTGACTTTCATATCATGATTTAAGATATACATCTTATAAGGCTATATATTTCATAGGTAATGATTCCTCTGATGGTTCTAGACAAACTAAATTGAAAACCTTCTAGAAAAAATTTCACCATTCTAGATGCCATTAAAAACATCTGTGATTGATGGAAGGAGATCAAAATAGCAACACTAGCAGGAGTTAAGACATTGATTCCAGCCCTCATGGATGACTTTGAGGGGTTCAAGACTTCTGTGAAGAAAGTAACTGCAGATGTTGTAATAGCTAGAGAACTAGAATTAGAAGTGGAGCCTGAAGATGTGACTGAATTGTTGCAATCTCACAATCAAACTTTAATGGATGAGAAGTTCCTTGTTGTGGATGAGCAGAAAAAGTGGTTTCTTGAGGTGGAATCTACTCTTGGTGAAGATGCTGTCAATGTTGTTGAAATGACAATAGAGGATTTGGAACATTCAATGAACATAGTTGATAAAGCAGCAGAAAGTTTTGAAAGGATTGATTCTAATTTTGAAAGAAGTTCTACTGTGGATAAAATGATATCAAACAACATCACATGCTCCAAAATCATTCGTGAAAGAGTCAATCAACATGGCAAACTTCATTGTTGTATCATTTTAAGAAATTGCCACAGCTACCCCAATCCTTAGAAACCACCAGCTTGACTAGTCAGTAGCCATCAGTACCAATGCGTGACTCCCCAGCAGCAAAAATATTACAACTTGCTGAAGGCTTAAATGACCCTTAACCTTTTATTAGCAATAATGTATATTTTAATTAAGGTATGTACATTGTGTTTTTAGACATAATGCTATTCCACACTTAGTAGACTGCTGTGTAGTGTAAACACAACTTTTATTTGCACTGAGAAAGGAAAGTATTTGTGTGACTTTATTACGATATTAACTTTATTGTGGTGGTCTGGAACCAAATGTGCAATATCTCTGAGGTGTGCTTGTATTGATAGATGTGTTTCTGTAAACATTGAAGACTTGTGTGTGTCTAAAAATATTACTTAAAAATAGTATACGGGAGATATTTGTTATATATATCCTTTATATAAAGAGCTCTTACAAATCAGTAACAAAGAGGAACATACATCACTCATGAAGGATTTTAAATTGCCAATCTATGTATACATATAGAAAAAAGGTCAATCTGAATGGCAACAAAATAAATTCAAATTAAAATAACAGGGCAGGTGCAGTGACTCACGCCTGTAATTCCAGTGCTTTGGGATGCTAAAGTGGGAGGACTGTTTGAGGCCAGCAGTTTGAGATCAGTCTGGGCAACATTGAGAGACCCTGTCTCTACAAAAAATTAAAAAATTAGCCAGTCATGGTGGCACACACCTGAAGTCCCAGCTACTATGGGGGCTGAGATGGGAGGATCGCTTGAGCCCAAGAGTTTGCAGTTACATTGAGCTGTGATGGCACCACTGTACTCCAGCCTGAGTGACTGAGCAAGAACCTGACTCAAAAATAAAATAACAATGATATATTATTTTTGTGTGTCTAAAAAATGACAAAAATATTAAAAACCATTAATACCACATATTGGCAAGAATGTAGAAAAACAAAGACTCTTCAAACACTATAAATTGTTTTAAAATGTACAGTCTTTTGCAGGGTAATTAGGCAACACAAATCAAGAAACAAGTGTCCCTACTTTTCAAGCCAGTTATTCTACTTTCAGAAATCTTTCTCGGATAGTAATTAATGTTTTATCACAACACTGCTTATGTTGAGAAAAGCTTTGCATTTATTCCAATTGTTTTAATAAATAATAGTACATTAATCATTAGAATTCTATGTAGCCATTTAAACTCACGTTGCAGGACAGTGCTTTTTAAGCATTTCTAAGCCTTTCTCAGTGGAGTTCCCTGGGTGGAATTTTGGGTTCTAGGTCTCTCATCCCTGATGGGTGATTTTTTGTTTTACATACTTGGCTTCTTTGTAAGATTTAACTCAAGCCAAGGATTCATAGTTAAAAAATCATTTAAAAGCCACACCTGGAGAACATTTAGTGAATGACCAGGTATCTTCTGTTTACCCTTCCAGACCTGCTCTCCCCATTTCTCCATTCTGCTGTCTGCCCTGGGCAGCTGACCTTTATGGGTCACATCAGTGGATCCTTGTCCCCTTCTTCCAGCTCGGTTCAATCAGTGGGAATCTCCAGCTAAAATAAGAGAGAGAGGAAGGAGAGAGAGGGAGAAGAGGATTGATTCTTCTGGGTCCCTCCTCTGTGAGATCATCAGGAGCTGATGTCCTTTGAACAAAAAGTCCTTTCAAGAAACCATTTCCACGCGATTCTTCCCAGGTTTCCATGCCACTTTTTCCTCTCGCTCTTTTAGGCTCGGAGGTAACAGCAGCTCCAGTTATGATGCTTTTTCTTTTCTTTCTTTTTTTTTTTGGAGATGGAGTTTCACTCTTTTGCCCAGGCTGAAGTGAAGTGGCACGATCTCGGCTCACCGCAACCTCTCTCCCCTGCGTTCAAGCAATTCTCCTGCTTTAGCCTCCCGAGTAGCAGGGATTATAGGTACCTGCCACCATGCCCCGTTAATTTTTGTATTTTTAGTAGAGATGGGGTTTCACCATGTTGGCCAGGCTGGTCTCGAACCCCTGACCTCAGGTGATCCACCCACTTGGCCTCCCAAAGATTTGGGATCACAGGCGTGAGCCACTGCACCCGGCTGATACTTTTTCTTGTGTTCCTCTACACTTAGGGTTGCTGTAGATCTAATTGTCATCCTTAAGAGTCAAAGAGGATTATAAAATAATTATTTTTAATTTGTTTGTTGACCAAAAATTAGTTTTGTTACATTGTGGAGCTTATAAAATAGTTCTATTCAAAACTGCTCTCAAAAGTAAAGTTCTGTTTTTTTTTTTGTTTTGTTTTGTTTTCTTGTTTTTTTCTTTTTTATTTTGTTTTTGTTTTTTTTTAGATGGAGTCTCGCTCTGTTGCCCAGGCTGGAGTGCAGTGGTGTGTTCTTGGCTCACTGCAGCCTCCTCCTCCTAGGTTCAAGTGATTCTCCTGCCTCAGCCTCCAGAGTAGCTGGGGTTACAAGCATGCACCACCATGCCCAGCTAATTTTTTGTGTTTGTAGTAGAGACAGGGTTTTGCCATGTTGGTCAGCCGGGTCTCAAACCCCCGACCTCAGGTGATCCACCCACTTCAGCCTCCCAAAGTGCTGGGATTACAGGTGTGAGCCACCACGGCCTCGGGCAAAAGTAAAGCTTTTTCTGAAAAGGTAAAATAATGCGTGTGTATATACTCATTAAATCAAAACTATAAAAAGCTTCTTTAAATTTATTATTTGATTATTAAAATTACATAAACAGAATAATAATTATTCTTGATGCATAACCATTTATTTTAGTTTCTTTAATACTGTGTCACTGCAATTTTTTCTGAAAAAATTTTTACAATGTTCTCTTTTTATTTTTAAAGTTTTTCACAATTTACTTCAAAGTTTTGTTTTATGATTAGTATATTTGACATTGACACAAATGATTATTTTATGTGCTCCATAACATTTTTAGTCATAAAAATACTTTCTGAAGTACCCGTTATAAATAAATTATGCTATGTAGAACATTCCCAACTCTAATTGTTTTTTAAGGCATACATATTCCAGACCAATTTTTTTTCTAGTTACTGTCCTTTAACCCCCTACTCAGGTGTCCTATTTTCAATAAATATTTTTATAAGAGAAAATATGTCAAATAAGTTATTTGTAAACATTTTTTGACTTTTTAGCCAAATTTAGATGCTGCAAAATTATAGTTCTTATCAATGCTTTGCCATTCTTATGTAGATTATAAATTTATCCAATTAAAAATGGGAACTTCATCTAAAGTTAAGATAGTCCACATGTTAAGATATTCCAAGCTCAATTATAGAGTTTCAAAATTAAATCTTTACTCTCTTTTAACACTTATCTAATTTTCTCACTTTTCCTCTTGCTTTTATAAAATCAATGACTTCCCTGTCTTCAAGCTATGTTTTTCATAGTTTAAGTTTGTAGAAAGCTTCAAAAGTTGACTTTTTTGGGGACTTTATTTGTTGAATATTTTTTATTAAGGATTTCAACTTTTTTTGATCAAAATACATTAAAAGTTAGAAGGCTTATTTACAAAAATGTTCACTATAATTTTAGGATATTTAGATTAACTTGCAATGTAGTTTTTCATAGTTTCAACCATTTCTAAAATCTGGCTGATGATGTCAAAACATGAGAAAGTGCTTGTTACTATGTTAAAGTGGTTTATTTATTTTTTATATTTAACATCAGCTGTGACACAAAAATTCATAGTTGTTAACATGTATAAGTAAAAATTGTAAGTTTTGACATCTACAGCTTCTAGTTGAATTGTAGAATCTTTAGATGTAATTAGGAATTATGTGTGTACTCAAACCAATTCTAGGTATATTTCTGCTCCATGGTCTTCTCATTTGGTAAGAACATTTCTTTTCTTTTATTTTTTACCATGATGTTATTTTTTACCAAAATTCGCCTTTATCTTACCACTAGCAAAACAAAAAATTTTATTTTCAGTGTTGAAATTTTTCATTGAATTTAAGGTATATGCAATTATATCAGATTAAATTTTCAAAAGCTTTAGTTTGATTCCATGAATTGAATTTAAAAATTGAGCTATTAAAAATAATTTACTTTGGGAAAAATAAGGTTCAGACCATAACTGACCCCGTTTTCTATTTGAATAATCTGAGGCAGGAGAATGGCGTAAAAGGCGGACACTGAGATGCCATATAAAACTGACATTATTTAACTGTTTACCACTGTTCACTGTTTACCAGGTTCATTTCCAGCTAATGAAGCCAACAGATTAACAGATATCATTTCACTTTTTTTTTTTTCATTGATAGCGCTTATTTAATCTAAGTGAAAGGTCATCATTTACAGATGAATCAATATGCTTTCTGTAGGTGTATTTGTAAAGTTATTGTTTGGGGCCATAGTCTTTAAAAATACTGTTTAAAGAAATGGACACTGATACTTCTTCAACATATTTGTGTCTTTAGTTTTCCATGTGATTAGTAATCTGACTATCCCTTGTGGTAACTAAAAAGTGTTAACAAATATTTTGTGCAAATTACATGATCATCATCAACTAATCTGACTATCCCTTGTGGTAAATAATAAGTGTTAACAAATATTTTGTGCAAATTACATGATCATCATCAACTTTCTTGAGAATGGAAATTCAATACTTAATTTTAAAAAATACACATGTTTTTTGGAGCTCATTACTGCTGAAAGAGTTTATTATAAAATCAAAAGCTTTACCAAGCAATAAAAATAAATAGTTGAAGCTTATTTTACAACACAAATAAATGACAGTAAACCACTTATAGCATGTTTTATTGGAGGATTGTTCAGTGCTTATTTCCTGTACACTTTAAAAATATCTCTAACCTATTATTTCGCACCCTTCTCAGCATTGCTCTCCTGGTAGCTGTGTGAGCATTTCTTAACTTAATACGTTTCAACTACCAAATGGCTATAGACTCAAGTGCCTAGTAGGGACAGCAGCACCAAATGCTTCTGCCACTGTAGCCTGAGCTAGAAGATGCTGTTCCTAGCTGTATTCACGTGTAATTTTAAAAAAACTATTGTTAATGGGTACTTAGAAGACTTTTCTTGGAAAGGATTGGAAATTAAATACATAGGATTGGAAATGTTAGGGGAAAGAGAGACCATTATCACAGATAGTCTTCTACATTTAACCACATAGTCAAGGTACACGTATCTCACAGACTATGAGTTAGCACCATGGAAGAGGCTGAAAGTATAAAGGTGAGTTTATCAAACCCATCCCACCTGATTTTAGTGCAACAATTAATAATAAGACTTTTTTTTTTAAAAAAAAATGTAGAATCTGGGAAATGTCACACTGGATATGATACCAAGACAACAGACATAGCCCAGGATTATCCCAAGCAAACCTGGATGCATGGCCATCTTATCTACACCCTCCTCATACTTTTGTAAACAGTCCTTTTTTTCACTAGAGGGTGAATAAACCCTCTAGACTCATCCTGTTTTGAATGTGCCATCTGTTTCCTGTTGGGTTCCTGATGGATACAGTGGGATAAAAGTGTTCTCATAATATGTTGTTACACGACAAAAGCACGTTACAAAGTAGAGTGACAGTATGATCCAAGCTAAGTATGCTAAGTAGTTACATACATAAAATTGCTTAGAAAGAAATCCTTGAGATGTATACATCAAAACATCACTTATAGATGTATCTGCCTAGCAGGATTATGAATGACTTTTTGTCTTTTCCTGTTTCCTTTATGTGTATTTTTTAAAAATACCTTTAGTAAGCATGAATTGTGTTTGTAATAAGAAAGAAAGAAATTATTTTTCACAATCCCTTGTGAGTAGGGAGGGGGGCACTATGTTTCCTCTCTGCAGTGTAAGAGTGTGGTTCTCACAGGCTGTACTGTATTCTCTAGCATACATCAATCACATTAGGAATGGGCACCTAAGTTGCCTCCAGTTCTCTACTGTAATGAGCAATACTCTAGTAAACTTCTCCCACAGGTTTTCACTGGAGACCTGTGGAGAATTACCCTATGATATTCCCAAGGAGTTTTACTGCGGGTCATAGGGTGTATCTAGACATGAGAGAGAACTGCCAGACTCTTTTCTATAAGGACAACATTAGCCTACACTCTCACTAGGTCACCTGTGTCCACATCCTCACAAATGCCCTGTGTTATACAATTTTCTGATATCTGCCAATCTGATGAGTGTAAAATGATATGATATTGTTGTCTTATTTGTATGTCTCAGTTACAAAGGAGTTTGTCTCTTCTATACTCTGTTTAGCCAATTGAATTTCTTCTCCCGTGATTGCCTATTCACATTCTTCACCCATTTTTTTTTTTGCTAAATATTATTTTTCTTTGTCAATTTCCAGGAGTTCCTTGTGTATCCCTAAAGTATTCAAAGTAAACTACAAATCCAGGAAAGTTTTTTATTAAACACAAGTAGTCAGCTTTCAGTTGTCCCTAGTAAATGTAAGGTATAAATATTTGACCAATAAGCTCAAAGTCATTCATATTTAGTTTCAGAATGTGGCAGAGGCACATACGCATCTGAGAACACATCCAATCCCAATAATGTCACCTGGAGCCTCCATTTGAAAATGGACACTATCCAAGTAGATGATGTACTCACAGATGCAAGTAGACTTTAGGTGCCAAACATACTAGCTCTTACAATCATGACCAAACTGGTTATTACAGAAGGTGTTTTTAGTTGAACTTAATAGGGATCATTCAAGTAATGGAAACAAATGATAAATGCATTGATGATAATTGACATTTATTGAGGCTTACTTTGTGGCTGTCACCAAACTAGGTGCTTTACACACATTATATCTTGATCATATGGGTGCTGCTAATATTCTTATTTTACAGGTGTGACAACTTAGGTTTGAAGAGCTTAAGGACTTGCCCAAGTCCACACGGGTAGGAACTGTAAAATCCAGAAATTGACCCCACTTAAGTTGGAATAATTACATCAAAAGAAAAAGCAAGATCTGTCACAGTTGTTCTTTTCAGTCATACTAATAAATAATACTAAGACTTTGATAAACTGTCTTGAAGAAGTCTTATGAAGATAACAGAAAATTGAAGTTTGTAAGGCCTTTTGAGAATAGTTCCACCTGCTAAATTTATAAGTGTAGGAAATGGAACTCAGAGAGGTGATCCCATTTGTTTAACAGTATACAGCAATATGTAGTGAGGCTGGGACCAGAATCTGTACTTTTTCTCTAGATCCAGGTATTTTCCTTTAATCACTAAGAAAAAGCCTGTGACTCTACACTTCACAGCACGTCAGTAATTAGCCATGTACCAGAGGATTTTTCATAAGCACAATGATGTATTATTATAAAAACAAGATATGAAATATGAAACATTCTTCTATCTCAAACTAGACATGGAATATGAAATATTCCTCTATCTCAATCTCAGGAAGACTGAATACTGCAGTTTGAGGAGTGAATAGAGGCAAGATGATATATATGTGTGTATACATACATACACATATATATTATATATATGTGTGCATATGTGTTTACATATATACATGTACATATATGTACACATAGATATACATATATTTGCCATTGTAAATGTGGGCTAAGTCTTTTTAAAAGTGAAGAGAGCCAATAGAAGTAATTTTTGGAATGCAAAATTGTTTTGGGTATTCACCAATGTCAGGAAAAACGATTTTCAGGATTCTTAGAGGTGGAGTTTTGAGAGATTGAAGGGGCCAGGTGTAGGCAGCATGGAGTGCAGGAGACAGCCCAATCAAATAGAGGGCCCAAGATGAAAGAAATGATATTCCCAGGTTTGGAAAAAGAGGGCTCTGTCCCAGGTTAAAGAGTCACCCAAAGATAGAAACAAGTCAGTAGCCCTCAGTGACTAGTACCTATGGAAAGTTTTAGCACCTAATAATCTGTGTGAATGTTAACTACAGTATTGGAATTTGAGAGTATACTCCTCCTACCTGGGTATGGGCAGAGGAAGAAAGTGGGGAATGAAAAATCAGTGAAAGAGTGGATGAGGAGGCTATGGAACCAGGGTTCTGTCTAGCACAGACAGGAATTATCCCTCTTTCTCCCTGTGTGACAGGGACATCACAGAGCGGACTTGAGGACCTCTTCCAGGCACAGGAGGGCTTTGATGACAAAGCCCTCCTTTCATCAAAGCTCTGTGTTTCAATGGCAGGATTGGGGAGGATGGGAAGGAGGAATCCATTAGGAACAAAGAACGTAGTTGCAAACTGTAACTCCCCATCTTCCATAGGAGTACTCTGGAGACGCTTATTAGGGGCCAGAGAAATGCAAGGCGCATTGGAGAAGCAAGACACCTAGCCAAAGAGAGGGCAATGGAAAGAATCTAGAAATGGATTTGGAAGACCCAGTTCTAGCAGGAGGAGCATGAAGGAGACAGATGAGGTGGGGAGTGAAAACCCCTTGAGGGGTTGGCTGGACAGAGGCCAGCAGGGTGGTGGAAAATGGCTGTTGGTGCCAGGAGAAGAATGAATTGAGTGAGAGGCCATGGGAGGGTGGAGGAAGAGGGCACAGGGCAGGCCCTGCAGGAATCAAAGACATACAGTGAGAGCTGATGATGATTCCAGCTGTCTAACATCCATTCTGCTGATTTGTGCTGGCAGGATGAAGGTCTGGATGGGAGTTGAGAGCATCAAGGGGCGGAGGAAGCAGGTGCTGCAGGGGGCGGCTGAGGGTCAGGGTGTTGGCTGTTGGGGCCAGCATGAGTCACAGCACTGCTCCTCCCACCATGTGCTCCTCAAAAGTGGGATTCTTTTTTATTCATATAGTTTGCAGAGTGCTGATTCTAGACCAACTTGTGTTCTAAGAGAGGCTGAGACACCATAAAAGAGCATGTCGGCTTGGGTCCTTCAGCAGGGCCTCCTTAACAAGTGCTCCATCTTTTTCATGGCCCTGGAAAGCTCCAGGCTGGGGCTGGAGAGGGTCAGTGGCTCTGCAGCTAGAGTACGGGGTGGGAGACCTGGGGGCTCCTTGATGCCTGGAGGTCTTTCTGGTCTCCTGAACTTGCTCCTTCTTGTCCATTTTTCATGGTTGCTTGGATGGGAAGGTGTCAGAGAAGGTTCTCTGTAGAACAAGGCAGATCCAGGGAAGTAGGCAGGGGAAATTGGGTCAATCTATGAGCTGTGTTCTCAAAGCTCTTTCCTCCTCTTCTCCAGCATTTCTAGAAGATGAAAAAGAGGCAAGTAAGGAGGAGAGAGTGCCTTTAAAGTAAAGATGAAGAGGGACTTACTGCCTCTCATTTCCAATCCCTGTAAGCCAGTTGTAAGAGCTGTTCTCCATTAACTGAATATCTTTTTTAGGTTCCATTTCAGACACCTATTCTAGAGACTGTAACTCACCCCATACTGTCACATCCCAGACTCTAACCACCCATTTTGTCTTATCTAAGTTTGTTGTTCACTTGACTTCAGTCCATTGCTTCTCTTGTTCTCTACTCTTAGTAGAGGACAAGCTCTCTTTATGGAGAGAACCCAATACAAAAATGGGCCTAGTGTTAGAGAGAGGACACAAAGCCCCTGGGCTCCCCAGAGAAATAAGGCTGATGGGGCTCAGGGAATGACAAGTGACAGAAGGTCTTGAGAAGAAAGACAAATGTCAATCCAGTAAAGAGATGGGGTCTTTGAGGTTCTTCCTTTCTTCCTCCCTCCCTCCTTCCTTTCTCTCTCTCTCTTTCCTACCTTCGTCCTACCTTTCCCCCTTCCCTTCCCTTCCTTTCCCTTCCTTCCTTTCCCTTCCCTTCCCTTTTCTTTCATTTTCTTTTCCATTCTCTTTCTTTCTTTCATAGACTCATTAAGCTATAATTCATATAGCATATAATCTCCCATTTGAAGTGTAACAGTTCAGTGTTTTTTAACCATATTCACAGAGTTGTGTATTATTACAAGTTTAGAACATTTTCACTGTCCCAGAAAGGACCTCTACATGCCTTAGCCAACCCCACTGCAACACTCCCATCGCCCCCTTGCCCAAGCCCTAGGTAACAACCAATATGTTTTCTCTGTGAGATTTTTTAATCCAAAAGCAACTCAACCCAGGATGCTATGTATACATGCATAGAAACTGCTCTCCTATGTTCATTCCAGTTTTGTTCTTTTTATCAACTCATTCAAGTAAGCAGGGCAGATGGTTGGTTGTATCTTGCGTTTTTCAGGTTGGTGGTAAACTGGAACATCTCTAAATGACAACATTTCAGCTTCAGTAGAGGGATGGAGTGATATGGCCCTTTGTGTCTATGAAAGAAAAGTAAAGAAAAGTTTGTGAGTAACATTTCCTTCTGCACTCCTCAAAATTTAGAAAAATGAAGGCAAGAAACAAGATGAAGAAGAAAGAAGAAAGGACTGAGACTGCATTTGGAGAGATTGAGGTGAAACACCTGTTAGAGTGCTCTAATTGAGATTTATGGGCTGCTGAAATGCACTGCCAGAGGTAGCTGCAAGATCTCCCTTTCTTGGAACTAAAAAGAAAACAAAGCACAGCAGAGAGTTCTCTGGCAGGATTTATTTTAAGGAGCAGTTGTATTGAGAGGCAAGCAAATGGATTAGGTGGCTCTCCAGTCTCTCTTGGTACTAGGATACCACGTAGACAGGTGGCAGAGGCATCCCATCCATGCTTACGTGAAGTTATTCATAGCCCCTATAAAGAGGAGGTCCTATTTATTTTTGATCCTTCTGTCTGTAAAGTGAGAAGCTGTCTGCTTCCTCAGCTGTGGACAAAGCACTCTATGAGGCATTGTAGAAACTGTAGAGAAAAGTCCAGCATAATCCCTGCCCTTCGATTCAACTTTTATTTGCCTATCAGTGTGTTCTGGTTATCTGCTGCTGTGTAATACACTACCGTAAAACTCAGTGGCTTAAAACAATAAATGATCATTGTAGCTCCTAGTTCTGTGTGTTGACTGGGCTCAATGAGGCAGTTCTTGCTTGAGCTCTCTTGCAGTCAGATATTGGCTGGGGCTGCAGTTTTCTGAAGGCTCTAGCAAGTTAGTCATCTGCAATGGCACACTCACAAGGCCGACAGTTGCTGCTCAATGGGGCTTGTAAAGTATTCCTCCTCATAGAGCTTCCCCACATGGCTTGGGCTTTTCACAGCACGGTGACTATGTTGTCTGGAGGATCCAGGTTGGCTTCACTCATACGCCTAGCACCTCGATGGGAACAGTTAGAGGACTCATCTGGGCTCCCTTTCCTCTCCATGCAGTCTTGGCACTTCCTCATGTGGTCTCTCCAAAACAGTAGTCACAATGTCAGTTCACAGCTCCAAGAGACCAAGACAAAAGCTATCAGTCCTTTCAAAAGTTAGGCCTAAACCGGCATAGTGTCACTTCTGCTATACTCTATGGGTCAAAGCAGTACTGCCTATCTCAGATTTAAAGAGAGAGAAAACAGATCCCACCTTTTAATGGAAATTGTAACAAAGAATGAGTGACCCTCTTTAATCTGCTAGGCAGTGGAGGGGAGTCAGTAATGTACTAAAGAGCTATAGGAGAAGAATGCATAGTGCCTCAAAATGAAAATAGACAAAAGGGTTTATGAATAAATCTATGAACATAAGAATTGGGCTAGGGTGGTATATATTAAAGTTGAAAAGTCCTGGAATAATTAAAACAACTGAGTTAAATGAGCTAAATCTTGGAATAATTCATTCATTAATTCATTTATTTAATAGACATGTTTTGGGACTATTAACTAATATCAAGCGCTCACACTACTAAGATAAATAAGACACAGCCCTTGCCTTCCAGATGCTCAAAGTTAGGTAGTTCATGCATAAATGATCCCCCAAGTTCCCCCCAAAATAGTTCTTTGTATGCACACTATGCTCGACACAAAGTATTATAGTTTATATCCAAAGACTGCACAGAAATAATGCTGAAAAGATATAATGCTGTTGTTGGCACAGATCTCCTGCTTTAGCATGGTATCAGACAAAAAAAGAAGGAAATATTAATCGTTTTTAACAAAAATAGATGAAAGACATTGGGCAGAATGGCCAAAGTAAATAGATTTCGCTGGAGATTCCTTCTGGTGGGTATAAGTGCCTTCACAGAACATTATATGGAAGTAATGGAGTATGTTCAAGATTCTTGGGTTCCACTAAAATTGCTCAGAGGCCTTGAGAAAACAGGGGTAATAATTCATGTTTCTGGACCAGAATTTTTTGACATATCCAAAAGGACTCCCAGGAGGGATGTGAGATTGCTGGATTAAGGAACATAGCCTTGCTATTGCACAACATGCATATCACAGCCCTATTCTAAAAACAAGGCATAATTCTGAGCAAAAGAGAGGAGATAGGGAGGTGTACAGCAACAGAGAGAAGCAAGCAAAGATGGAAGCAGAGCTGGACAATGGCATCGGAGGCAGAAAGAATGAAGAAGAGGGAGTGGGGACACAGCTTATACAAACAGCTTATACAAACTAGCATTAG
The DNA here is from genome assembly GCF_024542745.1 of Macaca thibetana thibetana. Lineage (NCBI taxonomy): Eukaryota > Metazoa > Chordata > Mammalia > Primates > Cercopithecidae > Macaca > Macaca thibetana. The sequence goes on along the minus strand of NC_065589.1, from coordinate 25,719,645 downwards.
CCAGGGCCAATTGTTGGAACTGATTTGATTGGAAGGCAAGTCAGTTGAAAAAAGCCTAGCATTTTTAGCTAATTTGGCTGTTCTAAAAATTGAATTGATCAGTTTTAGTGGGAAGATCTAGCCACTGCATCATATTGAACCATACAGGAAACACAGGGAAAAGGAAGATGGTCCTGTACAGGTGGTAAACAAAGAGGATATTGCTTTAAGCACTGCACTTCTTGGCTTGCCTTGGACCTTGGACTAGAGAAAGTCTGACGACTAGAGAGAAAACACTCTAGTGGAGGGAGAGGATTTATAAGGAAGAAGATGCATCATCTCTTCCTCCCTTCTCTAGTACACTCTTCACATCACTGCCCTCACCTTCCCTAAAACACTGCTGTTGTTGTACATTTCTCTTGCTTAATGACTTCTGGTAATTTAGGTTTGCAGGAGAAAACATGCTTCTAAGGTTTTCATTTCAGACTACCAATCTGGCCCTACTATTTAACTTTCAAATCTACTAGCACCCAACAATAGCACAGTGGTTCTCTTGTTCCATAACCTTCTGCCTCCGTTCTTTTTCACCACCTGAAACATGTTCTGTTCTTTTCTTCTGATCTTAGACATACTTTAAAGCCTTTCTGTACAATGAAGTTTCCTCGATCACTCAAGATGAGCTCCCTTCTCTTCCCACTGATATATTCATTTGTTTAACAGCCATTTATTCATTTATTTATTTGCTGAATTAATACTCATTGGATGGCCATCCTTATTAAGCATCTACTATTTGCCAAGCACTAGGTATATAGCTTTAAAACACATTTTCTAGCCTCGAGGAGTTTGACTGTGAAGGAGAGAATTCTCAACTCCTATAGCACTCACTCAGTAGCAATATCATGCTCTACATTGCTAGTTATATTTTTCATGTTCTCTTTCTGCTGCTATTGTTTGTTTGTTTTATTTTAATCTGTAAAATATTTTTTTAAAGGCAGATAATTTGTTTTCCAGTTCTTTTTATTCCCCCTAAAGTCTTGCTGTTACAAAACTCTCTAGAAACATAAAGGATTTGGAAGTGCTTGAGAGCAGTGGGCTGGTAGCAACAAGTGCATGACAGGCTGGAGAGTGGGAGAAGGGATCAACACATGTGATCTGATGGCTGTAAAAGAAACAAATTACTTTGTGTGACTAGTGGAGCCTAAAATCAGAAAGGTGAGGGATGTTTTCCCTGTTTAAAATGAGCATATCAATGAGGAAGGCCTCTGAGGAGTTGCTGATTTATGTCCCCTCGTATTCCAGGGATCCAGGAACATGAGGCCAAGCTTCACCTCTGAGAAACAATGTAGAATGGCATAGGGATTGACTGAGTGGTCCAGACAGTAAGCATGGGCGTTGAGCAGAGGACACCCAGGCTGCCTTACCTCTCAGGAGGTGTCTTCGGCAGGCAGCAAGGTTACATTTGAACAGTCATAGAGGCCCAGGCCCCCTTTTGGGATTCCAGATCGTTGCTCGAGGAGAGACTCCGCCTCACCCATCCCCTTTCCCTCTGATTTATTCAGGTTATATATGGACACTCAAACAGGGTGCATGCTCTGAAGAACACATGATTCAATCAGAAAACGATGAATGAGGAGTCAGGAAAGGTGGTTGTAGACTTAGTCTTGGCTCTAATGACTTGTGTGACTTGGGGCAATCCCTTTTCCTCTGGGCCTTCGTTTTCCCATCTGAAAAGTAAGGGAGCTGAAATAGTTCAGTCGTTTTGTTCAACTTTTTAAACAGTAGAACCCTTTCATCAAACTAATCATAATGCAGAAGTTCAGGATACAGGACATATAGGGGCAGAGCTGAATTGACTGATAAGGCCCAGAAGGGAATAAATAGACCACTCACTCACTCAAGACTTCCTCTCCCTTCCGCTGCCCAGCACACCTTTTGAAAACCTCTGGGCTAGAAGGGTGGACTCTACAAGTTTCACCAATTAGGGTGCAAAATTAACCAAAATTAGTATTAAAAGGCTTGTACCCAATACAAGCATTTTGATAACTTGTGTAGACTTACTACTTTCTATCCTTGTGTTAACTATTAATAAGACTTATTTTTACCTTTAAGAACAAAATAAATATAGCTGGAAGTTTTAATGTTTTCTTCCCACACCCCATGGCTTGTCTTGCTCAATTCCTAAAGTCCACATGTACTGGTTTGGAGACCACTGGCCCCCAGGGATCCCCAGGTTCTTTCCAGCCCTGCTGCTCGAGGAGTCTGTGCCTGGAGTGCCAGCATTTCCCAGCCTTATTTATTGCTCATAGAAGAAGCAATTTTCTGGGTTCCTGGGAGAGTGAGAGCATAGCAGCCATTGTGGGGTGATTAAAAATACTCCACTAAGAACCGAAGACTCCATCAATTTCTCAGTTGGCCAGGCCTGCTCTACTGGCTCAGGCATCTATCTGCCTGGGACTCTCCCCTGCGTTCACCTGTAGTCTCTCTAGTCTCCTGGGAAAATTTCTCAGTATGTGTCTGGCATGTGCCTCTCTTCTAGCCGTGAACCAGTAGCCCCAAACCAGGCTGTGCCAGGAGATTTCTCAGAACTCTTCTGAGGAACAAAGAATAGCAGCTTGAACACTGTGCACCACCATCTAAGAAATATTTTGTGAGGAGTAGGGAGCTTAGGGGGATGTGTGTGACAGCCTCTCCTCCCTCATGCTCTGGCCAAGTGGCTGTCTGTTCCTGGAAAAGAAAGGGAGATGGGGGAATTGCTGGGTTGCTTTCTTTGGGAGGACCGTGGGGGCTTAGGGGAGCAGTGGCTGAAACCCAGACCCCAGTTCCCAGTCCCCATCCACTCATAACTCATTTGAGAGATATGCAGAGCTGTCAGAACTGCCAAAAGCCTCCTTGCCAAGGCAGGCTTCTCTCCAAATGGGCTTCTATATTTATGTGAAACCGAAATAAAACACAGCGCTAAAAGGCAACAGCCATACAATCAGGCAATTGCTCACAAGTGCGTGTTTAATGAAAGGCAAGACAGTAGGGGGTGAGACCATGAGGGGTGACCCAGAGCAGAATGATAGCTCGGTGGGCCTCAGGGATCTTGACTTAGGTGCTGCCAGAAAGCTGTCCACAAACAATGGCCAGGCAAGTCTCAATGTCCCCATCTCAGTACAGCCCACACAGAAACATCAGAAGCTGTATTAGTTTTCTGGGGCTGCCATAACAAAGTACCACAAACTGAGTGGCTTAAAACAACAGAATTTATGCTCTGTCAGTTCTGGAGGTCAGAATTGTAAAATCAAAAGGTGTTGCCAGAGCCATCCTCTGTCTGAAGGCTCCAGGGGAGGATCCTTGCTCATCTCTTCCAGCTTCTCATGGTTGCTGACATCCTCGGTGTTCCTTGGCTCGCAGCTGCATCACTCCAGTCTCTGCCTCTGCCTTCACGTGGATGTCTCCTGTGTGTCTGTGTCTCTCTGTTTGAAGTTCCCTCTTCTTATAAGGATACCAGTCATGTTGGATTTAACGCCCACCTTAATACAGTATGGCCTCATCCTGACTTGATAACATCTATAAAACCCCTGTTTCCCCATAAGGTTACAGTTACAGGTCCTGGGTGGATATACATTTTGGGGGATAATAATCAATCGGGTCTAGACCCCAAATGCACCCTGTGCCACAGAAAAGTGGGGGCTTTTTTTAAAAAAGAAAGTTTGCTTTTTTAAACTCAGAATATTACACCCCTTCTCCAGTTTAGCAAAGGCTCTAGGTGGATGGGAAGGGTGATGATCTTGCAGTCTCCCCTTGGGCTCCTCACACAGGCATGTCTCTCAGAAGTCCAGATGCTTAAGCCCCATCTCAGCATAACCCAGGAAACTAGAGGTCTCACCACTTTCTAAAGACCTCCAGGAAAGGTGATACACAATTTACTTTCTTGGTGGACAGGAGAAGATCCAAATTTCAAATAGAATAGATCAAATCAAACCCCTGTCTGAGCTGTGTCAGCTGAGTAGGGCATAGAAACACCTACCCTGAATTTTGAAGACAACTTTAAAGCTTGAACTGATGACACCTCTTTTTCACTGTTTTTTGTTTTTGTTTTTTCCAATAGATGGATTTTCCCTCTTGTTGCCCAGGCTGGAGTGCAGTGCTGCAATCTCGGCTCACCGCAACCTCTGCCTCCCAGGTTCAAGTGATTCAGCCTCCCAAGTAGCTGGGATTATAGGCATGTGCCACCACGCCCAGTTAATTTTGTATTTTTAGTAGAGACAGAGTTTCTCCATGTTGTTTAGGCTGGTCTCAAACTCCTGACCTCAGGTGATCCACCCGCCTCAGCCTCCCAAAGCGCTGGGATTAAAGGCATGAGCCACCACACCCAGCCCTTTTTTTTTTTTTTAATTACACTTTAAGTTCTGGTATACATGTGCAGAACATGCAGTTCTGTTACATAGGTATACATGTGCCATGGTGGTTTGCTGCACCCATCAACCCGTAATCTACATTAGGTATTTCTCCTAATGCTATCCCCTCCCTTGCCCCCACCCCCCAACAGGCCCTGGAGGGTGATGTCCCCCTCCCTGTGCCCATGTGTTTTCATTGTTCAACTCCCACTTATGAATGAGAACATGCGGTGTTTGCTTTTCTGTTCCTGTGTTAGTTTGCTGAGAAAGATGGTTTCCAGCTTCATCCATGTCCCTGCAAAGGACATGAACTCATTCTTTTTAAGGGCTGCATAGAATTCTATGGTGTATATGTGCCACATTTTTTAATCCAGTCTATCATTGATGGGCATTTGGGTTGGTTCCATGTCTTTGCTATTGTAAATAGTACTGCAATAGATATGCATGTGCATGTGTCTTTACAGTAGAATGATTTAAAATTCTTTGGGTATATACCCAGTAATGGGATGGCTGGGTCAAATGGTATTTCTAGTTCTAGATCCCTGAGGAATCACCACACTGTCTCCCACAATGGTTGAACTAATTTACACTCCCACCAACAGTGTAAAAGCATTCCTATTTCTCCACATCCTCATCAGCATCTGCTGTTTCCTGACTTTTTAATGGTCGCCATTCTAACTGGTGTGAGATGGTATCTCACTGTGGTTTTGATTTGCATTTCTCTAATGACAAGTGATGATGAGCTTTTTTTCATATGTTTGTTGGTTGCATAAACATCTTCTCTGAAAAAGTGTCTGTTCATATCCATTGCCCAGTTTTTGATGGGGTTGTTTGTTTTTTTCTTGTGAATTTATTTAAGTTCCTTGTATATTCTGGATATTAGCCCTTTGTCAGATGGATAGATTGCAAAATATTTCTCCCATTCCGTAGGTTGCCTATTCACTCTGATGATAGTTTCTTTTGCTGTGCAGAAGCTCTTTAGTTTAATTAGATCCCATTTGTCAATTTTAGCTTTTGTTGCAACTTTTTTTTTTTTTTTTTTTTTTTTTTGAGACAGAATTTCACTCTTGTTGCCTAGGCTGGAGAGCAATGGCATGATCTTGGCTCACCACAACCTCCACCTCCTGGGTTCAAGTGATTTTCCTGCTTCAGCCTCCTGCGTAGCTGGGATTGCAGGCATGCACCACCATGCCTGGCTAATTTTTTGTATTTTTAGTGGAGACGAGGTTTCAAAATGTTGGTCAGGCTGGTCTTGAACTCCTGACCTCATGATCTGCCTGCCCTGGCCTCCCAAAGTGCTGGGATTACAGGTTTGAGCCACTGTGCCTGGCCTTGCTTTTGGTGTTTTAGTCATGAAGTCTTTGCCCATGCCTATGTCCTGAATGGTATTGCCTAGGTTTTCCTCTAGGGTTTTTGTGGTTTTAGGTCTTAAGTTTAAATCTTTAACCCATCTGCAGTTGATTTTTGTATAAGGTGTAAGGAGGGGATCCAGTTTCAGTTTTCTGCATATGGCTAGCCAGTTTTCCCAACACCATTTATTAAATAGGAATCCTTTCTCCACTGCTTGTTTTTGTCAGCTTTGTCAAAGATCAGATGGTTTTAGATGTGTAGTGTTATTTCTGAGTCCTCTGTTCTGTTCCATTGGTCTATACATCTGTTTTGAATACCAGCACCATGCTGTTTTAGTTACTGTAGCCTTGTAGTATAGTTTGAAGTCAGGTAGCATGATGCCTCCAACTTTCTTCTTTTTACTTAAAATTGTCTTGGCTATATGGGCTCTTTTTTGGTTCCATACGAAATTTAAAGTAGGTTTTTCTAATTCTGTGAAGAAAGTCAGTGGTAGCTTGATGGGAATAGCATTGAATCTATAAATTACTTTGGGCAGTATGGCCATTTTCATGATATTGATTCTTCCTATCCATGAGCATGGAATGTTTTTCCATTTGTTTGTGTCCTCTCTTATTTCCTTGAGCAGTGGTTTGTAGTTCTCCTTGAAGAGGTCCTTCACATCCCTCATAAGTTGTATTCCTAGGTATTTTATTTGCTTTGTAGCAATTGTGAAAGGGAGTTCATTCATGATTTGGCTTTCTGTTTGTCTATCATTGGTGTATAGGAATGCTTGTGATTTTTTGCACATTGTTTTTGTATCCTGAGACTTTGCTGAAGTTGCTTATAAGTTTAAGGAGTTTTTGGGCTGAGATGATGGGTTTTCTAAATATACAATCGTGTCATCTGCAAAGAGACAATTTGACTTCCTCTCTTCCTATCTGAATACCCTTTATTTCTTTCTCTTGCCTGATTGCCCTGGCCAGAACTTCCAATACTATGTTGAATAGGAGTGGTGAGAAAGGGCATACTTGTCTTGTGCCAGTTTTCAAAGGGAATGCTTCCAACTTTTGCCCATTTAGTGTGATATTGGCTATGGGTTTGTCATAAATAGATCTTATTATTTTGAGATATGTTCCCCCAATGCCTAGTTTATTGAGTGTTTTTAGCATGAAGGGCTGTTGAATTTTATTAAAGGCCTTTTCTGCATCTATTGAGATAATCATGTGGTTTTTGTCATTGGTTCTGTTTATGTGATGGTTACGTTTATTGATTTGCATATGTTGAACCAGCCTTGCATCCCAGGGATGAAGCCAACTTGATTGTGATGGATAAGCTTTTTAATGTGCTGCTGGATTCGGTTTGCCAGTATTGAGGATTTCCCCATTGATGTTCATCAGGGATATTGGCCTGAAATTTTTTGTTGTTGTGTCTCTGCCAGGTTTTGGTATAAGGATGATGCTGGCTTCATAAAATGAGCTAGGTAGGAGTCCCACTTTTTCTATTGTATGGAATAGTTTCAGAAGGAATGATACCAGCTCCTCTTTGTACCTCTGGTAGAATTAGGCTGTGAATCTGTCTGGTCCTGGGCTTTTTTGGTTGGTAGGCTATTAATTACTGCCTCAATTTCAGAACTTGTTATTTGATCTATTTAGGGATTCAACTTCTTCCTAGTTTAGTCTTGGGAGGGTATAGTTGTCTAGGAATTTATCCATTTCTTCTGGATTTTCTAGTTTATTTGCATAGAGGTGTTTATAGTGTTCTCTGATGGTAGTTTGTATTTCTGTGGGATCAGTGGTGATCTCCCCTTTATCATTTTGTGTGTGCGTGTGTGTGTGTATTTGATTCTTCTCTCTTCTTCTTTATTATTCTTGCTGGTGGTTAACCTTTTCAAAAAACCAGATCCTGGATTCACTGAATTTTTGAAGGGTTTTTCATGTCTCTATCTTCATCAGTTCTGCTCTGATTTTAGTTATTTCTTGTCTTCTGCTAGCTTTTGAATTTGTTCGCTCTTGCTTCTCTAGTTCTTTTAATTGTGTTGTTAGGCTGTTAATTTTAGATCTTTCCCACTTTGCCTTGTGGGCATTTAGTGCTATAAGTTTCCCTTTAAACACTGTTTTAGCTGTGTCCCAGAGACTCTGGTACGTTGTGTCTTTGTTCTCATTGGTTTCAAATAACTTATTTATTTCTGCCTTAATTTTGTTATTTACCCAGTAGTCATTCAGGAGCAGGTTGTTTAGTTTTCAGGTGGTTGTGTGGTTTTGAGTGAGTTTCTTAATCCTGAGTTCTAATTTTATTGCACTGTGGTCTGAGAGACTGATGTTATGATTTCCTTTCTTTTGCATTTGCTAAGGAGTGTTTTACTTCCAATTATGTGGTCGATTTTAGAATAAGGGCTATGTGGTGCTGAGAAGAATGTATATTCTGTTGATTTGGGGTGGAGAGTTCTGTAGATGCCTGTTAGGTCAGCTTGGTCCAGAGCTGAGTTCAAGTCCTGAATATCCTTGTTAATTTTCTGTCTCATTGATCTGTCTAATATTGACAGTGGGGTGTTAAAGTCTCCCACTATTATTTTGTGGGAGTCTAAGTCTCTTTGTAGGTTTGCAAGAACTTGCTTTATGAATCTGTGTGCTCCTCTATTGGGTGCATATATATTTAGGATAGTTAACTCTTCCTGTTGCATTGATTCCTTTACCATTATGTAATGCCCTTCTTTGTCTTTTTTATCTTTGTTGTTTTAAAGTCTGTTTTATCAGAGACTAGGATTGCAACCCCTGCTTTTTTTTGCTTCCCATTTTCTTGGTAAATCTTCCTCCATCCCTTTATTTTGAGCACATGTGTGTCTTTGCACGTGAGATGGATCCTCTGAATACAGCACAGTGATAGGTCTTAACTCTTTATCCAATTTTCCAGTCTGTGCCTTTTGATTGGGGACATTTAGCCCATTTACATTTAAGGTTAATGTTGTTACGTGTGAATTTGATCCTGTCATTATGATGCTAGCTAGTTATTTTGCCCATTAGTTGATGCGGTTTCTTCATAGTATCAATGGTCTTTACATTTGCGTTTCTTTTTGCAGTGGCTGGTACCGGTTTTTCCTTTTCATTGTAAGTGCTTCCTTCAGGAGCTCTTCTAAGGCAGGCCTGGTGGTGACAAAATGCCCCAGCATTTTCTTGTCTCTAAAGGATTTTATTTCTCCTTCACTTATGAAGCTTAGTTTGGCTGGATATGAAATTCTGGGTTGAAAATTCTTTTCTTTAACAATGTTGAATACTGGCCCCCAGTCTCTTCTGGCTCGTATGGTTTCTGCAGAGAGAGCCAATATTAGTCTGGTGGGCTTCCCTTTGTGGGTAACCCGACCTTTCTCTGGCTGCCCTTAACATTTTTTCCTTTATTTCAACCTTGGTGAATCTGACGATTATGTGTCTTGGGGTTGCTCTTCTCAAGGAGTATCTTTGTGGTGTTCTCTGTATTTCCTGAATTGGAATGTTGGCCTGTCTTGTTAGGTTGGGGAAGTTCTCCTGGATAATATCCTGAAGTTCTCCTGGATAATATCCTGGCCTGTCTTGTTAGGTTGGGGAAGTTCTCCTGGATAATATCCAACTTGGTTCCATTTTCCCTGTCACTTTCAGGTACACCAATAAAACATAGGTTTGGTCTTTTAACATAGTCCCATATTTCTTGCAGGCTTTGTTCGTTCATTTTCATTCTTTTTTCTCTAATCTTGTCTCTACACTTTATTTCATTAAGTTGATCTTTGATCTCTGATATCCTTTCTTCCACTTGATCAATTTGGCTATTGATATTTGTGTACACTTCACAAAGTTCCTGTGCTGTGTTTTCCAGCTCTATCAGGTCATTTATGTTCTTCTCTAAACTGGTTATTCTAGTTAGCAATTCCTCTAACCCTTTATCAAGGTTCTTAGCTTCCTTGCATTGGGTTAGAACGTGCTCCTTTAACTTGAAGGAGTTTGTTATTATCCACCTTCTGAAGCCTACTTATGTCAATTCATCAAACTCATTCTCCATCCAGTTTTGTTCCCTTGCTGGAGCGGAGTTGTGATCCTTTGGAGTAGAAGAGGCATTCTGGTTTTTGGAATTTTCAGACTTTTTGCACCGGTTTTTCCTCATCTTCCTGGATTTATCTACCTTTGGTGTTTGCTGTTGGTGACCTTCAGATGGAGTTTTTCATCCTTATTGTTGATGTTGTTGCTATTGCTTTCTGTTTGTTAGTTTTCCTTCTAACAGGCCCCTCTTCTGCAGGTTTGCTGGAGTTTGCTGGGGGTCCACTCCAGACCCTGTTGGCCTGGATATCACCAACAGATGCCACAGAACAGCAAAGACTGTTGCCTGCTTCTTCCTCTGGAAGCTTTGTCCCAGAGGGGCACCTGCCAAATGCCAACTGGAGCTCTCCTGTATGAGGTGTCTGTCAACCCCTGCTGGGAGGCGTCTCCCCATCAGGAGGCACAGGGATCAGGGAACCACTTGAGGAAGCATCTGCCCCTTAGCAGAGCTCTAGTGCTGTGTTGAGAGATCTGCTGCTCTCTTCAGAGCTGGCAGGCAGGAACATTTAAGTCTGCTGAAGCTGTGCCCACAGCTGCCCTCTCCCCAAGGTGCTCTGTCCCAGGGATATGGGAGTTTTATCTATAAGCCCCTGACTGGGGCTGCTGCCTTTCTTTCAGAGATGCCCTGCCCAGAAAGGAGGAATCTAGAGAGATAGTCTGACTACAGTGGCTTTGCAGTGCTGAGATGTCCAAACTTCCCAATGACTTTGTTTACACTGTGAGGGGAAAACTGCCTACTCAAGCCTCAGTAATGGCAGACGCCCCTCCCCCCACCAAGCTCTAGCATCCCAGGTCCACTTCCGACTGCTGTGCTGGCATTTCAAGCCAGTGCATCTTAGCTTGCTGGGCTCCGTGGGAGTGGGATCCACTGAGCCAGACCCTTTGGCTCCCTGGCTTCAGCCCTCTTTCCAGTGGAGTGAATGGTTCTGTCTCACTGGCATTCCAGGCACCACTGGGGTACGAAAAAAATTTCCTGCAACTAGTTCAGTGTCTGCCCAAGTGGCCGCCCAGTTTTGTGCTTGAAATCCAGGGTCCTGGTGGTGTAGGCACCCGAGGGAATCTCCTGGCTTGTGGGTTGTGAAGACCATGGGAAAAGCATAGTATCTGGGCCAGATAGTACCATCCCTCATGGCAGGGTCCCTCATGGCTTCCCTTGGCTAAGCGAGGGAGTTCCCTGACCCCTTGCACTTCCCAGGTGAGGCGATGCCTGATCCTGCTTCTGTCTGCCCTCCAAGGGCTGCACCCACTGTCTAACCAGTCCCAATGAGATGAACCGGGTACCTCAGTTGGAAATGCAGAAATCACCCACCTTCTGCATTGGTCTTGCTGGGAGCTGCAGACCGGAGCTGTTCCTGTTTGGCCGTCTTGCCTGGGAATCCCATCTTTTATTATTATTATAATTTTTTTTTTAAGAGAACTTTTGACTGCTGGATCTATAGGATCTATAGGTTCATAAGTCCTTTTGATTTCTCCCTTTCCTAGCCTCTTCCCTTTATTCTCCTCTTACTCTTACCTTATCTGTCTTTTGTTTTTTCTTTAATGTTTAGTTTCTAAGAATTAAAAAAACTTTTTTCCTATTTCTCCTCTTGGCCAATCTGCTAAATTGCCAGCTTAGAGGAACTCAGCTTCTCTTATGGGTGCTGATGCATACTTTCACCTTGGTCACTCCTTTGTAGCCTAACTTGCTCATGCAGTTCAAAATGATGGAGCTAGAGTTGAGAAAGAGATTTGAAAAGGGGAGCGGGCATGCAGGGAAAATGACACCTTGAAGGAAACACTGGAAAATGCCATGAAGTTCCTGAAACTCAACTACTGGCCCTGGCCAAGACCAACATCACAAAAAGGTGGGAATGAGAAGGGGAAGAACGTGAAAATCCAAGCAGGTGACCTTGGGAGGACACACAAAAAGTGCTGACAAATGGGGACAGGGCATTGAAATGTAGGGGAGAACTAGTTGGACATTGTGGTATTTGGTTAAATTTATCTATGATATTGGCTCAGTGAACTTTTCTGAAGCTTATAGTGTTGGGTTTCTGGATGTGTCCTACAGAGCAAGTCCCAAAAAATTCTCGTAATCAAGTCCACCAAGCCCTTGGCTTTCAGCTCCATGTTTCTAGAATGGAGGATTTTGATTCATTGCATCTTTTAAATTTCCCAAGTAAGAATGCTCTTACTGTTTCCCTGAAGTCCCCAGAAAATGGTAGACTTCCCCATGTGGCCTAGATTAGAGCTGGTTGGGTTCCCCAGGAGGCACAGCTGATCCGGAATCAGAAATGATGAGAGCAAAATTCTAAAAGCCATGTTTTTCTGCTGAAATTCTCTCCACCCTTTTCAGTTTTTCATCTTCCCCTTTTCAGTATCAACAGACCTACTCTCCTTCATTACTCCAAAACCTTGGGACTTCCCTCTCCCTCTTCACTCTGATTAAGTATATTCCCATTAACACCAAGCAGAAACCATTTTCCAGCTAATATAAACTCTCCAAAGGCTTCACATCAGTTGTCTCCACCCCTATGTGGTCTACAGATAAAAATAATTCACCTAGGAACTCCTGGATACCAAGTGGATCCAGGGTCCAGATCCTCTAGATCAATGGATCTGGTAAATGAATTTGTAGTGGAGAGCAAATCTAGCCAAGGGTCAGCTGCACAGAGAGACATATTTAAGTGAAGACACTTAGGCTTGATCATATGTCATCAAAATTGTTCTTGAAAATTCCTTACAAAAACAACATTTTTGGAGACTGTTACTTTGAGAGTTTCAACTAAAGGAACAGTGAGCTGCTTCAATTTTAGAGAAAAGCTAGTCATCTGAACTTACTGAAATATGTTATGTCAGTCTGAGTTTGGGATCACATTGAGCAAAACAATATCTTGGCCAAAAATGCTCACAGTTTGAAAGGCAAGCAGTTTTGAGCTGACTGAGCGAAATGCAGATTCCCACCTCACATACCCCAAGCTGCACGTTACTGCCTCAAACAATGGGCAGTTACCTCTTCTTGCTGAGAATATATACCAACATCTATGTATAAGTTAAAAGTTAGCTTGAGGCTAGGTGTGGTATCTAACGTCTATAATCCTAGCACTTTGAGAGGCTGAGGCAGGAGAATCACTTGAGGCTGGGAGTTGGAGACTAACCTGGGCAACATAGCGAGACTCTGTCTCTACAAAAATAAAAATAAAACAATTAGCCTGGCATGGTGGCATGTAGTCCTAGCTAGTCAGGAGGCATTGGCAGGAGGATTGCTGTGCCCTGGAGTTCAAGGCTGCAGTGAACTATGATTGCACCATGCAGAGAACTGTGATTGCACCACTGCACTCCAGCCTGGGAGAAGGAGTGAGACCTAGTCTCAAAAAAAAAAAGAAAAGAAAAGAAAAGAAAAAGAAAAAGAAAATGAAAAAACAAATGAGCTTGAGAAACTCTTCTCTGCTGACGTGAGCTCCTTGGCTGGTATGCAGTTGGAAGAAAAGTTTAGAATCACTCTTTCCTAAGCACCACTGAAAAAGTCAGAGCCAGCCCAGAATTGGGAGCACCAATATTTGCCCTAGGCCATCTCCTCTTCCAGAGATGCACACAAGCTTAAGATGAAGAGAGTGATGCTGGAGATCAAAAAAAAAAAAAAAAAAAAAAAAAAAAAAATCTCACTTTGTGTTTTTGAGGAACTTATTTTAATTTTTAAAATTTTTAATTTATTTTTTTACCATTCACCTGAATTTTACTCAAACTAGTTTCCAAAATGAGCCACTGCTGCTTTCTACTATGACCCTAGTCCTTGGCCTGGGTACCCCAGCAAAAAAAAAAACTGGGTGGGCCAGAGAATGGTGTGGCAGAGGGGAAGGTGGAAGCTGCAGCTGGAGAAACAGAGCCGGCATCGTCCCCCTGCAGCTTCAGGGCTGCGGCCTGGGACTGACGCCTTCCGTAGAATGTATTCAACAGGCACATCATGCCTTGCTGCTCTGTTTACACAGGTGCCTTCCCTCCCCAGGGGCGCCAGGGATCTGCAAACATGCGTGACCGCATGCTTCCATAAGATGGATGCTCACATCTGCACGTTGCCAAGGGGAGAAACTGAGGCCCAGAGTGGGGAGGGAGGCTTTCAGAAGCCGGAAGGGCAGGCAGGTGTTCCAACTCCCCACTGGCTCTCTGGTTACCAGGCTGCCTTTGTCTTGTCAGATCTGCTTTTGACAGGGATAAAGCCTTTGGGCTTTTCACTCCCGGAGACTATAGCAGCTTTCCCATCCACCACTCCAGGCTGAAGCCCAAGCTCAGGGACTGTCAGGGGCGGGGAGCTGGTGACCCTCAGCCACACCTGTGAGCCTGGAAACCATGGTCACATGCTTATCAAATGCCCCGTTGGCTCTCCTAATACCTACTCCACTCCAGTCACATAATTTTCCTCTCCCCTGCCCCAATATCTCCTGGAAAGTAAACTCTGAGGGAAGTCGAAGTGGAAACCCAGCCTGTTCATTTATTTGTCTGTCTTTTTGTTCAATTGCCCAGTTTCAAATCCTCAGCCCAAATGTCCCAGATTCCTCAATAGAGAAGTTGTAAGGAAACAAAAAGTTGTAAAGGAAACAAAAAAGGCAGATAAAAAGAGATTTAAAAAAAAACGCATTCCGTGTTTTAAAAGGGTCAAGACTATACTGTGCATCCAGAAATGCCCACCTCGTGCCAAAACTATAAAGAGATGCGAAGAAGGGACGATTCTGTGTCAGGAGAGTGTCCACTTTCAGGGGGCGAAGAAGCATTGAGATTGAGATGGGACACCAGAGGGATCTATTTTGTTGCCCCAGAGTGGACCACAATACAGTGCATCTTATAATAATCCATTAAGTTATATGTTTATTTTGTGTGGCTTTCTGTAAGTGTGTTTTATTTTGCAATAAAAGGGTTAAATACTTTGGGAGGCTGAGGTAGAAGGATTGCTTGAGGCCAGGAGTTAGAGATCAGCCTGGGCAACAGAGCAAGACTCCTTTTCTACAAAATATATACATACGTACACACACACACACACACACACACACACACACACACACACACACACACACATATATATATATATAATTTTTAAAGGCCTAAAATATTTGGTCAGTTTTCCAGAGGCCAGACATCTGAATCCTTTAGGATATAGATCCATGTCATGGGGCCTTCTCAGTTGACAGAGACATGTCAGAGTAGCAGCCTCTGGTGGGGGCAGCAGTTTCTCCACCCTAAATTCAGAGAGTAGCTCTTCGAGGAGCAGCTGCAGAGGCATGGTATTAGGTTGGTGCTAAAGTAATTGCTTTTGCACCAACCAAATAGAACATTAAGGGAATCCAAGGGAAGTGAGGCTTGCTCTTTATCTCTTTGAACAGGAAGATGAACCTAGTGAGCTTTTTTCCAGCTTTGTCCAAGGCAAATCAGAACCTTCAGAACATTCTCGGGTAGCTGACAGGCCACTGATCCAAAAGACTTATCTGCCTGAGGGATCTTGTGAGATTCTTCACCTGAGCAATGCTGGTGCCCTCCTCTCATGAAACCCTCTGGCCCTGTCACTACCCGCCCACCATTAGGCAGAGAGGTGCCTCTCCTCCATCTCCCACGGGGCCAATGACAGTCACGGGGACTAAGATGCAGCTCTGACTAACCCAAATTCTAGGAACCCATTCTTCCAAGTAAATGATCTGTTGGTCCTAGCGAGGCCATCGGAGATACTCAAATATTATCCCAGTGTCTCTAAGTGCGTGTGTACAGTTGTGTGCATGGCTGTTTAGAATAAGACAGCAGGTTGCTAGGCAATGTGTTTCCAAAAAGGAGAGTGTGAAGAAAAAAATAATAAATAAACAGATGACAGGGATGAGATCCAAAGCCTGTTATGACAAGAGCATTTGGGTCCAGTTCACTTGGGTTTGATGGGAGTGTCACGGGGATGTCAGAGCTTGTTCTGCTGCGGCATGAGTTTCCAATCTTGCCTTCCAGCTCCTCACCCTCTGTCTTATGTGGTGGGGAAAGCAGAGATGAAATATGGCTCTCTGGAGGGCCATGCCTTTGTGAAAGGCTATTACAGCTGTAACAAAACTTTTGTAATCTGTGCCGTATCCCATTACATCTCCAGGCTCCTTGGGTCCCTTCCCAGCCTTAAGGAAAACACACACACCCTTTCTCTTTCTTTCTTTTGTTCTTGTTTGCTTTCTCCCTAGTTTCCACTCGCTAAAAGGTCGTCACAGTTGTTCTTTTCACACAGGTTTTCTTCTAGCCTTTGATGGAAATTGGCCTGAGATGTGCAAAATGGCTGGGTGGTATCTACTCTGGGACTCATCAAATCGTGGAAGAAGATGGGACAGACTGCAGGATGCGAGGTCACTATACTTTGTCATCATGAGGCCTCTTAGAGGCTACTGGGAGCCTTCTCAAACTTGCTGTGTACTGCCTCTGCTAATAACGACAGCCAGCCTTTCTTGAGCCTAGGTTTTCCCAGCTCCCACACCCCCATCATCTTCATGCTTACTTTTGGGATATCGTCTGGTTTGGCAGTAAAGGAAACAAGTTAAAATCAGACCACTTGGGTTCGTGTCTCAACTCCACTAGTTACTATCTATGTGACCTTAGGAAATAGTATTTGTTTTCCTATCAATTTCCTATGAAAATAGTATCAATTTTCTCATATGCAAAATGGGATTACTGATACCTTGCAGCATTTAGGGTTCAAGGCGATAGGCCATGTCAAGTGCTGTAGACGGTACGTGGCACACGGCACACACTCAGAGGTCATTTCCTCTTACTGATTCTGGCATCCTCTGAATGCTTTGATGAAAGGGCAGGCTCTAGGGGGTACAGTCTCTCTTTCCACATGATTACAGGGAAAAAGTTGGGCTCAGGGTGTGGTTTGAGAGAGATGGGAATGAATGCTGGGTTGAGGAGGATAGAAAAGTAGGAGGAGAGAGGAAGGAAACAGGGATTTCTTTCAGTTTCCAGCATTTAAAGAGGACAGAGAATTCAAGTGACTGGGTGATCTTGGAGGGCCAGGACAGACACCTGCTCCCGATAATAATTCTTGAGGTTGGATTCACAGACCAGATAGCCCTGTGTAGTCTTAATAACAGAATGTCTCAGATGCAATATGTTCAGGCCTTGAGATCAAGTGTCTTAGTAATTAGAATCTAAAGCTACCTTAATCATGGGGCTGGGAGGATCAAGAGTTTATATCAGGAAGAGATGAACAAATCTGGATTTGTCAGTGTTCATTATCGTGAGATTTTAAAAATATTTGGTAAATAGAATGATTAGCATGGAAGTTCTGTGACACAAAAGCCAAAGTCGTGAAGCTGGGCAGATCTGGGTCTCAATACCTGCTCCATTACCTGTAGCTGTATTAACTAGGCTCGCTTCTAAAACTCTCTGGATCTCAGTTTAATCACCTGTGAAAGGGGAATCGTGTCTAGCTCATGGGATTGTTATGAGAACTAAAAGGGATAAGGTGTCTCAAAGTCTCTAACAGAATACATTGTCCATAGCAGCGCTCAGCATGCTTGTGGACGAATGATGGAACGAACGAATGAATAGTGGGCTTTCTATTGATGATTGCATTATTTACTTCTTATTTCCCTTTTTTTCTTTCTATCTATTTTCTTTATTTTTTCTCATTTTCTTTTCTTTCTATTCTTCTACCTCCTTTACCCCTCCTTGCCATTTTCTTTTTTCCCTCTTCCTACATTTTTTAATCCCCAGGATCATCCTTCCTGTATTATGGGACCTCCTGATCCATTTTTAACACCTCCTCTGTTGGTGAGTGTCTTTAGGTATTTCCCGCAGAGGGCCATAGAGGAGGTTACATCTGGTCCCTCTTATGAAAAACATCATTACACACAGGCCAGGAGAGGCTGCTCTGATCCACACAGGATGGGCTTCTGGGGGCTTCTCAGACTCCTGGTGCAATTCCATGACTCCTTTGTTAGTTCTTGTGTGCAATGCTCGTATGATGGAGGGTAGAGAGAGTGTGTGGAGAATAAATAGAACTGTAGAAAGAGAAAAAATGGACTCATCCACTCGAGGCCATGGGCATTTTAGAGGAAGAACAGAAATGGCCACAGAGTAATATTGCACAGCTTTTTACTGGTAGCTAAGTCTCCATCTGCCAAACCATACCTGTTTGAGAACTTGAAGGTAGACGAGATAATTGAGGGGAAGAGAGGAGAGTGGGACGTGAGGTCCTGTTGTACAATGTCAGAGAGACCATGGGAAGAAAGGAGAGAGTGAGTCTGGAGCCAAGGGATGTAAGAAGAGAAAAGCTCCATGCATTCCAGAGATGCTCACTAGAATCACAAGCTCTCATCCACCCCTATCAATCAATGTTAGTGAGAGTTGGGCTGGGGAGCAGGCTACAAACTGATTCATGGACAATTCAAAAAGTTTTTTCTTTTGTATTTGTAATAAAATCTCCTTT
The DNA here is from genome assembly GCF_024542745.1 of Macaca thibetana thibetana. Taxonomy (NCBI): domain Eukaryota; kingdom Metazoa; phylum Chordata; class Mammalia; order Primates; family Cercopithecidae; genus Macaca; species Macaca thibetana. The sequence continues at coordinate 25,701,472 of NC_065589.1, read as the reverse complement.
TATGTCTCCCACAAATATACTTTACTCATGTTTGACTGCAGTTTAACTAAAACTTTATTAGCCTGAGGGTTGAGGACTCTCCCAGTCAGATAGGACTTTTCATGACCATCAGAGAATGCTGAGAAGGCCCTACCAAGGTTATTTCCCCATTTTCCTGTTTTCAGAACGTACTGTGCAAATATGAGGCTGCAACACCCATTGCTATGATCTCTAGAGAAGATAATGGTTCGTTTTCAAATCAACTTTTGGTTTCTTTGAAAAATTATCAGGACAAGAATAACATAATCTGTAACAAAACAGCGACATTAAAGCACCCAGCCCAGCAAGAGAGGTTCTCCATTTTATCCCATGTTTGGAGGAAATCTTTCAGGCATAATCACGGGCAAAACTAGGGGAAATGGTCTTTCCCTCAGGCATCTTCTTGTCTATCTGGTAGCATCTGTATCCCCCATCTTGTCTGATACAATCAGACACACACACACACACACACACTCTCTCTCTCTCTCTCTGTGTGTGTGTGTGTGTGTGTGTGTGTGTGTCCAGCTCAAACGGATTGTTGATTATTGAGGTTTAGAAAATTTGGGGGATAGAATAGGTGCAGTAGTGAAATAGCATCCATGTTCTTGTTTTCTTATTGACTCTCTGGTGAAAGCAAAACCCCTCATCCCCCCCACTAAGAATTAGATGTATAAAACACTCCCTAAACTGCCTGACTTCCCTGCATTTTCTCCACTCTTCTTCATCTGTCAGCCCTAAGTTGGTCTGTCTTCACTAACACCCTCCACCTTCAAATGTTTTGGATTCTGGATAGTTTAGTTTTCCCAATTTGCCTCAGAGTCCACTTTTTTGTTGGTTTTTGATTGAGCTGGCACTATTTTGGGGAGTCACCCACTATGCATCTGGCATACTTTGGGTTTTAACCCTACAAGATTTTGGATTTATGTCTCTTTCTTTGGTCCTTGATATAGTTTGGATGCTTGTCCTCTCCAAATCTCATGTTGAAATGTGATCTCCAGTGTTGGAGGTGGAGTCTGGTGGGGGGTGTTTGGGTCATGGGGGTGGATTTCTCATGAATGGCTTGGTGGGTGCTATCTTCCTTGTAATGACTGAGTTCTTGCTTTATTAGTTTATGTAAGAGGTGGTTGTTTAAAAGAGTGTAGCACCTTCCCCCTTTGCTCCTTTCCTCTCCATGTGATACTTGGGTTCCCCTTCCCCTTCTGCCATGATTGGAAGCTTTCTAGAGCCCTCATCAGAAGCAGATGCTGCTGCCATGCTTCTTGTACAGTCTGCAGAACTGTGAGCCAAATAAACCTCTTTTCTTTATAAATGACCCTGCCTCAGGCATTCCTTTGTAGCAACATAAAACAGACTGCGAGGATCCTCAAAAACAAAGATGTTGTTAAGAAGGGCTGGCTTTGGCTGGCTATGCCTCCACATTTTCCTGCCTTTGGCTCCTCCATCACGTTTCTTCCCAGCCCTCACATTCTGAACCAATCACTTTGGAAACTCAGAGCCTGGGCTTTGCTCACCTTGAACTGCCCATCTGTTTCCATTTTGAGAGCTTCTCTCTGTTTCACTATTTCCCTCTTTCTTGATCTGCCATGATCCCACAGACTCTATATCTCTGTCCCCTCCTTTGCCCAGCTGTACGTGTCCATCTCCTGGATTTAAGCATCTGGAAATTGTCACATTTCCTTGCTGCATTTCCTTTGTGATCATGTGACATGCAGCTGCTTTTTCAGATCAGCTCCTCCTAGACTTCATCACTTTTGAGAGTTTTTAGTGCCTCCCATTTTCCCTTGGATACAAGCCAGGCTGGCCCCTGGTCAGGAGCCTCTTCTATACTGGCAATTATGTTTTGAGGAATGAGCTATTTGGTCACCATAAAAGCACATAGTAACAACAACAACAACATTAATAGTGATAACTATTAATAATATCTGGGTGTTAACTATGTAGCAAACACTGTGCCATGGGCTTGCTTTTACTATCTCACTTATCCCTCACAATAACCCTGTGAGGTAGGTACTATTACAGAAAGGGAAACGGAGGCTAACAAAGATTAAATGAGTTTCTTAGGGTCGCCCACCAGGTGGAAGAGCCTGGATATGAATCTCTCAGTCTTTCCCAGCCTGTGTTCTTTACCACAAGGCTGGGACTCCCAGAGGACAGCATCCTCTTATGCCTGGGTGGTAGGCAACCAGCCACAGACATGGTGAACAAGTAGGGGCAGCTAAAGTTAGAAAACGTTCATTGCTTTTTCAAGGAAGAGCTAAGGAGACCCAAGACACAGATGTGAGTTAGCAGAGAACACCAGTAAATTACTTAACTTGATAGAATTATTTTCTGTCCTGGGTCAGTTAGCTTCTACTTGACCCTGGTGCTTGATGGAGTTTGTGTCACCCCCGTGGCTCTGCCTTCTGCTCTGACGCACGAAGTTACCATTAGCATACATCAGGCTGTGGTTAATTTGGCTTCCCCCTCTTTAAGCAAGAGTTTGTGCAAGAAATGAAGGATTCTTTCCCTGGTAGCAACTTGGGAGTCAGTGGTAAGAACCCTCCTCTGGAGCACATTTGATGTGCATAAGGCAGGAAGGAAGCTTTCCTTTAGCTCAGTTGGTTTGCAGGCAGTGCTAAGGGGACATGGTCAGAGCCTCAGACCCTGTTTGTGGCCATTCAGCTTTGCTCTGTTTTATGGCCACAGTCTATACTCTAAGTCCTGACCAGATGTCTTGTAATGCACATGGCACGTAGTTATGGTCTCTGTGGGGATGGGGGAATAAGGTGTGGACAAATCTGTTCAACTCTAAATCCTTGACCGGAGGAGCAGCTCAGAGCACACATCCACAGGGTAGTGGAGCCATGTGCAGGATCAAGCACAGAGGCATCGCTGTCCTGCAGGACATTTGAGTGCTGGGGCATGGTTCTAGAGAAATGCCCTCAGGTCCTCAATAGACCCTAAATGTGGTGAGTTCTCTTCATTACAAAGACAGTGGAAGCTGAGGTCCATGCAGATTAAAAGGCTAAGCTGTACCATAATTATGAGGTCCTTTTGATCAGCAGAACTCCACCTATTCCAAAACAAATTCACAGAAAGACATCTTTTCTATGCCCAATTGCCTTTCCATCTTTGTTGAAAATCAACAGACTATAAATGTGGGGTCTGTTTCGGGACTTGATATTCTGTTCTATTAATCTATGTGCCTCTCTGAAATTGCACCAATACTTTACTCTCTTGATTACTGTAGTTTTATAATAAGTCTTGACATCAGGTATTTTAGGTCCTCCAACTTTATTTTTGCTTCTAAGTTGTTTTGTGTTTACATACAAAATTTAGAATCATTTGTTCAATTTCTACCAAAAAAGTCTGCCTGGCTTTTGGTTGGGACTGCATTGAATCCATAGATCAACTATTGGGGATTACGTTTTTTCTCTACATTTTTGACTGGTTTGTATACCACAGATTAAAGGATTCTAGGATGGAGCTTCAGAATCCATAGCACAAACATGAAGATGTTCAGAACAATTAACTTTTATGCTGATTCAAAGCGAATAAGAATAAATATTTACATCAGATATAGTCCACCTGGAGCCAGCGTTATTGGGACTTCATTGATAATAAGATTATTTACCTAAAAGAGAACCATTGTCAAAGCACCGACTGTGAGCTATATTTATAAAACGTAAGCCATATTTGAGAAGTACTTAATTTTCACAAGAAGCTGATGAGGTAGGCATTACCTGCTGTACTTTATAAGTGGGGAAACTAAAGTACAAAGAGGTGTAGCAATTAAGCTGAGGTTGCACAGGTAATTAAATGGTAATGTTGTCATTTAAACCCAGGCTTGTCTAATTCCATTCTGTGGCACTTACCATACCTCAGTGGTTTTCAGACTGTGTCCAGAGTGCCCCAGGGCCTGGGAGAGAGAGAAATGGGGCTCCACGTAAAAAGTAACTACAAAACAGAACCAGAAAATAGTCATGTGGTTCAAGTGCTCTGGCTATCACTTCATGCTACCTTTGAAATAAAATTTCCTCTTATTTTCTTATGGATAAAGGTTTCAAAAGGTTTGGGATGATCATGGCCTGTGTTAAGGCTGACCGGGGTCCAGGGCAGTACAGTAGAACCGCTTTTCCATCTGGATTCTGAACCACCTTCAGCCTGCGGGGCCTGTTTTCTGGTGGGCTCATGGGGTCACCAGTGAAAGTGAAAGCCACTGCTCCCCTAGTGTCCATGTGTATTCTGACAGATGGATCTCAGCCCACAGGTTGACTGATTGCTCATGGGTGGGGCTACTTCCTCCACAGCGCTCACCAAATGCTCCAGCTGCTCCAGCCTGCACGCCCCTGAGCTTGGGCCACCTCCTGCTTTTCACAGGCAGCTTCTCCTGGATCTTCTCCTCTTTTTTTTCTTTATCAGCCTCACCCTTGGCAGCCACCCTAAGAAATTCAGGCTTCTTCATCTCCTTTCTCTCTCAGAAACTGGAAAGATTTTTATTGAATTCTTGATTTTTTTGTCTTTGCCAAAACCCAAAGGTCCCAATATGCCATGGGCCAAGAGGTGCCCGGAGAGGTTGTTTGGACAAATTCAGAAATGACCTTGAATCTTTGCTCAGCACTTAGATGACAGGTTCTCTCCCTCCCCACCACACCCCAGCACATGTGCTTCTTGTCGGATCAGGAAATGTTTTATTGCTTTTTTTCCTTTTCACTTTCTCTACTACCCTTCTTTGTGAGCATTTCCCAGTTATGCTCTCCGTATTGCCTCTCTTCTGGAAAAGTAATCAGAGAGCAAAAATCCCGGGACAGGAAGGGACCTTGGGAAGGCATTAACCAGACCTTTTCTTCCAGGCAGAAGCCACAGTCGCCAGGGTAAAGAACCCTCTCTTCCATCTTTAAACTTTCATCGGTTTCTACATCTTCTCTTTGAAGCATCTCTGGGTTTTGCTTCTTGTTGTCTTATTTGTTACCTTCATTTCTAAAAAGTTTCCTTTCTTTCATTCAGGGGTTTCTTGGGGACCGCCTGGTACACATCATGTGTATCCACTGATAGATGCTGTTGTGACTTGGTGAAACATGTTGCGTGCTCTTCAGGCAGATGTATGTCAACAAACCCTTTTCCTGGCTCAGCCAGGATTTCTTGGAGTCAGATTTGATTATAGGGTGTCATAGGTAAAAACTGGAGGCTGTCTATGGTGGCCCAGCTGTGCAGTTAACTGACCTAGAGGAATCTTTGGCTATAATTGGATGCCAAGAGTGGAGGTGACACGAGAGATAGTCCAAGGCTATGATGATGTCTACCCAGGTGAAAAATGATTTAGGTGCTTGTAACCATCACCCTGAGCATTCAGTTCTATATCAAGCTATTGTGGAACAAAATGATTTATATTGATTAAATGACTAGTTGGTTCATTTTAGCTTAAAGAGTACATATTAGCTGTGTGCATTAGGCAGTTTCTTGACTCTTTGCTGTGCTGAGGACAGATTTCCCAGAGCACAGATGTATATAATTCTGCATGCTCCTTTTTCCAAGGACTTAAGCAAACATAGTCAACTCCTCTGTTTTCCTTGATTGGGTATATTTTTGAAAATGTCTCTTTTTCTTTCCTTTCATTTACATTTTACACCTTGTTAGCCCACCTTTTCCTCTTCCTTTAAAGCTCTAGACCTGCCTCCCTGCCTGTTCTTAGCCCACTTTTGAGAAAGGACTTTCCATCCCCATCCTCTGAAGGGCAGGGTCTCTCTCCAGGGTTCCAACAGAGTTCTGAAAGAACAGGGCTTCCACCATTGTGTCTTCTCCGTTTTGTCAACTGCTGAAAGACTGACGCAGTAGACAACGCTGCAGACCCCTGGAGAGGTAGCCCAAGTTTAGGATGCGGAGGGAATGGTGCACCCTGGGTGTCCACAGATTTGTTGTTGCTTTAGAAAGAGGGGCTGGCAGGTTGGAGTCGCCACACATGATGAAAGAAAGATGTGGCAAAAAACAAACAAATAAACAACCAAAACACCTCATAGAGAGAAATCCTGACCTTGTGCACAAGAAAAGAGAGTGAAATGGGTGGGGTATTTAAAGCGGTGGGAGGGGGGCATTAGGAGATATCCAGAAACTCTCAAGATTCCAAATAATCTGCTTTTCTTTTCAGACATTACACTCCAAGAAAAGAAAGTCTAGTGTATAAAGGAAGGGCTCCATCAAAATTTAACAACATAAATATTGGGCAAATGAAGTTGTTCATCTGGTGCTATCTCCACCTGCCAGTGGAGAAATCTCTCAAAAAGTCATGAATTGAAGCCATTACTCAGAGACAGCATCCTATGACACGGTGATCCAAAACAAGTACATCTCTACCTTTTCCCTTTCAGCCCCAAACCCAAAAACATTGGAGAATATTGGGGCAGCCAAGGCCCGTGGATAGGTGAGCAGAGCTGGAAGAAGAGACTCCTGCCCCTGGTGGGCCTCAGGCTATTTATGGGATGATGTTTGTGAGATGAACATATTCGCTCCCTCAGCCTGATGTTTTGGACACAAGGGCCTGGAGTAAAGAGTGTATTTCTTGGGCTGTCATTTTCCCGTGTGAAAGGTGTTTTGTTTTTTCTCCGTTTGCACAATTTATTTCCCTTAAACTCTGCTGTGCATAGCTAGGAAGCTCAGCAATAGACTAAACAGTTTGCAATCCCCCAGTTTTGCTTTCTGTTTCTCAGGCCTGACCCAACACTCCACGGGTTCCCTAGTCCTTCATAGGTGCTTTGAAACACTCACGGGGTCCTTGACCTGATCCCAGTGGGGATTTGTGTGTGGATGTTAGGGAACCTCTCTTTGAGAGTGCTGGTGCCCCTAACTCTGTAGGGTCTGACTTCACTTCTGCCCCAGTAAGAATGAAAGCCTTTGCCAGTAGTGCAGCCCTCTCCTCCCGAAGTCCTAGAGGTGATTTCTCTGAAACATGGAAGAAAGAGGCACATCTGAAAGCCCAGTGCTGTCTCCTTGTCCTCACATCCCTCAGGATCACAAGGGAAGCCTGGTACAGGCATTGCTTTGCCATAGTAACAACTCAGGGAATATCTGTGGAATTGGATTCCTCCAAAGTTGGACAGTTGCTTTATCCCTGCTGGAGGCTGTCTCTACTTATACCCACACAGTCCTATAGATGGAAGAAACCTAGAGAGAACCACCTCTCACACTTTTATTTTATACATGGAGAACCAAAGGCCTCAAATGGTGGAGTGATTTGCTGGGATGCTACAGTCATTGTCACAACTTAAATTGTGGCACGGGCTCTATATGGAGTTAAAAACAAAAGCCTCTATTCACTGCCCCATGGCGTGAAGCCTTGTCTCCAGGAGATGGAGAGTCAATGACCCCAAGGAGATAAGACTTCAAACAGACTCTTCCTGCTGCAATGTTTTTTTGTTTGTTTGTTTGTTTGTTGTTGTTGTTGTTGTTGTTGTTGTGAGTGCCAACCAATAACTCCTGGGGAAAGTAAAATAATCTGGGGGAGGAAAGATGTTCTCTCCTGGAGATGGGACTCCTCTGATTTGGAACTCCTCTGTCTGCTTTCACTTCTTAGATAGGATTTTAAATCCAGCACACCCAGCCTGCAGCTGTGAAGTTCACAATAACTTTGTCACCTGAGTCCCCTTGGTGCTGCAGCAGATCTGAGTTACACACCTGGCCCTCCGAGAGTGATTTAATCCACTCTAGAGTTCTGACTTATTAGTTTCTTCCTACTTCAGAGCCTATGCAGACTGTGCTTCTCTGAGCACCAACATCGTTATACACTGTCCTTTCTATTCCCAAGACTTCCTAGTTGCTGCAAGTCAAGTTTGACACTCAACTATTTCCTCGGGGTGCTTTTTTTGGGAGAAGCAAGGCTTTGAGTTCACTCTTTGACTTCAAGTGAAGTCCATTTTCCTCTTAGACACTACACCAGTGGTTCTCACACTCAAGGAAGCACGAAAGTCCCCGGAGGACCTGTCTAAATGAAGGGTGCTAAGGCCCACCTCACAGAGAGTGATTCAGTACATCCCAGGAATCTGCATTTTAAAGGAGCTCTGCAGGTGATTCTGATGGAGGTGGCCCTTGCAGATGCTTTGAGAAACTCTATGTTCTGTCCCTCGAACTCTGCCTTCAGAACAACCTGAGATGGCTCTTCCATGCTTTGACCATTTGGCCCTCCACAGTAGTCCCTGAGCTGGGTCTTCTTCAGACCACCAGCAGAGTATGTCCCCTGACCGACTGCCCTTTTCCTTGAGAGCCAGGCATAGTGGTGCACTGGTAAGAGCATGGACTCGAGCCACACTGGGTTTGAATTATGTCTCTGTCACTTACTAGCTGAGTGACTCTAGGCAACTTTCTAAACCTCTGTGCTTCTGTTTCTTCATCTGTAAAATGGGGATAATAATACTACTTGCCCCATAAGGTTGTTATGAAGATGAACCAAGTTAATATCTCCAATAAATGTCTCTAAAATCCCATGATTGTAAAAAGTAGAAAATATGTCATGCAGCCTATTATATCATTATATTATAGGGTGAGGCTGTTGAAGGCAAGAGGGAAAATAACTTGCTGATGGCAACAGAGCTGGTCTGTAGCATGGCCAAGCCCAAAACAGCTCTTTTCGTTCCCAGGTAAATTGTCTTTTTTATTTTTTCCCAAACTGCCTGTCTAACCCCCCTTTCTTCTGGTTATAATGAATGCCATTGCTTGTGTATAGTTGCCTACATTAATTGACAACAATGCAATATTCTCCTTATGGAAACCCTACCTAGACTGGGAGACACCATGAAGCTACTTTTGCTCTTTCTCCATCTCTACCCTGATTAGCGACCATCTCTAATTATTGTGACTCCCAACCCCAGTCTGATCATTTTATTCTTTTTCCAGTGTCTATGCAGGGAAGCCTGGCAAAGGCTTAAGGGATGGGGTGGGGTGTAGCATGTCAGCAGGATTTGGAGCTATGGGCCCCATGCTTTTGGCACCTGCTGCATTTTCTCCCCACCTGCTGCACCATAATTCATCCCCTTGTATGAGTTTAGCAGAAACAGTTCCCAGTTCCCTGTAAGAAGCACGTATGGCTTTTCCAGGTTACACTGTGGGGACTGAGAAAACGCACAGTATCCATGTCTGGAAATCAATGGACAACTCACTGCCTGAATCGTTTGTGTCTTATAACGTACCTCAAGCAACATCTGTCTGAAAAATCTGGTGCTTTGGGCTAAAGGACTGAATATTCTCCTAAGGAATGGCAGTGAGTGGGTTAATTTCACCTCTCATCTTACTTCCTTCCTGACCCCTCTACCTTGCCCACCATGCCTAGCTTTGCTGCTGATCTTCAGCTGACCTGGAATTGAATACCTTAACTTAAGGACAACTCGGAGTGTAGGTAGATTGGGAAGTATCTGTTCGTCTTGCTTTCCCAATAATTGTCTTCTGGATTCATTGGCCTTGCTTCTGGTTTCCTTCAACTTCTTTTATTTAACAAACGACTTCAGCTATACCAAGCCTTCTTTTAAGCACTTTCCCTCTCACTCTGCTATTCTATAAAGAAATCTTTCTTGAAGCCCCTCAGTGCCAGGGGTCCAAAGTGAGGCAAATCAACTCGGTCCTTGAACGTCTCGTTTATCCCAATAGATGGTCTAGATGTGGATGAATGTAAAGGAAATGTGCAAGTAAGATACTTTGAAAATTCAGACACAAAATTATACAGGGTGGGAAATTTCAGTATACATAGAAGGCTTAATTCAAAATGATATAGTGCCAAAATTTGGTATGAGAAATTATTTATCTGGCAGAATGTATACTCACAAATGTTGAAATGGGTCTAGAGAGTAGAAAATCGAGGCAATTGTCCAGACACTGTGGCCCAAGCCACAATACTTTTAAGTAATCATGCCCTCAACTGGCATTTCCATAGTCTTAAGCCCAAAAGCATTGGGTGGAATCATTCTATAAGCAAAGCCTTAGCTATGAAAACAACTTTTGAAATTGACATTCAAAAGATAAGATCAACAACAGGTGCCGTTTGCTTTCAGCAGTAGGTGTGTTCTTGAAAAGTTGGTTGTCAATATTTCTTTTTCCCATTAATCTAATCACATTCTAAATATAACAGGGGGCTGGATATCTGAAGAAATCCTGTAGTTGATCTCATTGCAAAGTCCTTTCAGAGTGGTACAAATAGTTTTTTTTCCAAAAATTAGGTTTTCTTAGACTAAAATTTCTTGGAAGTGGGGGCATATCATGTTCCGGTGTATTGCCTACAGGTAAAGATTGTAAGAATGTATGGTTTAGTCACAGAGGGCTAGGGCTTCAGAAATGCTATACGTATCAAATATTTTATATCTATATTTACTCTGAAGATGTGACAATAGCTTTTTATGCTGGTAGAGAGATATCTAATCTTTCGCTTCTCTTTCAACCTCCCAAAACCATGCAATCCTCATTCCTTCTTTTCAATAACCTTCACATGACCCCTTCATCCGTCCCACCCAAAGGAAACTCTTTAACTTACCATTTAATTGGTCATTCTTTCTTACTCTGATGACCTTTCCGTAAGCTCTATGTGCTAAAATAATCTGCTACTTTGGGCTGAAGAACTGAGTATTCTCCTAATGATGGAGGTAGGTGGCGGTCAAATGACACAGAGATCATGATAGGGCCCTGTCTAGACTGTCACATAAGGTAGCATCAGCCACATGTGGCTACTGAGCACTTGAAATGTGTTGAATGCCACTGATAACTGAATTTTTAATTTAATTTAAAAATGGACATGCATTTCTGTTTTTGGAGAACTTCTAAGTATGTTTGAAACAACTTGATCATGTTTCAAGTGTGTAAGTTTTATGAGATCTAAATCTAAATCAAGTACTTATAAAAAGATTTTAGCATTTGAATAGAGATGTGCTCTAACTCTAATCTCTAAAACACACAGCAGATTTTGAAGATTAGTGAGATAAAAATGAATGTAAACTATTTCATTAATAAATTTTTATATTGGTTACATACTGAAATGATAACATTTTGAATATATTGGGTAAAATTAAATATATTATTTAAATTAACTTTCCTTTTTATTTTAACTTCATGTGGCTACAAGGACACTGAAATTAGAAACATGGCTCGAATTATGCTTGCATTGAACAAGGCTAGTCTAAGGTCTGCAATTGCCCTGCTTCATCACTACTTTCAAGTGTAACCAAATATGTCAGCATTATCCCTAGAGGAGGGTTTAGGGGTTTTAAGTTGAACCCTCTTCAGCTGAAGAAAATCCATTAATCTCTAGTTTTATTCTTGAGTTAGCTTTCGAATTTACATTTTGACAATAATTATTTTGGGATCTTTGAATTTTCTTTCATGCCTTTCTGTTCTATGAAGCCCACATGCATAGTTTATGCATTTTCCAATTTAGGCTATAAGTCCAATGTGCTATCCATTGCACCACAGAGCCTACTTGCTACGCATTTTTAAGAGTAAAATTTTCGGAAAATACTTAAATAAAAAAAGAGATTTGGAAAGAATATCCAAAATGTTGCTTTGGACTTCTTATTCTGTACAAGTGAAAACCAATTCCTGGAGTGGGGAGAAGGCATGCCCAAGTACACGTTGCTTGCAGTGGCACCTTCAGACCACTGCTGGTCAGGACTCTTCCTGTTACCTCGCCACAGCAATGACTGGGGCCCAAAATACAGCCACGGTCATTATAAAAGATCATTACAAAGCATCAAATTAGCTGCTATTAATGAAAGCCAGAAACATGTCATTTAGGGTTGAATGGCTGGGATGGAACATACAGGGTTGAATAGTGGTAGGAGCCTGGGTTTGGAGTTAGAAAACTGGGACAGGAACCCTACTTCTGCTATGAACCCATTGCAAGTGACTGGGCAAGTTGTTCCTCACTCCCTACCTGCCATGCTCATCTGTCAACTGAGAATGTCAAGGCAGAAGGTCTCCAGGGCTCCTGCAGGCTCCTACAAGCAAGATCTCAGTCCGTCTTATCCTAACCTCTTCCTGACCTCTAGCTGCAAGAACAGCAAGGCACAGCCCCCTGGTTTTGAGAATGCTAATGCTTGCCAGTATTCTTGCCCTGCAGGGCATGAAGCATAGTCCTGCACAACCAGCAGGCTCTGTGACTGCCTAACCTCATCCCTGGTCACTGACCTCTGTCTCAATAGCAGTATGTTCCATCGTAACCAGCTTTGCTGGGTCAAGTGAATTCACATCTCAAAACCGTTTGAAGCATTTGTCTAATTAACATGCAGAAAGCGTATACTGATTTTTTACTTTTACCACCATGTATGGAGGGTCTATTTTGTGGCATACAAAGCATCTCATTTTTATTTCAATTCATTGTCTTGTAACTTTAAATGAGGCTGAAATTTCCCTCCATATGTTTATTAGCAACTTCCATTTTATCTCTTATGAACTGACTGTTTGCATCTTTTGCCCCATTTCCCTGAATGGTTTTTTCTCAATGATTCGTAAGCACTCTTTATATTTACATATGTTAACTCTTTCTTGTCACATATTTTTAACCCTTTCTTACATCTATTTTTTCCAGTTTGTGACTTACCTTTTAATTTTGCTCATAAATTGCTTTTAACTTACAGATAGTAATATTTTTGAAAAGTTACATTTATGTCTTTGTATTGTTAAAAAAGTCTTTATTTTTATACTTTTAAAGTACCTTTTCCACCCCTAGTCAGATACTTTCATATATAATAGTTATCGACTTTCCTCCTGAATCAATAGGGTTTTATTTTGGTGCATGGTGTGAAGTAAGAAGCTAAATTCTTTTTCTTTTCTCTGTATCATCAAATATCTCTTACACTGTTGAATAAACTATTCTTTTCCTTCTGCTTTCCACACCCATTTAATCTAGCCCATTGTTGAAATCATCAGAGAAAACTTTTCATCAGAAAGTCTGAACAGCACAATTATACTATATCAATCCAGCTTAAATTACGCATGATTGTTAGGATGGGTAGAAGGTACAATAAAATGGGGTGAAAGTAAAATGAATTATCATTGATATACATAATGTCAAAAATTTGGGTATAACTGAAGAATTTTATTAATTTAAAGATTTCAGAATTAAATAATGAAATATCTGATATATTCAATTGGAAATTTGGTTGAGATCAGCTTACTTGTTAATTGGACTTCACTGATAAACATTTGCCTTAAAATCTGTAGAATCTAAAGCAGGGTACACCTAGTAGGCAAGTGAGACATCATCTCCGGAATCAAGGGGGCTTTTCAGTGTTGACCAGATGTTTATCACTGCATGGGCAAATGATCCAAGGAGTATGGTTGTGGCTTGGGTTACTTCTTCTTAATGCAGATGCAATTGCTTTCTTTCTGGGTGGTAGTGTGGAGGCCAACTGGGGTCAGTGGGGACATAAAGTCTCGCACGGGGAGGCAAGTTCCTCTGTGAGCTCTCTGGGCCAGCCACCCTCCTTACAAAATGGGATGTCAGCTTCCGCTCTGACCAGAGTCAAAGCAGGTATCAGCTATTGCCGTTACTGTTGTTGAATAATATGATGAATAAAGGAAAGGTGTTCTATTTTAAGAGCTCAGTATCTGTTACCTATTCACCAGAGACGGGAACTCATGTCTCCTGAGGCAGTTGGTCTCATTTTTGGTAGATATAATTAATTATTATCTAATTATTATTGCCCTTGAATTATTTGAAGATATCATCAGGCTCTCTCTTAAATGCTTCCGTTCGTGTGCTTTAGCTTCTTTATATGGCCAGCCACTCTCTGTGGATATGTCCAGGTTTGTTGATGCCCCCTTGACGTGAGCCGACCATAACTTAACACTGGATGAGAACTAAGCAGTGCTAAACTTATCACTTCCCTTGACTGTATCATTATACTTTTATTAGTGCTACTTGGGACTAGTTTTCCTTTCTAGCAGCCAAGTCATGTTTTGGGCTCATATGCAGCTTGTAGCTGAGAAAGCCTTGAGTTGTTTTCCTATCAACTGTTGGAAACTATTTTTAGAATTCAAGTTACAACTCTGAAGTCCTGCGTCTTACTTAATCAATGTTACCTTCTGAGATAAATACTGACAATCCTTCAAGTACAGAACAAGGACATCCTAACTCTGGGCATTTAATGTCTGTTAAATGTATCACATTTTATTTATTTGTATTTTTTAAAGGAAGTGAGAAGGAAAAGTAAGATGCTGAGCATCAAGCTAGGCACAGTTGTCATGTTGTGATCTAAGATTCTGTCCTGTTCTTCAGGATTTAAGGAGTCGCTAACCAATGCCAAGCATGGGCTCATCTGGTGCAGCTGGGGAGGCAATTACTTCAACTCAGGAGTTTTCAAAACTTTGCTTATGCCTGTTCACAAGATTTCACGGCGTTTTTCTTCTTTGTTGTTACTTTTGTGGAAAAGGAAAGTTACCAATGAACAATCTCTGTAACCTTCCTCTCGATCCCAAAAATATGCTTACAATAAATCAGCAGTTTATTTTAATGCCTAATTTGTAGGCATTGCTTTTCCAAGAATGAATCTTTGCAGTTTATCTGAGACATCATTTTGGTGTAAGGTAAAATTGTACCAAACACTGTATCTTTGTGGCCAACTATACTGTCAAAACAGAGTTTCAGTCATCCAATAAAAAGGAAACTGTCTCTGAATTCAGATATTCCTCCATTCTAAGGGAATTGGAGTATAACATAAAATACTTAACATTCTTTCTGTACATGTGAAAAAACCATACCTAAGGAATTTTATTATTCAGCCCATGTTTCTTCATTGTATCCAGTATAACATACTGGAAGATGTATATGTACACATATATAGATATACAAAGCATCTATATATCTAGACATACGTAGTGTGTGTATATGTATACACACACATGTATATACTGTACATCAATCATCTATATTAAATTGTGATAATATCGCATTACCACATGTTGATGGCATTCTTGTAATCTACCTGAAATTCATGAAAACACATTCAGTGGTCTGGCTTGGGTTTTCTCAGGGAGTGCATTCTGGCTCCCAGTGATCATCAATTACTTTTATAAAAGTTCACCAGTCACTTGTTGGTTTCTGGAAAGTAAATTTAAAGCATACATTATTAATGTCAAACTTACACATTTTGCTTTCTGGAATCAACTTTTTTATTTTAAAAATTGAGAATATGATTTCTGTATTTTGTTTCTTTGGGCATTTTTCTTCTTCTTCCCAATTATTCAAAGATCCTTAGCCATGGGTCTGAAAGTGTTTATTTCAGCTCTCATCCCCACTTCTTTGCAGGTAAGACTGGCACTCCACAGCCCGGATAACTCCTCTTGAGCTACGTCTATGCCTGCTCCTGGGACACTGAACACTCTTGGGTTTGCAGGGTCCACTGTGTGCTTTGTGCCCCTCCCTGCCCAGCCTCAGCAGGAGTTCCCCCTGCTCCTAGACCACTCCCTTACTGAGTCCTGTAGAGGTTCCAGCACACACAGTGCCTCCCTTCTCAAGTCCCCAGCCCCAGCGCCTTCTCAGGTCAGTCGGGAGATTACATCACTTGCTACCTATGTGGAGATGGAGGTCTGTTGCCCAGCACTGCCTTGCTTTCTTTCCCTCCTGTCCCACTGCATTTAATCACTGTGATAAGAGAGGAAACAAAGAGGGAATGTCATTGGTCTCATTCCTCTGAATCTTGACCACAAAACTATCTTGAATTGCCTCCGTGTCCCCACCCAATATCACCTCTTGCACTGCTACCTGTGCCTGAGTGCACATCAGTCAAAAGCCAGGAGCCACTGCCCAACCATGGCCCAGGCACAGACTCTTATCTCTAGCCTAGAGAAGAGGTGTGTTTCTTTCTAATCATCTGGTGTGTATCCAAGGAAACCACAAACTGAACATCATTTTTGTATGTGGAATTAGAAATATTTGTATAGACATACATTCTTTGGTTTTTATTTTTTATCCTCCCTAAAATAAATAGCGGATGTTCTCAACATGGTTTATTAACTCCAGTCGTAAGATTGTATAATCAATTGAAACCATAAATGGCAGACAGAAGAACAGCAACAGTGAAAACCAAGATTAATTCTAATAAATTCATTACAATGGCTGGAATCAAGTGTGCTTTAAGCTCACTGTAAAGTTTTCAGTGTGTTATGGATTCAGAGGCAGTAGATGACGACTTTTATTACATACTCTTAAGTACTTGGTTTTGGAGGTTGATGGCTTGTTGGAGGGAATGATGCTCAAGGAACATGAGAAAACAATATGATAAATAAAGGGAGAGAAGTAAGACAAAGGAAAAAAGAAAACAAATGTCCAAAATAAGATCAATAGGTAGGGGAGAAGAAAAAATAAGTGGTCATAATTTTATATTCCAAGGACTTCACTAGTAAAAAGAAATCTAATCATGAGGCAAAGGATTTTATTTTTTTCACTATTTCTTTTGGCTCGTGACTTGAGTTTGCTCTGGCTTTCACTGAATACATGGGCCAAGGCAGGTTGAGCTTCTGCCTGACCTGCTGGAATGTTATTCCTGATCTCGTGAAAAGACATGTCTTGGCTTTTGACCCTGTGCCTCTGTATCACTGTGTCCCTGTATCCCTATGCCCTTTGTATTAGTCAGTTCTCACACTGCTAATGAAGATATACCAGAGACTGGGTAGTTTATAAAGGAAAGAAGTTTAATGGACTCACAGTTCCACATGGCTGGTGAGGGCTAACAATCGTGGTGGAAGATGAAGAGCAAAGGGATGTCTTACATGGTGGCAGGCAAGAGAGAGTACAGGGGAATTCCCCTTTATAAAACAATGAGATCTCATGAGACTTATTCATTACCAGGAGAACAGTATGGGGGAAACCACTCCCATGATGCAGTTATCTCCACTTGGCCCTACCCTTGACACACGGGGATTATTACAAATCAAGGTGAGATTTGGGTGGGGACACAGCCAGACCATGTCACTTCTGTATCCCTGTGTCCCTATATTCCTGTATCCCTGGCTGAATGGGTCAAACTAATGATCAGCCCACAGATATGCATTTGCCTCTGCTGAAAATAGAAAGGAATGTAAATGAAGTCTTTTTCTTCATGGGGCTCAATAACTAGATGAAGAGAGAAAGCCTGTGGGAAAAGACAAATAGAACCTTCAGGCTCTATGCAGTGAGTGCCCAAGAGGTGATTGTAAAAATGACAGTGCAGCCCTGCAGATGAGCAGAAGCTCCTGGTGGGAACTTTCATGCAAGCTATGCAGAGGAGAGAGCATAGGATTTGGGGTCGGGACTCATAGATTCAAATCATGGTCCTGCCACTTTCCTGCTATACGACCTTGGCCATGTTATTTTACCCCCATGAAGTCTGAGTTTTCAGATGTGTAAAATAGTACCACTAATGCATACTTTTTAAGAATTTTATTTATTATTTATTTATTTATTTATTTATTTATTTATTTATTGAGATGGAGTCTCACTCTGTCGCCAGGCTGGAGTACAGTGGTATGATCTCGGCTCACTGCAACCTCTGCCTCCTGGGTTCAAACGATTTTCCTGCCTCAGCCTCCCGAGTAGCTGGAACTATAGGCACGTACCACCATGTCCAGCTAATTTTTGTATTTTTAGTAGAGATGGGGTTTCACCATGTTGGCCAGAATGGTCTCGATCTCTTAACCTCGTGATCCGCCCACCTTGGCCTCCCAAAGTGCTGGGATTACAGGTGTGAGCCACTGTGCCCAGTCTAATGTGTACTTTTAAAAGCACTCTTCAAATACTTTGTCTTGTTTAATTTTCTTGGCAGTTCTGTAAAGTGTGAAGCACTGAACAAAGTTAACCCTCATTATTATATTGGAACCCAGGGTTCTCAGAGGAGACTCCTCAAGGAGATAGGGCTTTCCTGCCTTGTGCCCATATAAAGTTGTGGATCCCAAGGGAGACAAGCATTTTCATCAGATTGGGAGAGGCAAGAAAAGGTCACTGGCAGTCTAGATTCTTCTGGAGTTCACTGGCATCTTGTTTCACTTCAGTTCTCCCCTAATCTTTCCAGATGTGCAGATGTATAGCCAAAGTGGATGAGCCAAAATGAATTCAAGGCTAAGCAGGTCAGCTGACTCAGCCCATGGGAAGCATGCTCATCCCAAAGCAAAGGTCTCTGGCAGAAATTTCTCTGCACTTATTTACCCTGCTGTCTTGACATTGGGGTGCAGAGTGTAATTCAAAAACTCCAAGGCATGAGTCCAACTCATAAAGCCAGGGAGCTGTTAGAGGTGCACATGGGAGATCTTAGCAAGAGAAAATATATGTTTTAAACCCTAGAAAGAAGAAAGTAAATGCCTCTCATTTACTTTGAACAAATAACGTGGCCAAGGTCACATAGCAGGAAAGTGGCAAGAGGTCTGTCCCGTTTTCACCATTCAATCCTGACCATATTGTCCTGGAGGCCTCGGGGCAGGATGTAATAAAGAAACATCCAATTTTGACAGAATGGGTAAATGGGATTGTGGGATTTGTAGTGAGCTGATCTGTCTTCATTTTTATAATTATCAATATCATTTCAATGACCATGATGTTGATATGGAAAATGATGAGGATCATAGTACAGAAAGAACATGAATGTTAGCTGATGTCTGTTGACTGTTTCCTGGGTTCCAGACACTGTGCTAAGTACTGAACAAAGATTATAGAATTTAATTCTCTAGTGACCTTTTGAGATAGGTGACGTGATTGTCAGTTTTTCACAAATGAGGAAGCCAATATTCAGAAAGATAAAGTGCTGAAGTTTATGCAGTAAGAAATAGTAGAAGCAGAATTCAAACTGGGGCAATTGAACACCAATGTTCAAGCTCTTAATTACTCTTTCTAGAACCCCCTGACTGACTGATTCCTCCCTCACCACAGCCAACTTTTGCATCCCCCATTTCTGGAGAGCATCTCCCCAAAGGTCCCATAGTGATCCTCCTCCCAAAGAGTGTGAATGAGGGTTTTGAAACTGCCAGAGCTCTGGCCCAGAGCTTGGACTTTTGATGCGAATGACAGAGAAACCAAGAGGTTGATTTCCTCAGCCTTCATGAGAGCTCATCCTCAGCTCTCTAAAGCTGATCAGAAGGAGAGTGGGACCTATGAAAACAGCAGGAGATGGGAGGGCTTGAATTCCTAATGCTGCACCTATCACAGGTCATCGGGCCATGGTCCTCTGCACCCCAGCACCCCCAACACTGATCCTGAAGGTCTCCACAATCTTCATCTGCTTCTCTCCTTTCACTTTCTCTACACTCTCATTGATAGCCTTGGATTTTTCTATCCCTCCAGTATTCCCATTCCCATGATAGCCATTTAAGGAGAGGGCACTTCCTAGTCACCATAAGGAATATTTGGGAATGTTCTGCTCCTTGAGAGTGCATCAGAATAGGTCTGGAAATGAAACACACCAACAAAGTCAACTGAGGAGAGTCCCAGCAAAGCGGCTGTTTACGAAGTTGTGGAAGGTTTAGGGGAATGCAATATGGGATGGTGAAGCAACCCAGAGCTAGGAACAGTGGGGCACTCTTACCACATCAAGGTTTGAAGGAACTTGGGTTTCTGGAACCCAGACATAGCAGCAGCAGTTGTGATAGAGGAGGTCCTGGCAGGAGCCATGGCTTTCAGTTGAGAAGGTGGTCACTGCCAACCCACGACTCAGCTGGAAGGTAACCAGAGAATAAATTCCCCAAACTCTTTCTCTTCCTTTCCTGTGCTCTCTTATTGGTGAACCCAACCAAAGCCAGATGCAATGGAGACTAATGGGGCATTTCCATATAGCTCAGCCTCCTGGGAAACATGTACTATAGAAGAGGGTGGAGAGCGGATGTAGAGAGGCAAAAAACTTAAACAATGGCACCGATGTTTGCATTTCTTCCTGATGTAAAGACCTCATCCCACTTTTCTGTACATCTTACTTCAATGTGTAAAAAGGTCTATAGGCTCTTTCTCTAGGTTCAATAAAAGATGAACTAGGAAACATGCCACATTTGAACTTCCTCACAGCTTGGCCCCTGCAAGGCTGTCCCCGTCTAAGAACTAAGTGCCCTGGGTATTCAGTGCTGTGTTGTCTGGGAACTTCGCAGCCCTGTCAACATGGTTTTTTTTTTTTTTTAATAATTATTTTTTTTATTATACTTTAACTTCTAGGGTACACGTGTACAACGTGCAGGTTTGTTACATATGTATATATGGGCCATGTTGGTGTGCTGCAGCCATTAACTCGTCATTTACATTAGGTATATCTCCTAATGCTATCTCTCCCCTCTCCCACCACCCCATGACAAGCCCCGGTGTGTGATGTTCCCCACCCTGTGTCCAAGTGTTCTCATTGTTCAATTCCCACCTATGAGTGAGAACATGCGGTGTTTGGTTTTCTATCCTCGTGATAGTTTGCTCAGAATGATGGTTTCCCTACGGAGGACATAACCTCATCCATTGGCCCCTCCTCAGAAAGGTGGAAAAGCAGAACCCTTTAAACTGCTCCAGGTTTCCTGGAGATCCTTGCCTAAAAAAAAAAAGGCCCTTTTTTTTGGGTGGGGGGGACACCAGTGCCATGACTCCTTTAAGAATGTGATTCTAGCAAGAGACTGAACTCTATTCTTTTTCTTCCTCCACCCTCTCTTAAGAGGCAAATTGAGTCACACCATCTCAGTCAACCCACACTGTCCTTCTTTAGCTTCTCTGGTTAAGAGCATAAATCCCTTCCCTATTCTGAGTGTGGTTCATCGACCTACAGCATCAGCATCACCTGGGAGTCTGTTAGAAATGCAAAATCTTAGGCTCCAGCCCACATCCCTGAGCCAAATCTGCCTTTTGCAAGATCCCCAGGTGATATGCATGTACATTAATTTTAAGAGGATTGATGTAGCCTGTATGCCGTGGTAAGAGGCATGCAATGTCATGTTGAATTTCTTTCTTTAGAATTTATAGTAGCAGCCAGGACCAGTGGCTCACGCCTGTAATCCCAGCATTCTGGGAGGCTGAGCCTGGTGCATCACTTGAGGTCAGGAGTTGGAGATCAGCCTGGCCAACATGGCAAAACCCCACCTCTACCAAAAAATACAAAAATTATCTGGGTGTGGTGGTATGCCCCCATAGTCCCAGCTACTCAGGAGGCTGAGGTGGGACAATAGCTTGAACCTGGGAGGCGGAGGTTGCAGTGAGCCAAGATCACACCACTGCATTCCAGCCTGGGTGACAGTGACAAAGTGAGTCCCTGTCTCAAAAAAAAAAAAAAAAAAAAATAGAATTTATAGTAGCCACAAAAGCTTTTTTGAGTAATTGAAGAAATTCTTAAGTTATTATGTGCTTTGAAATTTAGTATTGTATTTGTTGAATAGTTTATATCTTTCAAAAAGCTTTTATAACTCATTGGAGTCTCATCATAACTCCATGAAATACATAAGGTAGATAATATAAGCCACATTTTCCACGTGAGGATCTGAGGCATGATTAAGTAAAATCAATCCTCTGCTAGGTGGAATGGATTTGAGACCAGACACTAGGGCTCAGAACTCATTTTAAAGCTTTTGTAGCTGCTATCAATTCTGAAGAAAGTCAACATGGCATAGTATGCCTCTTACCATGGCATACGGGCTGCATCAATCCTCCTAAAACTAATGTACATGCAAACCACCTGAGGGTCTTGCAAAAGGCAGATTTGACTCAGGGATGTGGGCTGGAACCTAAGATTTTGCATTTCTAGTAGACTCCCAGATGATGCTGATGCTGTAGCTCCCTCCCTCCCCCAGCTTTAACCTCATCAGTATTTCTGAACACTTGATCCACACCCAGTCTGCCTCAAAAGCAGTTGTGGTGGAAAATACTTGTGAAATAAGTAGATTGTTGTGCTCCATACCAAGACATAATGGATTTCTTATGGTCTCTAAATGTGAGAATCATGTTTTTGTATTGGTTCAAATGTTCTGATTTAAAAGTATGGGATGAGGGAATTTTAGGTTCACTGGGTTCACATCAGTGGGACTTAAACCTATGGAAGACTTTGCAGCAGAATAGGAAGATTTTTCTCGAGCCTACCCAACAGTTGAAAAACGATCAGAAGGGCTTGGAAAGGAGCAAAGGAGGATTGATGACGATTGCAAAGACTGAGCATCCCCAGGCGTGACAACAAAAAGGAAAGCAACCAGCTATGGAGAGAGAACTGGTGTTGATGATATTATGAAAGTTGGGATATAAACAAGAATGAGGAACAGGGGAATGAGAAAGTGGCTGTATGGGGAAACCGAATGAGAGAGAAGCACAGAAAAAAGAAGAAAGGAAAAAAGAAAAAAAGAAAGAAAGGAAGAGTGGGAGGAGAGAGAGATGGAGAGTGAGAGAAAGGGAGGCAGGTAGGTAGGCAGGAGAAGAGTGAGGAAGAAAGCAAAGGAGTTGAGACTGGGAATGAACAGAAGGAAACCTGTACATGCTGTGATATGAGCTTTCTGTGTTCCCTGATCCAGGGTCCTGAGATCTTGGGGTACTTGCCACTGCATTGTAAGTTTCTGAGGATGAAGCTGGCACATAAATGCATCTGTAAAGCTGTAACTCCTGGACATTGTCCCTGAAATTTTACTGATGTCTAGATACTAGGTATGAGATTAAATGGGTTCACATTTTGTGTTTTACTGAGTCACCAATTACAACAAAACTTGCTCATACACTTATGCCTATCTTTAAAAATAATTTATTTTAATAAAATAATAATAAGGAAGAAAAAAAATGAAAAAGACCCAGATTTTAAAAAGCAAAAATATCTTTATTTGCAGACAAAATCATGTATGTAGAAAATCCTAAGGAATCTACAAATTAGCTACTAGAACTAATAAGAACATTTAATGATGTCTCAGGATACAGGGTCAATATTTAAAAATTATTATATTTCAACTTACAAGTGATGAATGTTTGGATAATGGGATTTAAATAATCCATTTACAACAACATCCAAAATATAAAATATCTAGCAACAGACTTTATGAAAACATACAATGAAAATTAAAGCACATTGTTGGGAAAAATAAAAAAAGAACAAAATCCATAAAAAGACATTGTATTCATTGAATGGAACACTTAGTGTTTTTTTTTTTTTTTTTTTTGTTTTTTTTTTTGAGACGGAGTCTCGCTCTGTCGCCCAGGCTGGAGTGCAGTGGCGCCATCTCGGCTCACTGCAAGCTCCGCCTCCCAGGTTCACGCCATTCTCCTGCCTCAGCCTCCCGAGTAGCTGGGACTACAGGCGCCCACAACCGCGCCCGGCTAATTTTTTGTATTTTTAGTAGAGACGGGGTTTCACCGTGGTCTCGATCTCCTGACCTTGTGATCCGCCCGCCTCGGCCTCCCAAAGTGCTGGGATTACAGGCGTGAGCCACCGCGCCCGGCCTCACTTAGTGTTTTTAAGATGCCAGTTCTTATCAAATTTATGTGTAGACTCAATTCAATCCCAATCAACATTCCAATGGAAAAGCAAAGTATAATACCTAGAATAACCAAAACAATGTTTAAGAAGTAGAATAAAATTGGAGAATTTATGCTATCTCATTTTAAAAGACTTACATTAAGCTACAGTACTCAAGTCAGTGTGGCATTGACCCAAGAATAGACATATAGACCAGTGGAATAGAATAATAGGTGAATTCAGAAATATATATATATTCCCCACAGAAATAGTTGATTTTCAAACAAAATGCTAGGGGCTAATGTAATAAAACAGAGAAAAAATGGGATGGGGAAATTTTAGGTTCATTGGGTTCACATCAGTGGGACTTAAAACTGCAATTACTTTTGCACTAACCTAATATTTTCAACAAATGACACTGACTTTATTGCATATAGGACATAAGAAGCAAACACCATAAAAGAAAATTAGTGGCCGGGCACTGTGGCTCACACCTGTAATCCCAGCACTTTGCGAGGCCGAGGTAGGCGGATCATGAGGTCAGGAGATCGAGACCATCCTGGCTAACACAGTGAAACCCCGTCTCTACTTAAAATACAAAAAATTAGACAGGCGTGGTGGCGGGTGCCTGTAGTCCCAGCTACTCAGGAGGCTGAGGCAGGAGAATGGCGTGAACCCGGGAGGCAGAGCTTGCAGTGAGCTGGGATTGCTCCACTGCACTCCAGCCTGGGTGACAGAGTGAGACTCCGTCTCCAAAAAACAAAAAAACAAAGAAAATTAGTTAATTAAAAATTAAAATAGTCTTTTAGAAGAAATAGAAAATAAAAAGGCAACCCACAGACATATATATGTCAAAAACTTGTACTCTGAATTTTCAATTTTACAAATTAATAAGAAGGAAATGGCCAAATTTTAAAAAAAAAAAAAAGGTCAAAAGATTTGAACAAACACCTCACCAAAAAAGATTACAAATGGAAAACAAACATGAAAAGATGCTCAATATCACTTGTCATTAAGGAAATGCAAATTTAGACAGCAATACGATACCACTACACGACTATTAGAATGGCTAAGACCCCAAACACTAACAATACCAATTGCTGACAAAGATGCAGAACAGGAACTCTTATTTATTGCTGGTGGAAATGCAGAGTGCTGCAATAGCTGTGGAAGGGAGTTTATAAACTGAAACATCCTCTTGCAATACAATCAGGCAGTTGTACTGCTAGGTATTTCCCCAACTGATTTGAAAACACGTGTCCACATAAAAACCTTTATGAGCATATTTATAGCAGCTTTACTCATAATTGACAAAAACTAAAACAACAAATGTCCTTCAACAGATGAATGGGTGAACAAATTATGGTACATCTATGTAATGGAACACTACTTAGTGACAAAAAGGAGTGAATATATATGTTAAATATAACACATTATTATCATATACATACATAATCATAGATATGTGTGTATGCACAGGTTAGTATACATACATGTGCTTCCTGGCTCTGTCTGCTGAGAGAGTTTAAAAGCAGTTACACCCAAGAAGCAGTGACCATGCCCAATACCCAGGCCTTGGTTTCTAATACCATTCTCTAAATAGAACCAGACCTCTTTGAAGAAACATCTGATTCTAGGGCTGGGGTAGGCAATATGCAAGAAAAGCCTAGAGCGTCTTATAGTGCCAGAAAATAAGGAAGTATGTAATAAGCAAAATTATGTGGGGACATCAAAGGGACACAAGGACCAACTGAAAGAGCTTCCTGGTTCCAAAGCTGAAACAATTTGAGCAACAAAATATGTAAAGTGCATGATTGTATAACTATGATACAAGATAAATACCTATGAGTCCACATTGATATAAATAAATGATTAAATAAATAAATGAGTAAGCATAGACAATTCTCCTGTGCATATGAATTCCAAAGGATTTATGTGGGAAGTTTCCTCGTGATCAAGGAAGTAGAGTGTAAGTTCCTCACAGTGATTTCCTTCTAAAGGATATAATATGGAAATGAGGAAAAAAATAAAAACTTTGTACTGGAGGAAACTGACAGACATTACCTCAGCCAGATCAACATCAACAATGATAAACCGTGTTAGTAGTACGTACCCTTGAAATGATGGGAAAAGAATAGCACTTATACCTCTGTGATCTTCCTTCCCCAAACGCATAACCCATTCTCTCAAACAATGAGAAAAAACAATCAGACAAACTGTAGCTAAAGAACATGCTACCAAATACCTGACCATTACTCTTCAAAATTGTCAAGGTCATCTATAAAGAAAGTCTGAGAAACTTTCATAGACTAGAGGACCCTAAAGACACGTGGTGTCTGAATGTAATGTAGTATCTGGGATGAGATTCCAGAACAACAACAACAATAACAAAGACAAGTAAAAACAAAGGATATTCACATAAAGTATGACCTGTAGTTAATAATAATGTAGCAATATTGTTTTATTGATTGTGACAAATTTACCGTATTAGTGTAAGATGTTAACAATAGGAGAAACTGGCTGTGGGGTATATCGGAACTCTTTGTACTATCTGTGAAGCTGTTTTATAAATCTAAAACCATCCTAAAACCAAAAAGTTGGCTGGGCGCAGTGACTCACGCCTGTAATCCCAGCACTTTGGGAGGCTGAAGGGGGAAGATCAACTGAGGTTGGAGGTTGGAGATCAGCCTGGCCAACATGGTGAAACCCCGTCTCTATTAAAAATACAAAAATTAGCCATGTGTGGTGGTGCACTTCTATAGCCCCAGCTACTTGCGAAGCTGAGGTAGGAGACTAGCTTGAACTCCGGAGGTGGAGGCTGCAGTGAGCCAAGATTGTGCCACTGCACTCCAGTCTGGGGAGCAGAGCAAGACCCTGTCTCAAAAAAAAAAAAAAAAAAAAGTTTGTTTTAAAATACAAGAATGGCCACATGAAGATGCTCAACATCACTAGGCATCAGGAAAATACAAATTAAATCTACAATGAGACACCACAACATAGCTAACATAAAATAGTACAACCACTGTAAAAGAATAATTTGATACTTTCTTATGAAGTTAAACCTACCCAATGTCCCTGTAATTCCACTCTTATGTGTTTACCCAAGAGAAATGAAACACATCCACATGAAGGACTTTATATGAATGTTCATATAAACCTTATTCATAGTAACCTCAAACTAGAAAGAACACAAATGTCTAACAACAGCTGAAAGGATCTATAAACTATTGTATATCCATACAATGGAATACTACTTAGCAATACAGAGGAACAAAGTACTGATATTTGCAACAATATGGATGAATTTCAAAATCATTATGTAAGCATAAGAAGTCAGACATGAAAGTATACATACTGCAATAACTCTATTGATGTGAAATTCTAGAAAAGGCAAAAATAATCTACAGAATATGGTGGTATTATACACACACACATACACGTCCACATGTTTATCAATAAAAATATCAGTTTGTACACCTAAATATGTGCATCTAATTGTATATAAGTTATACCTCCTTCAAAGTTGATTTGAAATTTTGAAATAGGGTCCTCTTTTTAAGGAAGGAATTCTTGATTTAAGAGATTTAGAGAGTTAACATGTCTGACTAGAATTAGGCCATCTCCTGAAAGTACAATGTATGATTTTTATACTTTGCGTGTATATTGTATTGTTCTTCTTACATGGAACTCTCTCCCCTCTTCTCTCCACATATCTGAGTCCTATCTTTTCCATGCTCCTTTCTTCACCCCCCCCCCCCATGTACTGCTGTGTCCTCATTTCTCTGAACTCATATGGCAAGGGTATCGGAAGAGAGTGGTCTGAAGTTGTCATTCCTTCACACACGTTCATCGAACACCTGTTATAGGCCTGGCACTCTCTAAGGTGTTGGGGAATCCAAGAAGCACAAGAACCTGCACCCCCTGCAGTTAAAGAGCTCACAGTCTAGAAAGAGGCAGCCATGTTTAATGCGATATAAGTTGTCTCCTGCAAGAAGTAGATAAAGTAGCAAGGAACCCTCTCTGCCTAGGGATGTGTTTATAACTTTGCATTTTGACGAGTATTTGAGCTAGATCTCATGGATAAGAAGAGGTTGGGACCAGGTGCAGTGGTTCACATCTGTAATCCCACCACTTTGGGAGGCTGAGGCTGGTGGAAGGCTGGAGGTCAAGAGTTCAAGAACAGCCTGGCCAACATAGTGAAACCCCATCTCTACTAAAGTACAAAATTAGCTGGACGTGGTGGTGGGTGCCTGTAATCCCAGCTACTCAGGAGGCTGAGACAGGAGAATGGCTTGGAGGCAGAGGTTGCAGTGAGCCAGGATCGCGCCATTGCACTCCAGCCTGAGTAACAGAGGAACAGTCGGTCTTAGAAAAAAAAAAAGAGAAGAAGAGGATGGTTTTGGAGAGAAGACACTCCTGGGCAGAGTAGACAACATGGGTCAAGGCCCAGAGCCTGGCTACAAAAGACAGTGTGGGCTGGTGGGTGGAGAATAGCAGGAGATGAGGCTAGAGAGCAAAGTTGGGGTCAGATTGTGTAGGGCTGTGTTAAAGAGTTGAGGATTACATGAGATAATGGAAGTGAAGAAAGTGCTTAATTTTCTTAAGGGGGTCGTGCAGAGGAAGTGTCCCAGAAATAGGATCATTCTCATTATTATCATTACTGTATTGCTGTTATTATTCAACAAATACTTTCAAGACTACTTTGACTTGTGTATGGGTTGAGGAAAATACTCCCCAGGCAGAAAGATAAAACTTATTTTCCACGCCTCTTGAGAAAAGAAGGAGCAATCCCCAGATGTAGGGAGGAGGGGAGCCCTGCTGGCTTTTAGTCAGCCTCACACAGGACAGGAGAGGTAGAGATTCCACAGAGAACAAGAATCATGTCCGGACTTCACAGACAGGGACACTCAAAGGTTGGATGATGCTCTATTGCAGCATCTACCTGCAGGGGCCTCACTCCACTTCTCACTTACGATTGTCTCTGCTGTTAGGGAGCCCTTGAAAGCCAGGTGTTTTGTCTCCTTCCCAAAGCCTCATAAGATAGATGGAGCCATGAGGGAGGTGGGGGCAGGGAAGGGGAGTTCCTATCTCTTCTTTCCCCCACTTCCTTGTGCTCTCCACCTCTCTCTCCTCTTTCTTCCCAAACAGATGGCAGGCATGTTAAGACCATGAATTCCATCGAAAGCAAGCAGGTTCCTTAGGGCACTGGTTGGTTAAGTGTAAGAGGCCTCATCCGCTTGCACCAGCAGCAGAAAGAAACTGCAGGAAGAGTCTCTTATGGGCATGAGAAGCTAAAGGAGGCTGGTGGCTTTCTAGCTAACTGCACGAGGCCTGCAAGTTCTACAGATGTCCTTTGAGGACCAGAGCAGCCTCCTTTCCTCCCACACTCTCCAGACATGGGAGGC
Source organism: Macaca thibetana thibetana (assembly GCF_024542745.1). Lineage (NCBI taxonomy): Eukaryota > Metazoa > Chordata > Mammalia > Primates > Cercopithecidae > Macaca > Macaca thibetana. Next base: position 25,672,695 of record NC_065589.1, on the reverse strand, counting down.
AGTAGGAGCTCAAAGTCGCTTCTCAGAAATTGAGCCTTTGGTTCTGCTGTCAACAAAAGGCTGTGAAGCTCAATCCCCCACCCTGGGTAGGAGGAGGGTGAAGGGGTGAAGGGGTCTGGTGAAGGAAGGGGGAAACAAACTTTTCACTTTTAAAGAGATGTGACCTGGCAAAACATAGAGAAGATACTTTGGGTTCTGAGGAACATGCGAGAAGTCGAGAGTCACTGCCAAGGGGTTTTGTTGCAGCCCTATACTCCAGCAATGGGAAGGGCTGTGGTCAGGAAATAAAGCAGCAGGTGTGGCCCATGTGGAATTGTCAGGCAAGATTTACCTGCGGTGGCCTGTGCCGCACAGCCTGGCCCACCTTCCGGCCACCTCTGCTTTCCTTCTTATGACCTCCTAGAAAGAAAGCTGGACCTTCCGAAAAGTAGCTTGGGAGGCAAATATCATTTACTGAATGCGTGAATGTCTTAGGCCCCAAGCAAGGGTTTAACATGAAAATCTCTTTGAGTTCCCCTAGCATCCTATGAGGTAGACACTATCAATATTCCCCAAGGCTCAAAGAAGTTAAATCACTTATCAGGAAACACAACTATTAAATCAGCCCTGTGTTTGATCCCAGGGATGTTAAATTTGAGGCCTGAGCTCTTTCCATCCTACTGCGAAGTCTCAATTGTGGCATCACTGCAAAAGAAAAACCACCTGAGTGCTGCTATCACATGCAGAGAGAGAGACAAAGAAGAGAAAGGGGATACAGCTAAATGCTGGGCTTTTTGCTCTTGGGGGGGCCATGCCACAGAGTCCACTGTCTGGGGTGGACAGCCTGTGAGCTACAGATTCTCTAACAATACAATCATGGGTCAATGCCTGGGCAGAGAATAGGTTCTCTTTGAAGTTTATTATCTCCAGAAAACTTTTCCAGCTTCCAGTCACTCCTTCACTCCAGTTTTCTTACTTCTGTCTTCATCTTGGCTTACTTTAGTTGGCTTCTGTGCCCATGACTCTCACCCTCAACCAAAGACAGAGAGGCTCCAATGCAGGAGGCAGACAGATTTGGGCTTGAACCCAAGGCCGCTTCCTTGCTATGTGGGCTTTGGCAAGTTATTCTATTGCCTAATTTTTGGGGATTGTATTATGTTATGTTACATGTTATGTTTTGTTACATTATATTGTGTTATATTACTATCTTCTTCATGGTGTTATTATATTATCAAGATTGATGAGATAATGCGTGTCAGATTTCTAGCAGGTTTCTTGGCATATTGCAACCACCAATACACTGAACATACACTGTCTATGTAACTTTCTCAGACTCAGAGATTTTTGTCTCTTTTATCTCCCACAACTCCTTTCATTTCAAAATGTCACTTGTGTGACATTTTCAAAATGTCACTTCCAGAATTTTTTCCCAGAAGAATCCAGTCCATTAAATAAGAATGTTTTTTCACTAAAATTTTCTTTCTGCATACTCTTTGATTGCATGATGTTCGTCTGTCTCCCCTACTACAACCTCCAGCAGAGAGAAGAGTGCTGAGCTAGTAGTGAGAAGGGTGGGACTTTCATTTCCCCTTTATTCCCCCTGTAGCTTTTTGCTAAGGGCTAACTGATTTTAGTTAAAAAAAAAATTTTTTTTTGAAGCTGCCTTGCATCCTGGTCAGACTTCACCTTTTTGCACCTTAGTATTCTCAGCTAGAAAATGGAAATAATAAGTCCTCCCCCACTCACTTTACAGGGTCGTCATAAAAACTCAATAAGATATATTGTTTAAAATATTTAAAAACCTTGGAATGCTTCATGAATATAAGGCATTGTTATTCAAATACAGAGCTTCTTAAGAGCTTTACTTTTCAGCTCTGTGATCAGTTAACTTTTGATGTGGAGCAGGCAACCACAAATTCTCAGCGGCATGCGACAATAAACATTTATTTCTCACACATCTGTGTTGCTGAGCTGATGCAGGCTGGGCTTGCTTCTCCATCTGGGGGTGGCGTAGTCTGGCTGACCGTGTTGGGCCTGGCTGGGTTAGTGTGGCTCCGCATGTTTCTCATCCTCTTCCCAGGATTAGTGGGCAGCCCAAGGATGTCTTTCTTCAAAACGAAGCTGGATACATAAGAAAGCAAGCAAAAACATACATGGCTTCTTGAAGCCTAGGCTTGAAATTGGTATGCCATTGCTTTTATTGGCCAAGCAAGTCACATGGCTGATATCAGGGATGGGCTTATGCATCATGTACTGTGAGAGGAGTTTTCTAAGTATGATGAGGGCACAGATACAGGGAGGGGTGACCATTACGAACATTAATGCAAATCCGCCACACCGTGTTTCTTGATCTGCCAGGACAGGGTTCTCTGGAAGCCAGCAGAGGGTCAGTGCTTCCAAAGAAGGATGCTGGGCTCAGGTAGAGAGACAGAGTTCATCACTTCTATCATGACTGATTGGCTCTAACGCCCAATGACAAAACTCTTTACTTCCGTAAAGGGTTAGATAGTGAAGAAGATGAAATGGCTATCATGAAATTCAGTCTGTGCCTTTAGTCCTTCTCATTGTTGTTTTTGTTTGTTTGTTTTGTTTTGTTTTTCTGTATTTTCCTGTAAGGGTTATTACTTTCACAACGGTGGAAAAATATTCCTTATATTCTCTCCCCTCTCCTGTCCCAGGATTCCTTTAGATTCCTGTGTGTTCCTGAGGGAGCTAGAAGAGAAATACATACAACATATGACTATGGGACTCTCGTCTGAGCCCATCTCCATTCTCAAGTCACATTCACCCCCACAAAAGCTTTCCTTAGAGCCAATTATGTTCCTTAGGATACCAGATCCCCATAAACAGATTTGAGCCACTGCGGGTTCCTAGCAATGCGATTTTGCTTGGCAGTTTTATTTGTAAATGACTCCAAAGTTCTGAGTAAAATATCCTAGAGCAAGAAATTCTGGGTTAGAAATTTTCAAACCAGAACACTTCTTCAAAGGAAGATGAGTTTGAGAGAGGGGGTGGGGGTGAGGCAGGGATTGATTTTAATGGGCCAGCATCCAGGGCTCCAGATGTTTCTTCAAAAGGAATCTCCCAAATTATTGAGCCCAAGTTACAGAATAAGCAAGAAAGAAAATGGTCTACAGAATCTTTGATTGGGTCCACGTGAATTCATTAAAAGTGGTTGTCAGAGAGATGAGAGGGTTGGGGAGACTTGCACATATGTATATTAACACACACACACACACGTACACAAAGAGCTCGGTATTGGTCTTGTCAAATGCTTTCCTCCCTCCATCCTTCCCCCCGAAATTAAATCCAAGGTCTGGAGTTTTACCCTTTAGGTTATTTACTTAAAAAAAAAAGAAAAACCAAACTGCTGCTTTTCCAAAGAGCATAAAAGAGAGAAAAATATAACAGCAGCTACTGACTTGAATTGAACTTAAAATTTCCCAGGAAGAATCTGCTGAGAGCTGAACTCAGAAACCTGTCAGAAGCTCCCCAGACATGAGAAAATAAACTTCTGTTAAGCTGGCACTGAAGTGCCTGGAAGGGTGCTCGACCCTTAGAACAACTCTTAGCTTTTCAAGGAGTTTCAGGGTTGGAAGAACAACTTTGCCAACTCTACTCTCAACTTGGGACAAAGCATTATACATCTGGAGGAGTCTGATGGTTCAATGCTTTCTTTTCCATCCAAGATTATTCATTCATTCGATAAATACTTAGTGAGGACATACTACCTACCAGGCACTGTGCTAGGTGTTGAGATGTGGTGATCAGGGTGAATGAAACAGACACAGTCATTTTCCTCCTGGAATTTGCACTTTAGTGGAAGTGGGGGAGCACAATTAATTAATTACATTTACTTGAGATAAGTGTAGTTAAAGAAACAAGCAAGATCCAGAGACAGAGAGTAGCAAGGACTTATAGGATGATCAGGGAAGTCTTCTCCATGAAGGTGACATTTAAACTACATAGTGCTGATGTTTTGAAACTGAACCTGAGGATCTCAGAATTTTCCACTTCTCCCTCTGAAACAGAGGAAGTTTTGGTCCACAGGAGAGGCTAAAGGTTGATTCAATCAAAGTCTTTGGAGTTCAGATTAGCCCTCGCAATTAGCTAGAAGTGGGGATGGAAACTTAATTCCCTTGAATTCACACACCTCTGGAAGTATTTATGACTACTTCTGGTTCTGACGGTAAGGTCAAGTGAACCAATTTGGTCTTATGAATATAGTTGTTATCCATATCTCTTGTTGAAAATAGAAGCAGGGTTGAATCAACGTAAAGAGAAAGTTGTTAAACACCATGAGAAACTTCCAAATCAGGTGTGTCATGGACTCTTTCTCTACCTGAGATACAGATGAGTCTGAATAAAATAATTGAGAAGTGGACTTAGATGAAAATGAAAAGATAGTAAAGATGATTTGTCACAAATTATAGGGAACAAAATCCAACACCACACTAAGAAAATAATACACTATGACAAGGTGGGACCTATTACAAGAATGCCAGTTTTGCTCAGTTTTAGAAAGTACATTAGAGTAATATACTACATTAGTATAACTGAGGAAAAATGTGATTGTCTCCAGAGATGATGAAAAAGCCTTTGAACAAACTGAACACCTACTCCTAACAAAAGCACTCAAGAATGTACAAATTAATGGCTGTTTCTTTGGTGAGATAAGAAATATATAGTTTGATCTTAACACCAGTATCTGTGCTAATGAGAAAATATTAGGGGCATATTTATTAAGATTAGAAATAAAGAAAGAATATGCTCTCTCCGCTTTATTTGACATTGTACTGGAGATATTAGCCAATGCAATTAAACAAGGTAAATTAATGAAAGCTGTAAAATTTAGAAACAAATAAGTTAAACTGTCAATATTTGCAGATAATATGATAGTATACATGGAAAATTCAATCAATTATAAAATGAACTCAAGCAATAAAGTATTTTGCTAAATTTAGAAAAGATAAGAGAATTTAAAATTAATACTCAGAAATCAATAGTTCTTATATACAAAACCAAACACCAATTAGAGTATATGATAGGGAAAACCTCATTTAAAATCCAAAGGGGAGAACTTTAAAGCTTCCTTAAAGAAACAAAAGTAGACTTGAACAAACAGAAAGACAACTTTTTTTTTTTTTGCTTAGGCTGTTTTGATATCATAAGGTTGCCATTGTTCTCTTAGCTAATTTATAAATTGACTACAATCCTAATAAAAATATCACATTAAAAATTTTCATAGTGAAATTGATACTAAAGTTATATGGAAAAAATAAATAAGGAAGAATAACTAGGGAAATGTTAGGAAATTAAAAAAGATCTACAATGAAAGATTAACTTTGCGGAAACTTAAAATGCATTCTAAAGTTTCTGTGATTGAACTGGTATGAACCTTGTGCGTAAGTAGAAAGACCAACCAGTGAAATAAAACATAATCTGAGAGAGACCCATACCCATATGAAAATTTAGTATATAATAAAAATGCAAGTTCTAATCAATGATAGTCATTCTTTTAAAGAGATACAATGCAATCCATACCTTAAACCATATAAAAGAATAAACCTCAAATGTATGAAAGGTAGTATATATAGAAAATAAAACCTTATAAATCCACAATTCTAGTTAGAAGAAAATATCATTAATTTCTGACTTGGATCTGACCTGGATCTAACTATAATTTGGAATCCTGTAATAATAATAATAATGATAATAGTAATCAAAATGATGATGAAGAATACAATTTGACTATGTAAAGTTTAGAAACAACAAATTAGAATGGCCAAAAATATTATCAGCAGTAAAGTTCAAAGCCAAGTGACGAACCGGTAGAAAGTGTTTCTATATCCCTATGTCAGAGATAAAAAGTTAATGCCCCCAAAGTATAAAGAATTTTTAAAATTGAGAATAAGGGGAAAACCAAAAACCAATAAAAATGGGCAAAATATATGTTCATATAATTTAAGTGGTCCCTAAATATACAAAAATATTTTCAACTTTCAAATATCCTTAAACATACAAACATATGTTCAAATATGCTTCTTATAATAAGGGATATGAAAATTAAATCTAATGAGATACCATTTTTCACCTATCAGAATGGTAAAAAAAATTTTTTTAACTCTTAATACACCATTGACAAAGCTGTGAGAAGAAATACTCTCAGTGTTAGGAGGAGTGAAAAATAATGCCACTCTTTGGAGAGGAAGTTGCAATGTCTAACACAAATACATATGCGTTTCTCTCTTGAGGTGGCAATCCCTATTCTAGAAGTTTACTCTGAAGCTACACCTCTAACAATATGAACATGAAAATACATGTACACAAAGTTATTCACTACAGCAATGTTTATAATTGCAAAATATTACAAACAACCTAAAATTTCCATACATCCTAGACTGAGTGTGTGATGATACATCCACTCAATAGAGCAGTATGGAGTTGCAAAACAAATGAGGAGGATCTTTATGCTTGCCACAGAGTGATTTTCAGGATATTTTAGTGAGTGGAAAAAACAAAAAGCAAAAGAGTATTTCTGCAATGTATACTACACTACCTTTTGTGTAAAAAAGAATATATACAATGTATGCTATGCTACCTTTTGTAGAAGAGGGAGACAGACGAAAATAGACATATTTACAATATCTGTCTAATTTTGCTGGCAGAAGCACAGGAAGAATAAACCAGAAATGGATACAATTTGTGATCTATAGAGGATGTGGGGAAATGGGATGGTAAGCACAAATGGTGCGCGTAGGGGACGGCACTTCTTTGAATATACCTTTTGTGTCATTTTTAGTTTTGGAACCATGTTGACATTTTACCTACCAAGAAAAATCACTAACCATATCATAAATGAAGAACATTACCACACTGAACTAGGGAAAAAATTTAAAAACTAATACAAGTAACATTTGAACTCAATTCTTTGACTATAGACCATCAGACTAAATACAAAAGGAACCATAAACATATATTAAAATCTAGTTAACAGTTTTTGTCTTCTAACACATAGTGTTAGCAATTCAGAAACCACTTTATGTGAAATGTAGAAATGGGTGAGTGAGCAAATGTATAACTATATTAAGGATAAAGGAAAATGGGTTTCTGACTGTTGAAGAAGACAATTAAAAATTTGTACAGAGGGCCGGGCACAGTGACTCATGCCTGTAATCCCTGCACTTTGGGAGGCTGAGGCGGCTGGATCTCTTGAGGTCAGGAGTTCAAGACCAGCCTCGCCAACATGGTGAAACACCGTCTCTACTAAAAATACAAAAATTCAGCCGGCTGTGGTGGCATGTGCCTGTAATCCCAGCTATTCGGGAGGCTGAGGCAGGAGAATCACTTTAACCCAGGAAGCAGAGGTTGCAGTGAGCCGAGATTGTGCCATTGCACTTCAGCCTAGGTGACAGAGTGAGACTTAGTCTCAAAAAATAAATAAATAAATAAAAAATAATAACGTACAGAGGAAAATCTCGAATGTACCAATAGTAATAGTCTTGGGTCAAAATTGTTGGTATTAGCAAAAACTCATGGTTTTATTAAATATATTAACATTTAATAAATAATATGTATTAATATGTAATTTCATACATATGTACATCTATATGTATATTATATGTATTTCTTTTTTATATATAACATCTGTGTGTGTGTGTGTGCACTCCTCCTGTCCTATAAATAGCTCTGTTCACTGAAGGAAACAATGGCACTTCGATAAAAACGAGCAAATCTAGTCCCAAGACCTTGTTTCTAAATACAATTCCTCAACAAAAAGAATCAATGTTTCTTGAAGAAATGTCTGATGCCATAGGCTGGTTGGAGCAAAGAAGGCCTAAGATGAACCTGAATTACCTTATTGTACCAGAAAAAAAAACTATGAAAAAGTGATGGAGATATATCAAAAAGACTCAGGATCCAGTGTGAGTGGCTCCTATTGAGCAAGTCCTGGAAATTTGAACAACAAAATCAATAACTGTTAGTTACACATTTTAACATGTTTAACAAAATAAGAATCCATGATTCCAGACTGATATAAATTAATGAGTGAATAAATGAATAGGTGATTGAGAAGAAAGGAAAGCTTTTCTTCACAATAGAATGCTAATTAATAAACATAAAAGGAACAATGGAGTTAGGAAAGAGTTAGAACATTACCATTTTGCAGCCATTACAATAATAATTAGTTTAGGTAAGAATCATGAATGGGTGATACATTTATGGAGAATGTTTGATGAGGAACTGGATATTACATAGCCTCACAGCGTTTCTCATAGGTTATTTACTAATTCTAGAGGAAAAATAATAACTTGACAGTAAGAAACATGTTGGACACCACCTTAACCAAACAATTCAAGTTATCATCAATAACAATGTGATAATCTGATGTCATGTGTTCCCCAACAAACAGATGCAAAAGAGCATAGCATCACTTCTGTTATATTCCTGACAAAATTTTGCAACATAAATCTAATCAAAAGGAAGGAAAAGACAGACCCAATTGAAGGAGAGTCACATTAAGTAATTGGTTTGAACTCTTCAAAATGCCAAGGTTATAGAAGTCAAAGGAAAGACTGGGGTAATACTCTTCTAACACTGCAAGTCTCAGCCTAAATCCAAAGGCCTGAGAACCAGGAGTGCAGACATCCAAGAGCAGGAGAGGACAGATGGCCTGGCTCAAGTAGAGAGTCAATTTGCCCTTCCTTCACCTTTTTGTTCTTTCTATTCAGGCCCTAGAGGGATTAAATGATACCCAGCCTTCATTGTGGAAGGTAATCTTCATTACTCAGTCTGCTGATTCAAATGTTAATCTCTTCCAGAAACACCCTCACAGACACACCCAGAAATAATGTTTTAACAGCTAACTGGTCATCCCTTACCTCAGTCAAGTCCATACAAAATTAACCAACACAGAGCCAGAACATGTAATGACTTGGAAATAATTCAGTCATTGTTCAAGGAGTTACCTGGACTCTGTTTTAGGCTGGAAGTAGGAGTGAGATATAAAATGCATACAGTGATCGGGAGGCTAGGAGTACTAAGAACTAGAAAGCTTTAACTCTTTCATGGCAATAACCAAATTCAAGATTGTTACTAGGAATAAAGTGTACAAGAGCAGTGTGTGAATTAAACACATAGTCAGAATTAGACTTTAGAGATATTTGTTGAATTGAGCTGAACCCTATAGCTCCCCATTGTTTATAGAGTGCCTACAACCTGTGGCCACTGCACTAGGCATTCAGGATTCAGAATGTTGAGAGGGCTATGAGAAGTAAGGTGACTAAACATGGAACCAGAGAGAGTTGGCCCAGCCCCTTCATTTACAAATGAGGAAACTGATGCCCACAGTGAGACTGGCCTGGCCCAACATTACACAACCAGTTCATGGCAAAGCAAAGAGAAACACCTGTTTGGGTAATGAGATTTGCCTTTTATGTGCCCTGACCCCATTTTTACCACTAAGGATTGAGGAGGAATTGTAGTACAAAGAGACAAGAGATAGAAAGAATTTGAGCATTGCTGCTGCTATAGATCCTCCATCCAGCAAAGCCTTGAGAGACACAGAGAGGTGAGCAAGAAATGTGAGTCTCTTATTTATTCCTAGTCCCTATGGCTTAACTTGTAGGGGGTAAAGACCAGTGGATCTGAATTTAGACTATTTACCCTCTCATGTATGGGGAACACACACACGTGCACACACACACCAGGCTGGAATTTCTTCAGTTTGTTCCTCCAGGTCTACTCTATACTTCATGAAAGCTGATCTTATGACTTACATCAATGGTTTCCCTTGTCCTCTGGCGTCTATTAGTCTTGGCAAATGGGGAGTCCTAGCAGATCACTGAAGGGAGGACAGAAGTTGTAGTATTTATTCCTGTGATATTCTCTCCTGGTGTGTCACCTTGGGCTGTCTGCGTCCCTTGACAGAAGGTCACCCTCTTGTCAGGCATCACTTTTCACACAGCTCTCTCTGTCTCTGGGTTCCAACACCACTCCCTCTTCTTGACCCTTAACGCCTAGGGGTGATTATAGCTCCAGCTGTTATTAGCACGGAGTACTGCATGATCCCTTATGATTTCACTACACCCAGTAAATAGAACCTTTATTAAGCTTTTCCCAAGTAACCCAATTTCAGTGCACTGTTTTCTGCTTAGACTTTCACTCACATACGTGCATGCACACACAAACACAAACACATACACACACACACGCATATTCATACCCATGTACTCTCTATATACGTGTACGTCAAGTGCTATGGAATTTTTAGGGTTCTTTGAGGACAACTTTCTGGAAGAAGAATAATGGGAGATGTGCTCAGAGGCTGGTGAGAGTCTAATTGACCTGGTTGTGAGCACAATGGGAATGCTTTTCTGAACTTTCCATTTGCCTCCAACTCAGAATAACTGCTTAGTCAGCAACATGTCCCCAATTAACATGACAGATTTTTTGGACCACAGATCGCTTTGGGAATCTTATATAAGCTGTGAAACTTCTCCCTTAAAAAATCTACATATTTAATTCTGTCTGTAATTTTAGGACTTCACATATCCCCAAAGGGCATTCATGATCCATCAGGGTTAAAGACTTGTTTTAAGTAAAGCAAAGATTCGCAGCCTTTGGAATAGTAGACATCTCCAGAGAAAGTCTGGCATCCTTTGGTAACTCATGGCATTTATCACATTAGCTTTGCATGGAACAACCCCCACCCCACAAGTCTGAGCATGTGGTTTGATGCTGCTTCCTTTCCGTTTTCACTCTGCTCTCTTGATTTTGGATTCTATGTATCAAAAAGGTACCTTTTCTAGGGTCATATGTCCACGTCTCAAGCTCTTGTCTTGCACTGGGAATTTGAGGGTGGACTATCAGAGTATAATGGAACAGGCAGGAAAGGATAGCACTAATTAGAGGACTTGATAGGCCTTTTGCTACTGACAAAGATTCTGTCCTCTATCATCCATGAGGTTTGGATTTGCATTTCTAAAAAATAGCTGTGTGTTTTGGACAATAGCCACTTCCTTTTTGCTCTTTTCTGGTCTCTTTCCTAAATGACTTTCCAGGATAGTACAAAATAAGCAATCTATTTACAGGAACAAAACAAAGAACTACACCATTAGCATTAAAATATTTCCAGGGTAGTTTAGGTAACATAGAACTTTGTAACTCAACAGTCTTCTATAATTCATCCCCAATAGCAGGCTATTGCATAACACGTTGTTACCACCCATACCATTTTGTTGAGTAAAGGAATGAATGCACGGATGAATGAGAGGATTCTATTGTCTAAATAAACTTTGGAGGTGACTTAGTCTTCTCTTCCCTCTGATGCTTAGATCGTCTTTATCTCCCAGTTCAACATATATTGCTCAAATGGTTCCTAGGTGCAAGGGATCTTGAAGTTATTAAAATGAAATAGATTTGGACCATGGCCTTAAAAATTTATTATCTACTAGGAGAGATGATATGAAAATCACTATAATACTACAGAGACAGTAAAAAGGAAAAAGAAATGTTTGCACTTAGTAATTATTCCACCATTGTTCCAAAAGTTTCAATTATAGGGAACTAAGTTCCACTACTAATAAAATTCAATATGCATTGTATGCTTACTGCATGCTAAATATATTACATCATTATAATATTTATATTCAGGTGTATACTATGATTGTACGTATTTTACAAGGAAATTGAGGCTCATAGAGGTTAAGGAACTTGCTCAAGGTGACAGAGCGAGTAGGTGGTAGAACAAAGACTTCTATATTCTGACCTAGTCCATATGTAAGCAGATTTATTGCTAGAAATATCTTGATGTTGCATTGAAAACTGCCTCTCCTTATTTTCCATTTGGAACTAATTCCACTCTCCCAAGCCAGAAAGACCAAGCCTTTCATTATTTGAAAAACCAATTAATGAGTTAAATTACATCAAGTTAGTTTAACAGTCAGAAATTCCCTGTTGTAATCATAGTTTAGGCTGCTACCATTTTGTCCCAATCATTGGCCCACACCGAGTTTTGTCTCTGATTCATCGCTTTCTTTCTTCTTGGTTTCATCCTCTGCCCCCAGAGATACTATGCTGAGTATTGATGCTGCAGCAACATATTAATTTTTATGTTTTCTGACTCATTTACCCCAAAGCCGTAGTGCCTCAAATGCCTTTGGGTTTGTGACCATTTTCTCTTTGGTTTCAGTCACTGTTTATCTGGTCGTATCTTTGTTCATTTAACAAATATTTGCTATGAATTCTAAGCCTAGTGGATAGGAAACGCTGCTCTGGTAAGGGGTACATGAAGAAAGACATCATTCCTTCCTCCAAGGAGATTAGTCTTGTTTGGAAGCTGGACAAACAAACAGTTACAATACAATTAAAATAGGGTTAATGAAGAAATATGCCAACTATCAAGGGCAACCAAAGGGTACCCTTTCAGTCTGCCCCAGGGATGCTAGGTAAGTCTTCACAGAGAAGCTGGTATTGGCGCTAAGATCTAATGGAGGACTAGGGGCTTTCTAGACAGACAATGGAGGCAGGACACTTCTGGAAGTGGAATGAAGCCTTGAGGTGTGAGACAGCATGTGATAGAGCATGGAGGGTTCAGGCACTTGGAGGAGTTGGGTATGGGGAGAAATACAGAGCGCCTGTGAGAGCCTGGGGCATGGCTGGAGAGGTAGGCAGGCGCCGGCTTGCAAAGGGCTTTATCTGTCATGCTGAAGGGCTAACTGCTGTTCTGGAGAATTTGCAGAGCCACTGAAGGATTTGAAGCAGCCTAATGTTAGGATTTGCTTCAGGTTTTAGAAAGTTTAGTCTTTTGGCCCAAGGGTGGGGAGGGAATAAAATAAGTGAGAGTGAAGGCATGGGACCAGTTTAAAGACTAGTGAAGCCTGATGAAAAAGAGATGAGAAGTCTAAAGTGGACAAGCAGCCGGATGCAGTGGCTCACACCTGTAATCCCAGTACTTTGGGAGGCCAAGGCAGGCGGATCACCTGAAGTCGGGAGTTCAAGGCCAGCCTGGCCAACATGGTGAAACCCCATCTCCACTAAAAATACAAAATTAGCTGGGCGTGGTGGCAGACACCTGTAATCCCAGCTACTCAGGGGCTGAAGCAGGAGAATCACTTGAATCCAGGAGGCGGAGGTTGCAGTGAGCTGAGATCACACTATTGTACCCCATCCTGGGCAAAAGAGTGAAACTCTGTCTCAAAATAAATAAATAAATAAATAAATAAATAAATAAATAAATAACGTGGACAAGGAAATAGTGATGGGGGTGAGAAAACAATCTGAGAGACATTTGAGAGGTAGTGAGATAAGATTTGGTTACTGATTGAATATGGAGTGTTAGGAGGGAAATTTAGGATAACTCCAAGATTCTCATTTTGGGCAATCACAAAGCTACTGGTTACAGCAAAAGGAGGGGAAGAAAAGTGGTGGTGGGAGGGAGGCACGAGAACTTTGGTGCTGGCCATGTTCAGCTCCACCTCCTGTCTGCAAGTGGTGACACTCAGGAGATATTTATGTCCACAGGAGGAGAGTGGTCTGGGTGGGAGGTTACATGTCCCTCCTTCCATCTCCCGCTCCTTCTTTCTCTACTCCCTCTTTCTTTGCTTGGTACTTCCTTTCTTCTCTTTTTTTTTTTTTCTGCCTTCTTTTGAGAATGAAACCTAAGAATGTTTATATTTAGAGGGAAAAAGTGGAGCTAGAAGTTTAAGACACGGGAAAGGGAAGAAAAATGTCCTAGTGTGAGATCCCAAGGAGGAGGAAGGGACAGGATAAGGTGGGGAGAGGGATGCCTCTTTTGCTCATTGCCTTTATCTGTCTTTGTCTGTCCTGGATTGATTCTCCTATACTTTTCTTCCACTTCATGTCTTCTCCCATATTTCTACACAAGGTACTGTCAAATAAGGGCTGGCACATGTGCATCTTTGCCCGTGTACGCTCGTGTGTGCACAAGCATTGAGGGATGCACAGTTGCACACACCCTGTAGAGCCTCTAGTAGCTCAAGTCACATTTTTTCTCATTTCCAGATTGTAAGCGTTACTGAGGAGCAGATGGGACGTTCTCATAGGAAAAAAGCTGACCTCAGGGAGAAAGATGTGCCCCCCCCCCCAAACCAATGATGTCTACTCCCAATAGGGGACGTCTTTCCCTGGCATGAAGCAACAGGACGGATTTGGTTAGGTGTGGCATCGATGTCCTAATCTCCTATGAGCACACAATGAATGAAGGTGGGGGGCTCTGTTAGCTGGAGGGAATCAGGGGCTGCTCTGCAAAGCATGTGCAAAGAAAATAAATGCAATTGGAGCGCTGTCTACGAATTGTCCTCAGTGGGCACCAAAGAGGCACAGTGGGATGGGGCTCTGACCCAGTTTCCATTTGGCCAGCCGACTGGAAACAGCTAACTCACTGGGCCACTGGGTTCTTTCCAAAGAACAGTGAAGAACAGTGGTTTGGGGTAGGTGGGGGCAGGGGCTGGTGGGGTAAGAATGTCAGAAGCAAATGCAGGCGTGGCTGGTCCAGTAGTTCTAACACCAAAGAAGCCCCTATCTAGAAGAGTGGGACAACTCATCCTAAACATGGGAAGAAGAAACAGGAAATTTCAAAAGATACAACTACTAATTAAATGAAAGCACTCCTTAACCACCCCTTTGATAATTAGATCATCTTCTGCTAGAATGAGAAGGAATATTAGTCTGACTTTGCCCTCCATATGGAGAAACACAGCAAGCAGGCTCTCTGTGCCTGGAGGGTCTGGCCAGGCTTAGTCTGGCATGGGTATTTTGACTCCAGCCTATTTTTTAGGTATCTTCCTGCAGCTGGTCCTCAAGAGGTCTGAACTCTGCCATCTCATTCCTAAAGCCTCTTTAGCAGGTACTCAGGTTCCTGGGTCCAGGGAAGCCTGGGCATTGCTAGAGCACATGGCAACATCCTTCAGGAAACTCAGCTCAGACTGTCTGGAAGGATGTTGGAAAGGCTGAATCCATGCGGCAAGTATTATCTAACCAGCCCCAAGTCATGCTTTCACACTTAGATTTCTACAGGATGTTCATAAATTCTGGAAACAAAGATGTTGCCATTTTTTTATTTTTACACATTGGGAAGTTTCCTTGGCAACATAATATGTATTTGTCTATATTTCCAGGGTTTATGGATGAATTGATGTGGTCAATGGGATTCATTCATTGTGCCAAGCAAACAATATGTTCGAAGTCATATTAAGTGCTGGGTGCCATAGAGGATACAGATGTTCATAATGTAAACTGCCCTCTAGCAGCTTACAGTGTACTACCTAGGAATAATGCTTACACTGCAGTAAACAGCACAAGGCAGAATATGTGTACATCTTTGTACTCAAAGTGTGGTAAAAGTCAAGGTCAAGGTTCTTTTAACCTTCTTGGTGGCAAAAACCCAAATTGAACTTAAACAGAAGGGGAATTATTTATTTAAAACAAAAAGAAATTATTTATTGAAAGCAAACAGGAAATTGATTATTCCTTACAACTCATGAGCTGAAAGACGGAGCTGGGTTCAGATACAGATATATCCAGAGTTGTGATGCTATCAGGATGCTGTCTGGTAATGAAAACAACACACAGCACAGAGCCTGGAGTGGAGGGACAGACCAACTCTCCTCAGATGCCACATCCTCACCCAGCAGACCTTCTCTTCTCCAGCACCCATTCACCAAACCTCCGAGAAGACCCTGGTTGCTCCTGCAAGACTTTCAGCACCAAATGGGAACCAACTCCTCCTCCTTGGACATGGAATACTTGAACTGGCCATTCTGGGACAGGGGCCTGCCCATGTGAATGGAGGAAGGAAGAAGTGAAATCCTTAAACAAAGGGATGCTGGGTCAGCATATCACAAATATCCCTTGCCGTGAGTGCTGTGAGCCAGATCTGATGGGATGGTATTAGTCAATAGGTAGATAGTAGAGGGAAGAGGGGGTGAAGAATGAGGTGGTTCTACAAAAAGAAAGGCAGGGTGCCAGAAGGTGGAATTTGGGCAATAGTGAGTCACAGAATTGATTGTGTCTTGGAGCTCGTGTAAGGGAGCTGAGGTATCTACAGTTGGAGGGGGAAAGTGGGGACCCTTGGGCACATCTAAAGAGTCTGAAGAGTCTGCTCTTGGGTAGGATGTACAGAGCAATTAGAATTATTTAGCAGTGACTTAAAGCCAAGAGAACAAATCTGGCTTCAGAGTGTTAACATGGAAGAAATGAAGAGGCAAATGGAAGAGGCTATTCCAAAGGGAGAGAGTCTGAGCTTGGTGGTACCTGGGAAGAAAGGACACCACAGCCCAGCTGAGCCTGTGTCCAGTTGAACACGTACATTTAATTCTGCTTCTGAGCGGAAATACTGTTATCTCTTATGCGTGTATTCAGCAAAAGATGTTTCCACTAAAAGAATATAGAGCATTGCTTATTTCTAAGGACTGAATTCCGAATGCTTTTGGTCAGGTTCTCTCTGAACAGAGGACCATTGTCCCTGAGCAGAAGTGGTCTTCACACAACTAGCAACCATATAGCGTTTTCTCATTCAAATGGCATTTGGTATTCACCTGCCTGTCCTGGAACAAATGCAAAGTCAGGGTTGTTTCTAGCTCTCCCACAATATTAGAAAAGTGCTGATGGACTGAGCCTGGTTCCATTTTACACCTAACAAAAGGAACTCAGATGAGAGTGTTGGTAACTGGGTTTAAGAAGGGGTCAGAGGTGACTGCTGAAATTTCTGCCAGACCACAACTAAACTTAAAAAAGGAATTCTGTTTAAGAAGCCAATCTTCAACTAAATTGAACATTAGGATGCTCCACTTACAAGCCTCCCATGGGACCCTGGAGTCCAGAAGGGACTGCATACCCTTTGCTCCTGCAGGTAACTCAGGGCTTTGTTCTAGTGTCTCTGACAGGCTTCTAACCTTCTGCAATTCTGTTGCCACAATTTCTGTGGCACCAGGAGAAAATGCATGCATCTAGGCTAGGGTGGTACTCTCATGTGTCTCCAGGAGAGTGTGGCCTGGGTTAGCTTAAGACCAGGAATGTGCTGACAGCTGGGAAGAAAGTCAGAAGAAGGCATGGCATGTGGTTATGGGGCCGGAGGGACCGCTTGGCCGGAGAGGTGGAAGCACTGACGTGAGCTTGCTCTGTATTGCTGGTTCCCAGAGGTGGCCTGATAGGAGAGTGCCAGCTGGTGGCATGCTGTGGGCTCTGGGGAAGGGGCTAGATTGTTGTTGCAGTCCAGAGGGGCTGGGCTAGTGAGGAGCAAAAGAAAACATAAGCTGGGGGGAAACTGCCTAATAGACCAATTAGGAGACAGGGTTGTGCCCTCAGGGATGAGTGGAAGCAGCGGGTGCTAGAAGTAGACAGAGAGTAACTCTCAGCTCTGAACAGTGTCCCACATAGGAGGAAGAACACTGATGTGAGGAGAAGTGGCTTGGAAGGGTGTTGACACCCCATTCCCTACGACAAAGGGTTTGGCAAACTCATCTCATTTGCTACTTGTCCTATAGGTAAGGGTGGACACCAAACCCAAAGAGATTTTTAGGGTTTGGATAAAAATGGAAAACTTTGCCTCTCATTAATCGCTTGGAGAATATAGCATCTCCTTCAAACTGGACTGCTCTCCTTGATCCCTTGTCTTCACCTGAAAACATCTTTCAAGGCCTAACTCATGCCACCTTGGCCAGAGGAACTTTCCTTATCACCTCCATCAATGCTTTTTCTCCCTCCACTAGAATCTTCTGTTTTGGTACTCCTCTTACTCAGCCTCAAGTTAAATTTATGTGTACTGGTTTTAACTCCAATGCCCAGTAAACGTTCTTAATACACGTGATGAAGTAAGTCTCTCCTATCCCGTGGCACCTAGTATAGTGTTTAGTTGCTATACTAGTTATTATTATAATTAGCACTTATTAAGGGTTTACTATGTGCAAAGTGCCATTATTCCATTTATTATTCACAAAAATATTAGGTTAGTTTCTACTATTCTCTAGTTTGTTAGATAACATAATGTAAATCTTTTTTGTTTTCATGGTTGCTAGCAGATTGAAGGAAATAAAATTGTTGTGTGGTAGTAGGGGATGTTGAGTGAGTCTTCCTCATACGTGTTATTTCCTTCCACTAGGATAACACCCTTGGGCTGTCTTCATCAGGGGAGGAGGAGTGACTTCATCTGATAGATTCGGAAGGGAAAATGTTACCCATTCCCTTCTCAGTCCTCTTTCTCTTGGAGCGAGCCCGTCTCTGGGGCACATACATTCTGCCCTGCTCCTGTAGGTCTCGAGTTATCAGGGGAAGGGTCTGCCCTATAAGAGAGCCTGTTCTTATCCAGTGAGGCCTGTCACTGGGAAGATAATTCTGTACAGTTCTGGGATTCAAATTTAGAAAGCCCACTTGCCCCATCATTAAGCCACATTCACCAGCTTTAACAATGACAGAGGTGATACTGAGTTCTCCACCTGCCTTAGGCTTTTCTTCTTATTTCCCCATTGGTTCAGAATTCTGATGGGAAAAGGGGTTCCGTTGGTGGGATGCCTTCCCACCCTCATGTGGCCCTCCATAAGTTCTTCATCCCTCATTACCTTCAATAACTTGGGTGTGGTATGGGCGGAGTGCATGTGCCATATGACCCTCTCCCTTGAGTCTTTGAACCCTATTTCTTACTTGATGACTTTGGACTTCCTTTTCTTTGAGAGTATGAAAGTGGACACCACCGTTCCACCCCTTACCCGCCATCAGGAGAAGTTATTTGGGAAGCAAAGGAAGAGTAAGGTGGAGGGAAGAGTCTAAAAACAGCTCTACACTTAGCTTTGTCCTTGCATTGATGACAAGCGATGTTGGATCCTGAAAGGTGAGGATGGGAGGTGGGAAGACCCAGGAAGTTTCTGGGAAGGCTAAATCCTAAAGACAGTCATTAAAAGCTTCCATAAGGGGCCTCTATCGCTCCACAGGCAAGCAAGATGAGACTATGTTGAAAAGGTCTTAAAGAAGCCAGGGAAGAGGTGAAACATCTCTCCGTGTGCTGAGGACCATACCAGGTCCTTCATTATCATATTCTACACATTGAAAACTAAGGTAAGAGAGCAAGCAACTTGTCCTAAGCTACTCAGGGAGTAGGGAGGAAAGTCTGGATTTGAACCTACTGCTGCCTGACTCCGAAGCCCTGTTCTTTCTCTCACCCTGAAGGATGGATGAGGGTGGGATGCGGCAGTTAAAAGTTTAGGGGTATCTCCAGGGGAAAGATGAGACATACGACAATTGGGTCTAAGGAGCCAGAGAGAGGCCATTGTGTCTGAGCCTGGAGAGCTAAGCTTCTTAGAGACAGAGGATTGGGTGAGATGACTTCTGGCTGACTCTGCCTCCTTGAGCTCTTTAGGATCCCCTGCAAAATCTGCCAAAATGATGCTCATTGGAAACAGAGAGAGCACATTCAAGTAAGTATTTGTGCCACACTCTGATTGTTCCAATGACGTCAAGTCTGGGATGGCAATAGCAGTGGTTCCATTTCTTTTCTTCAGGACGTGGATTCTTGCTCCAGGGTCTTCCACCTCCCTCCTCATTTTCTTCCACTCCCACTGCAAGCTCCTTCCTTAGAAGAGCTGGGGCAGGGAGTTGGGGTGGAGGTTGTGTGTGCACTTGTGCACATGCATGCCTGTCTCTTATGTGCTGCTGAGTCAGGAATGGGCAGGAAGAAGAGGCTTGGACAGCAAGGCAGCCCTGGGAAATCTGGTGATGAACTTGAAATGGGAGAGGGTCTATCGTGCATTTGCACTGACTCTGTGCAGGAAGGGTGGGGGCAGGCCAAGGAGGACTGGCTTGGCTGAGACACGAGATGTCTCGGGGGAGGGTTTGGCTGAGGCAGTGGAAGAATGCTTGTCGGGAACTGGCCTGCCTGGAATTGTAACCTCCCCTGCTGTCTCTGCATCAGACTCAGGGTACAGCCGTATGCCGCTTAGCTGGTAGATTCCTTTCCTAGCTGGGGACACAGTGAACAGGGACAGTGGGGAAGAGCATCAGACTCAGAGAGAACTTGACATCAAGTCCTGCTTGGAATCCCATTTGGGTTTGTAATTTGTTGAAGGCAGACATTGACATAAATTAATCTCTTAGTTTTCCGATCCCTTCAATAAGGAGTACAACACCTATCACACAAGGCTACAAGAATAAAAGAGGTAACTTGTGCAAAGGCAGGGCCCCTGCTTGGCACATCTTAGATCCTAGATGAATGCTGAACAAGGCAGCATGGTGTGGTGGTGAAGGGTTATAGCCAGACTGACTGACTGGTCCTTTGTTTGAAATTTTGGTATTTTGTTCATCGTGGATTTTTTGCTTTGATTTTTACTTATTTATTTATTTATGTATTTATTTATTTATTGAGAGACAGAGTTTTGCTCTTGTTGCCCAGGCTGGAGTGCAATGGCGTGATCTTGGCTCACTGCAACCTCCCCCTCCCAGGTTCAAGCGATTCTCCTGCCTCAGCCTCCCGAGTAGCTGGGATTACAGGCATGTGCCACCACGCCCGGCTAATTTTGTATTTTTAGTAGAGGCAGGGTTTCTCCATGTTGGTCAGGCTGGTCTCGAACTCCCAACCTCAGATGATCCACCTGCCTCAGCCTCCCAAAGTGCTGGGATTACAGGTATGAGTCACCATGCCTGGCCAATTTTTTTTTTTTTTTAAATATGGCATTAAAATGGTATTTATCTTGACTACTGAGTTTTTGGTTAACCCCTTACATTTTGTGCCCAAGACGTCTCGCTCATGTTACCCTAGGCCCAGCATGGCTGGCCTTGTCTCTCAAATTCAAAGTTTTAAATTTTTCATTCCTCGAGCTTCTCACTTGTAAAATGGAAATAATAATAGCATCTCCCCTGTAGGCTTGTGCTGAGAGTGAAATGTGTTACTACACGTGCCTCACCTTCATTTTCAACAAGACCTAGTGCCAGTAAGTGCTCATTAATGTCACCCATTATTCTTGGCATTGCTGTTGTTATTAGTGTCAGCCATCATTCTCTCAGCCAAGAGATCCTTCCAGAAGAGAAGTTCTCCATGGAGGGGGATGGGAGATGAGCTGAACCCTGGAAACAGAAATGGATCAGATCAGGGAACCTTAGTGCCCTGAAGCCAGGGCAGAGGTGCATGGGGGCTACTACAAAACCCAGGGCCAAGCATGCAGGCGAGAGGCAGCCTTGCCAAGCCCTTGCATAAAATGCTTGCAGTGCAACTCCTCTCTGGAGACGCCACGAATTGCCCCGACAGCTTTTCCTTTTGGGGCTTGTTTAACATTTCAAACAAAAATAAAATAAATAACTGCAGTGTTTATGGAAACCTAAGACAGAAATGAAGACGACTTAGGAGAAAGTTAAGTGGAAGTGGGCCAGGAGGGGGTTTAGAAGATGCCCCTTTCCTTAGTGTTAGCAGTTTTGTGCTTCAGTTTGTCAGCTCTTCCTACTGCTCTCCCCTAGCAACTCCTCTGCCAGTGTGCACGAATGCATGTGTGCACATGTGTATGTGAATGCATGTACACACACACGACACACACACACACACTCATCCCAAGAGGCACACATTTCAGACACCATCTCACACACATTTCTCTCTTGCTGGAAATGTGTCCACCCACTTTCTCCTTTATCTTCTTGACTGTGTTTTTTTTTTTTTTTTTTTTTTTTTTTTGGACAAAGAATCTAATTAACTCATTCTGGCCAGATGGTGTACATTACTTTAACTCCTTCACTCCTGTGAAAATTTTTGGCCTCAACCTTCACTCTGAATAGACAAAGCCAAACTCGTTTTATGTGGATAGGCCATTTCCAAGTCAAAGTTCCATGGCAGGAAGTGGGAGAGTGGGCAGAGGGAGCAGGTCCTTACAACCAAAGACTTGTATAATGCTTTGCCTGGATTTGCCTATCAGTATGTTAAATATATGCGGACTATTTTATTCTTCCACCTTTTATTTTGGTATCTTCTTCTTTGTCTATCCAGTCTCACTTTGCCAGACTCCATTATGTGAGAGAGGCTTTGCTAGAAGCAAGGATGTTGTAGGGGAAAGTAATGAAAATGTGAGGATTTCTCAGAAGGCCGCATGCAATCTCTGGGTCTTTCCAGCACACACACCTTCACAAGCCAGGTGCTCTGTTCCCCAAGCAGGTCAGAGTATTTCCAGGAGCCCTGGTTTCCAGAAGCTCAGGACACCTCAGTGGTGAAAAGACCCTAATGCCGGTGACAGCACAGATCCTGGAAACCGTAGATTGCCTCTGTGTGTTCCTCTTGGCCTCAGCAGGGCTGGTTTCCCCCTCCTGTAGGAGCAGAGAAGGCTCTCCTCTCTTGAGCCCAGGGCCTAGCCTAGTGACCATAAGGAAGTATAGAAGATCCAGCTGCAGATTTGGAAAACAGAGCCCTCGTCTCTGGAAGAGCCAAAGCTGATCCTCAACATGTGCCATGCCCATCAAATATCAAACTCTTCATTCATTTTGCCTTAGCTGGGTAACCACTGACCTTGAGAAGTCACCTCTCTTGAGTTTCAATTTCTTCATCTTTAAGTTGAGACATTACATGACAGGACAGGACTGTGAGAATTAAATTTAAACTTTTTTTTTTCCCCCTGTAGAACATACTGTGGGGCCAGCACCATGCAAGGTGCTTTTATTTACAATTCTTTTCTTTCCCTTCCCTTGCCTTCTGCCTCTTTGAATAACTGCTGCAATAGCTGTAGAGAGATAAATGCAGTAGACCAAGACCTTTAGTGATTTTTAAACGATGTTCTAGGGCAAATACCTGGGTATTTTTATATACTCCACAAAGTGAAAAAATTATGCCAGTCAGTGTGCAAAGTGTGTTTTTCCAGACCTGCAAAAACTGAGATCAACTTCCATATTTCCAACTTCCATATTCCCTCCATCCCTTAAGCTACCAGGCAGAGAATAGGAGATATTTATCATTAAATTTGGCCATAATTTTGTCATGGGTCCATCTTGGTCCTGATTAGAATTTTCTACTTCCTAATCCATTAACTACATGGATAGATAGTCTGAGGGCCTCAAGGGCAAGAGATGACTTCTACCCCTCCACCCATCCAGCCCTGACCCACCCTTCTCATATGCATTGAAGAAAGGTCTGCTCTGTGTAAAACACATCAAGTTCAGGACATGGTTCTTTTCTTCAGCTAGCTACAGAAACGAATAGTGGCCCTAGAGAAATACAAAAGATGCCTGCAATCCAAGGCCAAACTGGAGAACATTTCAAAGAGAACTGGGCCTTTCTTGCAGAGTTTGGGAAATGATATGTGAATAGATATGTCCAAGGAAGCACCAGGCAGCAGAAACAGCTGGTTGCAGGAGCAGTTTGTCCTGCCCACCTGAGTCTTCAGGTTCCTTCAGCAAGCCTTAGGAGAGGAGGCTGGAGAGCTGCTTTGCTGGATCATCTCCTTTGGCCTCCCAGACTAGAACTCCACCTTCTCTTTACCTGGCTCTGTGCTCCATAGGCTGCCTCTGGGCTGCACTGACGGACTCCCTTGACTACTGGCTCCTGTTCAGGGTCGGAGGAGGAGGATGAAGCCATGGAATAGTGTCCCCATGCTGGGCTGCAGGTACAGTTGCTTCTTCTCTACTGAAGGCTCCTGACAGCAACCCTCTCTTACAGCCAGGGTGTTTGTAGCTGCTCCCTCATCCCTGTCCCTTTAGAGTGGTGATGGCTCTATATGTTGGATATTGCCAGAGCAGGGGACATCATTTTCCCTTAATTCTATTCTGCCTTGTAACCCCTTCCTTAAACTTTCTGCTGGATCTCTGCTTATGTGTTGGGATTGCATTGATGCAGATGCTTTAGGGCCATGTTGTGGAGGCTACAAGGTGATGAGACAGGAGGCAGCGCATGGTGAGTCACTTCTCACAGCTCCTAGCTAAGTTCTGGGCACATGAATGGGTACTCAGCACATACCTACTGACCAAGCCTATGGAGAGCTGAAAACTCATAGGCTGACTTTGAAAAGAGGCCTTTGAAACCATCGTCCCAGGGGAGATAATCTAGGTCAAAGAGATGGCTGTGGTAAGGGTGCGAGCTGGCAAGCACGAGGGCTGACAAAGCAGGCAGCGCTCCTCCTGAGCAGACAACTAGTCCCGCGGTGCTGGATGGGTACGACTGTTCCAAACCCTTGTGTAATTCTGTCCTCTAACGTGGCTGGTTTGACTCAGCACTGCTGGGGAGCCACAGAGCATTCTTCATTAGCATTTATGAGCTCATTATAAGCATCTGAGAAAACATCAACAAAGAGTGCTAAGTCCCTCTAGAACTGCCTTTTCAATTTTTCTTTTGTAAAAAGAATGATGCTTTAAATAAAACCCCAACTTACAGAATTCAGACAAAACCAGGCAGCCCCCAATTTTGTTATCCCAACTCCTCTTGGAATAAATTTGGGATGAACAAAAAGTCACAGAAGAGAAAACTCCATTCCACACCCACACCTTTTCTGACATAGCCCCCTGTGCTGGTTTTTTGGACCAGGTCTGCCATCTGTATTCCCAGGCTGGGCTGGAGCACCTGAGGCTGCTATAGTTACAGAAAGGAACCTGGCATCAGAAGGTATAGGCTCAAATGCCAGCTCTCCTGCTTGCTAGCTTTGAGGTTTCAGGTTCATTTCTCAAGCGCTCTGAACTTTGGTGCCCTCCTTTTCAAGACGGGAATGAGGAGTATGTCTAGCTCCCTGTTTTGTTGTGATGAATAGCTACATTAGGGTAGTTAAACCAGAACAGAAAGAAGGCAAATAGAGGCTACAGAAACCAAAGGTTTCCTTGTTGAATTGGATCTTCCTTCAATCTTCCTTCACCACACTAGTGGTTCTCCTTGTGGGAAGGATGTTGAGAGTGCTTTGTGTATTTTTTGTGTGTGTGTGTGTGATGGAATCTCACTCTATCACCCAGATTGGAGTGCAGTGGCGCGATCTCAGCTCACTGCAACCTCCACCTCCCAGGTTCAAGCGATTCTCCTGCCTCAGCTTCTGGAGTAGCTGGGACTACAGGAGTGTGCCATCACGCCCAGATAATTTTTGTATTTTTAGTAGAGATGGGGTTTCAACATGTTGCTCAGGAAGGTCTCAATTTCTTGACCTTGTGATCTGCCTGCCTCGGCCTCCTAAAGTGCTGGGATTGCAGGCGTAAGCAACCACACGCAGCCTGCTCTGTGTATTTTTAATCAATAGCAATACATACCATATTTAGGAGGGACTATAAGGAAGTTGTGCTAGAAACACTTGGTTATTTTACAGAACTTTGCCAGTAAGTGCAAAAATATGCCTAGCCCACAACCTCTCTCCCCTAGAGAATACCTCCTGTGTGTTGAATGAAGAGAGTAGGTGTTCTTACCATCCATTAGCATTTCAACCTGGCTATCTTCTTCCTAGAATTCCACTGCTCCCAATTGTCCAGGTCTTCCCAATAAAACCAATTCAATTGTGTACCAACTCAGTGACAAAACCTTTATGTAGTTCTTCTATCATTTTGTGGGGTTTTCAAAGAGGGTTGCTCTTTGATACGGTTTGACTCTGTGTCCCCACCCAAATCTCATCTCTAATTGTAATCCCATGTGTCAGGGGAGTGGCCTGGTGGGAGGTGATTGAATCATGGGGGCAGACTGTTCTTGTGATAGTGAGTGAGTACTCATGAGATCTGGTTGTTTGAAAGTCTGTGACACTTCCCCCTTTGCTCTGTCTCCCTCTTTCTCTCCTGCCACCATGT
The DNA here is from genome assembly GCF_024542745.1 of Macaca thibetana thibetana. Classification (NCBI taxonomy): domain Eukaryota; kingdom Metazoa; phylum Chordata; class Mammalia; order Primates; family Cercopithecidae; genus Macaca; species Macaca thibetana. The sequence continues at coordinate 25,646,991 of NC_065589.1, read as the reverse complement.
AAGATGTGCCTTGCTTCCCCTTCACCTTCCATGATTGTAAGTTTCCTGAGGCCTCCCCAGCCATGTGGAACTGTGTCAATTAAACCCCTTCCTTATAAAGTATCCGGTCTCAGCTAGTTATTTATAGCAGTGTGAAAACAGACTAACACACTCTTAAAAGTAAATGTTATTACCCTCCTTTTACAGATTAAGAAACTAAATATTACATCAAGGAATTAGTTTATAGCACTGGATGATCTGGCCTCAAATCTCCAGTGTGATCAGTATCAAGCTTTTCTCATTGTATCAACAGGGTTTTCCTAACAAATCGTAAGACACAAGTAGTTTCTCTAACTTAATCCATTATACCCATAATTCACTTGCCTCCAGGGAAAAAAATTAGATGAAACAGACTATACTGGTCTTATGTAAAAAGATAGCTCCATTCTTTTAGCCCTATTCTAAAAGTTAGACCATGTGCTGATAGATAGCTAACCTCCATTCGGTGCTTTACTATGTGTCAGGCATTTGTTCCAAACTCATTTTTAATCTTCACACTAAAGTATAATACTACTATTACCCCATTTTAAAGATGAGAAAACTGAGGCATAGTGAGATTAAGGAATTTATCCAGTTTCTACTGCAAGTAGAGTGTCTAGCATTGTAATCTGGGCATTTGCCCTGAAGCTTTGCCCTTAACCACTCCACCATGTGTTATAAGGTGGGGCTGACTTCATGGGGGCTCACTCAGCCAGCGGAGTATGCTCATATCAACAGATATGTGAACTACCTGGTTTATTTGTTTGTGAGACAATTATCTATTTGCTTACCTGAATCACAGCAATAATAGTTACAGCTCCCACTTACTGCATGCCTACTTGGTAGCATGCACCCGGACAGAAGGTTTTCATTTTTATGACAAACCTGTAAAAAAATGGCTTCTTAGCCTGGTTTTTTGGATGAAGAGTTTGATTCTCCATCCAAAGTCATATGATAAAGAAGTGGTGAAACAGGAATTCCAACCCAAGTTTGTTTTGTTTTGTTTCTGAAATCCATAGACTGGAATAGAATCTCAAATTATATGACATTTGTCCATGCTTATTTTTTAGTTTCCAAGGTGATGGATTATTTAAAAACAAAATGATTTTGAATGTAAAACAAGCTTAATTCAATTTACTTATAAACAATTAGCACTGACTCTTGTATACATTTAAGCTATGAGACACTCCAATATTAATTTGATCCACACTTTTTTTTCTATAATCTATTCCTCCCAAATATTCTATACTATCTGCATGTCTGCCTTAGATAAGGGTCCAGCCCTTTCCCATGCATCTCTCAGGATGGCACCTTTCCTCTGGGCCAGATGCCATGGGGCTCTCAGTGATGCCCACTGAATAATGCTAATAGGAGGACATCATCACAGAAGGAAGCCCGTGAAATTCCAAAGATAGGGCCCACAGACCAGGGTACTTTGAATAAGTCAGTCATCCTTTTCCGAGGTTATACCTTTTCCCCCTAAAACGATAATTCCAGACACTGTTCTTAAAGCAAACAGATCTTTTATAATAGAGGCATTTTCAGATAATTTTTTTCTATTTACTTGTTAAGCACATTTTAAAATGCTGATTGCCAATAAGGGGTTTTCCATAGAACTCAGAATTCCAAGTCTCTCTCCCAAGCTTCTGGGAGCATTCCTCCATTTTTTTATATTTTTACTTTTTGAGATGGAGTCTCACTGTTGCCCAGGTTGGACTGCAGTGGAGCGATCTCGGCTCACTGCAACCTTTGCCTCCTGGGTTCAAGAGATTCTCCCACCTCAGCCTCCTGAGTAGCTGGAATTACAGGTGCATGCCACCATGCCCTGCTAATTTCTGTATTTTTAGTAGAGATGGGGTTTCACTATGTAGGCTAGACTGGTCTAGAACCCCTGACCTCAAGTGATCCACTTGCCTTGGCCTCCCAAAGTGCTGGGATTACAGGCTTGAGCTGCCCCACCTGGTTGCATTCCTCTATTTATTGTTAATACCCTAAGACTCCCCAGCTGACCACCAAATGTGGGCAGGTGGAGGGACTGACCTCGGGGGCACAAGTCTCAGGTTGGCAAACACATTTTCTCCTGATCCTTTTTTCAGTATGATGACGTATTGCACAAGACTCTCAATGAACCTTCTGATATCACGTATCTAAACATTTACATAAGAGTCAAAAGCTCCTTGTCTTCAGGATTCCAAAGTTCTCAGCACAAAGGTCCAGGAAGTGTCTGAGTTCTTTGGTGTCTGGCTCAGTATGGATGTTCGGGTCCCTCTTAGACTTGAGATAGAACCAGAAAGACATGAAGAGACAATGACAGAGGTAGAGAAAGTACCAACCCTTCCCAGGCTGCCAGCTGACTTGACTGTGGGAATCAATAAAAAGTATTTAGTGGCTAAAATAGAATTTGAACCCAGTTCAGATCTCTAAGCTCACATGTTTTAGGCAACGCCATACAGCCTCTTCATCATTCCCTGGCCTCTTTCACCCTATCCCTTTTTCTCCCCCTTCCTCTTTCTCTCCTTTATTTCTCCTTAATCTTCTTGTTTCTCTTTCTTATATCTTCTCCTCAATAAGTAAATAATCCACAACCTCACAGGTAAATTAAAGTTGCCATTTGCACCTCTATTAGCTCCCAGGTATGGTTCCAGGATACTGGGAAGATTAGGTAGTGAAAAAGATTCAGATGATATTAATTTCCTGCAAATGGAATATTCATGGCAGGCACAGTCTGGCCGATTGCTCACAGTCTGGCGAGTACAATTAGCCTCGATTGTACCTGGTCTTCGAGAATGTGGTGGCATGTTTGTTGGCATCACATACTCCCTCTCATCTCCTGAATGGCTGACCAGTGCTTGCTTCAAGTTAGATTAGAGTTCGAGCTTTGTAACATAAGTCCCCTTCTGTCTGATCAATGGAATGAGGGAATAGGTACTTGCCCGAGAGTTATGGGACCTGGCATTTAACGTGAGAACATGCATCTTCAGAATCACTGGGGAGACTTCAGAATTCTTGAAAGCACTATTCTTGCAAGGCTTGAATGTACCTTCTCCACTCCACCATGTCCTCTCCCAACCCTACTGGCATGATATCAAGCTTGGGTGGAGAGTTCACTTGCAACTTTGTCAGATACCCATTGAGCCACTCTTTGAATTTCTGACAATGAACAAATATGTGGGTGGCCAACCCCATCCAATCTGACCCAACTGAACCCAATCACATGTTTTCTATTTTGAAATAAACAGGGAGGGTCTCAGGAATTTTAAATGAGTCCTCTTTATCGTTCTCTATCTTCCTTTTCTTCCACTAATTATTACTGAATTGATCTGCCAGTAATTATTACTAAATTGAATTTCAGGGGCAGTGCCCTATCTGGCCCAATACCCTAAGTCCAGTAATAGCCTGGAATGTTGCTGAACTGTTACTGTCCTTAAAGGGTGAAGCTACAGTGATACTTTTTATAACTGCTATTTGGTCTTTTTAAGCCCAGCACTTAGAAGGATTCACTTGTAGAGACCTCTGCATTTCTTTCAATTCTACAACTTAGTGCCTGAAATGCACATATTGGTCTCTGTGAATCTCTACATTAAGAATCTGATTTGCAGCACTGGAAACCTCACTAGTCTTAGCTCTGGGCTGAATCCCATGAAGCCACGCCATGCCTAGGGCTTTCATGCTGTAGTCCGTACCTCTGAAGAAAAGCGAGAGAAACGTCTTTCCCCCTTCTTCCCCCAGAGTGTGTGTCTGTTCTCGTCAGATTCTTGGCAGGGTTACCAATTCTCTTCTAAGCAACTTGGATTCACAACAGAATGATGCCTTTTCAATGCCAATCTAAACAAATGCCATCAACTCTTGTCCCAGGGAGTATGAAAAACAGAAGAGTCCTTTGTGACTCTGATTGGCTTTGTGACTTCCTTGGGGCTGGTGTTGGTCTCAGGCTTGTGTCTCCCAGTCATCCAAAATGTGGGTGGGCCATGTCCCACCGTAACTGTGGTTGTGAACGCAGAGGATTCACTCAACTTTCATCATGCAACAATAATCAAATGCAGTTTTATGGTTCACAGAGGGCTCCACCGTCATGATTTCATTTGATCCTCATAACAACCCCGGGAGCTCAGAGACAGACTAAGGAACTTGTCTGATATCACATACCCAGGAGCTGACTGCACGGCATCTGATGCCAACTTCTATACCATCTGACCTCCTGGTGATACTAGAGTAAATAAAACATAACTAGGCAAGTAAATATTTTGTACAAAGTCATCTGCTAAAAATGTGGATGGCATTTTACGTTATTTGTTGGTTTGGGTTATCGTGTACTATGCCTCTTCTTATTTTGCAGATAACTGAAAGCTAAGAGCATTGTATTTATTTATTTATTTATTTATTTATTTATTTAGGCAGAGTCTCACTCTCTCACCCAGACTGGAGTGCAGTGGCACGATCTCAGCTCACTGCAACCTCCACCTACCGGGTTCAAGGATTCTCCTGTCTCAGCCTCTCAAGTAGCTGGGATTATACACACCCACCACCACACCCGGCTAATTTTTCTATTTTTAGTAGAGACAGGATTTTGCCATGTTGGCCATGCTTGTCTTGAACTCCTGACCTCAGGTGATCCACCCGCCTCAGCCTCTCAAAGTGCTGGGATACCAGCACTTTGTAATCCCAGGTGTGAGCCACCGCACCCGGCCCGTTGTCTGTCTTCATAAGCAGGAGGATGTGACACAGAGTAGGAGAAGAACACGAAGACAAAGTTGAGGGAAGTTGCTTATCTCATGCTTCTTGCTGCTCTGCCTGAAGCAAAATGCTTTATGGATACTTCATTTATGATTTAAAATAGTAGCTCACATTGTGTGCTTACTGTGTGCCAGGAACTGTGCTAATTCTTTGTATTGTGCCCATAAAACATGCTTCTGAAGCGTTGTGGGGGGGGGGTGTTTGCACTTGCGTTCCCTCTGTCTGGAATGCCTCCCCATGCCTACCTTCATGACCCACTTTCCTTTACTTTCCTCATCTCTGTTCGGGTGTCACATTTTCAGTTATTCTTTCCTGACCACTCAGTATAAAGTAGCTCACACCTCTATGTTACCACACTCCCTCTTACCTGCTCTATTTGTCTTTATGGCCCTGCTCACCATTATAGTGTACATGGATTTCTTAATCTGTGCTTTATCTTCCCCCTCCTCGGAATATAAACTCCTTGATAGCAAGGATGATATTTTCCCCTGCTCTTTTCTTGGTACCAAGAAGAGTGCCTGGCACGTAGTAGCTGTTCAACAAATATTTGCTGTGTGAATTATCTCATTTTATAGATAAGGAATCTGAAATTCTAAGGGAGTAAATCATTGACTTCAGGGGACACAACAGGCAAGAGGTGGAACAGAGTCATGAACTAAGGCAGTCCCAGATCCTGCCTGACCCTTCGCTCTCTTCCTCATTCAGTGAATCCTAAAGCACTTGGGCTGTTTGAACAGTGCCCTTATTCATACCCTGCCCAGTCAGGGCCTCCCAGAACCAGGTAAAAAGATCTGGCCCCCTCTGCCATCCTCCCACTGGTGCCCTTCCCCTCCCACCCACCGCAACCCCCATCTAGGGAGAGGAAACTCTCTTTTCACCTAAATTCCCCGTCTGTCTAGTTCATCCAAGTCATCTCCCTTCCCACCACACTGTTTACACTTGTGGGTCTGTGTTGATGCATATCACAGCCCCCTTAGTCATTGTTTAGCCATTATACTTTGCAGGGGTAATTTTCCATCCCACTGTTTATATTTTTGCTTCTCCTTCATGTGCTCCTCCTCCCATTTCTTAAGGGCAAAGGAAGACATGTTCAGTCATACAAGCAATAATACAGTTATAATTAAGATGGGAACATTTTGCCAAAAAGAGGATTTAGTTGTGATTTGTTGAATGCCATCCTGAGTGCATTAGTTAAGAGCAAATTCAAGCTCTTTCACGTGACTTCCTGAATAGGACAGTCCTCTGAGCCTGCTGTCTCTATAGTCTTTGTGTCAGTTTTGTGGGATCAGGATTGTGCATGAAGGATACATGTTTTGCAAGGCCTAGTTGCTGAAAAAGCTTGAAAGGAAACTTCAGGGACTATCTAGGAAGATCTCCCATGATCTGTTCTCTGATTTTGTGTCCTCTTTCGTGGTTAGCCATTGCTCTTGGTGCAGTGTGGGACTTAGTACTCTGTGCCTCAAGGTGAGAACGCACTTCCAGCCCAGCTTCAGTTTAATGTTCACTATGAGAGTCTCGAGTAACATCCCACGCTCTGCCTTGGATTCACTGCCTTTCCCATGTCCTGGCATTGGACATGCAAACTGGATAGAGTGACTGCCTTTTCCCCTAGTAATTAGAAGAAAAGGTGTCCTGTATCAGGGCTAGGTAAAGGGGAATTTGGATATGAACTTGGATATGAATTTGGATTGAACTTGAGATACCCCATGGTGTCTTTTCTTGCAGTCCTAGCCTCCAATGCCTTTAGAATTTGCATTCTGTTTGGTGGGATGGAGACGCTGGCAGTGGAGACAGGGTGAGAGGAGCATGCTTGGGTCCTGAGCCTGTCTGTCTTCAGCAGCATCTCATGCTCTGTGCTCTGCTGTGTGCCTCAGGGGCTGCCTATTTTCAGGTTGCATTTATTAGCTTCCTGGATGCTCTGGCTTCCAGTAGGATTCAGCCTGTGGGAGGCACTGGATGGAGATGGGAGGGAGGGAGAGAGGACAAGAGAAGTCATGTTATTTCTCCTTTGCCTTCCCAGCCTGGGAGGTTTCTCCAGCCTGGGAGGCTGCCTCTCTTCTTGGATTCCAGACCCCACTAGACAGGTGTGCTGTGGCTCCAGGTTCTGTCTAGTGATGCTGGCCCCTGGTTTACCTGACTCCAACTCCTCCTTCTCCATGCAGCTGGGTCCTGCTGCTACCTCCCTCTGCTGTGCCTTGCTGTCCCCTGCCAGGCCTCTCAGCTCCTCCATCCCCTGGGTAACCAACTCGCTGTACTGAAATCCTTCTGTTTTGGAAACTCATATGTGATTTTCATTCTTCTTGGTTGGACACTGACCGATATTGAGGGATTTGTCTTAGAAGTAAAGCTGTGTGAGCATTTTCTCTGGGCAAGTTCTCATTTTCCCTTAATCATTAGAAGACATGGCACAGTAAACACGAGCTCATCAGCAGAAGGCTACATAGTTGTATACATGTGTGTGCTTTTTTTTACACCAGAGTTTGATGAAACCAAATACCCAAAGGTCTTTTAAAAGTAAAGATGTTTTAAGAGTAAAAAAAAAATAAGAAAAAAGAAAACCAAAAAGAAGTAAAGATGGCTAGGTCTTTTGTTTGCTCTCCTTTGGCAATCAGTCTGTCTCGCTCTGTGAGTTGACTCTGCTGCAGACTTTTCTTTTACCTCCAGCCTTTGGCTCATAGGGTTTGAGGCCAGGGGTGGGGAGAGAGAGTTCAGCCCAGCAGGCAGCAAACCCTATGTGCAAACATGATGTGTGAACACTGTGTGCTTGGGGGAACTGGGATTATTCAGCTGAGAAGACACGAAATCTCCTCCCCTTATTTGGGCTTTGGGATCTGACTTCATTGGAAGCTGAAATGTAAGAGAAAGGAGAAAAGGGGAAGGAGTGGGACAAAGGAGAGAGGAGTGGGAGATCAGACTGGGCACATTCTCCCTCACAGAGGGAAGCGATTTCTTTGTTGGGAAAGCAGTTCCGTTTGGAGACCCGGATGCCTTGTTTACGCTCAGGTGTGAAGTTGGCTTAGGAAGTGAGTTTAGCTTGCCTCTGTGCTTTTACAAATGTGTTGGCTGCTCAGCAAATTTAGTACAGAAACATTTTAGGTAAGCAGAAGAGAAAATTATATTTTAAAAGTTGTTTTAACAGAAGGTCAGAGTATGGAATCAAGAATTAAAAAAAAAAAAAAAAAAAAGAAATTCTGTGTTCTAGGCTTTAAAAGACAGAGAGTCACACACACTAATTTAGACCAGCTGGGGTGATCTCACAGGGACCCCATGGGCCAAAGCTGCCGTTCCTCCATGGAGAGCACATTTCCCCTAGAAATGTGTACTCAGGTGCAGCTGAAGGGTCTGAGGTCATGGCTGCAGCCCCGGCCAAGGTCCTCCCAGGCTGCAGCCTCTGCTTCCTCTAGCGTCCATTGGTCTAGAGCCATCCTTCAGAGACCAGAGCCAGATCACGAGCGAGCCAAACGTGCATGAGGACAGCATGAATTATCCTTGGAGACCAGGGGGCCCTGTTCATCCAGACATTGTCTTTCTTTTTAAAGAAGCTAAATGCCTTTTTTTTCCCTCTTTCTTCTTGCATGACCTCTGGGAGCTTGGGCAGTAAATTTCTCTGGGACAGGTCGTGAGGAACCTCTTCAAAGCAGCAGAGATGAGACAAACTGTTTCTCAGTTCACTCTCTACCACTGCTGCCCTCCCAATGCTCAGGTGATTCATCCAGAAGCCAGGGTGTTGTGCTTCATGAAAGGGCCACTACCCCTAATGTGGGACCGATACAATAAAAGGCCAGGGCAGAGAGAAGAAATAAAAGGAAAAGGGGTGTCTAGAGTGGGGTACATGATAGACTCCTGTGCCTGGAAGAGACTAGGAAAGTTATACTGACTGGTTCACCGCATTTGCTCAAACAGTATTCATCTTCTTGAGTTTACCAGGTGACTGGAAGAGCTGGGTGCAAGTTCTTTGGTTCACTATTATATGTCTAGCTGAGCACAATGCCTGGGACATAGAGGGGAGGTCTGGGGCTTCACCATGATTCCTAAAATAGAACAAAGCATTTGTTATTTGCCAAAGGTTCACAAAGCCTGAAAAAATACATGTTGTCTCTGGTGGAAAAGTAAGGGAATATCTCTTAAGCACCTACTACGCTCTGACTCCTGGGATTTCACCTTCAGGGCTTTTAGAGAGGTGGATAATCAGGGTCATCTTTTATGGCGGGGGCCACAGCGACCACTGAAGAGGTAAAGAATCCTGTAGGTCTAAAAGGATCAGAGAGAGGCTTAAAACTACCTTTGCAAACCTAAATATGGCAGTCAGTTTAAATTAGCAAAGCTGGAACTGTGGCAGAATGAATAGCCCACGTCTGAGCGAGAGGGAAGGAAAGGGTTTACTGTGTGATGGGAAATGGTTCCAAAGTAGGAGCAGGGGGCTAGTGTGGTCATGCCTCCTGATATTTCAAGAAAATGCAAAAAGTTGATATTTATGTGAAATATTGTGATTTTATAGGTTGGTGATCAATGAAAAAACTAACAAATACAGTTAACAAGCATGTTTTAATGCTTGCAGACAGGACCCTTCCTGCCGATGTTTGGCCTTTTCCTTTAACGGAATTTGGGCTACCCTGTAACAGCCCACCCTAAGCAAAACTTCTTTTCTGCCTTTCTTTTATATTGTTTTTCATGGAATGTAGAGGGATTTTTCTGGAATTTTTGGAACGGGGAAATTAGTGACAATGGTGGTGCTGAGATTCCTGTTTATTTCTTGGCTTTTCCCCAATTCCCTGAGGGAACTCACTTCTTTTGGATCTTCCACAACATCTGTCACATAGTTGGGCAGAGAGGGCCCACACTTGGTACATGTTGATGAAATAAATGTGACTTCCTCTAAGTCGAGCTGAATGGAGAACTGAAATATTAGGGTGGGTGAAAGTTACCTAAATTGTTTGCTGCCAAACTTTGCTGTGTTCTTTGTCTCCAGTTCTGTGAGGTGTGCGTTACATACCTATTGCTATATAACAAATTACCCCCAAAACATATCAGTTTAAAGTAACAAACATTTATTATTGCCTACATCTGTGGGTCAAGAATTCAAGTGCCTCTTAGCTGCTACTCTCATGAGGCTGTAAAGGAAATATCAGTTGGTGCTGCAGTCTCATCTGAAGGATCCACTCCAAATTCACTCACGTGGTTATTGGCAGGATTCAGTTCCTCACCCACTATTGGACTGAGGGCCTCAGTTCTTCACTGATTGTTGACAGGAACTCTCCTTCCATTCTTTGTCATAGGGCCTCTCCATAGGGCAGCTCTGAACATGGGATCTGGTTTCCATTAGAGCAAACAATCAAAGAAAAGCAGTGCAAGACAGAAGCTGCAGTGTTTTGGTAACCTAATCTCAGGAGTGACCCCCTGTCACTGCTTCTATGTCATATTCTAGTCATTAAAGGAGACCATCTCACACTCATGGGGAGAGACTACACAAGTCATAGTGCTGCCATGGCAACAGAACCATTCGGATGATGCCTTGAGCCTTCCTTCTTCATATTTCTTAGACTTCTTTTCTGACCTAGAGGAGCCACAAGGCCTTGGGACTTGTCATCCCATCCAATCCCAAGAAATGACAGGAATGAAGGGATTTTTAAAAATTCAACTCATTTCAATACAAAAAAATGAGAGAAGTGAGTGCATCTGAGAACTGAAATTCTGGTAGGTTTTTGGGGAGACACCAGACGGGCCATGTTCATGAGTAGGAAACATAGATTCTGAGTCAACTGGGCATGAAAGTGTCTCTCCTAGTGTCCCCATCTTGGTCCTATAGTGACCAAGTATCCAAGAAGGGGAAAATACAATGTTCTTATAGTAGTTTCTCTGTTGTATTAATAACTCAGGCATCAGCCAGGAATGGGCAAAGCTAAGTGAAGGTCTGAACTCCAGACAGATTCTCCGTTGGCTAAACTCAGTAGACATGAATAAGGAATAAGGCCAGGAATCAGCATCCAGAGATATTAATTTATGAATCTGAGGTTATTCCAAAAAGCAAGAGAGCAGGAACACCATTGGCTGAGACGGACGCCAGTACCAAACTCCAGAGAGTCATTTCAGGCAGAAAGGAAACCTTAATAACCAGAGGTTCAAGGGATAGGCACACAGTAAGTCCAAATAGGCAGAAAGAAGACATCAGGGATAATCTAGCAGAGACTGCATTCAAGGTCAAGGGCAGGGCATCCCAGCTGCTGATGAGACTGGGCTCCGAGGAAGTCTCCCTGGAGAGCCTGAAAAATAATCCTGGGCCTTAATCACTGAGGACTGAAACACAACATAGGAGAAAACTAGGGCTTAAGACAGGCTTGGTCAAGAAATAGGCAAGAACCTGATTATTGGGGAACAAGAGATCCACAGTCAGGCTGGACCAGTAGCAAGACGGCAAGAGGAGACAAAAAGTTGACCACTGCCAGAAACCAAGATTGGTCTCTGAGTCTGGCATGGGGCTGAGACTACTTGTTGAGATCAGGCAGTCTCACTTGCCAGGGGTAGAGTCATGCTGGAAGTGGAGCCAGGGCAGACATTGAACCCTGGCTACCCTGTGACCAATTGCACTCCATACCCTCTGATACCTCATGGGAAAAATCAGACAAGTGCTGTTCTGAAAGGCAATTAGGTTTCATGATTTCCTCCCCCGTCCGGACATCAGCATGAAATTGAGGGCTTGGCTTCCAAGCCCATGTTCTTCTCCTTTGTGAAGGGCAGGGTGAGACAAAGGACACCACAGGCCAGAGCAACCCACTGCTTCCAGACAGGCTCTGGAAGAGAAGTGAGGACGCGGGTGACCCGCATGGCTTTCTCTGCCTCTTCAACAACTACTCTCCCAGCCTGGGAAGGTTCTTCCCCATTTCTGCCAAGCCACATTCTCCACAGGACTCAAACATTTAGCTTTACTTTAGACTTTTCCAGGAATCTTCCCAAATCTCCTTTCCTCATCCCCCCTCACCTACTCCTCACCACCCACAGCCCCGCTCCTCCACTCCCACGTACAACATCCGGCTTTTACTCACGCTTGTTTCTAATTATGCATACTAATTTATTTTCTTTCCTTTTTTCCTGACCTGCCTATATTTTCCTGCTCATCCTGTGTCCACCACTACCAAAAAATGGAATACTCCCACTGGACAGGGTCAAGGTTTTTCCTTCCCCAGTACCTAAAGCTGAACTCAGCCCACAGTGACTTCTCTAATAACAGAGTGTAAGGGACTCCCTGGTTGAAAAGAAGGAAAAACCTCAAAGTGCCTTTCAGGGTCTCTTCGATGAGCTTGATTTGTGTTAAATTTGAGGGCTCAGAAGTTTCTGCCGATTTGCAGCACTTACTACTCCTACTCCTCCCAGCATTTGTGCTTTGTCGAAACAACTAAATTAGGAGCAGCTTGAGGGGAGGGGTCAGAACACAGACGTTTTCTATATTGCCTGTCGAAACTAGCAGAGTACAGGCACCCGCTAAGTGCAAAAGAAGTCCTTGCTGACCCAGATGGAATTTTCCTGAAGTGAATGCTTTGTATCTATTTTTAGAACTAGACTTTCCTGATAAAACAATCAGGAGATTTGGCTGAATTTCCCACTATTTAACTGGCTATGTTGGGGTCATGTAGATACAACCTTTAAGAACATAATGACCTTTAAAATATCTATTCCTGAAGTAAGGTTTGGTCATGTGTCCTTCCTGGGTGGGGGAGGATTTGGGGGGACAGTTTGACTCTGGTTATCTACAAAGTTGAGTTATGAGACCAGCCCTTTTAAACTTTACCTCTTGCAAATTGATCCTATAATAAATTGATAGGACGAAAAACACCAAAGCAACCAGGGAAATCTCACGAAGGCAAGAACACCACCATCCAAGTCCTCAAAATCTTTCCTGAGATTCACTAGGGGTTGATGCCGGTGATCTGATACCGGGGCACAGCCTAGAAGGTCTTGTTGTCTCTGAATGCCCATGTCTCCAGCTTACAGCTCACAGGCCAGCTTTGTTTTTGAACAGATTGTGTTGGGGAAGGGGAGGCTGCCGAGACAGAGCTGAGAGTCCCCAGCCATGCCATCCCTGGCTTCTGTCATCTGAATGCCTTACTCTTTCATGTAAGCAAGACAGGAGGTCCTGCTGTTTGTGTTGGCTTTGCCCTGCTCCGTGATTTCAGTTCCTTGTATCTCCAGTGTGTGGCCTCATTTCCGTCCTCTGAGCACTATTGTTTTTCTGACTTGAACAGTCATCCAGAAAACCTCAGTAATAAGGCCTTTGTATCATTATTTATTTTGCTAATTATATATGTCTTTCCCATCCCCAATGCTTGAAGACATCAAATTGCAGTTGAAGTAACGGCAGAGGGAAAAGCAAGGGCAACAACAACAAACCACTTCACTCTTCTGGGTGGAAACATGCAATTGTACCAAGAGGGATAAGGAAAAAACTGCTCATGTTTGCAGAAAAAGTTGGAAAAAGGGCATGAAAGCAGGCGGGCTACTTTAGCATCTGATGCCAGGGATATGAGAGAGTAGTCCAGTGTGTTCATTCAAAAAGTAAGGCTCTGAGGCCAGGACCAGAAAAGATCTTTAACCGTGGAGTCCCCAGTCACCGTGGCATGAAGCAGAATGATGCAGAGAGGCTAAGGGGGTGATTCAGTGGGTTCTTTACCTATAAAAATGATGAAAACCCCAACATCAGCTGGGCAAGTGGCCCTGTTCAGAGCTCCTGGACTCACCATGACTGAAACACTGTTACATTTTGTAGTCGATCTCATACTTAAGCAATTATATAGATTATCTTGGAGTGTTGAGCTTATTTTTCTCATTAGATGTTAATAAATGGAAACTGAGTCTACAATTTTCACATGTTGTATTGTTCTTGCCTCCCAGCAAACTATGGAGCAGCACCTTTACTTTTCTTTGAGAAACTCTTCCTTTCCCATTCTCAGAGCTTGTGAGGATCAAGTGAGGTCACATAATCCAGATCGGGCCAATCAGCCCATCTCATGCTATTGGCTATACTAATTGGTTTAGGGATAGTAAAGTACTCAAATTTGTTTATTGAACATTTAGCCCTGGAATTTTGGTGATGGGAGGTGTAGAAGGTAAACTCTTGATGATATCACTTGTGTACCTGGGTTCAGCCATGCCTGAACTTTTCAATTACTTGATCCAATGAATTTCCTTATTCATTTAAATGTTAGAGTTGAGTTTTGTCTCTTGTAACGGAAAGAGTGACATGTGTTTATATTAAGTGCAGGTCAGTAATATAGTCTAATTTTTTTTCCCCCAGGCTGGTTCTGCTTTTCTCAAATAGGACTGATCAGATAGTAAGTGCTCCATACCTGTAGGACACATAAAAGAGCAAATGAACAAGGAGCAGGAGATATGATGGCTGATGGTTGGACTATAATTTTTTCTTGATTCCTCTGACTTTATTTTGGCTGTGATCTAGGAAGTGAAATCCAGGTCCTTCTAAACCCCAATTTAACTGTGGCTCCTGAGGGAGAGTTTCAGATCTCAAATGATCTTCTGTAAGTTTCAGGGAGGATGGGTGATCCTGTATATTCACTGTGAGAATTCCCTTGGAGTACTGGTTTCAGAATGTACAGTCACACAGGCAACTGGATTAGGGAGGGCCAATGGTTTTTTGTAAATGCTATTGAAGACACTGAGTGGAAGCAATTCTCACCAAAACTCTCTTTGCTATCATCTTTCAGGGGCTAAGTTGACACTGGAACCAGTGATCCCTGAACTGGGAGAAATGGGTGGCCTCGGCTGTGATTTTTGGTTGTGCTGCACATTTCAAGATGACAATATTGTTTTAAATTAACCTGTTAGAGTGCACCTTTCCTAAAGAACATTACCTTGATGTCTGAGTAAGGGCAGTGCTGGAGGTCCCCAACTTATGGGACTGATCATGTTCCAAAGGTCATTTCTCAGTCCAGGTGTTTTCACGAGATAATGAATTCCAAGCTATTCTAAGGTTCAATATTGTACATGGTTCTTAGTTTACTAAGATAATGCATTGCTTCTCAGTGAAACCTTCTCTGGTTACCCTAATCAAAAGTAACTTTTCTTTCCTCTTATATGTCACACAATGTTAAACGAGTTGTTTTTCAAACACATTTTAAAATCTTATACTTAAGCAATTATATAGATTATCTTGGAGTGTTGAGCTTATTGCTCTCATTAGATGTTAATAAATGGAAACTGAGTCCACAATTTTCACATTGTTCTAGCTCTTTTTCATTCTGCCTCATTTTCTGTTATCTCCTGCCAGGTGTCTCTGCTAACTCATCTTGCCTGAGGCCCCCTGCCCCATGTCTTACTGGGCTGCTTGTCTTAGTTCTGAAGCCTAGCACCACCTTCCCTCAGTGGCTCTTAGGAATAATCCCTGATACAGAAGTTCTGGCTGGTCCACCTATTACTTTGAGTCAGGTCACAGGTTTCCCTCCAGCTAACTGATGGATGGACTGTCCTTGGCTCAGGGGTTCACTCTTGTTCAATCAGATACATTTTGGGGGCAGGGTCAGAAGGCATAAAATGCAGGCACTTGAAGAATAGGGAATCGAGATAGAGAGTTCCTAGAAGACAGAGCAGGGAGATAAAATGAAATATTCTAGTGAAGTATTAATATTTGTGGCAGGATATGGTCTTTTTTTTCTTTCTTTTCTTTTGAGATGGAGTCTTACTCTGTCGCCCAGGCTGGAGTGCACTGGCATAATCTTGGCTCACTGCAACCTCCGCCTGCTAGGTTCAATCGATTCTCATGCCTCAGCCTCCCTAGTAGCTGGTATTACAGATGCCTGCCACCGCACCCTGCTAATTTTTGTATTTTTAGTAGAGACGGGGTTTCACCATATAGGCCAGGCTGGTCTTGAACTCCTGGCCTCAAGTGATCTACCCACCTTGGATATGGTCTTAACTAGAAATGAAGAGATCTAAGTTCAAATTCAGCATTTGTCACATGTACCTTCTTTGGTCCCAAGGAAATCAAGTAATATCTTCAGTCTTCAAATCTTTCACATGAAGAATAAAGAGTATTGATCACCACATCTCTACACCTCCTTCCAGCTCTAAGACCTCCAGGACTCACCTAGAACGAAATTCATCCCCACACAGTGGCAGCAGGGTTGTGTTGTCATGGCGATGGCTTCTTTCGGTGAAGAGAAGTTGTCAGACACCTGGAGCAATGCCAGAGACATTATCCTTCCCTAGGAGAGCTCCTGATAAGAAGCCACTGGCAGCTCCTCATTCACTTTTCCATCATTCACTCTTTTCTCCTTTCTTTTTCCTTAGAGGCATAAAAAAGGTGTAGATCATCCTGTTATCCATAATGAAGGAAGATTTGGGGATATTCCAGCCTAAATCCAGGTGTCCCCAGCTTCTTTACTCACTCTGGAGAAGTGTACTTTATCTACTGTTTTACACCATTTCTCCCATTTTGGCCATTACTGAAAGGAAGATCCTAGAAGCCAGGCCTCTTGGAAGAAGTTGGAGCTATAGCGTTGATAGGAAAATCTGACACCTAGAAAGGCAAGTCAGTTCTTCCCATGGAGTGACTTTGGGGACTGTAATGTAACAAAGCTCTTTTTCACTTGTGTAAAGTGATCTCCATTCCACTTTTTTCTTGCACTGATTCTAATTAAGTGGAAGCAATTGTTATCACCATCTTAGGATTATAGTTAAAATACTCCTCAAATTGTTTCCATTTGGAATGGGCCCTTGTCCCATTCTGCTCTTGCTGAAGGAAGTCTTCCTGGAGCCACAGGACTCAACAAACATTTCTCATTAAAAATTCTCTTCTTTAGGTAACAGTGGAATAGAAATCCTTATGTTCTACTGTCAGACCCTTATGAGAACAGCACACCTTTCAATTTATAAAAGCAGGCATTTTCCCTCCTTCTGGGAAAAATATTTCTCTTGGTCACTTGAGTCTAGCATCAAAGTCACATAATGCTATTAAGCGGATGATCATAGCCTTGTTTTGCATTTGATTTAGGTCATATCTTCTTTTTCTGATCTTTCTTAAGGTGAAGGGACCATTTATTATGCTCACAAAAATTCTCAAGGCTGGAACTACAGTATGCTCTAGTTTCTAAGCCATACACATCCAGGTAGAGGGGTCTATTTAATTGCCAATGATCTCAGCCCTTTCTAACACTGTCCCTTAAGTTTCTTTGGCACTTCATGGCAAGCAACTGAGTCATGCATGAAAATTTCTCTTCTAGACAACCCATACCAACAGAGGGAGGATTTGGTTTACTGCAGATGCTGAGTGCTTCTGATGGCACACAATCCTTCTTGTCAGTATCCACCTGGCCTATAATGGTTTGTGTGGACAACACCTACTTCCTTCAAGGGTCCCTTGCCTGGTAAATGTATGCCTTCAGGAGCTTTCTGGGTAGAGGCAGTCACAAATCACAGGGGTATCTATGAATGGCATGGCCCATGGAAGGGTTCACACTGTCCTGATTTTTCCACCATAAGTGCTAAAATAAGGGAACAGGCTTCCAGGAAATACGTCAGATGGGTTGTCTGACTAAGCATAGGGGCAGGGATTGGGGGTGAGGTGACAGAGAGCAGTCAGCATTGTCTCTGCTTCCGCTCCACCCTGCAGTTCTGAGCTGAATAGATAATGTTGTCTCTGGCACAGCAAAGTATATGAGTTGGGAGAATCTTAAAGATCAAGTCCACCTTCTCCTTGTACTTATATGGCTCTGAGAGCCAGATAGGGGAAGTGACCTTCCCAGAATGTGAATGTGGCAGAGTGTAGCTTACAGTTCATGTCCAACTTGGGTGTGAAATTCTATGAGACTGTGCTGCCCTCTGCCTCACAATGCTTGCTCCCAAGGGACAGGAGGTTCAGAGGTACAAAGCAGCTCCAGAAAGACTCTCAAGCTATTGACTCTTGGATGACAACAATTAATGTTCAACCTGGCTTTACCCCCAACATGCACTGCACAGATGCCTGCAGGCCAAGATGCCCACAGATGCCAAGACCAAGTTTGAGAGGCATTTTCGCAGCTCTCTCTATTGTTCTCCTTTCCTCTTCTCTGGTCATCCTTCCCAAGGGATAGGCCTATTCCAGTGCGGAGGAAAACAATTCTCGGTGGCAGGAGCATTGGAATTGTATGGGCAGGGTTCTAGGCCAACTTTGGCTCTTTCACAATTCTGCTAAGCATTAAACAGTATTTTCACCCTAATTTCACCTTCCCTTCCGTGCCTTGCCTGCTTTTGCTGGTGTGTATGGAGTTGATTTGATGAGATCTCATCTTTTTTTCTCCCTTATAACATGGGCCCTATCTTCAAGGAAATCCTTACATAGCCTTTCTTTTCCAGACCTTGCCAAAGAGCAGTAGAAGAGAGGTTAGGAAATATAAGAGGAAACCTTAAAACAAACAGGGTAGAACTAGAAGGAATCTTAAATAATGCCTAACCCAACTCCATATTCCACTGATAGGAAACTGAGATCCTGAGACACCATCCAAATTCTGGTGTAAGCAGCAGAACTTAATACACCACTTTGAGCACAGAACCAAGTATTTTAGAGGTAAGAGAGGCTATTTGTTTCCAGCACAGGCTGAGATGAAGAGGCACTACCCACATGAGAAAGTTGGATTTTAAGTGACCATAGTCCCATTTTGATAAATTCTAAAATGTCGCTCTCATTTTCTCTGATGTCATGTTGTCATTTTTCATACCACAAACGTGTTACAGTGAAAACCAGGTGTAGGTCAATGGATGGTACCAAGAAAAAGAAAAGTTATCATTCTTAATGCTCTTTAGTTCGAAACTTTATTTCTTTATTTTGATGGAGGATTAGTGTGGGCCAAGCTAAGGGTTGCCTTATAAACCTGTTGTTCTCAGCAAATGAGTCAGCTGAGATTGAAACATTAGCTTCCTTGGCATATCAGCATCTCTCCCAAAGGAGGGTATTAGTTCATGGGCTGGCATTGCTATCACAAAGAAGGCTCTGGCAACACCTGATTGGCTTGGCCAAGCTTTTCCCAGTTGGCGTCTGGGCATCTTCCTAGCAGTGGGTCACTCACCCAGCAGCGATTTGGCCTCCTGTTGACATACATATGCCTAATTCAAAGCAGAAAGTCAATTTGTTATTTTGCCTAAAGAAATGTAACTACCAAACAGTCTAGTATTTCTGTCTTGGCATAACCAGGAAATCTTTACCAATAATTTATGATGTGGTCACCCTTGTTGTAGGCATTATGGAAGATAGAAAGATATACAAGGAATGGCGTTTTGCAAAAAAGGAACTGGACTTTTTTTTTTTTTTTTTTTTTTTTTTTGTAGCAATGTGGAGAGTAAAAGCCCAGGGGTCAAATGGTAATTACAGGAGGAGATTCATGTAAAGAATATCATAAGGAAAGAGAAAATAAAGGAGACATTGCAGGAAACCATAAGGGGCTAGCTGATTCATGGAAAATGTGAGGTTACAGCTGGGTCTTTAAGAATAAGTAAACCATTGGTGACTATCGTTGTAGAGGTTAGGACAGAGAAAGGTGGAACAACAAGCAATAATCTGCCAGGTAAGACCCCGGGCTGGGTGAATGCAAGGAGGGAGCGGACAATTTTGTTTTCCAACCCTGTGGAGCTGGAGCCTTCTCTTAGGAGTCCAGTGGGTCTGGATGCCTGATCACCAACCAGTGTAATGTTAGAACAACAAGACTTCCCTAGGCAAATCAATGTGATGATTGATACAAACAACCATCACTGGGGCCTCCTCTATCTCCAATCTCTTCCTCAGTTTCCCAGTTCTTTCAGAACCTGACTGGGAAGTTCAGGGATCTATGCCTGCAGGCTGGCCTGGTGCAGATGGGTGATGAAAAGTCCTGCCTTGAGAGTAGAGTAGAGTGGTTTTGAGTGCTTCCCAACAGACTAAATTGAAGACACTCTAAAAAACCCCTGGTGGGGATAGATGGGGAGAAGGGGGTATCACTAATTCTTCATCTTTTCTTCTAGGGCCAGGGTCAGTGGCTCAAATAAACATGGTGCCCCACAGAGATGGCCTGTAGCCAAGTAGCTCTCAGTGGGTTGACTCAAAGTCACCTGGACAGGCCCGGCGGAAACGCAGGATGGCCCAGCCCTTTCCTAATAGGTTTTCCAGAGTTGATCCATCATTCTGCCTGGAAAAGGGGAGAACAAAAAATAGATCAGGAGCCCCTGTGACTGTGACTTGTGCTTCCCTGGAAATGCAAACAGGTGAAGGAGAAAATGACACAGCTAGGGTGGTAGGGGCACTGGCAGTCAACACGTTTCCAGGTTCAAATGAGAAGGGTGAGATGCTGGCATGGAGGGAACTGGCACTGGCTGTCTCCAGGCAGGACTTTCTGGGCACTGGGCAAGGCCACGGCTTTGGGAGCTGCCCCAGGCTGTTGGTTGTGCCAGTGCTTCATTCACCCTGTGAAATGTATTAATTAGTGAGTGGTTTTGGCTCAGAGAGAGTTGCCGTGGCTTCAGATGGATATAGCAGAAAAAAGGCAAATCCATCTACAGGCGCCTCTGAGAAATCTCAGCTCTTGTAAGCCTGAAAAGAGCTTCCACTAGAGAGAAGGCGAGACCCTGGCAAAGTTGGATGGAGAAAATTGAGACAGCCACGCCAATTAGTATGAGCCTATCAATCCAGTGCCACCGAATACAAGTCTAAGCCTAACAGAATCTGTGCTGCGAATAAGTAAGATTGTTGGAAACGAAACAAAAAAGCTTTGCAAATGGTGCTTCTTTAAGCTTCTGCAGGTTCTCTTCTCTCACTCTCTTTTCGAAAATGGCTGCAAAAAACTTTTTGGTCTGGTTTAGCCAGAGCACGTCAGAGCTGATAGACGCCTTCAAAACTGTGATCTCCCTTTAATTGTCAGTAATTTACCAGGGTAAGCTGAGGTCCAGGGAGGTGAAAAGACTTTTCCTAAGCCCTGTGGCTGGCTACTGGCAGGATTGAGGGAAGGTGGAACAAGTCTCTTCATTCCCAATTCAGGTTTCTTTCTTCCATCCCACATCTGATGCAATAAACATTTCCAAATCCACCTGCGCAGCAGGGCTAAGAGCAGAGTGGTCTCCAGAATAAATGGAATAGCATCTCAGGGACTGCTGGTCTGAAGACGCACTCCAAACATCACAGCTGCTGCCAAGCGGGCAGACGCCTTACCCCCAGCCCCTCTCCTGGGTTCTTCCTGGGTCTTGTCGACACTTCTCACATCACTCTGCCTTAACTTTTTCTCCCCCTAGAAAGAGATGACTTGCCTTGCATTATGCCTACCTAACTCAGTCCAATTCACGCACATAAATCCTGCTGACAACCCTGGCAGAAGCTTTATGACTAGGGAGTAAAGATTGTGAGAAAGGCAGGGAATTAATTTATAAGGAAGGAAAAATGAGAGAGGAGAGAAACAAAGAGAAGAATGCAAAGCAATTAGTGTTAATTGATGCTTAATATATGCCAGGCCCAGTCATCCTAGCTATTTCATTTAATCTTTAAAATAATCCTTGCGTTGTCATCCATGCATTTTCAGTTGCAGTTGCATGATTTAAGAAAAGCACACAGCCAGAAAGTGGCAGAGAAAAAATTATATCCTGAGTGACAGCTTTACCAGCCCAGTGCTTTCCATTCTAACAAGTAGTAGAAAGAGGAAAAGACAGAAGATCCCTTGGTGATAGGAATAAGGTAGAGAGAAGCTGTGAAAGAGAGAAACGGGGCTTTGGGGGATCCTGGGTTCTGATGCTGACCTCTGTGTCATTTCTGTATCCATTGTATGAACGTTTATGGAAAGTCCACTACGAAGCAAATGGTTCTAGGCAGGGGGGTTTCAGCAGAGAGAGCAGATGGTGGGAGGAGTGCATCCATAGGATAGCCTGGGCTGTGGGAATAAGAGAACTGCAAGTCAGAGTGAGTGCTGCAAAGACAATATAAGACAGCGACAGGCCTCAGAGAGCCTGGGAAAAGGACCGAATGGGGTCACCTTAGGAAGTCCATTAGGAGGGGACTCCCTGAAGAGGTGACCTTTGATTCAAGACCTGAGTCACTGGAGTTACAGGACATGTGATGCTGCACATGGAGAATTTCTCGGAAATGGAGCAGCAATGTAGTCTGAGCCTATTGTTGGGCCCATTAACTCAGGCAATGTCTCACCAAGGTGGAGGGTGGTGACAGGTCCTCCTGGGATATGGGCCATGGCAGGGTGAGGGGACAATGTCTGTAAAGGATTTAAAAGGAGTCATCAGTTCTAATGATGTCAATGATAAAATAGTCCTCCATATGCAGCAGGCCATTTCCATGACCCAGCTCCTAAGGAGTGGGGAGAGTGCTATCTTCCTCTAGAGGCAGGTCCAGGAAGCATCAGCTGGTAAGCTGGCGATTCCTCTGAAACCTTCAAATCGGCAAATCATGTAGGAATCTCTGGCCACTTTCTTTTCTGTAAGAGAAGATTCACTCAAGGTCAGGGGGCCCTAAGGACCCCAGGGAATCACCCAAAAACTCCAGCCAGCCCCCAGAGGAAGACAATCCACAGAGCTGGCCCCATCCCTTCGGCCTGTGACTGAGGCCCATCTGCCCATGGTTCCTTGAAGTAATTGCTCTAAGAATTTCTCATTCACAAAAGGAAGTCTCTACTGTCCCTTTTTGGATGTCACGTAACTAATGCGCGTCAAAGGTCAGTT
Source organism: Macaca thibetana thibetana (assembly GCF_024542745.1). Lineage (NCBI taxonomy): Eukaryota > Metazoa > Chordata > Mammalia > Primates > Cercopithecidae > Macaca > Macaca thibetana. The sequence continues at coordinate 25,624,575 of NC_065589.1, read as the reverse complement.
GCATCGGTTCTCTTAAATGGCAATTCAGCTATTGTCTGAGCAGACCAGAGGCATCCGGAGTGCAAGCTTTGCTCAAACCTAGGGACCTGGGAAAGGCTGGGAAAAGAGGAGCAAGTCGGACACCACAGGGGAGGGCCGTGGCTTCAGGAAATGTGGGGAACACCCTGAACTGTAAAAGCAGATGCGTCAGCAGACAAAGGGGGTCATTTCACTAAAGCCTCAGTGAGGCGGAGAAATTCCAGACTTTGCCCATCACCTACTGGCAGGCTCTCCCTCTCTCTGTCCCCTCCCCACCCTCTCCTCACCCTTGTCTTTCTCTGCCTCATTATCTCATGCTCTCTCTTTCTCTCCCACAGTTTCTCTCTCTCTCAATCTCGCTTTTTCTCATCCTGTTTCTCTTTCTTCTTTACTCTTTCTCCCTCTCCTTCACCTCTCCTGGCTTCATTCTCCACTCCCCTCCACCCACTCCCTTCCCTCTCACATTCTCGTTTGGGGATGGGGGGCGGCTGACAACTGGGGTTGGGGGTGAGGTCTGACAAACTGGATTTAAATTTCAGCTCCACAGCGTTCTCAGCTCTTGGTCTTGGAAACGTTCCCTGAACTTCAGTTTTTCTCATCTGAAAATGAAAAAAATAATACCTAGCTCCAAGTATTGAGCTTGTTGTGAGGAATCAAACAGATAACATTTCTAAAATTCCAAACACAGTGCCTGGTCCACGGCAGATGCTTGACTGGTGACAGCTTCCTTTCCCAGCGAGGCCCAGGGAAGTCGGCACCGTGCTTGGCACACTGTAAGCATGTGGCACAGCTTCACAAAATTCCCACAGGGAGCCAGGAGCACCACCTGAATTTTATGGATGACAAAATTGTGGTTCAAGGAAGTTAAAAGTACCAGATAGGACAGGTAATTTTTACAAAGTCTATAGCTATTGAGATCACTATATATTAATTCCCATTCTGTCCCTCCAATTTCTCCCCAAACATCAATTTCCAAATCTCCAACACTCTATGGTTTAAATGATAAACTATTCACCCAAATACTGTATAATTTTTTTTTCCTTTTGGGACAGGGCTGTGCTCTGTCACCCAGCCTGGAGTGCAGTGATACAATCACAGCTCACTGCAGCCTCAACCTCCCAGGCTTGAGTGATCCTCCCACTTCACAGCCTCCCAAGTAGCTGGGACTACAGGCATGCACCACCATACCCAGCTAATTTTCAAAATTTTTGGTGAAGACAGGATCTCACTATGTTGCCCAGGCTGGTCTCGAACTCACGGACTCAAGTGATCCTTTCTCCTCAGCCTCCCAAAGTGCTTGGATTACAGGTGTGAGCCACCGCACCTGGCCTTGTACAATTCTTGAAGAAGCTGAAACTCATCTTTCTCCCTCAGTATAAGAAAACTCAGGATATGTTTGGACATCCCCTCCCATCTTCCCTGCCAGCCTCCTCTTCTCCAGGCTGAACCAGATCCTGCTGCATCTTTCTCAAAGACTCTCTTACATCCTCATTATGGTTTCTGCCCCAGTCCTCCACACTTCTCTGAAGTTTAGAGTCAAAATACCCTTTCTTGCTTTAGGGGTAAGACCTTTTCTAGCACCGTGTGTCTAGAACACGGAGAGGGCAAACAGAGATAGTGCTAGGTATTTTATTTTTAACATTTTTAATCTTGATTATATTTTGCAATGTTTATATTGTTGCACAACATAGGGAAGCATTAGTCACAATTTATATAGCTGATTTCATGGAGCTGAATTTTACGGTATTTATAGCCATTGAGTGTCTTCTCCCAGAAGTTGGAAAGATGTCCCATTTGCTGTAACACACACAACCTCCACTCCATTCTTTTCCTTTGTAGCCCAAACCACAATGTGTAATTGTGTGTTTATTTTGTGTTTAATGTTTATCTCCTCACCCAGGCTCTAAGGCTCTATGAGGGCAGGGATCACATCTGTTTAGCTCACCCAGATTTCATTATATATCCAGCCTTCTACACTCTATAACTGCTTAGTCTCAACTCTGACCACACATTAAGTCATCAAGGGAGTTAGCAGAAAAAAAAAAAAAAAATATATATATATATATATATATATATACACACACACACACACACACACACACACACACATATATATATATATACACACACACACACACACACGCAAAATGTTTACTAATGCTCCTCAAGATCTTTTGAATCAACTGGTCCCCATGGCACCTGGGGATCCACAGTCATGAAAATCCTGCCAGGGATTCTTGATCCGAGATCTGGTGATCCTTGGCAGGACAACTCACCATTCTATTCGGTTGCCCTCTTGTCTCCGCTCACTGGCTCCAGCTTCTGCGCCTACACTGATGGCTGTGCCTGTTCCCTCACGCGCCCGCCGTGGCCTGACACCTTCCTGGGCCCACCCTAACACATTCCTCCGTTACTTTTAACGACTGTTTACAGCTCGCTACCTCCAGGACGTGGCTTCTGATGAAAACTGTCCAGACGCTCTGCCTCTGGTATAATTCAGAACCCAGCTCTCCTCCTTAAAATTCTTTTACACTATTTTCCACAAGCATGTGCTTCTGTTGGCAGTGCCGTAAGTGTGATTGATCTTCACCATAAGTTCCTTGAACTTTGCTTTGACCTGGATGCTAAGGTGATGGGAGCTGCCTCCATCCCCACAATTTGACTGGTGCAACCCGAAAGTAGGATGAGAGTGTGTTCTGGTCAAACATTAATGTGGGGCAGGGACAATGGAGAGAGGGTTTGGTCATCTGGCATGCTGCAGACTGCCAGAGGAGCTGGAAAGGCTGAGTATGGGAAAGAGGAGGGATTTCATGTCCTTTCCTGGCTTTGAGTATTTGAAGAAACTGCCTATGGAAGACCAGACCTGTGCCCTGCCTCCCAAGAAACACACAGAGCTTAAACGGTGGAAGCTCTCTGGGGCAAATTCAGCTCCCTATGAGGAAGGTCTTCTAGTTGTTAGGGCTGTCTTGGTAGGCCAGCGAGGGTTTTCCAGCATCAGTCATTTTCATACCAATCTCTTGATTTTTGCCATATTCCTTCATCACCCGTGCTGTTATTTACCTAATCTTTTTTATTTACCTAATTATTAACCTAGTATTTCCTTTAAAACAACTTTAAATTGACACACTTTGTTTTATTCATTCCTGTTTTTAAAAAGGATCTATGACAAAAGGTATGAGTAGACACTTCTCAAAAGAAGACATGCAAGCAGCCAACAAACTATGGAAAAATGTTCATCATCACTAATCATCAGAAAAACGCAAACCAAAATCATAGTGAGATATCGTCTCACACCAGTTAGAATGGCCATTATTAAAAAGTCAAAACCAACAGATGTTGGCGAGGCTGCAGAGAAAAGAGAACGCTTATACATTCTTGAGAATTTAAATTAGCTCAACCACTGTGGAAAGAAGTTTGGAGATTTCTCAAAGAACTTAAACAGAACTACCATTTGACCCAGCAATCCCATGACTGGGTATATACCTAAAAGAAAGTAAATTGTCCAGCCAAAAAGATATATGCACTCACATGTTCATCGTAGCACTATTCACAATAGCAAGGTTCATGGAATCAACATAGGTGCCCACCAACAATAGATTGGATAAAGAAAATGTGGTACATACACCAGGGAATACTATGCAGCCGTGAAAAATAATGAAATCACGTCCTGTACAGCAACATGGATGCAGATGGAGGCCATTATCCAAAGCAAATTAACACAGGAACAGAAAACCAAATACCACATGTTCTCACTTATAAGTGGGAACTAAACATCAGGTACTTGTGGACATAAAGATGGCAACAATAGGCCAGGCATGGTGCTTATGCCTGTAATCCCAGCACTTTGGGAGGCCAAGGTGGGTGGATCATTTGAGGTCAGGAGTTTGACACCAGCCTAGCCAACATGGTGAAACCCCACCTCTACTAAAAATACAAAAATTAGCCAGGTGTGGTGGCACACACCTGAAATCCCAGCTATTCAGGAGGCTGAGGTGGGAGAATCACTTAAACCTGGGAGGCAGAGATTGCAGTGAGCCAAGAATGTGCCACTGAACTCCAGCCTGGGCAATAGAGTGAGACACTGTCTCCCAAAAAAAAAAAAAAAAAAAAGAGATAGCAACAATAGACACTGGTAACATACCCAGGCAACAACATACCTGATATATGCATGATATACCAACACAATATACCCAGGTAACAAACCTGCATTTGTACTGCCTGGTGTGTGTGGTTTGTGAACTGGTGTGTGTGGTGTGTGGTATGTATGGATGTGTATGGTTTGTAAACTGGTGTGTGTGGTGTGTATGTGGGTAACTGGTGTAACTGAGGTGTGGTATGGGCATGTGTGGTGTGTGAACTGGTATGTGATATGTATGAGTGTGTATGGTGTGTGTTGTGTGTGTTGTGTGAACTGGTATGTGATATGTAGGAGTGTGTATGGTGTGTGTTGTGTGTGGTATGTGAACTGGTGTGTGATATGTAGGAGTGTGCATGGTGTGTGTTGTGTATGGTGTGTGTTGTGTGTGGTGTGTGAACTGGTGTGTGGTGTGTGAACTTATGTGTGGTGTGTGGTATGTATCGGTGCATGTGGTGTGTGAACTGGTGTGTGTGGTATGTGAACTGATATGTGTAGTTTGTGAACTGGTGTGTGGTGTGTGATGTGTGGTATGTATGGGTGTGTGCGGTTTGTAAACTGGTGTGTGTGGTGTGAACTGGTGTGTAGTATGCATGGAGGTGTGTGGTTTGTGCACTGGTGTGAACGGGTGTGTGGTGTGTGGTATATATGGGTGTGTGGTATGTGAATTTGTATGTGTGGTGTAGTTTGGATGTGGTGCATGTGGTGTGTGCAGTATGTGGTGTGTGTGTGGCGTGTGGTGCATGTGGTGTGTGTGGTATGTGGTGTGTGATGGGTGTGGTGTATGGGGTGTACGTGGTTTGTGTGTGGTGTGTGTGGTGTGGTGTTTGTGGTGTGTGGTATGTGTGGTGTGTGGTATGTATGAGGGTGTGTGGTGTGTGAATTGGTGTGTGTGGTGTGGTATGTATGGGTGTGTGTGGTCTGTGAACTGGTAGGGGTGTTGTGGTGGGGAGTGGTGTGTGTGGTGTGTGGCATATATGGATGTGTGTGGTGTGCGTCTTGGGAGTGAGGGTGCTTATCATGAGCAGGTGCTGCAGAAGTCCTCAGGGAAGATGGCTTCACTGGGAGCTGAGATTTCCCCACTGGGCTCCCTCCTTCAGCAGATGAGAGGACAGGCCCACAGGCCTAAAGTCAACTAGAGGCAAATTTCCAAGCAGAATCTATTTCTCCTGACCTCTGATTCAGTGCCTTTTCCTGATAATTTTATCCCTGTGATCCCAGCCTTGAGAATGCAAAAAACTACCCCCAACTTCAGCCTGAGGTCATGAAGCCAACCAGGAGTGCAGGCAGTCTAGGGGAGGTGCAAGTACCTATCCACTGGGCAGCCACTCTGAGGGCAGAGTCCACGGGAGACACAGCTTCAGCCACCTCAGGGGCCTGTCCTCAGGATCCTCCTCAGCCCCCTCCAGGAGTCCTCAGCTTTTTGCTTTTAGCCACAAACCCAGATTCACTTTCCCGGGCCATTCACTATCTGAGGCAGCCCAGCCGGCTTTGTCCTCCCTCCTTCCCGAAGGCTCTCAGCCCTTCGGCAGCCTCAGAATTTCACTTTGATCTCCTCTTCCCTGGGAGCCAGAATAGCTTAGTCTCTTCAAAAGGAGAGTTAGAAAGTGTGCCGTTCACCTAATAACAATTAACTCCTGAGGGTTGTCCAATCCCAATACAGGTCATTTCGCTGGAGACGACCCCTAGTAGGAAACACATTTTAGGACATCAGCAGAGGTAAAGATGAGAGCAATTTGCTCAGGCTTTTACTTGGGGTTAAGGATCACTAGGCCACCAGGACCAGGGATGCCAGCCAACCTCAGGTTTCTTTCCAAACTAGGCCTTTCTCCAAACTAGGCCTCATTTTTATCATTTTCCTACCCCTGGGCTCTATGATTTTGTGGTGTTGCTTTTGTGTTTTCAAAAACACTCTGCATTCATTCATTAGCTCTGTACTTTTCCTCATGCAATGCACACAGAACTGTAAAGACAAATGATAAAGCCCTTTCCCGCTTGGATCTTGTGTTCAAAAGGCAATTGTTTGATGGTGATTAAGTGTGTTGGTTTTGAATATTCACCTAAACAAGAATGGTCAATTTACACAATTCTTGGACTTCATGGGTGTCTTTTGGGAAAACTTGAAGCCACAAAAATGTTCAGTACATAAATGCCAAGGACCTCCTGCTGTCAATTAAGACCCTCATGATAGTCTTTTGCTTATTTGCTCATTAATTCATTTAAAAGTGGTTTGTGAGCAAATTAAGCATCAGGTGGCATGCTGGACATGGACACATTGATACAGAGTTTGTGGTCTGGAGGGGAGGTGGAAATGAGAGTCTCACAGGCTGCCCTCGGCCCAGAACTTCTGTGTGGAGGTTTCACATAAAAATCAGAATTTCTGGCTTTTTCTAAAAACCCTAAAGATCTAGCCCCATTAAGGCCACCGTTCCACTCACAGCCCTGAGTAAGGCTCCCCCATCAGCCCAGGCATGGACCCTTTGTCCTGCCTCTGTTCTCATTCTCCTGACTGTCTGAGACCTAACCGGTTTCTCTCCTGTTTGTGACTTGCCCTTATGGGAGCCTTAGGTCTCCTACCTACTAGATGACGCTGATGGGGACATTCTCCTGAATGAGAAAGCAATGGAAAGTTGTGACCATCAAAGGAAGATCAGAGATCAAGCCTTGTTGATGTAAAAGGATTTAAAGTTAAGAAACCATTTCCTGTAACTAGAATTGTGAAAGCATACAACATAGTACCAAAGGAAAATTACTGAAGGCTCCTTGCCTGAAGAACCTTCAGGAAGGGGAGGCCAGCCATCTGACGTGATCACAGTGATGTCTTGCCCTGAGACAAGAAGCATTCTTCCTGGGTCCTTTCCGCTGGAGGATTCCTATTCTATGACCCATGCTGAGCTATGTGGATGAGTGTTTGCGTGGATTTCTTTTAAAACTATATTGCTAAATAATCTTGCCCCCTGGCTCCATGCACATTCTTTTTTTTTTTTTTTTTTGCACCCAGATAAGAAAATGACTTGAAGTTTTTTTTCTTTTTTTCTGTAAAATGCAGTCAGTGTTGTTCTGTGAGGGAGAAAGAAATAGTAGAGGATAAAGATGGAACAGGGGATGAGGCGGTAACCAGCATGCCCTCATGGATAGACACTGAGCAAGGAGAGGCAGGGATCTGCATGGAGCAAGCCCTCTCTCTCTCTAGGACAAAGCAGGTTATGTCTTCATGCCAGTGGACTCTGCATATTCATTGAAAAAAATATGATTTAATTAATTTAGGGAAGCAATATGGGCTGACCAGACAGCCAAGTTCTTCAAGATAGGACAGTAAAATATTCTATGGGCGAGCTGACCGATGTCTGGGTGGAAGAGGGAGTACCAGGGAGACCAGGGAGATATTGAGGGGTGAGGAGATTTGAGGAATCCACAGTGGGGTGAGCTTCATGACCAGCAGAATGAAATAAGGGCTATTTTGGATGTACGACCAATGTCAGTGCAAGGCCCTTAATCTCCAGATAACACTGGAGTTTGAATAGAAATGAAAAAAAAAAATCCGCAAGTATAGAAGAAGTAAGCAGAGGCTAGGCACAGTGGCTCACGCCTGTAATCCTAGCACTTTGGGAGGCCAAGGAAGGTGGATTGCCTGAAGTCAGGAGTTTGTGACCAGTCTGGCCAACATGGTGAAATCCCATCTCTACTAAAAACACAAAAAAATTAGCCAGGTGTGGTGGCATGTGCCTGTAATTCCAGCTACAGGAGGCTGAAGCAGGAGAATTGTTTGACCCAGGTAGGTGGAGGTTGCAGTGAGCCGAGATCTCGCCACTGCACTCCAGCCTGGGCAGCAGAGCGGGGGGACTCCATCTTAAAAAAAAAAAAAAAAAAAAAGGAAGCAGAGAACAAGAATGTCTGTATGGATGGTACAAGACTGGAATAGAGTACATTTGTCATAGGCCAACTGACTCCATGCTCTTGTCTCACAGAGATGTTTATAACAAGCTTGAGTAGCTACAACTGGATACTTTGGTCTATATATGCTTTCCTTGTGATTCTTTTTTCCCCCCTTCTTTGCTTAAACAAATGCACACAGAGGGAAGTGGATAAACTATGAGCAAAGTAAGCCCTTGCCAAGTGTACCGGGGGGCATCAAATACACATAAAAAGAGGCTTCGTTGGGAGGCCCAGGTGGGCGATCTCGAGGTCAAGAGATCGAGATCTTCTTGGCCAACATGGTGAAACCCTGTCTCTATTAAAAATACAAAAATTAGCTGGGTATGGTGGCTTGCGCATGTAGTCCCAGCTACTTGGGAGGCTGAGGCAGGAGAATCATTTGAACCCCGGGAGCGGCAGGTTGCAGTGAGCCGAGATTACACCACTGCACTCCAGCCTGGCAACAGAGCGAGACTCCATCTCAAAAAAAAAAAAAAAAAAAAAAAGAGACTTGGGGAACCTAGGAAGAAGTGACCTAAATTCCAGCACATGCTATATAGTTTTCAGGGATTATTCCCTCTCTAGGTATTCATCTGGGGCTGGCGCCTCCTTGGCTGGCAGGGGCTGGTGATTGGGACTCCCCAGCCAGACAGATTGCACCCAGAGCAGTGAGGCCCCGAGCCCTTCCTGGAGCACCTTCTAGGGAAGGTGGCATTCATTTTTTTTTTTTTTTGAGACAGAGTCTGGCTCTGTCGCCCAGGCTGGAGTGCAGTGGCTGGATCTCCGCTCACTGCAAGCTCCGCCTCCCGGGTTTACCCTATTCTCCTGCCTCAGCCTCCCGAGTAGCTGGGACTACAGGCGCCCGCCACCTCGCCCGGTTAGTTTTTTGTATTTTTTTTTTTAGTAGAGACGGGGTTTCACCACGTTAGCCAGGATGGTCTCAATCTCCTGACCTCATGATCCGCCCATCTCAGCCTCCCAAAGTGCTGGGATTACAGGCTTGAGCCACCGAGCCCGGCCGGCATTCATTTTTAAAGTCCATTTATTGTGCAGTTGTTGAAAGTGGGGCACAGAAATTTGGACTGATATGCCTAGGCCACATGGCTACTGATTGGGCCAGTCTTTTTGTTGATAGAGAAGGTCTTTTCTGGGCCCAGTACAATGCAATGGATCTTCAGTCTTAAGAAATGCATTGAAAACCATCCTTGTGAAGTTTGGGGTCCCTGGTAGGCCAAGAGCTGGAAAGGCCCTAAGATTCTGGGTGCTGTAGCCCCCCTTCCAGGTGATGGTCAGAACTTGAAAGCTGCTCTAGACTCTGCACAGAAATGCATGAGAATTGAGTGTTCAAAGCTTGGTGCTTTGACTTCTTTTAACTTTCTGTAGGCTGAAATATGGATAAGAGGAAGGCATAAGGCCCCTGTCAGTTTATGGAGCCATAGCTCTAAACGTCCCAATTTCCAACCCAGCAACCCTCTGTGTCCTGGGAATTGTAGCAGGTGTCCCAGGACGCAAAAATCACTCTGCTAGAAACTGGAAAATAAGATGCCTGCCTTTTCTAGCACAATCTTTAGTAAATAGATTCAGGAAATGGGGGTCCTGGTCAGAGCTGGTGCCACAAGCTCAGTGTGTTCAGGCAGCAGACAGCCTCTTCAAGTCCAGCCTCATCAGTAATATCAGGGGGCTGAAATGGATGATCTCTAAGTAACCTTCCCACCACAGCAGTTTATAATTTTATATGTTCTGTGACCCATGTCTTCCTTGGAGGGCTCTTCAATCATGATCCGCATTACTATTGTCTTTGTTCATATTAATAATAGCTTTCAATTATTATTCCTCAGATCATTCTTGGAGCACACTTATCATAACTGGAGCACACAATCATGACAAGGACAGAAGCCAAGCATGTCCTAAGCAGCCGTTGTTAAAACAGATATGCTACAGGGGCTGGAGTGACAATCACTAAATGTCCTCCCCACCCCCACCCACACATCCCTACCCCAGGCAGGCCCAGCCTCAGGACTCAGCCAGGTGACTTTTTCTCCTGGGTCATTAGGAGTCTGGGGTGAGCCCAGGCTGCAGGAGGAAGGCATTACTTTGTCAATTTGGGGAAAAGGGTCATGTGTCCTACTTTTGCAGATGACAGCTCATTTTAACTTTACACTTGCATGCTGGTTTGGGAGGAATTTGAAGAGGCAGCATTGAGTAGTGGTTAAGAAAAACACAAGCTCTAGAGCCACAATGTAGGATTTTGTGTCCCAGCTCTTCTACTTGATGAGTTATGCATCCTGGGAGAAGTTACTTAATTCTCTGTACCTCAGTTTTCTCATCTGCAAAATGCGGATAATCCCAGGTTCTCCTTCTCAGTGGTTTAAGGATGGAGTGGGTGAATGCATGTCAGAGCAAGGCCTGGCTCACTGTGAGAACATAAGGCATATTAGCTATTGTGATGATCTTCTTAACCGCCTTCTTACAGAAATAATGGAACTGAGGCCCAGAAAGAGAGAGAGAGAGAGAGAGAGAGAGAGAGAGAGAGAGAGAGAATAGCTTGACTGAGCACATGGCCAGTGGTGACAAAATTGGAAACACTTCAGCTTCCTGATTCAGTGCTGGCCTTGAGGGCAGTGCTCTCTCCCTGAGCTTCCCACAATATATTCCAAAGGCCCCCTCTAAGCATATGTCTTCTACATCAGCACTCATCACTATCAGCAGGACTGACCTCCCCAGTGTTTCCCACACACACCCAGCATTCTTCCTCCCCATCTCTACCTTGGGATTTCCTTCCTGCTTTTCTCTACCCTGTTCAGGGAACACGTCCAAGTCAGCCTTCCTCCGTGGACACTGCCCAGACTTCTCCATGGGCACTTCCTAGACCCCTCTGATGCACAGCCCTCTCTAAATCCCTTTGTTTCTTAGTGTCTGTGCTGTGGAAATCCTCCTATTTGACCTTGTAGTGTGAGTCATCTTTGCATGGTAAGTACTACGTAGTCCCTGCTGTCAGGACCTTTGTGGGGTCCAACCAAGTGCTAAGGCTTATTTGAGCCTTAGCACATTTTGACTTGCACCTTGTCTTGCTGGCAGCCCTAGTCCTGGACTCCAAAGGACTCAGCAGTCTTGATTCTAATTCTGTCCTAATTCTCCCCTCCCACTCCTGCAAATCGAGTTGAGTGGTGGTGGAGTCTACTTCTCTGCTCTCTTTCTTACACTGAAAGCCACCACAGCTCACTGCCTCGGGTGTCTTCAGATAGGGATTATAGCTCCAAATACGGCAGCTTGTTTCCTGATGAAAACCCAGCCAAGCAGCTGGATTGAGTGCCTGAATTAAAAAAAAACTCAACCCCAATTAAGGAAGAGCTGGGAATCTCTGCAATTCTGAGACAGCGCAGTTATCATAAGCTCTTCTAAGAGAAACCATTTAAGATAGGGTTGGAATTAAAATAGTTTCCCCAGCACACAATTATGTGCTGACTCTTTCTGAGGGAGTAGTTTAGGGAGCAAAGAACTGAGTTTTCATTTTAACTGTTCTTTCTCAATTGCTCAAGACAGTTTTCAAACTCTTCTTAAAATTATGTTTCTATCATGGCCTCTCTCACAACGGTTTGCAGCATCCAGTTTGTTTCCCACTCATAGAAATATTGCACATACATTTTAATTATGTGAGAAATTATATTCTTAGGGAAAGGCAGGTTGTATGAGTCGATTTATTTCAGTATATCAAAAATATGATTTTTTTTAAAGTAGTGAATGTGTGGACAGGCCTCAGAGCAGACGCTGGAGGTCCCCTGATGGTCATTCCACGTTCTACTCCCCAGTGTCCCTGGCTGCTCAGTGCCCTTAGTGAGTGCCTTAATCGCTTTAGGATCTCATTCCCTCATCAGTAAATGAGGTGCTGACACCTGCTCTTCTGATTTCCCAAAGCAACTATAAAAATAAAATGAAATAAAGCATAACACGCTAGGCAGAATATAAATCACGATTGTGACTTCAAATTGCTATGTCTAGAATGCCCTGCCTTCACCTTGCAGGACCACTCTGCAGAGGAAATCTGAGACATTGGTTCTATTGCCCTGTTTCTCTTCAGTCCTTGAACCTGCCCACCTGCATAGCTTCCTTCTGCTCTCTCCCTGCCATGGCTGATACAGGTTTGTGACCTGTCGCCACTGGGTGAAATCATTTATTTCTCCCCACATCCTTTGCCATGCATTTGCAAGTTTTTTCCATTTGATTTTGGGGGCTTTGAGTCTCACTATTTTGCCCTCTCATTCCTTGCCCTCCCCTACTTTGAGAAAGCCTTTTCCTATGAACTTTTTCATTTATGGGCTGGTTGGTTTCATTTCCTCTGACATGCCTCTTTCCTCAATAGGTTCTTGTTATCTCAGCTGCTTGGGATATTTGTGTTACATCCCTGTCCCAGCTCTGGCTCCACCTGCCTGCTTTACTCTCCCACGCTGAGGAGAGCCCACATTTTATGCTGTTGGTGACAGGTCCCAGCCAAGGCTCGGCGGTCTCAGCCTCTTCCTCCCTGGGCCTCAATCCTGGGGAACACCACCAGGAAGGAAGGGGTTAATCTGTGGCTTGCCCTCCATCTTCTTTCTAGTTCAACCTGTCAGTGTGCTGGGAGAGACACCAGGCCTTTGCCACTAGAACACATAAAATAAAACACCAGCCTGCTCCTTTCTCTGTGGAGGATCAGTAGAGCTTTGGGGAGCACCTATTCAGTGCCCTCATATTTCAGTTGAGGAAGCAAAGACAAGCGGTGAAATGACCTGCCTGAGGTCACTGTGATTTTGAGCGTCCTACTGTGCCAGTCCTGTGCCGGGTACTGGCTATCAAAGATGACTAAGATATTGCTCCTGTCCTAAGCTGTTCAAGTCAGAGGATAAAGAAGCCTTTATTGATTGTATTTACTGGACAAGCATCTATCTGCTAATTGATTAGACCCCTCCCATGTTTTCCTTTGAATTAAATTTTCCTTCTTTCCAAAAGCAATTCACCACCTCCTTGGAGGTCTAGCTCCCAACCAATTCATGTCCTTCCACCTCCAGACTGCTCTGTTCTCTTGTTCCCCACCTACCTTTAAGGTTTGTGAATATCCTGGGCTGGGACAGTGTAGCTGGAAAAGACGCCCTCTTCTCTGCTCACTTCAAGGCCTGTAAGCCCTTTCTCCACTCAGGATGGTCAAGGGCAGTTCTCAACATGTTTGATTAGCTCAGAACCTCTGGCAGTGAAAAGAGGCCTTTTCTTCCAAAAAAGATTTGGCCTCCTTGTTTTATAATGTCTACCCTGTTATGAATTGCTTGGAAGGACCGGGGGTACCATGAGTTACTGGGGAAGCCCCTCTTCGTTCTGCTTTTCATTTCCTGAGCCCTCATTCTCCAGGAGAGAGTGGCACGGAAGGATGAAGAGAGGCAGGAGCACAGCTGTCCCTAGGGAGGTGGAGAAATGAATAGGAAAATACCTAATGAGCAATTGTTCAGCACGTATCTTGAGAAAGTCATATCAGTGGTCTATTATTACTGCCTAGCATACCACTCCAAAACTGAGTGACTTGAAACAATGACTTTATTACTCATTGTTTCGTGGGTCAGGAATTTGGGCAAGGTTCAGTGGGATGGCTTATCTCTGTCCCACATGATGCTCCTTGGGATGGCCCATCTGGGGCTGGAAGATAAAATGGGTCAATTACATGTTTGAGGCTTTGGTGTTGGCTATTGGCTTAGGTATCTCAGTTCTCCATGTGGCCTCTTTTCCCAGCAGCACAGGCTGATCTTCTTTATCTGATGGTTGAGTTTAGAAGGAAAAGCTTCGATGTGCAAGTGCTTATTATGCCTCTGCTTGGGTCACATTTGATGAGGTCTCTTGACCAAAGCAAGTGACATATGGCCAAGCCCAGAGTCAGTGTGAGCGGAACTGCTTGAGGGCGTGAGTACCAGGAGGCATGATTCATTGGGAGGCCTTGTAGCAGACTTAGCATACACAGATGATTAACAAATACTTCTTTTGGTAAAGGTTGGAGCTTTGTAGATCATATACCTTCTCCCCTAGCTAGCAAGACTCCTTTAATTTCATCCTTTCCATTAATACCCCCTTTTTTCTTCATCTGTTCACATTTCAGGTGACTTTTCTTTACTCTGAACTAGAGCAGGTTACTTAGTTCTTACCACATGTTAGCAATCATGAGTACAGAGGAGCTTTCACCCTTTAGGGTGGATTTAGTACACACCTTCTTTCTCGAAATAAAATAGTTTCTAGGTTTACCATTGGTGGCTGTGATCTGTCCATAAGCTCAGTGTGAGGCAGAGATCTGGGCACCTGGCTAGGCCCTAGATCCAAGGATCTCAGGGAAATGATATTGTAGCCCCCTAGCCAAACGAAGTGGGAAATTGGCCTTAGGTCATATCATGGCGACATGGTTCAGAGTGATCCTAGAGTTGGTACTCCTAGGATATGTGATTAAACCACGTTTGCTAATTTTGAGGAAATTACTTACCTTCCCTAAGCTTTATCATAAGGAAAATGTAAGCAATACTCTATCAGTCAATCAATCAATGAAGATTGTTTTGAAGATCAAATGGTAATACATGCTAAGTGCTTGGCATATGGCAGAGGCTCACAAGTTTAACTATTTTTGGTGGCATTAACACATATTCATTTCACCTCTCTACCACTCCCTTTAAAAATGAAATTCATAAATATTTATATTCATAATCACTGACTCCCTCCAAAGGGGAAGAAAAAGTAAAGAAGAGAGATGAGAGAAGGAGATAGAAGAGATTGAAATACAGGAGAGGAGATGAAAAGGATACAAAAAGGAGAAGAAGGAGGGATGGGGAAGGAGACAGAGTCAAAAAACAGATGGCAAGCCTGAGAGTGCATGTACTTTAAGACCAGAGATCATTTTCCGAGGAGTCGTCACATCTCTGGGGTTACCCAAAGCTCACTTGGCTCCTGGCAAACCTGAAGTCCTTGCCAATGGGAGAGGCTGAGTGGTGTGTGTCAGACAGCAAATGGATTTTGCCACCCAGGGTGTCTGTACCAACTTGGATAAGATCACATGGAGAAAAGAAAGGAGTGGGGCAGAGAGGGAAATATTTCTCAGAGTGAGACTGAGTGGTTGGCTGGGAATTTCACCATGGGCCTGGCCTACTATTAAGTCTGCAAATAATCCATACAGCTGCCCCTGCATTTGTGGCTCCTCCTGAAGGAAAAAGGGCAGCACAGCTAGATGCGCTTTTCCAGACTAAGTTTCTTTCAGGTGAACACTCCTCCTCTGCAGCTCTCCGGACCCTCTCCTCCACCTGGGACGTAGGACTGGTTGCTGGCACAGGTTGGGAAGGAAACTTCTTGCCAAGGATGAGCAGGAGTAGAGTGGATGGAGGGTCACAACCTTGGTCCAAGATTTATTCTCTGCCATGGAGGTGATTCCAGGGCTGGGGTTGCAGACTTCCACCGGTGCATTGGTGGAAGAATTAGGTAATGACATGACTCAAAACTAGGATGTGTGCAGTGGGAAAACTCTCTTTTCCAATTTATGAAGCCCAAGGAATTGGGATGATACAAGGTGCTCCCTTTGGTAGTAAGGGTTGTGAGAAATCTCTCTAGACACTAGCAGCGCCAGACCTCCCACCCTAGCCAGTGTCACTAGCTATGATGAAGGCTCAATTGAGAAGGAATCTTCCTCCTCTATGAATTGTTTGGGATGATGTATTTCTTTCTCACAATTAAGAATAGAAAATTTATATTCTTATTTTATATTTAGAAATGTTTAATTTTGGTGTTTATGTTCTTACCATGTTTAAGAGTGTTCAGTCTGTTATAACTGCAGATCAGTCTTGTAACTCCAATTTATAGTGAGTAGTTGACTGATTAATTTAGACATAAATTTAGGTTGAAATCTTTTTTGTATTGTATTCAAAAAATTACAAAAGCTTAAGAATTGCTAATTTAAGAGGTTAATTTATTAGATTTATAGGAATCATTTAAGTACTTGAGAAAATTTATCAGATCAAAATTTTTTTCTATGAAATCAAATATATTAAATTTATTAAAGCAGTTCAGGAATTTTTTTAGTAAGTTTTTTTTTTTTTTTTTTTTTTTTGAGACAGAGGCTTGCACTGTCACCCAGGCTGGAGTACAGTAGTACGATTTTGGCTCACTTACAACCTCCATCTCCTGGGTTCAAGCAATTCTCATGCCTCAGCCTCCTTAGTAGCTGGGATTACAGGTACCCACCACCATGCCCGGCTAATTTTTTGTAGTTTTAATAGAGATGGGGTTTCACTATGTTGGCCAGACTGGTCTCAAACTCCTGACCTCATGACCCACCTACTTCAGGCTCCCAAAGTGCTGGGATTACAGGCATGAGCCACTGCGCCCAGCCTTAAAATAAGTTTTTAATGGAGACCAGACATTAATCAAAATTCTTTAAAAAGTGGTAGTTAAACTCACTAGGTCCATATCAGAATTATAAGACTTATAGGTGATAAGTAAAAGATTAAAGGATTTTAGTCTGTATTTTTGGATGTAAAACCTTTATTAATAGAATACTTATTCAAAATTAATCATAAAATGACCTCTGATAATATTTTCTGCTCATAAAATCCACCTAAAAAAGCTAAAGATATCACATTGGAAATACTTTTGATTAGGATCATTGTTGATCTATTGGCTTTCTACTGTTGTGTAAAAAGATATCTATATGACGTTCAATCTTATAACACTTTGCTGCGCATATGTAAATCAAATTTTTCATGATTTCCATTTTTATCCCAGATATCAAGACTCTTAGAGGAGGAAACAATTTTTTACTTATTTTGGTAGTCACAGTAACTGGCACAGTATTGAGGAAATAATAGATAATTCATGCTTTTTACGAAGGAAGGAAACAAGAAGTGAATGAGAACTTCAATTCTCAGAACTTCAGTTTTCTTAATGAAGGTGTTATTATCTATTATTCAGAGCTAACATAGGACCAAGATTGCCATTAACTCTAGTTTTTGTTGCCGGTATAGCTCCAGGGAAATCAGGATGTTAGGAAAACTGACTTTGATGGTGTGCACTGAAACGTTCAGAATTATATGGCATGGTTTGGCATGACAAAGTTCCAGACCTGTAGCAGTGTGACAGTAGTCTTACCTCATGACAGAATGAAGCTGTGGTGGTCATAAGAATGTGACTTGAAGATCAAACCTAAGCAAGCCTATGTTCCTCAACCAACCATTACACACACACACACACAAACACACACACACACACATATACACACACGCGCGCCTCTTGAATCTTTCATGGTCCAAGTAGGAGAGTATAATAAAGGCAGAATTTAAGAAAGAAGCTATTTACAGAGACTTGGGCACAGTTTAAGAAAAGCACAGCAAAGGATGGTGCAGGATCCTCCAGGCTAGTCACACCCATGCCTCAAGAAGGAGCAAGAGAGGGGAGTGATTATTAGAAAACAGAGGAAAAACAGTTTGATGGGAGTTGTTGTCTCTAATGGAGAAACACAGTAGTCTACAACATTAAACATTCAAGTATCACTCTTTTTCCTGTCTCCCATCTCCTGTTGCTCCCATTGGTCAAATCCAACTGGAGGTCAGCCAGTATGAGATGACTGATAAAGTTCGTTGAGAGTGCATGCAGTCTGTTGTACAGGGTAGAAAAGAATGGGATATGTGTATGGAGGGCAAATGGCAGATATATCTCACACACCCCAAATAAACATATGAAGTTTCACAGAGCATGACCAGAAGGCACAAAAAGAAGCAAAGAACAGGAATTTGTCCTAGGTTGCGGTTATCTCCACTTTACTTTCTCAGGTGTTTAACCTCAATTGTTTGGTAACTTCTGTCCAAAGTAATATGAAACTTTTGCAGTGAGGTAAAAATACATTGATTTGGTCCCACTCTCTGGGTTAACCCTCTACTCTTTGAGTTGACCCTCCCTCTCTAGGTTGACTCTACTTTTTAAGTCAACCCCCACTCTGGGAGGACCCCACTATCTGGGTTAGTTCCCATCCTCTGACCAGTGACAGCTGCTTGGCACCACACACACTTACAGTCCCAGAGCAGAGTTAGCTGTTCTGACCCTCGGCTGAGAAAGGACACAGCTCATTGTATCTGGAAGGTGAGGCCTTGGTCAAAAGCTCTCCCTAGAATGTTTCTAAGACCAGTCTCCTGGCTTTTCTAGTACTGCTCAACTGTTCACTTGGGACAGTGTAGGAGGGAAAAGTTACCTGACTTGATAGATAACTGGCCTTTTCACCCACATGGGATGTCAGCAAGGCTAAAAATAAGTAGACTTTCAAGGTGAGCTGGGAAGACACAGCTTGCTGAGACCTGAATCCACATCAGGGTTGATGATATCAACATTGGCACCTCAGGTAGAACCTACAGCGCCACTCAGGTCTGGACACAGTGGAGCTGGAGGACCAGGTTTTCACAAATTAGTAATAATAATGAGGTCAGTCCTCTCACATGGAGGCTTCTCTGAGTAAATCTAATTGAGTTGGCCCTAAGAGGTGGGTGTCCTAGGAAAATATTCACCATTCGCTGGGAGAGTTGTAGGTCCTATGGCTTTTTGCTGCATTGATTGTCTCCTCTGGCCCATTCCCCCGAACTCTGATGCAGACAACATCTCCTTTTTATGAAAGTTATATCATTTTCCCTGCATGCCTGTCTTTCATTTAGGGTTGTGCTTTCAAACTCTTCAGAACATTAGAATCATCTAAGAAGCTATTAAAGATCCCAATGAGTAGAGCGTGGTATAGACTGCTTAAATCAGAATCTCTGGAAGTGGGGCCCAGGCTTCAGAATTTTATAAAGTTCCCCAGGTGATTTCAATGTGTCCCCAGTATATGAGGCACTGACTTGTGACCTCCAACTTTGAAGTTTCTCAAGATCTTCCCTTTTTATCCTAGTTTCCCTGCAGCTAAGCCCCCATTTTCTAAGCTTCTCTCTAAGTAATCTCCCCCCTGATTCATCTTTCCATCCCACATAGAGTTCAGGTCTAGGTTTATGCTCCTTCCACTCCTTCAGAATTTCAGAGCCGAAGAGACCTCAGAGTTCCATGGATGAGCCTAAATCTTCATTGTGTAGATGGAAAAGTGTAGGGAAGGAAGATCAGGATGTTAGGTATGGTGGGGCAGGGGCTGGAGCCACTCTCTGCTCTCACTGATTTGCAGAGCCTGAAAATCCCCCAGTGGTCACTGACCCACTCTGGAGAAAGCAACAATCAGATTGATTCACTGTCTGGAAAGGTAAGCTGTGGTCAGATGATAGAGATCCTTGAAATCTGCATAATGATGTATTACAATTAAGACTGTAGACAATGAGAGCCACTGAAGATTTCAGAGCATCAGTGTGTCATGTCTGCTCTGACAGTGGTGGTTAGCGTGGAGAAAAGAAGAAAGACTCTTGACAGTCAAACAAGTGAAGACAGAAAACCAAGCAAGAAGAAGCAAGCAATTGTAAAGGAGGTGAGAAGTGGAGGGGAAGATAGATGTTAAGAGCACTGGTAGGGGATACTTGGACCTCTCCTCCATCTCATCAACTGACTCACAACAAGGCTTGACAGCTAGAAGGACAATGTTGGCCCAAACACTATCAGCCTCAACAGACTGATCGGATGTTGAGGACAGAGAAGAAGATGAGCTTTGGCACAAACATGTGAGCCTTAAACTCTCTTTCTCTCTGGTGTTTCACTGAAGGCAGGGCCCCACTTCAAATTCCAGCAGAGAATTTTGCAGCTCATAGCTGCCAGTTTGGGGACACCTACAGAGAGGCAGTGCATTGAGGTGGCTCCCTGGGTTTGAAACCTGACTTGGTATTTTTCTAGTTTAACAGAGATGTTAAGCATCCTTAACATCTCTATGCCTAAGTTTTCTCACCTCTAAGGTGGAAATAAAAATGATACTCACATCACAGGGTTGCGACAGATGATATGCATTGAAACATAAAAATACTCAGAAGTATTCATGGGGCACAATACATCCTTAATATATAGTCGCTACTCTACTATTTTACCGTTTTTGGATAGCTTGTTGCTCATTGCCTAGGTCATAGTTCATAGCAAAACATCACTGGACTGGGAATCTGGAAATCTTGCTTCTAGCCTTTTTTTCTGCCAATGACAAGTTCTCTGAACTTGATTAAGTCATATTTAACTCCTGCAAGCCTCCATTTCTTTTTCTATAAAATACAAGTAAATTTAGTCTGCTTTGTCATGTGAATGTGAAGATCAAATGTCTTCCCCACATCATCCCTCTGCTTCCAGCCGCATTTAGAGATGACACACCGGAGGAGAACCACCTGGAGTGCTGTTCTACCCCAGAGGAGCTGGACAGGAGCACACAGATTTATCCTTCAAAACTTCCATCACCTGCTTATCCATTCCACCTCCTGGTGCCCATCTTGGGTCTTTTATTGAAGCTTTTCTTTGGAAAATACCTGAATTTAACCAGTACAATAGTTAGGAACCTACTTAAAGTCATGTCTGCCACACACTGGGACTTTAAGACTCAAAGGACTACAATTATTATGGTGGAATTTGGTCCCAGGAGAAGGAGGAACTGCTAATGTGGTGGTCTGGTCACCTGGAACTGATCAGAAGCTTGGACTCGAGTCTTGTCCATATCACTGACTTATCACCATGATGTCAGTCAAGAATTGGTTGCATAGGACTCCTTAGAAGATGAGGGGGCTAAATTAGATTTCCTCTACATTCCATTCCAGGTTTTCTATGTATGCCATGATTCTAAAACTCCAGTCAACTTATTACAAAAATACAGGCATTTGGCATGAATTAAAAAAGAAGAGCATTCTAACAGAGTTGACCAAAGATGGAATGAGAAATTGTGAGTTCCCCATATCTAGAAGGTTTTGAGTAAAGACTGAATGATTTTCTATGGGTAGAATCCTGCAGAAAAAGAGGATGGCTAGGTTTCAGGGTACCTGCCAACTTAGAGATTAAGGGATTCTGTGCATTTTAGAGAATTGAGGGACCACTAAGGAATGTAATGAGAAAGCTTAAGAAATGGAGCATCCCAGTCCTACTCAGATTTTGCCCTGCTGGGGACCACATACCATGTATCTTTGAAAGGACAGTTTTGATGAACAGACTCCCGAGAAGGTGAACCTGATTTCATCGGCCTTGAATGGACCTCATGGCAGATGGGGAGTGAGTAGTGGAGGCTGGGCTTAACCTTGTCAGAGCAGAGTCCCCAGTGCCAAGAGGAGGCAGTCTTCCCCCACTTAGCCTGGGACAAGGAGCTCAGGACAGAAGGCATAGGCTGATTGGGGGAAAAATTGAATCACTCTTTGATGTTATTTTCCTGGTTCATGGACCTCTGAGAACACTTTTTACTCATTAGCCTGTCTAGACATAAGAACTCACCATCTGGGCTGGCCTTTTCCTCTTCTAATTTTCCTTGCTCTGTCACTTTTGCTGAAGATGGGGATGAGGTTGACAGCTGACATCAGAAAGTATGCTAGGACAGCATCGAAGCTGTCCTGTGGATCCCTGATTAGAGGCTGAGATAGATCCAGCATCCTATTTTTGAAGATTTCTGACTCTAGTCAGAGGGAGCCATCAAGCTGAATAAAAATTGAATATTTGGGAAGATGTGTGGTTCCACTTTGAAGAGTCTCTGACACATGCTCCACTTAACCACTAAAATGAGTAATCTGCTTGTGTTATAAATAGGATGGCTTGAATGTGTTGCAAGGCAGCACTGTGGGTGGCCCAGGGCAGGTGTCGCCCGTGAAGGGAACTGACTGATAGAGGGGACTTGGCCAACAAATTCCCAGAGTCTTTGTGGCCAGTGGATCCCCCCACTACAAGAACTCATCCAGTGCTGCTGCAGTGACTAGGCCCCTCCTTTCCACTTATCCCTAGGGTACCATGCAGCCCAGAACCCCCAGGGCCTTAGAGAACAGGCTCAAAGGGAGGACTTAGGAACCAATAGTTCTGGCTACTTTGTGGTTGTGCAGTCATCACCTCGGAGAAAAGACAGAGAAATGTAAAGGGGAAACCCTGGCCTTTCTAGCTCACAAGGGTTAGTGTTTTGGAGGGGAAGAAGATTTGAGCTCTCTAACAGAGCTAGGTTCTACACAAATAGTTACTCATCTATCTCCATCTCCACCAATTTGGATCAACAAAAGAATTAAAACTGCCAAGCAGAGGCAGTGAGGTACAACTTGGACTTTCTGTACAGGCCAGCTGCCAAGAACTAAACTGTGGAAGGAGTAATAAGTATTCATTAAACACTCACATATACGATAGGCACTTGGGGGCTAAAGAAAATCACGGAACCTGCCCTTAACTCTAATTTGGGTATTGAAGAGAAGATTGTCTTACCTTATACTGAACAGATATTCAGTAACTGTTGAACTGACGAATAGAATTTAATGGCGATTCAGTTGCAGTAAAGTCTGCATGGAGGAAGGGGGACCCTGAAACCCTCCCAATCTTAGAATTGGACAGCAAGTCAGGATATTACGTACAAGTGTGAAACCACAGCTTTCAAAGACAATTCAAACGCTACACGGTTAGGCATAAGAGAAAAGAACCAGGCTCTTCTAATCCTTAAATATTTGCCTCCTTAATATAGTAAGTTTAACTCATAGTATGGAGCTCTGGATGGAGAGTTAGGAGAACTTTTCGTTCATTCATTCATTCATCCATCTGTCACATAATATAAAACACATATCATATGCTTGGCTTAGCACTGAGAGTAGAGCAGTAAATAAGATAAACATAGTTTCTTGTCTTCAAGAAGCCGTTAGTACAGGGAGGCAGTCGAACATTGAAAATTGATGTTTCAAGTGTGATGAACATAATGACAGGGGAAATGCAAGATGCCATGAGTTAAATTTTTAATATAATCCAATTTTTACAAGCCAGAAACAAATTCAAACAGAGCTTAAATATTGTCATGTACACATTGTGACTATAACTTTGCAAATTAACTGTTAATAAACACATATGATTGACACATGTAAATGAGTGTTTTATCCAAAAAAGACTCACTCTGGAAGCCCATGTTTATATTTCAATGATACTTTTCTCACTACTGGTATATATTTCTTCTTTCTATTTGCATTAAAAGCTGTTCTTCTAACAATTTTCTGCTGTTTATCCTTTGATGACAAGTCTAGCCTCTAGAGATGCTACAAGTTGACTTTGTCTCTACCCTGCTTCATGAGCTTGGCAAGTTATGTGACCTCTCTGGGCCTTAGTTTCCATAACCACAGAATGTTCTCTGTGATTTGGTCCTGCTCAGACTGTTGTCAATCTGCTACCTTATTTTGGGGTTTTCAGCATGTGAACCTACAGGCTTTGTTTGGGAGGGGCCATCTCAGTGGACAGTCTATGCCAATAACCTCTTCTAGAATAAAAGATCATGCAGGTGCCAAACACCTGCGTTCACTAATAGAGGGAGTGGGTATTTTCCACCATTAGGGTTCAGATAATTACAGGTGCAGACTTTATCATGTTTGGGGTTTGGCCAGTATTCTGCAAGAGATGCTTAGAGTGATTTCTCCCCATCAGTGCTGGGATCCTCCCTAGACACACAAAACAGGTGAGACAACTACCATTTGTGATTATCTTGACCCTAGAGCCATGCCATTCCTCACCAAGCCCCTAAGAAAATGCAGACTGAGATCCACTTTGCTGAGGTTCCGAAGATCCCTGGACCACAGTGGGAAATGAGGTACTGAGAAGCTCAGGGACCAGTTGGGTGTGCATTCTCCATGATCAGGCAACACTGTGACCATTGCATTGATCAGGTCAGTCACAGAGGGCCTTAGAATGAATGTCCAAGCTGGTGGCTAAAGGAGTTCATCTCCTTTCATCTCCTCATGTGCAGGTGAGGAAATTGAGCTTAAGAGATGAGTTTGAGATCACACAACTCATCAGCAGCTGGCAATGTCAGATCCAAGTTCTCTTGAATCAGTGTTCCTCGTAGTTTTCTCTCCACCACAGCACTAATTTCAGGCTGAGGTTCCTCAGGACCTCAGCCTGAAGTTATTCCCAAATGTATTCAATGCAGTAGCCTAAAGGATGAACATTTATTGTTTACTTCTGAGATAGATGGCCTCCTAGTTAATTTGTTGGCTCAGTGATGTCACCAAGAACGCAGGTTCATTGATTTAGGTTCTCCAACTTGCCACATATATTTGCAGAATGCAAGTTGCATAATTGAACATCATGTCTTCAAAGGTCGGAAATAAAAAGTGGTACCAAGCAGGAAATTTTCCTTCTTCTGCTTCTCTTTTCTTTTGCAAGGGAGCAATTTTTTTTTTTTTTTTTTTTTTTTAGATGGAGTTTCACTCTGTCCCCAGACTGGAGTGCAGTGGTGCAATCTCAGCTCACTCAAGCTCCGCCTCCTGGGTTCACACCATTCTCCTGCCTCAGCCTCCCGAGTAGCTGAGACTACAGGTGCCCACCACCATGCCCGGCTAATTTTTTGTATTTTTAATAGAGACAGGGTTTCACCGGGTTGTCGAGGATGGTCTCAATCTCCTGACCTCATGATCTGCCCGCCTCGGCCTCCCAAAGTGCTGGGATTACAGGCATGCGCCACCATGCCTGGCCGGGAATACTTTTTCTCCAAAGCTCTTCAATAGACTTTCCTAATGGCCAGAACTGAGTTCCATAGATACCTCAACTTCAAGGGAAGCTAGAAACTGTGACTTGTACATTTCAGTCTCTATTGTATGATGTGGGCAGAGGAGGAGGTAATGTAAATAGCTAAAGCATGGCCAGACGACAGTGTCTGCCACAACTGCTGAGCTCCCTCTGGATGTGTTAGTCCACAGGAGAATTAGGACGTGGGTTAGGTATCAACAATAGTAGTAGCTTCATCAGTAGTCTGGGCTCTTAATTCCCACCCTTCTCCTTGGAATTTGCACCATCAGGAATTAATGACTTAAAATAGCTGCTTATATTGTCACCTCACCCACTAGATTGTGAGTTCCTTTAGGAAAGGACTATGATTTACTTAACACCAGTGCCTGACTCATGGAAGACATTTTTTTTTAATGTGGGAGCAAATTGCTAATTTATTGACAAATTTTTATTAGTTGGATGGATTAGCTAATTGATTATGCAACACTCAATTTACAGACACACAATATTACAAAAACAAAATCTGATTCTTAGGAGTGCCAAATCTGGAAAAGTACCAAAAAGGCATATTTAAAAAAATACAGGGATATGCTTACCAGTTTCAGAGGTATAATTATTTACAGGGTTATTTTAGAAAGAACCTCCTCCCTTCCTCTCCCCGTGTTTTTGCCTTGGCACCCAAGAAAGGGAAGTTATGCCCATCCTTTTACCATAGATTCATATAAAAATGCCATACATGATTATAGTGATGTATGATTTCCTAAAGGAATGTGCAACATTTTATTTGATCTATACAACAAACTAGTGAGGTAACCAAGGAGAGATTAGAGGATCACATTTCCTGTTATGGGACAAAAATTAATAATACAGGAATAAATCATTTAGAAATGTTTATAGACTTATTCCTTTTCCAACCTCACCAAAAAGAATCCTGTAAATGCTAGTCCAATTTTCACCTCCTATGGTCTTCTCAGAGGAAAGATTATTTTTGATAACAGAAGAGATAAATCTACGTATGACAGTACTGGAGGGTAGGGAGGGAGGATGGAAGTGGCAGAAAACTGTATGAGTAAGGAGTGAAAGAGGAAGCCTTTTATTTTCCCTCTGGAGATCAGAACCAGAGTAGCTACGATAAGAAAGTAGGTTGGAGATGGAAGAGAATTTGCATAAGTGTTTCTGAGAACCATGTGTTTCCATCCTCTTTAGTGTCTTCAGAGAGGCATGAATAATAAATAGAATTCCATCTTTGTTACTTTCAGTTTGGGGATATTGCTGCTTAAATCTGAAACTGCTCTGAGACTGAAGCACATGGGTCTCTGAGTTTACTAGGGTTACACATAGACAATGAAACACATGGTCAGAGAGGTTAAGAGAATGATCTATTAATAGTAGAACCTAACTACTGCTTAAAGCCCTATGCCATGCCTCACCCTTCCACTTCACCCTACAAAACTAAAGTGTATACATTTGTTTTGGTTGTTGTTGCTTGCTTGTTTGTTTTTCTGTTTTGAGCTTTTCTTTCTTTCTTTCTTTCTTTCTTTTTTTTTTTTTCTTTCTTGGAGGATAAGAAAGGTAAGCTTGTGTGCCCTTCCCAGTTCACAGAAGCTCGTCAAGTTTTCAGTTTGCATTATCAAGCAAATACTTTGCAGGATCAGGAGTTTTTAAATTTCTTTATTTCTTCTTTTCCTTATTTTTGGCACCTTATCCAAGACCTGTGAGTCCCTCTGGGCTGCGTGTCTCAGAAGTGATAATTGAATTTGTCAGGGTGCAAGTCACTGGGAAGCTGAGTTTGTGGCATGTTAGCTTGGTATCTGTCTTTCTGGGCACCCCCACCCTCTCTCAGGCCAAGTCACCAGCTGAAGGTTTCACATTAAAATGCACAAAAACATGAATCCATAGGGCAGTACATCAATGGAATCTTTAGGATCTAGACTCACAATAGCTCATCTCTTGCTTGGTCTACCCTGAGGTTTTGGGTGAGGTTATCCTTATTAATTTTGATTTATCTAAGGGAGAGATGTAGAAATGTCCTCACCTATGTTTGTGCTTCAGGTAAGTCAAAGATGTTTGTTTCTATCTACTTAAGACAGCAAACAACTGAGTCTGGGTATAATCAGGCATAGACTTTGGTGGAGAGATCTGGATGCTTGGGCTCCTATTTGACAGAAAGCAAGGCCTGGAGCTGAGACCCCCAAACAGGTAATCCTTGGGAAGGTATGTCTAGGTATCACCGTAGTTAGCTGAGAATGTAAAGTGCTGCCTATGGCTAAGGGTATGGGATAGAATGTTGCCTACTTGACCTTCTCTGCAGTGTGTACAGTGAGTTTTGTTTGTTTGTTTTTTGATGTAACTGGTTGGAAAGGGGAGATTGATAGGAAAGTTACAAAAGAAACAGGAGTTTCCAAAGAATCTGAGAACTTAGAGAGGTGAGAGAAGAGAGAAAGGAAAAGCACTTCCCAGAGAGGAGAGGCCAGTTGGAGCATTCAGAAAGGCCTGCCAGGTTTCCCTGTGACAGCCCTGCTGTGACAGGGTGGGGGCCTGGGACAGGAGGAGATGGAAAGAAGGGAGAATGGAAGGCAGGAAATACAAGGGTTCAAGCCTCCTCCACAGATAGGAAAAATTTATACCAGGGATGCTGATGTCACTTACTATGATTTATTGTCATTGTGTGAATGTTCACACAGGGTGTACGCACTTTCCATTCTTCCAGGTCCATGTGATCTGGATTCTAATCTGAGGGATGATCTGACAATAACAACAACAGCTGCAAGAATGTAGAAGGAACCCTAGAAGCTGATGGAGTCAAACATCTGCTCTAATGGAGGCAGAACATAGGGAAGTGGATTGAAAATGACCAAAAAGAAAAATTTTACCTTTATGTTCACAAATCCTCTGGGCTGCATGGGGCCATGATCCACATCTTGGGGTAAAAAATCAGACATGATTATGTTTTGTTTTCCTTCTAATTGAAAGACTAGAATATAAAACAGACAGGAATGGTGAGAGGTTGGCATATCCAGAAAACAGAGGATAGATGTTCACAGATACACTGAAAGTCCATGAGGAGAGATGTGGCTTGGTGGTGGAGAGAGGCCAAGCCATGAAGGGCTGACGAGTCATGACAATCATGGGACTCACTGATGACTTTTGAGCAGGGGAGAAACATGATCAGATTTGGGTTTGAGAACAATCACTATGGTTTCAGTGTGGCAAGTGCAGCAGAGGTTGGCAAGAGGGCATGGAAAAAGGGATACATCTCTATTCCATAGCATTGAACACTGAACTGTCCTCAGGTTCTAGGACTGCAGTGCCTCTGGTCCCTCCCCAGTCGCCAGACTTCCCAAATGGCCAGAACTGAGCTCATAGACAGGTCTTTTTTGCGGCTAACGTCCAACCACTTTCTAACTTAGATGGATCCCTCAGAAATGGGAGCAAAAGTTCCTTGTACATACATATCAGGCATGAAGGTGGGATATTCTCAGAATCCCAGGCGGGAATAATGATTAAGGGAACAAGGGCTCCAGGAAAAACATGTCTGGGATTTTATGGAAGAGTTCTGGATTCTGGAAGAAACTGGAAAAGAAGGAAGTGATCTGTCACTGGGGAGAAAAAAGCCTACCATTTCTGGTTCCACCTTCTTAAATATAAGATTTTATCTCATCATAAAGGTCACAATGACCTGGAAAATGAGGACTTCTCACATTTGTACAGCTTCCCAGGTTTTACAGCTTATTTTCACAAGGGTACTTTATTCCATCCTCATAACTTCCTTGTGTGTTTGGTCAGCTAGATAAACTCTCAAAGCCTCAGTGTCCTTGTTTGTTCAAAAATGGAATTAGTATGTGGCCTGCTCACAGTCAGATGGCTAATCAGCCCAGAGCCAGAAGCCACTTGCAGGCTAATGGCCAAGCCCACCTCTCAGCACTGCCTCTGCAGCAGGCAAGGCTTGGCCATGTGTGGCTGTGTGCTTGCTTGCATGTGAGTTTGCAAGTGATGACGGGGAAATGGGTAGCTGTTAGGGGCTGAATTGTGTTGTCTTCTAAAAATATGTTCAAGTCCTAATTGCTGGTACCTGTGAATGTAACATTATTTGAAAATAGGGTCTTTGCAAATAAAATCAATTGAAGATGAAATCATTAGGGTGGGCCCTAATCCAACATTACTGATGTCCTTCTAAGAAGAGAGAACCATATATAGTCATCCCTTAGTATCCACAAAAATTGATTCCAGGACCCCTGTGGATAGCAAAATTTGCAGATGTTCAAGTCCCTTATACAAAATGGAATAGTATTTACATTAACTTATGCATATCCTCCTGTATACTTTAAATCATCTCTAGATTACTTTTAATACCTAATACAATGTAAATGCTATATAAGTTGTTGTCATACTGTATTATTTAGAGAAAAAGTTTGTACATGTTCAGTACAGATGCAACAGTGTTGTTTTTCTGAATATTTTTTCCAAGGTTGGTTGAAACCATACATCTGGAACTCGAGGATATGGAGGGTTGACAGACTTCATATCCAAATAGATAAGAAACTCATAAAATTCAATAGGAAATAAATAACCTGCTTAAAACATAGGCAAGAAAAGTACTTACAAAGACACAGATATTTTTCCAAAAAAGACATACACATGGCCAAAAGGTATAGGAAAAGATGCTCAACATCCCTAATCATCATGGAAATGCAAATCAAAACCACAATGAGGTATCACCTCACACCTGTTAGGATAGCTGTCATCAGAAAGACAAAAGACAACAAATGTTGGTGAGGATGTGCAGAAAAGGGGATACTTATACATCATTGGTGGGAATGGAACTTGATATAGCCATTATAAAAAAGAGTATGGAGGTTCCATAAAAATAGAGCTACCATATGATCCAACATTTCATTTCTGGTTATATATTTGAAGGAAATTAAATCAACTTTTAAAAAGATATCTGCCATCCCAAGTTCATTGAATCATTATTTACAATAGCCTAATTATGAACAGAGCCTGTATCTATTGGTAGACAAATAAAATAAATTGTGGTGTATATATGCCACAATGTCTTCTTTCATATATATAGGAAAATTATTCAGCCTTAAAAAGGAAGGAAATCCTACCATTTGTGACAACCTGGAGGACATTATGCCAAGTAAAATAAGCCAGAGACAGAAAGAAAAACACTTGCATGATCTAACTTATATGTGGAATCTAAAAGAGTTCAATTTATAGAAACAGAGAGTAGAATGGTGGTTACCAGGGGTGGAGGCTTAGGGGAACTGGGGAGAGGTTGGTGAAAGAATCCAAAGTTTCAGTTATGCAGGATGTGTAAATTCTGGAGAGCTAAGGTACTGTGTGGGGAATAGAGTGAATCATACTGTATTGCAGTGGTTCCCATTGTTTTTGACACCAGAGACTGGTTCTGTGGAAGACAATTTTTCCATGGACCAGGATAGGGGGGCTGGTTTCAGGATAATTCAAGCACATTACATTTATTGTGCACTTTATTTCTATTCTTATTTCATTGTGATATACAATGAAATAATTATACAACTCACCATAATGTAGAATCAGTGGGAGCCCTGGGCTTGCTTTCCTGCAACTGGATGGTCCTGTCTGGAGGTGACAAGAAACAGTGACAGATCATCAGGCATTAGATTCTCATAAGGAGTGTGCAGCCTAGATCCCTCAAATGCATAGTTCACAATAGGATTTGCGCTCCTGTGAGAATCTGATGTCACCACTGATCTTACAGGAGGTGGAGCTCAGGAGGTAATGTGAGTGATGGGGAGCAGCTGTAAATACAGATGAAGCTTCGCTCACTTGCCCACCCACCACCCACTTCATCACACCAGAGCTAGGAAGAAGTAAGGAGGGAGTCTGTGCAGTGTGGCCCAGGTCCTATAACAGGCCACAGACCCATTCTGGTAGTCCGGGGCTTGGGGATCCCTGCTGTATCATATACTTGAAATTTGCTAAGAGAGTAGATCTTGTGTTCTTACCACACACACACATGCACACACACACGCACACGGTACCTATGGGAAGACATGGATATGTTACTTAGCCTGATTGTAGTATTCAGTTGTACATCTTAAGCATATACAATTTTGATTTAAAAAAGAAAAAGGAAACAGAGATACACAGGAAGAATGTCATGTGATAATGACAGCAAGTGTCATCTGCAAACTAAGGAACTCCATGCAGCTGCAAGCCAAGGAACACCAGGGCTCCACAGCCACCTCCAGAGCTAGGAAGAAGTAGGGAAGCAGTCTCAGAGGGAACATGGCTCTGCTGACACCTTGATTTCAGACTTCATGCCTCCAAAACTGGGAGAATAAACTTTTGTTGTTTTAAGTCACCTAGTTGGTGGCGCTGTGTTGCAGCAGCCACAGGAAATTAACAGTGCACTTGGACCCATGGAAGTCACTGCTGGCCCTCCAGCTGTCAGCTCATGAAGGCAGGACTTACAAAGAAACTCCTCTGCCCATCAAAGTGCATGTCAGAGCATCATTGAATCTTAATGGGACGAGTTAGTGAACAAAAACCTGCCTTCCTAGCCAGGCAAAATGAGAAAAGTTGATTTTATTCCATACATCTCCTTTCGGGTTTGGTGTTATGTTTCAACACTGATATGCCAAAAGGTTCTATGGGGCATGAGAGAGGTGGGGACAGGTAAATGACTAAACCCTGAGCAATGTGCCCACATTTCCTGAAAGATTGTGGGAGGACACAATATATGAAGTACTTGACCTTCTGCACACATCATTCTAGTCAGAATACTAATTTATTAACTGATTGAATTCTTGCCATATTATATAAAAAGTTAGGGTCAAAATTATCAGACAACTCTACTCTTATGCTAATGGAAAAGGAATACTTTTTGTCTACAAAGACATAGATGTGGTGAGCAAAATGAAATTACACACCAGGGCAATTATGTGGAGATCTTGAGGCAAGGGGCACTCCTACCTTCTGATACAGAAAGAAAAGGGAAGCTCTGTCTGCTCTGAAAATACCCAATCTGGAAAGCTATGGATTTGACTATTTCCTTTACGATCCCCTAACAGGATAGATTTTCAGAGGTCCTACCTAGATACTTGGAGATGGGATGGCGGGTCTTACTGAGCACGGTAAGGTCTGGTGAGGATGACATAATTCAGGATTGGGCTGCTCTGGGCTTTCATTCAATGAAACTGAATCTCATACTTCGAACCACTAGGAAGAGTCCTATGCCTCCCCAGATAACTATTCAACTAGATTACAGGATAGTTGACTTCAACTTGATGGATTTAGTGAAGAATAGAAATTATCTGCCCTCACTCTTCTCATAGAAGTCCTGCAATCTGGGGTTCCTCTAACTTGCTGGGGTGAAGAAAAGAAGCGGAAGAGAAAAGTCAAAGAGAAGAAGTACAGAAGAAAGAAATAAGGAAGTAAAAACCAGTCACATTCAAATTCTATCCGGAGAGAGCATGCATTTATGAGCATATGTGTGTCACATAAGCATGTATTCTAAGGCAAACCTAACAGGGAGAAGATTCTCAATGTGAGCACAGAACTTTCATCTGTGTTTGACCTCCTAGTGCCCCAAGTTACACGAGACCCTAGGGACAAGGGGGGCTTTGCTCCCTCAGGAAAAAAGCCATTATCTCATTCTGTGTCAAGACCCTGGAGACTCTTTGACGTCAGAACTGCTTACTCCACCTCCCTTTGGCCTTTGGTGGATGCTACTCCCAGACCCGCTCGGAAGTCCCATCCTTCACAGAGACGTTTTTACTGCTCTTATCTTCCCACAAACTACCCGTCTCTCAGATGGTAGGAAATCAAAGTGCTAGGAATGACATGGTGCCTTTGTGGAGAAATGAAGACGGTTTTGTCTCTGCAGGCTCCCAGAAACCGGCAGTGACTGAGGGAGTTTGGGCGTGGCAAAGAGCTAGGGAGGAGCAGGGCCTTCAGCCAGTCCCATGGCCAACGAGAAGGTACCAGGGCAGCACCTGCCCGCATGGGGAAGGACAAAGACCCTCATCACAGGATTCTCATTCACTGTCTGGTTCACTGTTAGGTCACTGTTGCCAGACCCCAGCCTTCTCCATGAGGTGGTCTATTTCGCAAGCCATAGAAATGTTCGGGGAAGGAGATTCTATTGAAAAAGTGTGCTAGAAACTCAGAATTTGAAAATTTGAAGCAAATGGAAAGTTCATACAAAAAGACCCTCTGCTTCTCTCCCTCCCCCCACAAATGGACTCCTCCTGCAAAACTCTTTTCTATCACTGACACCCACATGCCCCCAGTTATCCAGGCTCATAAAACATTCTTTGTTTCCTCCCTTAACCCTGCCTGCTCATCAAATCCTTTGAATGTACCTTGGAAATGCCTCTCCGACTCATGCTTTTACTTAGCAGCTATAAGTCTCAGTTTCCAAACTTGAAAATAAGAATAATAGACCTACTTTATAGGATTGTTATAACGATTAAATGTGCTGATGAAAGTAAAACCCTTAGTGCAACGGTTAACACACAGTAAGGGCTCAGTTAAAGTGACCTATATCATTATTTTTATTATTATCCCTTTTGCCAGCCTTCTCTCCAAGCCCTCATCATGTCAAACCAGGATCCTTGCAACATTCTCCTACTGGTGTTTCTGCCTGCAGTCTCTCTTCTGTCCTGTAAATGAAGCCTGCGTAGCCCTGACATATTAATATTCCTCAGATACAATTTTTGCCATAGTATCCCTTTGCTCAAGCTTCCAATGATTCCAAATTGCCAGTTATACTGAGTCAGTGTTCCTCAGACTAGTATCTCAGGCTTTCCTTTTCTAATACTACAACCTAACATAGAACTTCAACTCCAGCATTGTTGGTGTTTCTGGCCTCAGCAAAGCTGAGGGAGCTTATGCCGCCTCGCCCATCCTCTATCAAGCCTTTTTATTTTTTATTTTTTGACATGGACTCTCACTCTGTTGCCCAGGCTGGAGTGCAGTGGCATGATCTCAGCTCACTGCAACCTCCGCCTCCTGGGTTCAAGCAATTCTCCTGCCTCAGCCTCCCGAGTAGCTGGGACTACAGGCACACACCACCACATCTGGCTCATTTTTGTATTTTTGCTAGAGACGGGATTTCACTATGTTGGCCAGGCTGGTCTCAAACTCCTGACCTTGGGTGATCCACCAGCCTCGGCCTCCCAAAGTGGTGTGAGCCACTGCACCGGGCCCAGGCTTTCTTACTACTGAGATAATGCTGCCTCTTTCTTTTCTCCATCCCCAATCCATTTGACCCTTCCCAGCTGCAGTCCTAGAGCCTCAACTCTATCTTTTTCACCTTCTGATGGTCAGTGGGGATATTACAGTACAGATAAAACAGCATGCTGCCCTGACCAGAGTAATGGGATTTTACAAATGGAGCAGGTGGTATCTGAGAGGGAGACTGTATACTTTATTCTTGGAGACTGATTAGTTCATCCTGATTCGATCTCACTTTCGTCTCTCTTATTATCCACATTAGTAAAATTCCAGATCTTGATTTTCAGTGTGTTCAGTATGAAAAAAAAAAAAAAAGAATCCACTGGATCTCAAATGGCAGATGTGAAATGGAAAATTTTTTGATGTTTTTCTTCCTATGAAGATTTTTTTGTTTGACTAGAGGGGAAAAAAACATAGGAGAGGACTATAAATCCATCAGAAATGTTCCCAACTCTAGGTGAGGAAATATTTCAGTAGGTTCTACAGTTTGGGGTCATCTATGTAGAAGGGAAACATGGAAGCACAGGAAGAGATATTCCAGTCCTCTTTCTTTGTCGTGTATGTCTTTGGTCACACATTTGTAAAGAACCTAGGAAAAAAGAAAGTTGGGTTCTCTTTTTAAATTCCATCATCAAGGCATACTTATCAAATGACTATTCCAATATAATTTATACCATTGATAGTTTGAATTTCTTTCTTTCCCTACCGATTTATCTTGGTTTGTCCACTTGAAGAAGAATGAAAAAAATAATCTCTAGAGTGACACCTTAATTACACATACCTAAAATGAATAGGCATTTGCCATGTATAGGGAAGTAAGTGAGACTATACTTGTACATACACAGAACAATAGATCTCTAGCAAAGCAGTAGGCAAGTATCATGAACTATCACCTGGAGATACTTAGACTAAACACAAGAAATCACTTCCTATCCCTAGCACTGTCTCTGTGGTCTGGAAACACAGAGTACCTTTGCAACTGAGATGATACGGGTTCTGGCAGTAGAGGCAAGAGAGTGGATGCAATGTCCGCTCTAGATCCCTTTCACCATGGGTATTCAGATCCTAGAGGACTAATCTGTCTACAGCAGAACATATTTACAGCCTGCTTTCTTTTTCCTCTCTCTCTGTCTCCACCCAATTTCTAATCCCAAGGGATAGAGGCTTTGATAGAGGATAACGACCCAAGATGATGCAATGCATTTGTTTTGGCCTCCTCTTGAGTTTGTGTCTGTTATTAGAGGGTGGTGCTAGGTCTGGCCTTCCCACTGGCTGAGTCCCAGGATCAGGACCCATCCCACCAGGACCATGACTCACCTCTGTGTTAGAGGGCTTCTTGAAATCATGGGTTGTGGTTGGGTACAGGTCCTTGGGGCCCCAGTGGTTCTCCAGGTTGCCCACCCAGAGCCAGAAGGGGTTTGGGCTCTCTGCCTCCACCCTTCTTTATGTCTGCATGTCACACATCCAAATCCCTTTGTGTCTCTCTATCTTCCTACTGCTGTGCAAATTTGTATATATTTCTAGGCAAGGGGAGAAAACTCAATTACATGGCAGTGTGTCAATTAAATGCAATAAAAACTTTTTACAAACACTGTGCTTGGTGATGGGGTAAAGTTTGTGGGCAAATATGAAAATAATCACTTAAAAGTTTTATAACAAATTGTCTACTTTATTTTAGAGATAATTGAAAATACAGAAGAATCAAAAGCCATAAAAATCCTAGCAAAAACAAAACAAGACCATGATTCCACTCCAGAAATACATATTACTAATATTTTGAACCTATCTTTTCAGATGTATTCTATTATGTACACTTTTTAAAGGTATATAATAATAGAATATGACTTTTTTTATAATCTGTTCTTATTTCCCCCTTAACAATATGGAATGAGTAAATATTAAACTTCTATAGTTCTAGACTTAGACATGCTTGTCCTCTATTCTGCACTGTTCAATATAGTAGCCAATAGCCATATAGGGCTATCTAAATTTAAATTAATTAAAATTTAAATAAAATTTTAAAATTTAATTCTTCAGACTAAATTTTAGACTTAAGACTAGACACTAGACATGTGGCTAGTGTCTACAGTACAGATAAAGAATATTTTCAGCATCACAGAAAGTGCTATTGGACAGTTCTTTTCTAGGAAGATACGTTTTTATAAGAACTATCTTAAAGTTGAATGTCCTAGTCGTGCCAATATGCCATATTTACATTTAATTTATAATTACTGATGGAGAAGAAACTGCCTGATCTAATTTTTAAATATTCACAACATTTATTTATTTGTTTTTTTACAAATGTCCGCAAGACCTGATGGGACTGGAATACAAAGATAAAAATCTGTGTTGCCTGCCTTCCAAGCCCCTAAGTCTAGGTGCTGTTTAAAAAAATATATATATATATTTAATTGACACCCTGTAATCATGTATTTTCATGGGGTACAATTTGTAATTTGTGTTTGGTGCTAGGTGTTTGGAAGCACTGATGACTAACTCATTACTTGAAAGTCACCTTTCTTTACTGTGTTCCGACAGACAGCCCTTGCTGCCTTGTCCTCAGGTTCTCAGTGCCTTTTAACTGAGAGCTGCAAACTCCAGTGGCTACAGGGAACCGGTAAACCATGTAAAGTAATGGAGCCACCTGCGTTAATTCAGAAAGGAGTAGAACAGGGACCGTGGTGAGCTGGGAGCACCCACAGAGAGAGCGACCACAGTGGTGTTTGCTCTGGGAGAGGGAATATTCTGCTCTGCCATATCTTCTGATTTTTCAAAAAGAAGCCAGAGCTCCACAGGTTGCTGTGCTGTGAATTCTTCCTATTATTAATTGTTAAAAACAAACTATAGTTGTTTTTGTTTGTTTTACAAAAGGGGGGTTAACCATAGCAGCAGATTCAACTCAGTCTATGAGCCACCAGTTTGCCATCTCCATTATAACTCTCCATGTCTTTCCAACCTATCTGTTAGCAAGCTCTGGACCAGTAGGTTTTTTCCTTTCCAGGGTCTCCAACCTAATCCTTTTTACAAGTAGTTTTTGCATCTCAAGCTTCAGCTGCTTTCTCTTTTCTTTTCTTTTCTTTTTTCCTTTTTTTTTTTTTTTTTTTTTGAGGTAGAGTTTTGCTCCTCTTGCCCAGGCCAGAGTGCAATGATGCCATCTCGGCTCACTGCAACCCCCGTCTCCCAGGTTCAAACGATTCTCCTGCCTCAGCCTCCCGAGTAGCTGGGATTACAGGCATGTACCATCATGCCCAGCTAATTTTAGTATTTTCAGTAGAGACGGGGTGTCTCCATGTTGGTCAGGCTGGTCTTGAACTCCTGACCTCAGGTGATCTGCCTGCCTCAGCCTCCCACAGTGCTGGGATTGCAGGCTTGCGCCACTGCACCCAGTCTCTTTTCTTACATCTCTCTACCCATGCCAGTCAGCCACCCTGATTTTTAAGAACAATTGTAACTTGTTTTTTTATGTCTTAGCAGATGAAAATTTCAAGTTAGGTTGATTTGGTTTGGCTCCGGGTCCTCATTGAAATCTCCTGTTGAATTGTAATCCCCAGTGTTGGGGGAGGGACCTGGTGGGAGGTAATTGAATCAAGGAGGCAGATTTCCCCCTTACTGTTCTTGTGAAAGTGAATGAGTTCTCATGATATCTGGTTGTTTGAAAGTGTGCAGCACTTCCCCTTTCTCTCTCCCTCTCCTGCTCCACCTTAGTAAGATGTCCCTACTTCCCCTTCACCTTCCGCCATGATTGTAAGGCCTCCCCAGCCATGCTTCCTGTATAGCCTGCAGAACTGCGAGTCAATTAAGCCTCTTTTCTTCATAAATTACCCAGTCTTGGGTAATTCTTTATAACAGTGTGAAGACGGACTAATACATAGGCTTTCCTCCTCCTTTTCTATTACCCCTTTGCTTTTCTTTGAGGTTTTGTTTTTTCGTATTGAATGACCAAAATCATATCCCTAGGATGGGGAAAAAATCTAATGAATTAATTCACAGACTGTCAATATCTGATAACATCCAAGCTACCAGTGCTTTAAGTCGATAAAATCAGTTTAATTTTCATAGACTAGTGATGACTAACTCTGCGGTAGGGAAAATTTGGGCTCTTGATTTTTCTCAAAGTTTTTACTCAAGGTTCCAGAAAGTGGAATTGGCTTTGAGAAAGGTCCTCAGGTACTCATTGTAAACACATTTCTGCCTCCTATCCCCTGCCCTCACCTCTTCTGCCAAAATATTCTCTGTTCAATGGGTATACTGGATAGTTTTATCTTCACCATTATAATTATTAAAGGCTAATATAAACAGAATACATCTATGTGGTAGATATTATATCAAGAATTTTACATGCATTACACTCATTGGTTCCTTTTACCAAATGATAGACTTTGTACTCCATTATCAGCTCCATTTATAATAAGAACAGCTCTACCTCTTGTCTTAGTTCCTTTGCATTGCTATAGCAAAATGCTACACACTGGTTGGCTCATAAACAACAGAAATTTATTTCTCACCGTTCTGGAAGCTGGAACATGATGGTCATGATGCCATTATGGTCAGGTTCTGATGAGGGCTCTCTTCCTGGCATGCAGACAGTCACCTTCTTACTGTGTCCTCATATGACAGGGAAAAAGGATGAGAGAACTCTCCAGGGTCTCTTATAGGGAAACTTATCCCATTCATAAGGGCTCTATCCTTAGGACCTGACCTAATCACCTCTTAAATTCCCTTCCTTTTAATACCATCACTTTGGGGGTTAGGATTTCAACAAAGGAATTTTGGAGGGACACAATTATTCAGCCCATAACACCTTGTTTTGATGCTTACAGTAACACAGGGAAACTCAATTCAGGTTTAAGAGACCTTGAAAGTTGACATCATCCATCCCTCAGCTTTCAGGCAGAATGAAATCTTCATTACAGAACTGTAAAGGGGGAAAAGAACTTCTGTTTAAAATTCATTAAAAATACTCTCTAATAAAAGATCCTCAGCCCCTTTCAGTGACTCATTTTGGTGTATAATAATCATCACAATCAGGAATTCTTTTATTCAATGTACAGCCCACAAATCATAAGACTTCCCTTGGAATTTTCCTGGAATTTCATCTGAAACCTAATTTTTTCCAAATAGGGTTTTAAAATAGGTTATTTATTTACTCTTAGACCCTCCTTTTGTGGTACCCATACCTCTCTTGAACTCTTCAGATTATCATTTGAAATGGGAAGTAGTATGTGTGCATATATTCAGGTATGTGTGGTTCAGACAGACATTGAAACAAAAGCAAAATAAAATATCTGCCTATTGTCTTTATAAGCCAGTATTGTTATTCAGGGCTGGGGTTTGAATCTTGCTTAATTATTTACAATTGCCAGACCATGACCTAAGTAGTGGGGGTAAAAAATACCAAGGGCTCTTTTCCTGTAGACGGGATCAGCAGCTTGGTATGTCAAGCTTTAAAGTGCCCTGCCTTCACACAGCTCTTTACTAAGTCATCTGTCTTCACATCCTCACCTTTATAATGGGCTGCTTACTTAACAGCTGCTGGGCATAAATAGCAGTCATAAAATATAACATGCTGTACAAGTATTGATTAGTAATTAATTTCTCATTTTATTCATCAAAGCTACTTAGCTGAAAAACTTTTTCCCCACTTGTCTAAGTTTCACACCCAGAAAATGAGGGAAGTGTGCGTGTGTGTGTGTGAGAGAGAAACAGAGAGAGAGAGAGATCCAAGTGTGTATATGGCAGTAGGGGCTGGATTTGGGGCCTCTGGTTTTTTTCTCTCTTTCATCCACTCATGGGATAGCCATCTATCTCTATAAGTCATGCAAATGGCTTTGGGGCAGTGATATCAAGGACATCAATAACATTGTTATAAGAAGGACTGATGAGTCTGCATACTTGCAACTGTCTAGTTGGTTCATCTGGAAACCAAAAGACTGGGTCCCAAATAGCAATAGTTCAAAACAAAACAAAACAAAAAATCCAAGGATCTTGAAGCAAGGAGAAGATACTGGGATAAAGAGGAAAGGAAGTTATTATAGACAGAGCCTAGGGAAGACACAACATTTCAGTAGCCAGAAATCTGAAATAAGAATTGTTTCCTGCTGGCTCAGGCTTTGAACTAGATCTTGGTCTTGCCTAGAAGGAACAGCAGAGCAGAACATGAAGGAAAGTGTCAGGAAAGTGTCAACTTATCCCTCTCCCTGTGGCTATCTTGGAAGTCTATGCCAGAGAGATACCTGACTGGGTTGGCTCAAGCTTAGGAGCAAGCCTTAACTTCTAAAGGGTGGACACAGGGACAGACTTATCCCCTGTCTGGATAACGTTGTCTGCCTGTGTGGGGTTGCATGAGGGTATGGAGTTATTTTTACTTCACTTTTTCTTCTCTTAACCACACAATGCTGGGTCTCTTGATTTTTTTCCCCTCAAGTTTACTTTTAGAAATTGCATTGCTATCTTCTAATCTAAGCATATTAATTTCAGCCTGAGGTCTAAGGGTTTAAAGAACAAATCTCTCTTCTTTGTCTTCAGTTTCTTTGTTCAGATTCTTTATTACAAAGACATAATAGTGGAGAGACATCACCCAACTCTATCTGCTGGATCACAATTAATATTTACCCATGGGCACATGTAGCTCTCTATTTTCAGGTCTCCTTCACCCAGAACTGAAAAGATGTCATTGAACCTTTCAGTCTCACCTCTAGGTAACCCTACAGTGTAGAGTCTATACAACTTATTTGAAAAGGGAAAGATGATTTTCTTCAGTTTATTTAATAAAACACTTTACAAACATTTGTTATGTGCCAAGAGCTATTTTGAAGTACTTTACAAGTATTAACTCATTTAATTCTTTCTGCAACCCAGTGACATAGGGACTATTATTATCCCCATTGTACAGATGGGGAAATAAAGCCTTGAAGAGATTATGTGACTTGCCCCATTTGCACAGCTCTTTAGTGGTGGAATCAGGATTCTAACCAAGGCAGTCTGGCCTAGGGTCCTTCATTCTTGACCATCACTTCAAGATGAAGCTCACCCTTACTCATATTTACCTCCTGGTCTTGTCTTTTAATTATTCAGGTACTCAATTTTCTTACTCGTATAGGGGGATTGTATAACGAGATCTTCTCATTTATTCAAGTAAAGCCTGTGGTGTTTAGCTCCCCCTTGGTTCTCTTTGCTTTGTATTATAAATACCTTGACTATGCCTTTAGCCCAGGCCTTTAGGCTTAGAGTAACAGTGTTACAGGGAGCTCATAGGGCCCTGTACAACTATTCTTCAGAGTTTGAGGATGGATATAACCAAACCTGACACCCTCTTCTAGGCCAAAGCCATAGAAAGAAAGAAGAGAACAGCTTAGTAGTCAAGGGTGCTCCGTCAATTCACATAGTTTAGATTCTTAGAATCTGGTTTCATCCGTGCCACCCTTGCTGAGTCACTTCCAGGCAGTCCCTGCCTTCTTATGGGCTGGAGCTTGGTCTTAATCATGAGGAATTTCAGCAGGAATGGATGTCACCAGCTCCTTATACAGTCACAAAACCACTTCTGTTGGGTTCAGAGCCATGGAGAATCCACACAGCATTCCTTCCTGCCTGTGAAGCTTCGGAATTTTCCATGGCTTCCCCAACACCCAGTGGAAGAGGAGAGTAGAGGAAAACGGAAGAAAAGGAGACAGTAGAAGAGAGAGAAAGGACACAAAAAGAAGGGAAGGGAGAAGAAAGGCAAGGGTGGGAGAAGGGAGGAAGGAAGGAAGAGGAAGAAAGGAAGGAAGGAAGGAAGGAAGGAAGGAAGGAAGGAAGGAAGGAAGGAAGGAAGGAAGGGAGGGAGGGAGGGAGGGAGGGAGGGAGGGAGGGAGGGGGAGGGAGGGAGAGAGGGAGGGAAGAAAATCTTTTCATTAAGCCTCAAATCAACCAACCTCTGGCCTGCTCTTCCTGACTCCTCTGCAACAGGTGTTCCACATGTTGTACTGTAAAACTCACTTCCAACCTCAGCATTCGGTTGTTTAAGACCTTCTGCGACCTCTGATTTCCCCAAGTTCAAGTCCAAACTCCTAAGCATGGGTCACAAAGTTCTTTATAATCTGGTCCCCATTTTTCCTTTCTATTTTGCCTCTCAATCCTTTCCATATTCCCATTTTCTCCCTTCCCTCTCTTCCCTCCCTTCCTCTCCTCTCCCCTCCCTTTCCTCTCTCATTCTGCCCATCTACCCTGTGCCCACTTTCCCTCCCTGCCTTCCTCTTCCCACCTTCTTCTTTTCTTCCCCACCTCTACCTTCAATTATATTAACCTGCTTATAATTTTCTAAAACAAAAATCTTCCCTCTTGCCTCCTGATCTTTGTTCAGATCTTCCCTTTGCTTGGAATCTTTTCCCCTGTTCCCACAATCAGATGCCACTTAATCTCTAAAACCCAACCAGTTTTGCTCCAAGGATCCTATTCCCTGGCCCTACCAGAGCGCCTCCTGTCTACCCTACAATGCAACAGCAGGCCTCATGGTATTTTGCTCTGTACCTTAATGTTCTTCTCTCCCACAGGACCACAAGTTTCATAAAGAAAGGGGTCATGTCCTTGCCAAATTATCGCTACAAAGCACAGTATGTGGTATATGGAAGATACTAGCAAAGATTTGTTGACAGACGACATCAATATTATATGGCAGTGTAAACCGGGGCCCATTCCTAACAAAGGGTCTTAATATAATCTCCTCAGGTATCACATTGCAGGTGAGAGCCAGAAAAGAGGTCAAGTCATTTGAAGTCACCTGTACAGAGCATGTAGCTATTCAGATTACAGCTGGGACTAGAACCCAGCCCATTAAGCTGCAAGCTTCTCAAGGATAAGAAACACATCTTATTAATCCTGCAATTCCAGTGCCTAGCATCATGTCTGGAAAGTAGAAGGTGCCTAATGAATGAATGCATGAGTACACTGGCACCTGGTTCTTTCCACTGCCTCAGACAATGTGGAAAAGCAACTGTGGTATTACATTGGGTTTGATCACTCTAGACAACTAAATTGAATAATTAGAGCTCTACCATCCAGATTACGGTGTGAATTATCTGCCATCAAAATTTACTGGTTAAGCTGAAAATTATCAAATTGCTTTGACTTTGTGCAGTATCAGTGTAAACTGCATTTACTTCCTGAATTGATGGATTGCATACAAAAGTGGCCCAGATATAGTGTTACTCACTATGTCCACAGAAAGAGGCTGCTGCTATTTTTAACATTCCCCTGGAAAGTAGATGATATGATCCCCCTTGATTATTCATTCTGATGTCACTCAGACCTCTAGGGAGGAAAGTTCCTCTTTTCATTCTGCTAAAATTGCTCCTACCTTGTATTTGGGATGTTTCTCCCTACAGGTCAGATTACAGATGATAGGAAGGCTTCTGATATTGAGCCATCACCCCAGTGTCTGCCTGTGTTCCTGGCTTAGTAGACAGTATAGATGAGACAGAATGAATGTCTGTGAGATGTTAATTTTACACAGACTCCATCATGGTAAGCCTGGACTGGTTAGCACTACCACCGAGGCAGCATTTGATGGGTTGCAGAGGAGCTGCATAAGGTAATATTTTTTAGTACAAACTTCAAAAAGTGACTCTGAAGTAGTCAGACTGCAAGGGCTTTCAATTTTAGCTTTCTACCTAAGTAACTTGCTCTAAGCTCAGACAGCTATCACCTTCTCTGAATCTTTTTGCCCCTATCTGTAAAACAGTACTGACAATAATATAACTTCCTTAGATATAATTCATATAACATCCTTTATGTAGTGCCTAAAATGTGGTGCATAATAAATGTTATACACAGAGATGCATGCACCCCTCCCAGGACTGTGGGTAGTTGCTCTAATGGGTAAATCAGCACCTGGGCTGTGACTTTTCTTTGGTGACTCACATTTTAAAGCATTGTTTTCTCTGTGTATATCCTCTTAATTTCTCTATGAATTCATAGCCCTTGGAATCTGCTCTGAAGATGACTGCACAATATCTCCCAGTTCCCCACGGCCTCCGAAAGCGAACTTCATGCTATTAACTTATATTTTATTAGCTTATATTTTAGCTTATATTAGCTTATATTTAGCACACTATCCCAAATATGCACCCAAATGTGATGTAAATCAGTCCAGTTGTTTTCTTTTGAAATGATGATGAGAGAGAGAGAGGTAAGACAGAGTTAATTTCGTTTGACTACATAGAAGGTGAAAAGGCAGAAAGCAGGCAGAGGATACCCACTTGCCTTGTCCTGCTTCTCATGCACAGAGCACAGATATAGCACAGAGATCTGAGGATGGGGGCCTGGGAGACCCAGGCATCCAACAGAAGCCATTTCCGTTAACAGAGTAAGCATTTTAGTAAGTATCTCAAGTGAAGAAAACCTGATAGCAAAGTCAACTGAAACATATCTTGGTCTCTAGTGAGCTGTGAGCAATTGCATCAGCAAGGCCTGAGCAGATAAGGGCCCACAAGGAAGAAAGTTACATCCTACAACACACAGCAGGGGACAGGAGTGAGAGTGTGACACAGAGGTCCCACTGCAGCAGGGTCTGGAAGTAGAGAAGTCCCTCTTGGTTGTGGCAGTGACTTCCCATGGCTACCCTGGTCAAGGGTTTTCACCAGATCCTGGGTAAGGAGGGGCTGGAGAATGGCTCCCAGATCTCCTGTGACTGGAAGTCACATCATTGGATATTTTGTGGTGACATAATTGTCAGTCGTTTTCATTCCATGTTTGTGATGGATGCTTTAGCAATACTTTTGTCAATTTTAATAAAGCATCCAATTATATCAGGATTTTCTAACCAGAACAAGAAATATCAAGGGAAGCAACATCCTTTACTCTGCAAAGCATCTTGTCTTAAGAAAATTTCAGGTTTTTTTTTTTTTCTATCAGAATCATCATCCTAGATTTCTAAGTCAGGCAATGATCCACTTGCCACTTGCCATGCATATGTAAAAATAATTAAAGCAAAAAACCATACAAGGTAGCATAGCATGGGTTCTACCTTCCCAGCTAGACTTTGAAGTCTTTGGGAGTAGAATGTTGCCAGCATCT
The DNA here is from genome assembly GCF_024542745.1 of Macaca thibetana thibetana. Classification (NCBI taxonomy): domain Eukaryota; kingdom Metazoa; phylum Chordata; class Mammalia; order Primates; family Cercopithecidae; genus Macaca; species Macaca thibetana. The sequence goes on along the minus strand of NC_065589.1, from coordinate 25,579,607 downwards.
CACCTCTGACTAGCAGAGTTAGGACTTCATCTGCCTCATGGTGGAAGGAGAGGAGTCGGGGTGGTGATGAGGGATGCATGAATCTGTCTCTCCCTAAAGATATTAGGACACATTTCCACCATGATTGCTGCAATGTTCTGTCACAGTCCCATCTGGAGCTTACATGAAACGACTTTGAGGGGTCATTTCAGCCTTGGGATACTCACTCAAGGTGTCAGCACCACCTGAGCTATGTGGAGTGAGCAGTTCAGGGTTCCCTAAGGGAGACGTTAGAGAAGGTCACAGACGTAATCATGCCATTCCACCTGTTCCTATAATTCTCCCCATCAGAGAACTCGTGTTTCCACAAAGGAGGAGTTTGCTTGTCTCTGTGGGTCTGACTGTGCAAGCTGCTGCCACCAATGGCTTTGAATCTCTCATGCTTCTTTCTAGGGATGGGGTTCAGATAGGGAGAGCAACTTCAACAAGATGGGAAGGAGAATGAGGAGGAGGCTGGCTGCCTAGAGTAGGGAAGTTTGGCAAAAATATTGAATTTATTAGGACACATGTAAGAGACTTAGCCCACAAATCTGACCTGGTTTCAGTGTTTCCAAAGATGCTTAATAGAGTGATTAAAACATAGGTTTTGTCTAACAACTTAGACTTTAACCAAAATTCCTTCATCCTCAGAGCTCCATTTGTGCATTGAATTGGCTTAGGACTGAAATGATCTCCATGTTATAAATGAAGGCATATATTTCAGAGAAGTTAAGTAACTTCTCCAAGACCACACAGTAAGGCAGTAAGACAGTAAGGAGTTCCTCAGTGATAAGTTTATGTCTTTTAATGTTTTTATCCCCAGGACCTAACAGAGCAAGGCTAACAAAAGTTTATTGAATAAATGAGCTGGGCTGGATCCCAAGCTTCTTTCTGTAATGAGAGTTGCAAGATTTAGCAGATAAAGACACAGGAAGCCCAATTAAATTTGAATTTTAGATTAACAAGAAATAATCATCTTCTCTCTCTCTCTCTCATTATTTACCCAGTTCTCTTATTTTAAAGGGATACATTTCAACATCTTCCTGTTTGCAATCTTTGTTATCAACAACTGATAGTCAGTAAAAATTTCAAACACTGGAGATTTCTCAAATAACTAAAATTAGAATTACCATTTGACCTAGAAATCTCATTACTGGGCATACACCCAAAAGAAAATAAATCATTCTTCAAAAAGACACCTGCATGCACATGTTCACGGCACTATTCTCAATAGCAAAAACATGGAATCAACTGAGGTGCCCCTCACTGGTGGACTGCATAAAGAAAATGTGCACTACATAAAGAAAATGTGGTGCATATACACCTTAGAATACTACACAGTCATAAAAACAAATGAAATCAAGTCCTTTGCAGCAACATGGATGGGACTGGAGGGTACTATTCTAAGTGAATTAGCACAGAAATGGAAAACCAAATACCACGTGTTCTCACTTAGAAGTGAGAACTAAACATTGGGTACACATGGGCACAAAGGTGGGAGCAATAAACACTGGGGATTCCAAAAAGGGGAGGGGTTAAGCATTGGAAAACTACCTTGGGTACTATGATAACTACTTGGGTGACAAAATCATTAGAAGCACAATACTAAGCACCATGCAGTGTAACCATGTAATAAACCTGCATGTATCCCCTGAATCTAAAATAAAATAAATGCAAATTTAAAAAATTTCCAGACACTGATATTTTGGGCTTTCTATTCATTAAATTCTTTAATAAAAAATTTCCAATCTATTTTGAGTCAACAACAAACAAAATTTAGAGAACTTGTTTAAAAAATGTTAAATACTCTTAATTTAACAGCCCTTCGGTTGACTTAAAAAGTAATTCTTCAACAAATCTGACCCATGAGGAGCAGAAAAGAGCAAGTGTGTATCCTGCCACAGTGAATTATTGTTCAGTAGTAAATATAACTCTGTTACCAAAATGTGCAGTTGAATTTTTTCTGTTCATTAAAATGTGTATTAAAATATTTCTAAAATTTGTGTGCTACAGATACTACAGATATTTAATAACTACAGATACAAAAAATAAAATAAACTTCTTATTTTACACTAATTTTAGATTTGAAGAAAATTACAAAGATAGTACATGAGGTATTCCCACATATCCCTCACTCAGTTTACCCATTGTTAATATCTTAACATTATCATGGTATACATGTCCACAACTCAGAAACCAACATTACTATTAACTGAACTCAATGCTTCATTAAGAGTCTATATTCTTTTATTTAGATTTTACTACTTTTCCTACTAATGCCCACCTTCTGTTATAGGATACCAGTTACATTTAGATGTCATGTTTTCTTAGTTTTCCCTAGACTATGACAGTTTCTCAGTCTTTCCTTATTTTTCATGACCCTGAAAGTTTTGGGACTACTGGTGAAATATTGTGTAGAATATCCCTCAATTTGAGTTTGTCTGATGTATTTCTGATGGTGAGACTGGGGTTGTAAATTTGGGGAAAGAATTCCATAGAGGTGAAGTGCCTTTTCAGCATGTCATATCTGGGGCATATGCTATCTGTTGTGGGAAGTCAGGGACCCCGAATGGACAGACCAGCTGAAGCTGTGGCAGAAGAACAGAATTGTGAAGATTTCATGGGCATTTATTAGTTCCCCAAAGTATTACTTTTATAATTTCTTACACCTGTCTTTACTGCAATCTCCGAACATAAATTGTGAAGATTTCATGGACACTTATCACTTCCCCAGTCAATACCCTTGTGATTTCCTATGCCTGTCTTTGCTTTAATCTCTTAATCCTGTCATCTTCGTAAGCTAAGGAGGATGTATGTCGCCTCAGGACCCTGTAATGATTGTGTTAACTGCACAAATTGTTTGTAGAGCATGTGTGGTTAAACAATATGAAATCTGGGCACCTTGAAAAAAGAACAGGCTAACAGCAATGTTCAGGGAACAAGGGAGATAACCTTAAACTCTGACTGCCAGTGAGCCAGGCAAAACAGAGCCATATTTCTCTTCTTTCAAAAGCAAATAGGAGAAATATCGCTGAATTCTTTTTCTCAGCAAGGAACATCCCTGAGAAAGAGTATGCGCCCCTGAGGGTAGGCCTCTAAAATGGCCGCTTTGGGGACAGCTGTCTTTTACGGTCAAAGACAAAGGGATGAAGTAAGCCCTGGTCTCCTGTAGCGCTCCCAGGCTTATTAGGATGAGGAAATTCCCTCCTAATAAATTTTGGTCAGACCAGTTGTCTGCTCTCAAACCCTGTCTCCTGATAAGATGTTATCAATGACAATGCATACCCAAAACTTCATTAGCAATTTCAATTTCACCCCATCCTGTGGTCCTGTGATCCCACCCTGCCTCCGTTTGCTTTGTGATATTTTGTTACCTTGTGAAGCATGTGATCTCTGTGACCCACACCCTATTCGTACACTCCCTCCCCTTTTGAAAATTGCTAATAAAAACTTGCTGGTTTTATGGCTCAGGAGCATCATGGAACCTGCCGACATATGACGTCTCCCCCGGACACCCAGCTTTAAAATCTCTCTCTTTTGTACTCTTTCCCTTTATTTCTCAGACCAGCTGATGCTTAAGGAAATAGAAAAGAACCCACATTGAATATCAGGGGTGGGGTTTCCCCTGATAGCTATCAACATGACATCCCTGGTGATGTTCACCTTGGTCACTTGATTAATTTAGTGTTTGCCACAATCCTCTGCTACAAAGTTATCCTTCTCCCTGACCTTCCTTCCATACTCTATTCTTTGGAGGACAGACACTAAGTGCAGCCCACACTTAAAGGCAGAACTAGGCTCTTTCCTCCAAATGCCTCATGTATATATAGACTAAAATTTCCTACATTTATTATTGGCCCCCAGCAGCTGGCTGCCTGGCAGCCTCCTATAGTACATGACCCAGACCACGGAAAATTGATGGCACTCCAAGCAACAGGCATGGATATCACCATTGAATTCTTCTCCCACCACTACCTGAGACATGAGGAAGTTACCTACCCTCTCCTGCTCACATCCAAGCCTTTCATTTTATCAGAGGGTACTCTGTGTATTCTTGTTGAAAGGGAGATACTTGCTATGTTGCATGTGGAAAGTTAGGAAAACAGAAATGAGCTATTGCTGGTCACTTTCAAACATAACCACGTATTAAAAGTGTCTCACACACTATTCCATGACCATGAAGGAAGCTGGAGTACACAATGGAATTCAATCCTTCTGGCTTAATTTTTTATAACTATGAAGGTTGGTACTTTGTTATAAAATGGGAAATCACAAACAAATGCCAAACAGGATAATACACCAGGACAATAAGTAGAAACTGGAATGGTCCCGAGCAGACTGGGACAATGATCACCTTATTTTAAAAGTCTTCTTCCCACTGTGTATAAGCATCTGTGAATGCCAAGGTTTGGGTAAGACTCACAGCACTTCTTTCCTTCAGAATGCTGGGGATCCCCGTGTAAGGTTCATACACTCCCTTACACTCTGATAGAGTTTCTCTCTCAACTGTCTTGCACCTGGTACTGTATCCTCTTATCTCCTACCATGCTGGACTCCTGAGATGAGACACCTAGGGGACTTTCCAGCAAAATGCCACCCCTCGATGACCAGAATTATGTCCCAAACCATGTACACTGGGTTGGACAGCACTGAGGTCTTGAAGGTTTCTCACTTATCTTTGATTCTTTTACTGTAGGATAGGGTCTGCTCTAGCTCTTAATCTGCCACACCTGTGTCTCTTTCTCCTGGACCTCACTTAACCTCTTGGGGCTAAGGATGCCTCCTAATGAGAATACTCCCAGAGTCCAAATTTTACCTAGAAGAAAGACAAAGAGGGAAATGAGATTAGTTTTACAAAGCCTTTTCTCCTTTCACCAAAGGATGAAGCTCCCATTCCTGGGAAAGGTGGGTGGGCAGGGGGTTATACTACAGTTGTTTTATTGTGTATTCTTGTGTGGTGCTGTCATTTTTTGCTTTGCTTTTAATATACATCAGAGCCAGGCCTAAGTAAGAGAGAGGGCAGTATGCATGTGTATGTGTGTCGGGAGGCATATGTAACCTACGATACTTGTGTATTCACGTCACAAGTCATAGAGCACCTATTCCATGGCAGCTACCAAGCTACCTCCCAGAGATTTAAAAAAACTGTCTAACATACAACCCCAGACCTCATGGAGTTCATGATCTAAATCAGAACCTTCCTCATTACAGCAGAAAACTGAAAATTAGACTTGCTGAGTCTAATCACAATGACGTTCATACTTTTGGGAGGAGCTCATGGCGGTGAATCTGAATGGGAGCCAAACAAACCAACCAGCTGCCCACTTACCACACTCAGACTCCTGGTCCAGACCCAAATACACCCCTGGGAGCAGTGGCCCACTCTGTGGAGCAGTCATGCTGAACTGGGTGCCTTGGTTTGCAGCTGGCACTTGGTGGTTGACAGAAATCATGGATTTTGGCTCTTGTGGTATTTGCTCTCTGGAGCACATAGGATAAGTCATGACAATCAACTGAATCTTTATGACAGGCATCAATAGTAGTTAAAAAATATACTTTGCCTGTATAATTTCCTCTCATTTTGATGGCTGGACATCTTTTGGTTGGGGCCTTATGAGGGCTTGCTGCTGGGCCTAGATCGTGTTTCATGAAGGGTTTGCTCTGGGAATTAGGGATTGTTCCTTCCCCCCACTAGGAAAATTAAACCCTTCTCACAGGAAGTGTGGGTCTGGAAAATCTATTCCACAAGAGTGATTGACCATGCCCTCCCTAAGAAGTGTTGTTCTTAATCTGTCTAAGTGGACTGCTGCCTGGCTATGGGTCCTTTTTTTGGATTCTTCTGTATCTCTTGGTGGGGGCAGGAGTTTGGGAAGGGTGTGGGATGCCTTAACACAAGAGGCCAGGCTTTGTCACATCAAGAGTGGTGCTGCGTGCAACTGTGGAATCACTGAATATTACAGGTGGACTTCTGACCTTTTACTTTGCCAATGCAGGGATTAGCGTAGTGGCAGATCAGACTCCAGAATCCAGGCACTTTTCCTAGCACTTCTTCCACTCAACCAAAGACCATGGGGTGAATCTTTTTTTTTTTTTTTTTTTTTTTTTTTTTGAGACCGAGTCTCACTCTGTTGCTCAGGCTGGAGTGCAATGGTGCAATCTCGGCTCACTGCAAGCTCTGTCTCTCGGGGTGACGTCATTCTCGTGCCTCAGCCTCCGGAGTAGCTGGGACTACAGGCGCCCGCCACCACCCCTGGCTAATTTTTTATGTTTTTCATTAGAGATGGGATTTCACTGTGTTAACCAGAATGGTCTCAATCTCCTGACCTCGTGATCCACCCACCTCAGCCTCCCAGAGTGCTGGGATTACAGGCATGAGCCACTGCCCCCAGTCGACCATAGGGTGATTCTTATTTTGTTCTCCTTTGGACCCAGATCAGTGCTGGCCTTCAATGGATTAAAGGAAAAGAATAGTAACACAACTTCAGTGAAAGGGAATTTGAGATTTTGAGAAAGAAGAAGGAATTGACTATTTCAATGATAATTTAATAGCTTCCCTAGTGACAAAGGAATTCATGCTGGTGCTTAGTTTCTGAAGAACACTGTAGGCTACTCTACCTGTGAAATCGCCCATCAAATTCCAAGCCACCCTTCATGAGGGGAGTAGGGGATGAGCATGCTTTATTCTCCTTAACTTCCTTCAGGGGCCAGGGTGGGATCCACTGGAATTACTGGAAAAAGGTTTCTGAAAAAAAATAGAGTAAGTCAAATACTCAAATAATCCCCCACAAAGGCTGTCCTCACTGCATTTCTTGATAAATTTGTGTTTTCTGTACAGAAATTTTTATTGCTGTCACCCTTCTCTTTCTAAAAATCATCTGCACATCTAATTTCCTTTTATACTGAATGGAGTGATTACATGATTCCAGGGGAGTAGATGAATTTACAGACCAATAAAGTTAGATGTTGCCAGTTGCTCAAAATTCCCTCTTCCCTTCCTAGAGGATAGCAGAGACTACATTTCTTTTCATTTAGCTACAAAGCAAAGGATAAAGCAAAGGTTAAGTTATGAATCTATGACTCCGTAAAGCTTATTTCACACCTGGGTATTCAGTAAAGTTGGTGTCTGTGAAATATGTCCAATACATACCATCCAGAGGCACAGTGCTCATTCCTATATTCTACCCCTTCAGAACGGACTTTCTAAGCCTCCTTGTGAGGGCTCTTGTCACCCTGATCAGCAGTTTCCAAATAGGATGAAATGAAGTTTCTGTTGCTGGCTCCATATAGAAAAACATGGGTTTGATGAACAGGGTCCTTGGCCCGACCCTAGTGGAGAAGGTGTCCACAGTCTTAAGGGCTCACAGGGAGTCAAGGGACTGCAGCTGCCCTGGCTCAGGTAGGCAGGTTTCAAAGGGCATAAAGATGGTGTTGAATAGTCTCTATGGTGCCTGACACCCTCTCTCCGTGACACCGGATGGTCTTTCTGCAATACTCAAGTAAACTACACTCCTTGTGATCAAGCATGGTCCCAAATGGAAGATTCCACTGGCTGCAAATCTGAAATCATTACTCTCTTTTGCGGGTTTCAACCTCCATGTACAGGCTTATGTATGAAAGAAATATTGCATCTCTAGTTTCCACAAATTAAACCAACTTCAATTCTTATCCTGAGATGCCAGGATATCTAATCTTACTGTTTACCACCAACCTCCACTCTAGGACTGAGCTAAGTTTTCAGAGTCTCAGAGACGACCAACTGCTTAAAGAGGTGACCGAGGGCCTTGGGGGCTGCCCATTCTCTCTTGGCAGAGGTGGTCCCTTCAGCCTCTCCTCTCTGCTTTTAGGACCCCCAGATCCCACTCTTCCCCTACCCTCCTGCCCTAGAGACTTCCACTTCAGGCAACACAACTGCTGAACCCTTCGCCTCTCTCCATGTTTCTCCATATGACCTTACCTACTCTAACCTCAAACCACTTCGGTTGGTTTAACTTCCAGAAACAAGAGCATGGACATTCTGCCAAGAAATTCTCCTAAAATAGCCACACATAATATCCACTATATACCTCAATGTTTGGAGGATAAACAAGAAAGCATGGGGAAGAAAAAAAAAACAAACAAATTAAAAACAAAGAACTGCCCTAAACCAGAATGATCAGAGATTGGGACTCAGCATAATCTCTTCATTTTCTTCCCTCCCTCCCTCCCTCCCACCCATCCCTCTTTTTTTCTGCTTTCCTGAAGCCCCTCTGGACTTCCTGACTATCCCCATCTGGTATTGTCTTGGTCTCAGTAGCACAGCCTGTTAGGGGTTTTTTGCACAGCTCTGGATCCTGTGCGGGGCTCTTGCTTCAGTCAGACAGTGTGACCCCCAGGTCAATTCAGTGGCTGAAATCTTTGTCTCTCCCAGTGTTTGTTTCTTCGTTTATTCCATCATGAACACATTCTCTCCGGGCCACAAGCCATCCTGCTTATCTCCCTCACTAACTTTCTTTGCTGGACTCCTTAAGGCATTTGAGTTACCATCTCTAGCTCAGATCCTTCCATTGGCAGAAGGACTGCCAGGTGAGGCAGTGAGCTCCCTGTGATTGGGATTAGACCGCCATCTTCCCAGTACCCAATAGAGGCTATTCTTATTCCTAATTGGACACAAAACTGGATTGAGAAGCCTCTAAATCCCCCAGTCTCTGAAGTTGTGATAATCATTCAGAGACTGCCTGAGGTCAAATCCTGGTTCTATGACTTAGCTGAGTGACCTCACACAAATTACGCAGCTTCTTTGAGATAACTTCTTCATCTATAAAGTAGGGCTATTAATCATTCCCACCATAGGGAGTTACTGGGGGGATTCGATGGGATATTATGTGTGAAGCACTCAGAACAGCTCTCAGTGTTCTGGCATACAATAAGCTCTCAGTGAATGTTATTTCTATCTACCCTTGTCTTTCCCTTCCTAATTTGCTGAGCAGGGGCTAGCCCATCAGCAGTACAGGTTTTATGGGGAATTTCAGGGTTCATAAAACACAGAATGGCCCGAGTATCTTGCTGAGGATGGACATTCCAGAAGACTTTTTCCTCCCAGCCTATGCTCCGTTCCCTCTTCATCACATTCACCTGCAGGCTTCTGTGGTGCTTCTCCCGGGAGGGTGCCGGCATCAGCCCCATTTTCTGAGAGATTTCCACAGGCAGCAGTGGAAGAAGGGTTTGTACTGGTTTCCGAGGGCTACTCCAGATTTAGACTGGGAGGTCTAAATAAAACAGAAATGTATTCACTCACAGTTCTGAAGTCTGGGAATTCAAAATCAAGGTGTTATCAGGGCCAAGCTCTCTCAATGCTCTAGGGGAGGTTCCTGCCTTGCCTCTTCCTAGGGTTGTGGGAAATCCTTGGCATTCCTTGGCTGAATAGTGTTAGTTACTATTTTTTCTTTGATTCTCACTCCTTTGTGGACAACAATGAAAATTAGAATCTTCCAAGTTGGTTTAGGTTGGGATAATGCTCTGTGTTATCCCAATACCAACTGCGCATTTGCTCAACAGAAAGGAGGCTAAAAGAATTGTAGGATTTATGTTCTAGAGAACTGATGATGGAATTGGCACGAAGTGGCTGCAAAACTGACCTCTTGCTTTGGGGACGGCCACCTTATTACCAAGTGTGGTGGATTCTCCCAATTTACTTTTCAGAGTAATCTGTTCCTTTGCTCACTGTGTGGTGTCACCTGACCGCTGAGATTTGCCCCATGACTTCCTGTCTGTATCTCCATGTTTTTTCCTCTTGCCTATCCCAGTTAGGTATTTATCTTATCCTTATGCTGCATTGTAGTCACTGCAAGTTGAAGGCCATGGCAGCTTCTCTTTAATCTACCAGGACAGTGGTGTTCACTGGATGCAATAGTGGTCATGTATTCAATATCTGATGAGAAAAGGTATGAACTAACTACCACCATCCAACTGGCCAAGTGAGAATGGCTTTCAATGCCCCCAAGGCTTTCCGTTCAGGGATTCTGACAGAGAGCTCACCACCAATAGGAAGGCTGGTAGACAAATGGCCGTCACCCACAGAAGCGGAGAGTGACAGGAGAAACACCGCATTGATTCTGGCAAAGTCACTGTGTCTTCCTAGCCTAAGCTTCAGTTTCCCCTCCTTTTGTCCTGCTGGGTATTCAGCAGGACATTTGGAGTTCCAGTCCCCTAGATTCTTCTGCTTCTTTTTTCTATGATTTTTTTCTTAACCTTGTACTCCTTTTAAGAATGTGATTTTTTTTTTTCAACAGTAAGATTTATCAGGCTTCATTCACACATATGAGTGGTATTTGTGTGTGACTGTTTACCTTAAACTAACTCTTTTCTCATTAACACTCTGCCTGCCAGTTTAGGAAGCTTTCCTTTTGACAGTCTCGTTGAGCTGGGTGAATTGTCCTTAGCTTTCACCTGGTGGCTTCAGCTGAAGATTGTCTTTGTTTGATCTTTCTGAATATTTTCGGTCTAACCAATCATATTAGGTACAGAGTTATAATCCCTCATCCCCATGGTCAACCCTCTGCTTTGAAGGGAAAGCCCTTGGCATTAATCCTCCAATTACAAGAAAAATGTTCCTCCCTCTCCACCATTTACTCGGTAGGACTGAAGGGGACCTGTGGGCTACATGGCCTAGGAAGCATCTGTGCTATGAAGTCTGGGCTAGGACAGAGTGAGTCTCTTCACCTCCATGTCAACCAGCTCTCTTGGCATAGCTTGTCCAGAGGATGGCAGCTGCTTGTGCTGCTGTCATTGCCAGCAGCCTGGGCCCTGCTGCCACCACGGCACATAAGGATGCTCCATGTCAGCCTGCCAGCATCTTCTCATTGGGCTGGTTCAAAGTGATGAGTAAGCTACAATGTGACAACCTTTTCCTCTTTTTACTACCCTTTTATCACACTGCTGCTTCCCCTATTCTTTGCCAATGAACTATTTAGGCTTAATTAAGGCTCATTTTTATTCTTCCTTCATCCATGACAAGTTCTGCTATATCTGGGTTGAAAATGCAGCACATTACTGGCTAGAGAAGATAGGACTAAGTGTATTTTGTGATCAATTGCACTCTGGGGAACCATCAAAAAGATTTCTCTGTCCTTCCCCCTGGCAGATTAGGAGTTACAATACAGTGCCCTCTAAAAGAGGGTGCATGATATTACCCAGGATGCAGGCAGAAGACAGAACCATGGCAGGCACAGAGGTCCAGAGAGGAGAAACTGGTTGAATTACAAAACTTGTAAGACCTGTAAAACCTCTACGTTGTCTGTAATCACTCTCACAGTTCTTCAATTCCTCAAATCTTTAAGGAAGGTTATTCTAACTCGTGTAGGTTGATGGCCCTTGGTGTTTCTGACACCTTGGATTCATCTCAGCTGGGATGAGATTCACAGTCAAGTGCTGATTGATTGACTCTTTGGGAAGCTGTGTGACAATTCTGCCTGTGGTACTTCCTGGTTTTCTTTTAGTACCACTTGTGCGTGTGGAAATTGGGAGACTGGGTACTTCTGCCACAACTCCACACCCCTCACCACAGCCAGCCCGGCTTCTGTGCTTTCCAGTTGTGGTGAATATACTGCCTCAACTTGTTCTTCAGTAGAAAGTCTATGCTCACCAGAGTCCAAAGACATGTGCCTGCATGCATCCATGTGCAGATGCACAGAAACAAGCATAATTGCCCATTGGTGGTCTCAGCTGGGTCTCACCCTCACTTTTGAATCAAAAGAGTTATTATATAATTCCATGTGTATATTTCTACCTTACCGCCTGGAAACCAACTGATACCTATGCTGATTGGATTCCCTTGCTTGTGGAGAGGGGAGTCAGGCAGAAGGGATTTCAAAATCCTCACCCAACTCTATGAGCAATTCCCAGTCATCCTAGCCCTCCAGCTGCAGGTCACTTGGCTTCCTCTAATTACCCAAAGCATTGTATCTACTCTCTTGATTATCTTATACTCAATTTTGAGGTCTGCCAGAGAAAATTATGGAGTAAGGGGGCTTGGTGAAGTCTGTATATGAAAAATTAAAATTAGAAAGCTGCAATTTGGGGGGTTGTAAGCAGAATTTGGATTCTAAAACGGAAAATGGAATTTGGTTGTGGGTCCATAATGCCTTTCCTCATTTGTTTTAGCAGTAACATATTTTGTAAGACTCAATTTGTCAGACACTGGGAGAGTACCTACCTTCTATTCCAGAATAGCTACCTCCTAAGCCAGCGAAGTGTCACAATGCTGATGCTTCCAACCAATGTTAAAATTTTTTGTTCAGTAACTTTACTTGGATATATTGTTAAATAGTAGCTTTCTGGATATTGGACATCAGGAAATTCATTTGTCCCATCCTCAATATCCAGAAAGTTGCTATTCATTTTGGGGGAAATATAGATCCTTCTTTCTAAGCAGTTTCTCACAGGAGGCTAAGCCACTGCAGTAGTGATATGAACTACTAGTAGTGAGATGAAGATGAGATGAACATCTTCGTCTCATGCTGGAGAAAATACCATGATAGGAAGGTGGTAAGAGAGGCCTTCGACCTGGCCCAGGGCTGGTATTTAAGACTGAATAAGCCAGAGTTTGACAAACGTACTGTGTACCATTTTTATTGTGCTCAGATCTGAGCTTAGGGATGGGAGGAGGCACGGTTGTGGGAGAGCCATGGAGTTTCCTTTGAAGGAAATGGACATTTGTACAGAATGACTTATCATATTTGCTTTACTCGTGCCACTGGCTCCTTGGGAAAACACTTCCTGTAGCCCATTTAGGGAGACTGAGGTTCCTCAAGGAAAGTTAGAGATTCAAGAATCAGGACCATGGCAGCCACGATGAAGACAGGCCAGGCTCAGATCACTGGGCAAGTGATTTTATGAGCTGAAGTCCATTTCTGCCATAACCTCACTCCATGTTGATATATATATATATATATATACACACACACACACATATATATTATGTATATACATATATCGTCATCCCCAAGCCCGTGACAGATGAGCAACATGTATATATAAATTCCACATTGAAATGTAAGTGGGCTCTTCTGGCTAAGATTTGCTTAACACAAAAGTTTCAAGCATGTACCAGAAAGCAAATGAAAGCTTTTCTATAGTAAGCTCTTCATGTGCACAACAGGACTCCAGTGTAAAGCTGTGAGAACATAACTGATACAGGTGCTCTTCTTTTGTTGAAAACTATCCCCGTCATCATTCATGCTGGTTTTTGTGGAGAAGGAGAGAATTGATTAGTGAGGCCATATTCTACTTAGTGTCTTCCAGAAATATCTGATTGTCCTTACCTAAGGAATGGAATAAAAATGTAACACACCCAAATTTAGAAAGATGTGCATTCCCCACTACCTGTTGTCTCACTGTAGGTATCTATCATGTCCTGTTGACAGAGATTTATGTGTGTGTTTTATATCCCATGAAATGAGGGAGACCCATCCCATCCTTCCTCAGCCTGCAAGTAAGAGAGGGTGAGTGAGTGAGAGAGAAAGGGAGAAGAGAAAAGAGAGAGAGAGAGAGAGAGAGAGAGAGAGAGAGATAATGAATAGGCCTAGAAAAGCATTTAACACAGGAATCAACCCAGTGCAGGTTCCCAGAGCAGGTCTGGGCTATAAGCTGATGTCATTTTAGGGCATCTCTTAGTGGCCCTACTTAATAGCCATCTAATTTTCTCACTATCTCATTCCCAGAAGTGCTTTTGCTTCTGTCATTAACACTTCCCATGGCTGCTCCTAATCATGTTCACAACATATTTTCAAAGGCCAGTTGAGCGTGCCTTCCTATTGACCCCTTCTTTTCACCTCTACTCTTTGGACAATATTCTGTCATGGCACCAGAAATCAGGAGCTACTGGTGATAGAAACTGATGTCTTCAATTTTTGCTGAAGTGATGAAAACATGACCCAGACAATCACTTACTCTCAAGATGCTCCTGCCCCACTTAATCTCACTCCACCTATTCAACCTTACTTCTCCCAGTTCTTCTGCTCAGACTCTACATTGCAGCCAACCTCTCCCTCCTCCCCCATGCCCTACTGCAAATCAGACCTTAAGTAACTCTCCCGATCTTCAATGCCCTTTTTATTTCCCCACCAAAAGCTCTCACATCAGTTTGGGTCCAAATCAATTCTACTCTGTTCCTTGAAACTTTCCGGACTGGTCTGTCCTCAGAGAGCTCTCTTTTCTCTTTGCTATACCCTTGGAGTTGCTAATACCCAATCAGCACTTAATCAACCACAGCCTTGCCTTATTACATGGCTTATGCTTGTAATTAGCCCTTTCCTTCCTAACCTAGTCACAAACTTCCTGGAGGCAAAGAATAAAGGTTTAATTCACATCTAAAATACACAGCAGCTAGCATCACCCCAAGCCCTTGACAGAGGAGCAATAAATCCACCTCAAATAAATTGCCTATTTGCTTGTCCAGAGAATGGCTCAACGGGCTCATGGAAGTTAAGGTCAATTTGGACCAACTAGTTAAACACAGGTGGGAGGCCCTTGACTGCCTTTGTCTCAGGATGACTTTCTGAAATAGGCTATCAGTGGGGTCAGGCATGAACACCACCCCCTCCTGGGCTGTCCCGATAGCATGTCAGTCAGTAAATGTCTGGTGAATTAGTGGAACCAAATAACAGATGCTACATGAGAGGAGAGTCATAGCCAGTGGCTCCTGCCAGTTCAGAATTTGGGAAACCTGGACCAGAGAGAAACAACTGACAGGTTGTGGGGATTGAGCACCTTCCTCACAGGAGAGGAAGCATTCGAAATTGGTGCAGAAATTTGGAAAGACATTCCACAATATCAACGAAAATTTAAAATATGGATATCTTCTTCTCACCCCGTTTCATGTCTCAGTGTCTTTCTCAAGGTAAACTCATAGGAGCGCACAGGAGGCATGTGTCAGCACATTTACAGGAGTCAAAATTTGAAACAACGTAAAAGCCATCAATAGGGCAAATGCCAAATAAATAATGGAACACCCATATGGTAGAGTATAATGTAGCTTCTTCTTTTTAATGGGGCAGAGCTTTACAAAGAGATGGAGAAGACAAATTCTTTAAAACATGTATACAGCAATACATACAGTATTGTATAACTTATTTAAAACATAAAACTAACCACCTGACACACATGTTCTCTGTATACATTTTCATAAATGCAAGGCACAGAAATGTTTCTAGAAAAATTCAAAGCACATGTTCACAGCAGTTGTGTCTAGAACCAAGTGTGGAGAGGGATGGACCACAGAGAACTGTAGCTTCATCTGCAGGATCTTCATTTCTTAGAAGAAAATGTCTTCACATAGCTACAATGTTAATTAAATAACTCTCTGAATAAAAAAGCCGAGGCAGGATTCAAATTTGGCTTCAGTCTGGCATCAGAGCTCATGATTTAGTTACGAAGTTATTATGTTTTAATTAAATAGGTCAAATCAAGTGACAGAGTCATTTAAGGAAAATAGAAAATAGAGAGATGGGAGAGATCAGGTGTGATGAGGGAAGGAGCTACAGAACGTGTGGCATCTTGATTGGGTTTTGGAGGATGAATAGGAGTTTTACAGGAGGAAACAATGAAGAGGTGTATAGCTTACACTGAAAATGGGAAGTCAGAAAATGCCCAGAGACTGAGTGCTGGAGGAACCGCAGGAGACATATATAAGTGAGTGAGCATGTTGAGAGGGAGTGGGAGGTGAGTGCTGGGAAGCGCTGGGGCTGGGGAGCAGGAATGGTGGGATCACAGGATCGAGGGTCTGTGCTCTGAGTAAGTGGTTGGGATTTGAGCTTAGACAATGGGAAACTGAGAAAAGTTTTAAGCAGGGGAGTGGATGATCATATTTGCCTTTATTTGCTTAATGAAGTAGAGGACTGATTAGCTCAGGAAAAGACTAGAGACAGGAGGACTATTTGGTGATGAGTATTCTAAGCCTGTATCTATGCAGGCCAAAGCAAGCAGAATTCTGGTGAATTAGCAGAACCAAATAACAAATTTTTCTCATTTTTCAGTTTTTCAGGAATTATACCATTTTATGCTTAAATGCTCCCTTTACATAGTCATTGTAGACATAGCTCGTAGGATGACCTGTAGAAATTCCAAAAGTAAATGAATTCTCTCATCAGAGAGGACTCATGTGAAGCTTTGCTGTTCTCATCCTTAGTGACACCTAATGCCTCTACAGGAGCAGGGGGCAAACCCTTTGCATTTTACAATAGGCAGTGATCAGGAAATAGTCCTGTCTGTCTTTGTATCCTGAACTCTTGTATTCAATTCACTCCAGTGGAGACAGATGTAGGAAATGAGAATCTTGTCAAACAGACCGCACTGTGGGCAGGAGAAGTGATCCTTTCCAATGGCATGCATGCTGTACACATGGGGCACTGAGATTCAGAGTTGTAAAGCAGCCACCTCTTGCATTTCTGTAATCTTGGTTCAATAATTTGCAAAGAGCATTCCCATGCATGATCTCATCTGAGTTAGGTGAGAGCTGCCATTCGCACCTCTGTCATTGGGACCAAAATACTTTGTGACTTCACTCAGCAACTGGCAGAGGGTCATGAGGAGCTCAGCTACACAGGTGGCTGGAAGAGTGAGGAGGGGACTCGAACTGTCTCTTTACTCAGGGGGAGGAAGAGCAGCTATTGCTGGTGAGTGAGAAAGATGAGCGAAGTGTGGAAAACTGTCAAATGGAAAACTCCAGGGGCTTCTTATGCCATTCCCTCGTGCATGCCTTTAACCATGACTAACTGAGATGGAAGGGGAGGGGAAAGCGCTCTGGTTCTTGGGGAGAAAGGTGATTCTGCTTCCCTAAGAAGTTTCAATGTTTAACGAATTCAGTGTTGTTGTTGTTATTTTCAACCAGATCTGATTCTCTCTGTAGTGATTATTCTAGTTTGATTTCTTCTTCAAGATAATATCCTTTGGAAAACAGAAGCTAAATTATTAGGTTCTCCCAGATCCCTTTTCTAGGTCATTGTTTATATCTGATTCTTCATGGCATGTATAGTGCAAATAGAAATCGGGGATGCAAGTCGAAGCCAAAAAGAGAGACTAGAACCTGGGCCCCTTGAGGATAGGGAGGGTCCATTCTCATCTTGGTATTCCTTGCATATAGCCCAGTACCCAGTACATTTTTGCTTAATGCCTATGGAAAATGAAAGAATGTAGAGAGAGACAGGGAAGAGAGAGAGAGAGAGAGAGAGAGAGAGAGAGAGAGAGAGAAGTTAATCAGAAGTTAGAGAACAAAGATGCCACATTTTTAAGCTTGCAATGCCTTTTTTCCTACAAATTCCCACTCTCTAAAAGGATGATCTCATTTATCACTATTGTCTGGATTCTCCAAATGCAATCCATGCAATGGAGGAAAACAACAAGCCCAACATAACCCAGTCCCTCCTTTGAACACCTGAGCCAGGACTAGGAATCTGCACATATCACAATCTTTGGCCTTCAGAAGTGGAATGCTCGGTCTGCCCATATGCCTTTCTAATGTGGAGGATGTATTGCTGTCAAGAGCCAACGCTGCATACCTCTCTATGAAGAGGAGGAGTCAGGAGACCCATTTGTCCTTGTTGACTCGAAGGTGGAATCAGAATGATGGGTTCTTTGGGAGGTGCAGGTTGCAGTGAGCCGAGATTGCGTCACTGCATTCCAGCCTGGGCGACAGAGCAGTACTCCGTCTCAAAAAAAAAAAAAACAAAAAAAAAAAATGAATGATGGGTTCTTTCCAGGGCAAGTCAGGACAGGACTGAGAGAACGTAGGGAATTTCCTTGAGGAAGTGACCACTGCATAAAGATGGACTCTACAAGATCCTTGTGACTTCTTCCATGTCTAAATTCCAGTTTGGAATTCTTGGAGCTCTTTCCCCAGAGAACATAAACAAAGCTTAAAACATCTCTAGAGACTCTTATTTTGCAAAGGGTCTTCAAATTCTGAAGCTAATTCCTTTGAATTTCTTTACCGGTGAAATATCTTCCTCTCTTTTGGGTGAGATTTGATTTTGGAGGGGAAAAAGTCATGAGGAACCAAAGTTGATGAGTAACACTAATGACCGAGCTGTGAGTGGCACTTTTGAGAAAAACAAAATATGTGTGTGTGTGTGTGTGTGTGTGTGTGTGCATGTGTGCACAAACATACTCATTTTTTAACACTAGTGGAAGATTTTGAAAAATTCCCAAAATAGTTTGAGCCATAGCACCCATGGAAATATATATGTATATAGCATATATGTAGAGAGAGAGCTTCCCATATGAGATTTAAAGAAAAATTTGTCTCATGACCCAGGTAGAAGCACCAGGCCACAGGGGTGACCACAGGATCAATGATTCTGCACCCTTAATGGAGACATATCCACTTACATTACATGTTCATGCATGGAAATCGACAGCCATGACTTTTTTTTTTTTTTTTTTTTTTTTGAAACTGAAACTGAGTCTCACTCTGTTGCCCAGGCTAGAGTGTAGTGGTTTGATCTCAGCTCACTGAAACCTCTGCCTCTCAAGCTCAAGCAATTCTCGTGCTTCAGCCTCCTGGGTAGCTGGGATTACAGGCACGTGCCACCACACCCTGCTAATTTTTGTATTTTTAGTAGAGACAGGGTTTCGCCATGTTGGCCAGGCTGGTATGGGAACCCCTGGCCTCAAGTGATCTGCCCACCTCACCCTCCAAAAGTGCTGCGATTACAGGCGTGAGCCACTGCACCCAGTGCCATGCTTCTTTTGAATGTGACCAAGACACTCTTTCTCTGACACCACCGTGTTTGCTGTGTGAGCCTACCTTATTGAACCTTCCTTTTCTGTGAGTTTCAAATATATATATATGCATATGTGTGTGTATATATATATAATATATATATATGCGTGTATATATATATAATATATATATATATACACACACATGCATACACACACACATATATATATCCACACACAAATTGTTAAAGCCCTAAAGATAATCTTAAGGATTCATGAGGAGAGGAACAACCAGTACAATTTAATAGCTTCTTCTCTTTGCCTTTTTCACATCACATTTTCTTTTCACCAAGGAATGCCAAAATAGGTTAGATTATTATTACATTTAATATTAATTCCTGACTTTCAGTTCTTGCATTCTATATTGGATATAGAAGTGTGTTTGCTCAGGGAAAATGGGTCACAGATTGCTAAACTAGCTCCTCACCATGCAGTGGTTAAGAGCTGTTTGTTTTTCAAATACCTTAATTGTATGGTCTACCAGAAAAGAGCAGCACTGAAAATTATACCTCTGGACTAAATGCAACCAGATGGACAAAAACAACAAGGCGTTTGAAAAAGATAAATGCCCCACAATCCCCCTGTGGTTGGTTTTATCGCCAGTTAATTTCATAATGGCTTCTTCTGGAGCAGGGGGATATTCCCCGGGGGTAGAAGTAGTCCCTTAGCAAAAATGAGGCAGTTTCCAGAAGGAGGGTCCTCTTTGCTTCTATTTGGGTAGAATTGGAATAAATGTGTTGGTTTGGGGCTGGGGTGATGGGTGGAGCTGCTGGGAGAGTGGAATTCTAAGCCCAAGAGCAGTAACACATCCCTCTTCGTTTTATGCTTCTTGTTGGTTTGCATTTTGCAGTGCCTTTTGCTAGCTACAAAGCAAGGGTTTTAGTCTGATGTTGGTGACTAGTGGTGAGAAGGTAAGAAAAATAGAATTAGGTGATCTGGCTGGTCATTGATAGGTTAAAGTTCCAGAAGCCAAAGTTGTTATTAGAAGAATATTCCATGTTGGATGAAGGTCCTGTGGACTCATCAATGGACTTAGGGTAAGGCTGACCTTGGGATCTTTGTTCCTGTTCCCAGGACAGTAGTGTCTAAGCTAAAAATCAGGCCTGTGGGTAAGCCTTGAGATCTAGGCAACCAGGCTACTGGACTGTTTTCAGGCCATAAGTGGTTATTATATATGATTTCATGTAGTACATAATAAACATATTGGATTCAGAGTTGGACAGTGAAGGAAATGTGGGGAGAAAGTCCAGAAAGAAATGGAGATTGAAGACCTCATTGACCCTCTTTGTATCAAACAACTTTGATTGTCTAGGGTTGGTTGAAAATCTCATCATTTGGGAAAAAAGTTATCCCTCTCCCAACTCACCCTCAACTCTGCCACCATTGTCACCAACAAAATGTCTGAACATGGAAGACAAGGAAATTAAGTTGTTCTAAGCATCTGTGTTAAGGAAAAGAAAATCAATGAGTTGAGACTGTGAAGCCTGAGCTGTCCCGCAGCTTAAGAGTTCAGGAGAGTTAAAATGGTCATGTCATTAACATTTATTTCTCTTTCCTTCTAGAACAGTCTTGCAGAGTAGCATTTGGGTCTCTATGCTTATGCAATTTAATAGTCACAAGTCTCCAGTGATGACCCCATGTAAACTCCTTATTGCCTTCAGGTCTTTTCCTTTCTCTGAAATCCCCCTTGATGTCCTTGCTCACGAGTTCTGCTCCACCGGAAAACTTATCAAACTGTACACTTTAAATATGTTGACTTTATTGCATGTCAATTATATCTCAATAAAGTAGTTTTTTTTAAAAACCTCTGACTATTTAGTCTGGTCTTATGTGGGTCAGAGTCTTCCAAGAGACTTATAAAAATAATATAAAATTTACATCCATTGATCCATTGAGATGAATGTGTGTATGCATGTAACTACTATCCCAATTCATACAGAACATTTCAACTACAGTAAACATTTTCTTCATGCCTCTTCCAATGAAACTCCACATCCTCTAAGAAAATACTTCTGATTTCTATCACCATGTGTATTAATTTTGCTTGTTTCTTAAACTTCATAAAAATAGAAGTATACAGTAAGTACTTGTGAGCATGTCCTCTCTCATTCACCTTACTGGTTTTGAGATTTATTTGTGCTGTTGTGATTAATTCTCTTTATTGCTGCATGGTATACTGTGTATAAATAACCTATGATTTATTTATTCATTCCTCTCTTTATGAACATTTGGACTGCTTCTAGTTTTTAGATGACAGGAACACAGCTTACCTGAACATTCTTGTATACATCTTTTTGTGATGTATATTGTATTTTCTCTTGGGTAAATATATGAGAGTGGAATTGCAGAGTCATAGAAAAAAATGAATGTCTAACTTTTGAGATATAATTCACATACTAAAGAAAAATAACCCTCCTTTTCTTATACTTAACTTCTGATACTAGATATGTGGTTTTTTTCCAAGAAGACTAATTCTTCAACACCAGCTGGTTATCCTGCAATTCAGTGATGACACCATCTGAAATTAGCGTAAACTCTACAGGTTAAGGGTTCAGTCCCAAAGACTACCCCCCAGTTCAGATACCAATCTCAAGTAGTGGATCTCCAGGTTACTCACACTTCTGTGCTACTGTGTTAAAAATTGGGGGTTCCTATGACCCTCTTGTTAGTTTCATAATTTGCTATGACAGCTCATAG
The DNA here is from genome assembly GCF_024542745.1 of Macaca thibetana thibetana. Lineage (NCBI taxonomy): Eukaryota > Metazoa > Chordata > Mammalia > Primates > Cercopithecidae > Macaca > Macaca thibetana. Next base: position 25,558,139 of record NC_065589.1, on the reverse strand, counting down.
AACTTAGGGAAACATTTATTCATGTTCACCAGCTTATTATAAAGGATATGACGAAGGATACAGATGAACAGCCGGACGGAGAGGTACATAGGGTGAGGTCTGGAGGGGTCCCAAGTACCAATATTTCTGTTCCTTTGGGGTTAGAATATGCCCTCCTGTGGCACATGGATGTGTTCAACCAAATGGAGGGTCCTAAAACCCTTGTACTTTAGAGATTTTTGTGGAGGTTTCATCACATAGACAAGATCGGTTATTAACTCCATTTCTAGAGGATGGAGAGTCCTCTTCTTTTCCTGGAGGACAGAGGGTGAGGCTGAAAGTTCCAAGATTTTCATCAGAGTTTGGTCTTTCTGGTGGCCAGCCCCCATTCTGGAGCCATCCAGGAGCTCAGCAAGAGATGCCTCATCAGGACAAAAGATGCTGCTTGGAATCCCAGGAAATTATAAGGGATTTAGGAGCTCTGTGCTACACATAGACATCAAAGGCCAAATATTAGAACAAAAGATTCTCCAGCGACTCTATCATTCAGGAGATTTCTTTTTGAGGAAATGAAGACAGAGACCAATATACATATATTTCTTATTATTTCATATACGTCACCCTTTTCAAGTGGACAATTGTAGTTTTTACTATATTCACAAAATTGTCTAATGATCATCCCTAATGCCAGACTATTTTCATCATCCCCCAAAGAAGCCACATACCCATTATCAGTCAGTCACTCCCAGTTCTTTTTAACTTCAATCTCTGGCAACTACTAATCTACCTCTATGTATTTTCTTTCCTGGGCATTTTATATCAATTGAATCATTCAATATGTAGTCTTTTCTATCTGTACTCTTTTACTTACCATAATATTTTCATGAGTCATCCATGTTGAAGCATATTATCAGTACTTCATTCCTTTTTATTGCCAAATAATATTCTATTATATGGATACATCACATTTTATCTATTCTTCAGTTGATTGACATTGAGTTGTTTCCATTTTCTGTCTATTACAAAGAATGCTGCTGTGAACTTTCACATACAAGTTTTTGTGTGAATATATTTTCAGTTCTCTTGGGTATGCAACTAGAAGTAGAATTAGAATTGCTGGGTAATCTGATTTCACATTTAACTTTTTGAGAAAATGCCCAACTGTTTTCCAAAGCAGCTGTACCATTTTAGATCCCCATCAGCAATGTATGAGGGCTCCAATTTCTCCCAATACTCGCTATTGTTCTACTTTTTGGTCATAGACAACATTGTAGGTGTGAAGTGATATCTCATTGTGGTTTTGATTTGTATTTCTCTAACGATTAATGATAAACATCCTTTCATGTGTTTATTGGCCATTTGGATAAATATCTATTCAAATACTTTGCCCATTTTCAATTGGGTTATTTAACTAAATAATGTTTGAGTTACTCTAAGTGTTCTTTATATATTCTGGATGATGGACCCTTATAAAATACGTGATTTGCAACAACTTTCTCCCAATATCTAGATTGCATTTACAGTTTTTAATATTATTTGAAGCACAAAAGTTTTAAATTTTGATTAAGTCCAATTTATCTATTTTAAGTTTTGTTGCTTGTGCTTTTGGTGTCATATATATGAAATCATTGCCTAGTTTAAGGTCATGACATTTACTCCTGTGTTTTCGTTTAATAATTTTTTTCATTTTTAATCTCACACTTAAGGTTTAATTCATGTTGGGTACTTTTTTTATATGTTGTGAGGAAGTGGTTCAACTTTATTCTTTTGCATGTGGATATCTAGTTGCTCCATCATTCTTTGTTGAAAACATTATTATTTCCTGCATTAAATTGCCTTGATACCATTATCAAAAATCGATTGATGATCATGAATAACTTTATTTCTGTACTCTCAATTTTATTTCATAATCAATATAGTATGTCTATCGTATGTCAATACCACACAGTCTTGATTAGTGTAGCTTTGTACTAATTTTTGAAATTAATCAGTCCCTCAACTTTATTCTTTTTCAAGATTGTTTTGGCTATTCTGAGTCCTTGGATTTCCATAAGAATTTAGTATCAATTTATCAATTTCAGCAAAAAGACAATTGGGATTTTGATAGGGATTACATCAAATCTTTAGATCAATTTGGGGAATATTGCCATCCTAATAATATTACATCTTCCATTTCATGAGCATAGATGTCTTTGCATTTATTTAGTTCTTTATTTTAAGTAGTTTTATAGGGTTGTTGTTGTTTTTTTTTTTCAGTGAAAAAGCCTTGCACATTTTTGTTAAATTTATTCTTAAGAATTTTGTTTTTTCTTAAATTTTATGTTAAGTTCTGGAATACATGTGCTGAACGTGCAAGTTTACTACATAAGTATACATGTGGCACGGTGGTTTGCTTCACCCGTCAACCGTCATCTAGGTTTTAAGCCCCACATGCATTAGTTATTTGTCCTGATGCTCTCCCTCCCCTCCCCCCATCCCCCGACAGACCCCATTGTGTGTTGTTCCCCTCCCTGTGTCCATGTGTTCTCATTATTCATCTCCCACTTATGACTGAGAACATGTGGTGTTTTATTTTCTGTTCCTGTGTTAGTTGCTGGGGATGATGGCTTCCAGCTTCATCCATGTCTCTACAAAGGACATGATCTCATTCCTTTTTATGGCTGCATAGTATTCCGTGGTATATACGTAACACATTTTCTTTATCCAGTCTATCATTGATGGGCATTTGGGTTGGTTCCATGTCTTTGCTTGTAAACAGTGCTGCAATAAACATACTTGTGCATATGTCTTTATAGTAGAATGATTTATAATTATTTGGGTATATATCCAGTAATGGGATTGCTGGGTCAAACAGTATTTCTGGTTCTAGATCCTTGAGGAATCGCTACACTGTCTTCCACAATGGTTGAACTAATTTACATTCCCACCAAGAGAATAAAAGTGTTCCTATTTCTGCACAGCCTCACCAGCATCTATTGTTTTTGTACTTTTCAATAATTGCCATTCTGACTGGTGTGAGATGGTATCTCATTGTGGTTTTGATTTGCATTTCTTTAATGATCAGTGATATTGAGCTTTTTTTCATATGTTTGTTGGCCATGTAAATGTCTTCTTTTGAGAAGTGTCTGTTCACATCCTTTGCCCACTTTTTGATGAGGTTGTTTGCTTTTCTCTTGTAAATTTGTTTAAGTTCCTTGTAGATTCTGGATATTAGACTGTTGACAGATGGGTAGATTGCAAAAATTTTCTCCCATTCTGTAGGTTATCTGTTCTCTCTGATGATAGTTTTTTTGTTTGTTTTTGTTTGTTTGTTTTTTGCCATACAGAAGCTGTTTAGTTTGATTAGATCCCATTTGTCAATTTTAGCTTTTGTTACAAGTGCTTGTGGTGTTTTTGTCATGAAATCTTTGCCCATGCCTATGTCATGAATGGTATTGCCTAGGTTTTCTTCTAGGGTTTTTATGGTTTGCGGTTTCACAATTAAGTCTTTGATCCATCCTAAGTTAATTTTTGTAAGGAAGGGATCCAGTTTTCGTCTTTTTGTAAAGAAGGGATCCAGTTTCCGTTTTTTTGTAAGGAAGGGATCCAGTTTCCGTTTCCTGCATATGGTTAGCCAGTTTTCCCAGCATCATTCATTAAATAGGGAATCCTTTCCCCATTGCTTGTTTTTATCATTTTTGCTGAAGATCAGATAGTTGTAGATGTGTGGTGTAATTTCTGAGGTTGCTGTTTTGTTCCATTGGTCTGTATGTCTGTTTGGTACCAGTACAATGCTGTTTTGGTTACCATAGCCTTGTAGTATAGTTTTAAGTCAGGTAGCATGATGCCTCCAGCTTTGTTTCTCTTTTTTTTTTTTTTTTTTTTTCTTGCTTAGTATTGTCTTGGCTGTACAGGCTCTTTTTTGGTTCCATATGAAATTTTAAGTAGTTTTTTTCCTAACTCTTTGAAGAATGTCAATGGTAGTTTGATGGGAATAGCATGGAAACTATAAATTACTTTGGGGAGTATGGCCATTTTCATGATATTTATTCTTCCTATCCATGAGGATGGAATGTTTTTCCATTTGTTTATGTCTTCTCTTATTTCCTTGAGCAGTGGTTTGTAATTCTCTTTGAAGAAGTCCTTCAACTCCCTTGTTAACTGTATTCCTAGGTATTTTATTTCCTTTGTAGCAATTGTGAAAGGGCATTCATTCATGATTTGGCTCTCTGCCTGTCTATTGCCGATGTATAGGAATGCTTGTGACTTTTGCACATTGATTTCATATCCTGAGACTTTGCTGAAGGTGCTTACCAGCTTAAGGAGTTTTGGGGCTGAGATGATGGGGCTTTCTAAATATAGAATCACATCATCTTAAAACAGAGACAATTTTACTTCCTCTCTTCCTATTTGAATACCCTTTCTTTCTTTCTCTTGCCTGATTTTCCTGGCGAGAACTTCCAATACTATGTTCAGCTTCCAATACTATGGTGAGAGAAGGCATCCTTGTCTTGTGTCAGTTTTCAAAGGGAATGATGTCAGCTTTTGGCCTTTCAGTCTGATGTTGGCTGTGGGTTTGTCATAAATAGCTCTCATTATTTTGAGATATGGTCCGTCAATACCTAGTTTATTGAGAGTTTTTAGCATGAAGGGGTGTTGAATTTTGTTGAAGGTCTTTTCTGCAACTATTGAGATAATCATGTGGTTTTTGTCATTGGTTCTGTTTATGTGATGGATTATGTTTATTGATTTGTGTATGTTGAACCAGCCTTGTATGAATGAAGCCAAATGAAGCTGGCTTGATTGTGGTGAATAAGCTTTTTGATGTGCTGCTGGATTCAGTTTGCCAGTATTTTATTGAGGAATTTTCCATCAATGTTCATCAGGGATATTGGCTCGAAGTTTTCCTTTTATTCTTGTGTCTCTGCCAGGTTTTGGTATCAGGATGATGCTGGCCTCATAAAATGAGTTAGGGAAGAGTCCCTTCTTTTCAGTTGTTTGGAATACTTTCAGAAGGAATGGTACCAGCTCCTCTTTGTACCTCTGGTAGAATTTGGCTGTGAATCTGTCTGGTCCTGGGCTTTTTTTTTTTTTTTTTTTTTGGTTGGTAGGCTATTAATTGCTGCCTCAATTTCAGAACTTGTCATTGGTCTATTCAGGGATTTGACTTCTTCCTGGTTTAGTCTTGGGAGGGTGTATATGTCCAGGAATTTATCCATTTCTTCTAGATTTTCTAGCTTATTTGTGTAGAGGTATTTATAGTATTCTCTGATGGTAGTTTGTATTTCTATGGGGTCAGTGGTGATATCTCCTTTATCATTTTTTATTGTGTCTATTGTCTATTTGATTCTTCTCTCTCTTCTTTGTTGGTCTAGCTAGCAGTCTATCTATTTTGTTAATTTTTTCAAAAAAACACCTCCTGGATTCATTGGTTTTTTTGAAGGGTTTTTCGTGTCTCTATCTCCTTCAGTTCTGCTCTGATCTTACTTCTTTCTTGCCTTCTACCAGCTTTTGGATTTGTTTGCTCTTGCTTCTCTAGTTCTTTAATAGTGCTGTTGGGGTGTCAATTTGGGATCTTTCTAGCTTTCTGATGTAGGCATTCAGTGCTATAAATTTCCCTCTTAACATGGCTTTAGCCGTGTCCCCAAGATTCTGGTATGCTGTCTCTTTGTTCTCATTGGTTTCAAAGAACTTCTTGATTTCTGCCTTAATTTCGTTGTTTATCATTCTTAAGAATTTTTTTTGATGCTACCATTAATTGCATTTTAAAATTTAATTTAATTTTCAGGTTATTTAGTGTTACTGTATGGGAATGCAATTGATTCTTGTATATTGATCTTATATCCTGTTTGAATTCATTAATTATATCTAATTGTTTTAGTGTGTATGTGTGTGCATTCATGTGTGAATTCCTTAGAATTTTCTAGATACAAGGTTATATGATCTCCAAATACACATTGTTTTATTTGTTCCTTTCCAATATGGATGTCTTCTTTTTTTCTGCCTAACTTCTTTGTCTGGAACCTACAGTACAATGCTAAACAGCAAAAGGAGACATCCTTATCTTGTTACTCATCTGAGAAGGGAAGATTTCAGTGTTTCACTAAATATGATGTTAGCACTGAGTTCTCATAGATATCCTCGGTCAGGGTAACTTTTCTTCTATTAGTTTATGTGTTGGATTTTGTTAAATGATTTTCTGCATCTGTTAATATAGGTTGGTGCAAAAGTAATTGCGGTTTTGCCATTCCCTTAATGGCTTCCCTTATGGTTGTACAGTATTCCATGGTGTGTATGCACCACATTTTCTTTATCCAGTCCACCACTGATAGACACCCAGATTGATTCCATGTCTTTGCCATTGTGAATAGTGCTGCAATGAACACATGGCTGCATGTGTCTTTTTGGTGGAACAATTTGTTTTCTTTTGGATATATACCCAGTAATCGGATTGCTGCGTTGAATGGTAGTTTTTTTAAGTTCTTTGAGAAATCTGCAAACTGCTTTTTACAGTGACTAAACTAATTTACATTCCCACCAATGGTGTATAAGCCATTCCCTTTTCTCTGCAGCCTCACTAGCATCTGTTGTTGTTGTTGTTTTTTGACTTTTTAGTAATTGCCATTCTGACTGGTGTGAGATGGTATCTCACTGTGGTTTTGGTTTTTATTTCTCTCATAATTAGTGAAGATGAGCATTTTTTATATTTTTGTTGGCTGCTTGTATGTCTTCTTTTGAAAAGTGTCTGTTCATGTATTTTTCCCACTTTTAAATGGGGTCATTTGTTTTTCATTTGTGGAATTGCTGAAGTTCCTTATAGATTCTGTATATTAGACCTTTGTTAGATGCATAGTTTGTGAATATCTTCTCGCATTCTGTAGGTTGTCTGCTTACTTCATTGATAGTTTCTTTTGCTGTGCACAAGCTCTTTAGTGTAATTAGGTCTCACTTGTCAATTTTTTGTTTGTTTGTTTGTTTTTTGTTTTTTTTTTGAGACAGAGTCTCACTCTGTCACCCAGACTGCAGTACAGTGGCATGATATTGGTTCACTGCGACATCTGCCTCCCGGGTTCAAGCGATTCTTCTGCCTCAGAGTAGCTGGGACTACAGGGGCACACCACCACGCCTGGCTAATTTTTGTATTTTTAGTGGAGACAGGGTTTCACCATATTGGCCAGGCTGGTCTCAAACTCTTGACCTCATGATCTGCCCACCTTGGCCTCCCAAAATGCTGGCATTACAATCATTAAACACTGCACCTGGCCCGATTTTTGTTTTTATGGCAATTGCTTTTGAGGGCTTCATCATACATTCTTTCCCAAGGTCGATGTCCAGAATGGTGTTTCATATGTTTTCTTCTAGGATTCTTATTGTTTGAGGTCTTACATTTAAATCTTTAGTCTATCTTAAACTAATTTTTGTATATGGTGACAGACAGAAGTTCAGTTTCATTCTTCTTTATATGGCTAGCTAGCTATCCCAGCACCATTTATTAAATAGGGACTCCTTTCCTCATTGCTTATTTCTGTCAGCTTTGTTGAAGATCAGATGGTTGTAGGTGTGTGGCTTTATTTCTGGGTTTTCTATCATGCTCCATTGGTCTATGTGTCTGTTTCTGGACCAATGCTGTGTTGTTTTGGACACTGTAGCATTATAGTATAGTTTGATACCTCTAACTTTGCTCTTTCTGCATAGGAACGCTTTGACTATTCTGGCTCTTTTTTGGCTCCATATACATTTTAGAATAGTTTGTTCTAATTCTGTGAAAAGTAACATTGGCTGTTTGACAAGAATGACATTGAATCTATAGATTGCTTTGGGCAGTATGGCCATTTTAACAATATTGACTCTTCCAATCCATGAGCATGGAATGTTTTTCCATTTGTTTGTGTCGTCTATGATTTCTTTCAGCAGTCTTTTGTAGTTCTCCTTGTAGAGATCTTTTACCTCCTTGGTTATATGTGTTCCTAGGTATTTTATTTCATTTTTTTGTAGCTATTGTAAATGGAATTGAGTTCTTGATTTGGCTCTCAGTCTGAACGTTATTGATGTATAGGAATATTACTGAGTTTTGTACATTAATTTTGTATTCTGAAACTTTACTGAAATTGTTTATCAATTCCAGAAGCCTTTTGGTAGAGTCTTTAGGGTTTTCTAGGTATGGAATTGTACTGTCAGCAAAGACAGATAGTTTGACTTCTTCTTTTCCTGTTTGGAATGTCTTTTATATCTTTATCTTGCCTGATTGCTCTGATTAGGACTTCTGATGCTTTTCTTACTATAAAATATCCTTTGTGTCATCAGGAACATTTTTTACCTTTAAGTCTATTCTGTGTGATATTAGCCTCACCACTTAAGTTTTCTTTCAGGCACTATTGCATATTATATCTTTTTCCTTTCCCTTACTATTAACCAATTTGTGCATTTGAATCTAAAATTTGTCTCTTAAAGACAGCATACAGTTTAATCATGTTTTAAAAATTCGTCTGCTCGTCTTTATCTTTTTTCTGAAGTGTTTAACCTATTTACAATTAATTTAATTACTGATAAGGTAGAATTTATGACTGACATTTTGCTACATGTTTTACATATTTTCTATATCTATGTCTTTATCCTCCTTCTATTCCTCCATTATTGTTTTGTGTCTCTGTGTGTTATACATGTATTTTCTAGTGTACTAATTTAATTATTTCCTTGTCATTCCTTTTATTATGTATTTTTGAGTTATTTTCTTTGTGTTTGCTTTGGGGATTACAATAAATAATTACTATTTATTGACCAGGTGCGGTGGCTCACACCTGTAATCCCAGCACTTTGGGAGGCTGAGGCAGGTGGATCACCTGAGGTCAGGAGTTTGAGACCAGCCTGGCCAACATGGTGAAACCCCGTCTCTACTAAAAATACAGAAATTAGCAGGCATGGTGGCAGGCAACTGCAGTCCCAGTTACTCAGGAGGCTGAGGCAGGAGAATGGTCTCAACCTGGGAGGCAGAGGTTGCAGTGAGCAGAGATCATGCCATTGCGCTCCAGCCTGGGTGACAGAGTGAGACTCTGTCTCAAAAATAATAATTATTATTATTTATTAATGTTATTAATAAATAATAATTATTATTATTTATTAATGTTATTAATTAGTAACAATATAGTTCAGATTAATGTCATCTTAATTTCAGTGGTATATAAAAACTTTGTTCTTATGTAGCCTTGTTCTGCCCACCTTTTCTTGTGCTGTTATATTTATACAAATTAAATCTTACACATTGTGTGCCAATCAACACAGGTGTGTAACTATTGGTTTGTGCAGTTGTCTTTTAAATCAGATAGAAAAACAAAAGCATTATACACAAAAAAATACATTTACACTGTCTTTTGTATTTACCTATTAGTTGTATTTTTCTGTGCTCTTAATTTATTTATGTGGATTCAAGTTACTTCGTACTGCTCTGTTATTGTAGCTTAAAGGACCCACTTGAATATATCTTGTAGGACAGTTCTCCTAGCAATGAATTCTCTCAGTTTTTGTTTATTTTGAGTCTCCTGATTTTGCCTTTATTTTTGAATAAATGTTTTGCTGAATATATAATTTTTGGTGGGCATTTTCTTTTTTAACTTTTAGTACTTTGAACATGTCAACATGTCATCCTGTTGTATTCTGGCCTTTATAATTTCTGATGAGAAACCAGTCGATAATTACATTGAAGGTCACTTTTACAAGATGAACCACTTCTCCCTTTCTATTGACTTTGCCTTTTAATCATTTAATTACATGTCTAGGTATAGATCTTTCTTGTTTTATCTAGCTTGGAGTTTGTTAAGCTTTCTGAATGTTTACAGCAATGGTTTTTATTAAATTTAGATATTTTGGCCATTATTTTTTCAATTTTTTTTCCCTTTTCTTCCTCTGTTCCTCCTGGAGTTTCCATTATGTATAGTTGTTACTGGTGCCCCACAGATCTTTGAGGTACTGCTACATTTTCTTTATTTTTTTCTTTTTTAGTGTCTGTTTCACAGACTGGATAATCTCAGATGACCTATCTTTAAATTTGCTAAGTCCATCCTCTGCCTGCTCAAATGTTATGTTTAGATCCTATAGCAAAATTCTTCTTTCAGTTACTATATTTTTCAACCTCAGAATTTTTATTTGGTTCTTTTAAATATTTCTGTCTTTTTATTGATATTCTCTATTTAGCGAGACATCCTCTGGGTTTTTAGATTTTTTTTTAGTTTTTAAAAAAACACATTTCAAATAGTTGAATAAAAGTCTTTTTCTAGTAATATCTGGGTTTCTTTTGGAACAGTTTTTATTAATTGCTTTCTTTCTGTGTATGAACAATATTTTCTTATTTCTTTTCATGCTTCATAATTTTTTTGTTGAAAATTAAATATTTTAAATAATATAATTTGGAAATTCTGAAAATCAGATACTTTCTGCAGGATTTGTTATTTTTGCTCATGTCACTGTTTTTTATTTCTTCAGTGGCTTTGGTAAACTAACTCTGTAAGACCTGTGTTCTTACTGTGTGTGACCACTAAAATCTCTGCTCAGTTATCTTAGCTGTCAACTAATGATTTGACAGACATTTCTTTAAATGCTAGGTAGCAATAAACTTTTCAGTGTTTTCCAGCTGTGTGCATGGTTGGATATCCCTGAAACACTCAGCCAGGCAGCTTACAGTTCTGCATTACCTTCACTTCCTGCTTTCCAGAATCTTAAGACTAGCTGGAGGTGAGAGTTTAGGGTCTTCTCAGGTCGTTCCTGAACAAGCACACAGCTTTGAGCATATCCATAGTCTTATATGTGCATGTGAGTTTCTAGATTCCCAAAAATTGGTCAGAGCTTTTCAAAGCCCCCAAGTAAACTTATTCCCACCTTTCCCTTTTAGTTTTAAAGTTTTGTTTTTGTTGTTGTTGTTCTTAGCCTATTGTTTGCCCCAACTGTTATCCACTGTCTTAGGCAGCCTCAGAAATAAATAATTGTCCATAATTGTTTTCAACAAACACCCCTAAAAGGAAAAGCTTTTTATACTGGGCCAGTGCCAAGTTAGTTCAAATATTCTCAGTTTTGCAAGTGGAATCTTCCAGAGAATCACCAAACAGGACAAATAATAATAATCTCTGGGAATTAGGTTTTGAAAAAATGCCAATCCTCTTCTGCACCCTCTGGGGCCTCCAGGCTGCTGATTTTTTTACTCAGAAAGCAAGGTGTTGATTTTCAAGGCTTTCATAGAGTGGGAGAGATAAGAATTAAAATAGAGTAAATTAAAACACCAAAAATTCACTGTTCTTACCAAGAACCAGTGTTTTTCTTGACTAAATCTTCCCTGATTGATGCAAACTTTTAGTTAATTTCCAGAGTTAAAAAAAATTTGATTCTGACCTTTTTTTGTAGGTTTTAAAAATTGCTTTTATGAAAGGGAAAATTATCAGAGGTCCTTACCTTGCCATGTCACTGACATCACTCTCTGTATAGTTTATTTAATAAGGAATGTGCAGCCATTTTTTCAAGTGATTGTACTATTTTACATTCTCACAAGCAATGCATGAATTCTGAAATTGCTCCACCAATATCTGGTGTTGTTAATCAGTTTTATTTTGGTCTGTTTGATTTTGTTTGTCCATTTTTTTAATTGGGCAGTGTGCACTTCTATTTGTTGTAATATTCTCTATATATTTTGTATGACAGTCTTTTGACAGATATATGTACTGCAAATATTTTCTTTCACATTTATTTTCTTAATGATGAAGTGTGAAGGATTTTTGTTTTTTATGGTTTTTTTGGTGGTGTTTTATGAATTCCAATTGATTAATTTGTTTTACATTTAGATATTTTTGTATTCCATCTAAAAAATAATTTCCTACCTTAAAATACGAAAGATAGTTCTACTATGCTTCCTGCTAGAAGCTTTATAGTTTATGGATTTACATTTAGGTCTATGATCTAGCTCAAATAATTTTATATATGTTGTGAAGTAGGGGTAAAGGCTTATTGTTTTCCATATATATTTTATATGTATATAATATATGGATATATATATTTATTTGTTTCAGTACTCTTCTAAAAAATACCATGCATTCTTCACTAAATTTTCCTGATATTTTATGTTAATATCAATTGATGTATGTTTGTTGGTCTTTATTTCTGGAATCTCAATAATCAGTTTTGTTAATCTGATATTCTATCCTTGATACCAATATTACATTAGATAAATTACCAAGGCTATGTAGTAAATCTTGGAATAAGGTTATTTGAGCTACCTAACTTTGTTCTGTTTATTTCAAGAATTTTTGGTCCAGCTTATTTGTATGTTTATATATATTTTAGAATTTACCATCACTTTCTTGAAAATGACAAAGGGAATTTTTAATCTATAGGTCAATTTGGGAAGAATTGACATCAAACAATGTTAAATCTTTCAATCCATGAACACAGTATATCTTTCTATTTAGTTCTCCATAAATTTTTCTCAGCCTTATTATACAGTTTCTACTGTAGTATTCTTACATGCCTTTTGTCATGCTTATCTCCAAATTCTTTATGCTTTTATATGCTGCTGAAAAAGTATTTTAAATTACATTTTAAAATTTATTTCCATTATAATTGATTTTTTTTTTTTGTATTGGTCACACCTCCCAAAAACCTGCTAAATTTACTTGTTAGTTCCAGTAGTTTTATAGATTACTTAGGGTTTTTTATGTAAACAATTCTGTCATCTACAAATAAAGACAATTTTACTTTTTTCTTTTCCATCTGTATATTGTTAACATTTTGTCTTGCCTTATTGCACTGGCTAGGACTTCTAATACGATGTTGAATAAACATGGCTATAGATTATATTTTTTATTAGTTCTCAATCTTAGGGAAGGTGTATAGTATTTAATAATTGATATGGTATTAATGGTAGAGTTTTGATTTTGCTTAGTTGGATTTGGCAAAGGGGATTGCTTTTTTCAGTTTGAGGAAATTCCTTCTACTAGTTTTCTCAGTGTTTTTAAAATAATCATAAATGAGTGATAATTTTTTTCAAATGTGTTTTCTTTCCATCTATTGAGATGATTATATAGTTGGGTTCTTTTTTATTAGTTAAGTTATGGTAGGAATGCAATCTTGCATTCCTAGATATCCTAGGTTGCATTTCTAGGATAAACCTTACTTGGTCTTTTAATGCACAGATTAATTTGATTTGCTAATTTATTTATTTATTTATTTATTTTTATTTATTTATTTTGAGATGGAGTATCGCTCTGTTGCCCAGGTTGGAGTGCAGTGGCTCAATCTCGGCTTACTGCAACCTCTGCCTCCTGGGTTCAAGCGATTCTCCTGCCTCAGCCTCCTTAGTAGCTGGGACTACAAGCACGTGACACCATGCCCAGCTAATTTTTGTTTTTTAAATAGAGACAAGATTTCACTATGTTGGCCAGGATGGTCTTGATCTCTTGACCTCGTGATCCACCCGCCTATGCCTCCCAAAGTGCTGGGGTTACAGGCGTGAGCCACCACACCCAGCCACTAATTTATTTTTAAGAATTTTTGTGTCTATGGTTTGAGGAGATATTGGTTAGTAACTTTCTTTTCTTACAAGGTCTTTGGAATTTTTGATAGTTTGTTATTAGAGTTACACTGCCTTCATAACACAAATTGAGGAGTGTTTCCTTCTTTTCTATTTTCTAAAATAGTTTCCATGTGATTGATATCATTTCTTATTTAATTGTTTGATAGAATTCACCAGTAAAACCATCTGGGGCTAGGGTGTTCTTTGTGGAGAGATTTTGTATTGTTAATTTAATTTTTTTAATAGACAAAAAGTTATTAAAATTTTCTATTTTGTTGTCAATTTTAGCAAGCTGTGTTTTTAAAGAAATTTGTACAATTGTTTTAAATTGGGGAATTACTGGAATAAATTTTTTCATAGTATTCTTATTGTCCTTTTAATATCTGAAACATCTGTATGATATCTTTTCTTCCATTCTTGATATTAGTAATTCGTGTTTCTCTTTCTTTCTTCTGTTTTGCTAGACATTTATTATTTTATCAATATCTTCAAAAAATAAACTTTTTGCTGTATTAGCTTTTTTTGTTTGTTCATTACTTATTTCATTTATTTTTGCTCTCCTACTGAATGGAGATTCCTTTGTCTTAATTTATTATGCATATCACACTGAATGAGTTTACTAAATCATTGTTTTTCCTATCCGGTGCAATCACACCTCAATTTGGCATGCTAAAATCTTTTTTTTTTTTTTTTTTTTTTTTTTTTAAACGGAGTCCCTCTCTGTCACCCAGGCTGGAGTGCAGTGGCATGACCTCAGCTCACTGCAACCTCCACCTTCTGGGTTCAAGCGATTCTCTTGCCTCAGCCTCCCAAGTAGCTGGGACTACAGGTGCACATCACCATGCCCAGCTAATTTTTGTATTTTTAGTAGAGACGGGGTTTCACCATGTTGGCCAGGATGCTCTCGATCTCTTGACCTCATGATTTGCTCACCTTGGCCTCCTAAAATGCTGAAATTACAGATGTGAGCCACCACACCTGGTCTTTTTTTTTTTTTTTTTTTCCTTTGGTTTAGGACGTAAGGAAGCACTGTGGTATAGCAGAAAGTCCTCTGATGTTGGATTCAGCATTTCACAACTACCACTCAACTTCTTTATCCTCAATGTTCTTGTATGTAAAATAGTGATAATAATAATTGCATATAACTTGTGTGAAGTGTATGGAACATAATAATCATTCTCTGATGGTTAACCTCAGGAGTCATAGCACCTCCTCACTGTCTATGTAGCTCATTGACCAGTAGCTATTATTTAACACATAACCTGATTATAAATATTTCAGGTATGTATCATCTGTGATGGGAATAATTCCAAAGAGGGAACATTTCCCAAAGGTATTTATAAATAGCCTCTAGTGCTTACCCTTTTCTAAATGTTATTGGAAGGACACTAAAGGAAATCAGATTGAGTTCAAATAAATATTAGTCTATAGTTCAAAATTAAATCCTGTCTTTTAGTTTAATTTTTTGTGAAAATCTATGATCTCAGGAAAACTCTGCTGTAAGCCAAATCAGTTAACATTTCATCCCCAAATTGCATGACATGAAACAATAACACTTGTTTAACTCAATTGTGGTTCAGCACTTTAGGTTAAGCTCAGCTAGGTGTTCTGTTGATCTAAGTTGGTTCACTCTTGGTTTTCAACCAGCAGTTGATCAACTAAGTAGATCTGCTTCTGAGATTGGATGGTTATTGATTAGAAAAATGAGGGAAACTGTGTTACTTGTCTCTCACCTTCTAACAGGATAACTCAGACCTGTTCATATGGTGGCTCCAGGTTCTAAGAGTAGCAAGAGAGCAAGCTCCAATTTGGAAGTTCTTTCCAAGCCTCTGCTTTTGTCACATTTGCTCATGTCCCACTGGTGAAAGTGAGTCACTTGGACAATCCTGATTTAAAGGCGATGGAGAACAGGCCCGACCATTTGATGGGAGTCAGCAGCAAAGAGTTATGGTCATTTTGGTCGTCTACCACACTGGCTCTGGGCTCTGGATGTAGTGGGGGAAATATGAGGCCAAGAGGGATGTGTTTCTCATCAGTATCTCCAGGATGTTAACAAAAGCATGCCTTGCATCCAAAGGATGGTTGGGATAACTCCTGTGTCACCATCCAGCTAGTGCTTTAATCTGTGAAGAGCTTTGTTTGGCAAATCAACAAATACATTCCGCTTAGAGATTGCTAGAAAAATCTTTGATTCGCCAGATAGCAGAAATATAAACTTTTCTTTGTTATCTTTACCCTGTTCTTCTTCCTCTTTCCCCCAATCATCCTACTTCCTAACCCATTTGATGTCTTTTACAAAAGCCTGCCACTGACTTTCCTAGCTTTCATCCCTGTGAATGATTAGGAAATGTGCCAAATACCTGCTGATTTATCTGAAATGGGGCGTAAGACTCATAAACTCAAGAATAAGATAAAAGAGAGCTGACAGTCCAGGCTAAATTTTAAAATCCAATTTCAGATTCTTCTCAGTTGAGCCCACAGCATATATGCAAGTGCACATACTTGAATACACACCACACCTCTGCCCATGATCACCTTTAAACAGGCATAAACAAAAACATACACAGATTGACTTCAATAAACATGCTGTATAGGATGGGAGGACTGGCAGGAGGGAAGCAAGGAGAGAAGATGTGTTCTCTAGTACTCCAGCATCTCACAGAAACACTGTGATAGCTCTCTTGTTAGCTTATGTGCTTACTCTCCCAATATTTCTCTTCAATATTATCTCATCAGAAGCAGTTGTATCAGTTAGCGATTGCTATGTAACAAACCATGGCAAAACCCAATCAATTGAAACAAAAAACATTTCCTGTGTATCATGGGTCTACATGTTGGATAGGCAGTTCTATTTATCTGATCCAGACTCAGCTAAGCTTGTTTGGGCTCACTCATGAATTTGCTATCAGCTGCAGAACAGAAGTGGACTGACTAGTCTAGGATGGTCTTAGTTGTGGAAACTTGGCCTCCCTCTATGTGTCTCTCACATTCCTACAGCAAGTTAGCTCAGGCATATCTCACATTTATGGCAAAGAAACAAGAATGGCAAGAAAGCAAATAGCAATTCACAAGTGCAAGTGTTTCTTAAGATTCTGCTTGCGCCTTGTTTACTAAGCTCCGTTGGCCAAAGCAAATCACACAGCTGAGCCCAGAGAGAAAGGGCCAGTCAGAACATCTTACCCAAAATGGTTGTAGTAAAACCTGGAAAATCAATCCAACTAATTTACTGCTCCAGTTGTGCAATATGGTGGAAATGTTAAAAATATCCATATAATTGTCACATTATTATTATTGTGCGACAGGGTCTGGCTCAGTTTCCCAGGCTGGAGTGCAGTGGCACAGTCATAGCTCACTGTAACCTCAAACACCTAGGCTCAAGTGATCCTCCCACCACAGCCTCCCCAGTAGCTAGGTTGTTTGTCACATTATTGAATGCTCCACAATCTCATTCTTACCCTTGATGGTGTAATTCATTCCTAGGGATAATTTCTTTTAATCCTTTATGTCACTGTGTCTTCCTGAGACTCAAGGTCAGCCTGGATTTGTCTGCAGGCCCAGGAAGGGGGATAGTGCAGTGGCCAGTTTTTAGTATTCCCTTGTGGGTATATGCGTCCTGGCTTGGGGTTAGCCCTGTGTCTTTTCTCCTTTAACTTCATGCCAGGATGCAACTCAGAAGTTTTACTCATTGAAGAGACTCTCACTTTTGAGCAGCAGAACTGGGCCTCCTTACAGACTCTCCCAGGCAGCCTAGGACTCCCGCTCTTGGGCCTCCAGGCTTTTTCTGTGGATAATAGAAAGAATCAGCTCTCACTAGGAGCTTGAGGTATATGTGTATGTAGCAGAGGAGGACTGGGGAACATTCACTTGCATATAGGACACTGTGCTAAATGTCTAAGAGTGAGACACTGGCTAGAATTCACCCTCTTAGCCATTTCTCCAACTTATCGCTGTCTAAAAGATATAACCTTGTCATCAAGAATGGATAAATCAAGAAGGAATTAGATTAAATGGTAAAAATTATCTTGCAGTAAAAAATAAACAGCACTTACTGCTAAAATGTATCCTATTAGAATATTGGAGTTCTCTTTTTGAATAGTTTGAGGATCCAGAGACCCAGCCATCTGTCTAGGTTGAGCTTGCTACAAGGGGTGGTTAGACAAAGGGGAAGTTCTGCTCAGACCTTCTGAATTATGTATGCTGAGAATGACCTTTTTCCATCGCTAACAGCTTCCACCTCCAGTAGCTGTTCTGCTCACCAACCACTGCTTCTGACCTTTCCCAGACTCTGAGACAACCCTAGAGTGACTCTCTCTCCTTCTTCCAGAGCACACAGAGGCTCCAGGGTACATGTCCAGCCCTCACACCCACTGCGCAGCAGCTGAGATCCTCACACCCATCAGCTTGCCTGTGGACTGAGGTCACAAGGTATTTCAGTCCTGTGAAAAAGGTGTGAACCCCGGCTAAAGGGGAGGAAGAGTTTTGAGAGCCCAGGTATCAAGGTGAGATAGGACTGCAAGGCTTTGTAAGTGATTTTTTTCTTCTCTTCCTTTAATATTAAGAGCATAAAAAGTTGTCCTATTACTTCAAGAAAACCATTTCCTTTGGAAAATATTAAAGTCTTTAACTTATCTTCACTTTAAAAATAAATGCATTTCGAAATATGCTGAGAATCCAAACATATCTTTTTCATCTTCTTACGTCATGGGCATTGGGAAATACTTAACAGCAGATGGAATAGTATTTTTAAATGCCAAAAGAAAATAAACATCAGCCTGGAATTCAATATTAAGTAAAAATATCTTTCAAAAGTGAGGGAGTAATAACAACTACAGTCCGTACGCCTCTGTCAATGAGGCAGACACCTGGAGAATCTTCCCTACATTGCCAGCACGTTGACTTGGAATGGAGCAGGAAAGGGGAAGCTGTGGCATTGCTTCCTAGCACTAAGGAAACCAGGGGGTACTTTCTCACCGGGTTATTATCTCTGAAACTGAGGGCAGCTCTAAAGTCCAAATCCAGAGTGGCCCAGGCTTGGAAGAAGTAAAGGAAGTCTTCGAATGGATAGGGCCATCTTTCTGTGGAGCAGTAGGCTGGATGCTAACGAAAGCTCCTGAAATGAGGATGTTTGGGTTGAGCCAGGACAGCGTTGTGGTAGGGCTACTGTACAGGTGATGGAAACGTTTATCGGGAGGCTAGAAAATAAGCTTCTAGCACTCCTTTACCTCAAAGTTCTTGCATTCTGCTTTAGACTTCGAAAGATAAGAGGTGGGAGTTGAATGGGAAACCGGCCTGCAGGCGATCTGGTTCCCTTACTCAGCCTTTGCTGTGAAAACCTCAAGTAGAACTAACAAAGCTTCACTCCTACACAACCCTGAATAAACTCACTCCTCATCATTCTCCTGGTCTCTTCTTCTCTTGTTCTTTTCAGGCTCCTCTGCTCAGTTCTCCAACTAAATTACCACTCCTTGCCCCTCCCTAAACTTTTCCCAGGCAGAATACCATCCCTGAGAAATAGCTATCCTACCTTTTTCTTCAAGGGTCTGGCCTCTTTCATTTTTTTCAGAAGTTTTTAAGAAGAGCCCTTTTCTGTAAAGTCTCTTTCCTAGGCTAATAAGAACAATAAAAGGTAATAATTTCTCCCTGTTCTTCCCTGTCTAAATGTATCATAATACTCCTCCTTTACTGCTTCATCCCATCAAAACCTATACCATTGACTTTGACAAAATGTAAATAATTCACTTTGCCTATTTGCATATATATTTCACTTGAGTTATACCAATGTCTGTCCTTTATATGCTGATATTTTAGGACCCTAGAGGCTTTTGGGGTCATGTGACCTCAAGAGAAAATTATTCATCAGAACAGTCTAGATGAATCTACCCTGGATGGCTTTGAGGGCTGCCACAGTGAGATAATTTTTTGTTCTCATGTGAACCCTGCTTATGAATTCATGCACATAATTGCTGCTGCCATCTACCTGGCACTTTGCTGGTCTTAACTACACAGTCACCTGTTGTCTCACAGGAAATCAGACTTAGATTAGAAACAATGATAACCAAGGCCTATTTGCCCCAGGCAAAAGGCTTGGCGGCAGGAGGCCTTAAAGAGATTTAACAGGCTCTGTGTTTTATTTCATCGTGTATTCTATCTAGTATTTTAATGGGAATTTATGTGGTGTGGATATGGGATGGGGATGGAGGGGGTTATTAAGAGGAGTGATGATGGATGGAAGGAAGTAACTGACTAGCTTCGTCTAAAGATTTGTCTGCTTCCCCATGCTCCGCCCTGCATAAGATAATAGCCATCTGTTCTGCAAGTCCACTGGGGAATGAGCAAGGCAACATTGGTTAATAATGTGGCAAAGGAGAGTCAGGGCACACAATGAATTTCACAACTGACAAGTTCCTCGGACACCGGGACCATTGACCGAGTGCTCTGAGAGTGGGGTGACATGCCCTTCTCTGGAGGCCATCAGATACATCTGTCTGGCAGCTATAAATGTGGTGCTACCCAGGGGGAACAGAACGGACAAATGGACGCTGGGTTCCTGCATTCCAGCCTGGAGATGTTTATTTTAAACGTCATTCCTGTCCTGCGAAGGAGGTCTAGAAGTTGCTCCACCAAGGTTTTGAAGATGTCTTTCTCTTTTGTCTTAATTCTCCTGAAAAGAGAAAAGTAAAGGAACTTCTCAGGGAAGAAAGTATGATTTCTTTACACACAAGTTCATGTGGCTCCTACTGCAGCTGCTCACACACACAACACACACACACACACCCCGCGGACCTAAAGATGTAAACATTTACATTGGAAAGAAACAAGTCGTGGCCCTTTCCTCTCACAAAATGTGTGTATCATGGGGACTTTTTATTTTTCTCTCGACACCCTTTAATGATCATCTAATAAAATGAGTCTAAAGAGATTTAAATCAGGATCATAAACTAGAATGACTTGAAAGCATCTTGAAAATCATGTGGTGGATAAGGAAACTGAGTTACAGGGAAGTAGGATAAACTCAGGGTTACCAGAATGACCCAAGGCAGATGAGAAGGCGTTAAAAATAAATAAAACATGGAGAGGAGAACTCTTCAACCCCCTGGAAGGAGGGTTAAAATGCTGCCTTTGAAAGAATAAAAAGAAGAAATTGTTTCAATGGCTGGCAGTGATGTGCAAAAATCTGGAACATAGTTTTCCAAGCAAAGGTACAAGTGGGACAGGGAAGGGGCGAGGAAGCATTGAGTTATATGCCCCTTAAAATTTGTAGGTGTCCTCTCCCTGGTCAATACATGCCCAAGCATCTGTGTTCCTTTGGAAACTCCTTCAGTTCATAGACTTGCAGATATTTAAACAGTTCATTTGCATCATATGCACATTTAACTCTAAAGCTGGGGGTTAAGGTAACCATCCTGGATTTATTGAGCAATGGTACACTGTTCTCCATGCAGAAACTTACCAAAGGATTTTCTATGCTAGTTTTACTTTCCACAATTGGGGGATTTTTTTTTTTTTTTTTACTTTAGGAAAGCAAAAGTTTTATAACTAAATTTCTGAAACCCTGTGCAAGATGTAACTCTACTCTAATAGCTAACTTCTCCAACTGGACTGATTGCCAAATAGCCAACACCAATCTGTTCAATATGAAATTAAAACAAGACAGTTATTTTGCACTTAAGGAATCTTCTTTGCCAAGTATATTCAAAGGGCTACATGACAAACTTAGTCATTGCAGACTGGTTTTCTGATTTGTATTAGACAAGAATAATCCCTTTGCCTGATGAGGACATCAACCCATTCTTAGTGGTCAGCTGCAGCATAGACAGCATCCTAGTGTTCTGTCCATGGCACCATAGGTGAAGTCTGGAGAGCTGACTTCTGGGCCAGGCTCAATCACCAACCTTCTGCGTTATTCAGATAAACACTACCCAGGTATGCACTTCTCACTATCTAACAAAAATTTCAAAGTATTTTGAAAAAAGTCCTAGCTGATGATTGGACACCCTCTATCAGAGGCCTCTTTTATCAGGGTCCATTCAACTTTTGTTTCCTAAGAATCTGGATGATTTCAACTTTGGAAGGCAAAGCAAAACCAGTGGTGGGAGAGGCTTCGGTTGGGAAATAGACTTCGGAATCAGACCTGCCTTTTATCACTTACTAGCAATGCAACTATGGGTAAGTTTTTAACACCTACTAAGCTTGTTCCTCAAATGTAACCTGGAGTAACTGTGCTTTCTCTTCAAAGCTTTGGCATACGTTTTTACTGAGACCTTCTCTAAAGAGTGTTTGGATAAAGCCTGGCATATTGGAAATGTTCAAAAAATGCCCAATATTTTCCTGATACCTTAATGATTTTCAAACAGATGAGGTATATTATTTCATATGCCCCCTTGCTGTTGATTCTTAATGTAACAATCATCTAAAATATGAATTGGATCATCTAAAATATGAATATGAATCATCTAAAATATGAATTGGATCATACTGGTCCTTGGCTCAGATCTCTACAGTGATTCTCCATCTCACTCAGAGTAGGAGCCAGACTCTTTACACAAATTCTTTACCGCATCTCACACCATCTCCTCTGGTTGAGTGGGCGCAGAAGCCAGATCTCCACAGTACATCTCCCACCACCCTTCCCTTGGGGTCCCTGCATTCCAGCCACCTTGACCTTGTTGCCTCAAGTCCTTCTCTCACTGCCTGTGACACTCTCTGAAGGTATCCCCAAGGCCACGGTCTCCTCAATCTTTTCAGGAATCAATTTAGAAGTTTCATTATCAGCAAGGATATCAACCAGCCCATATAAAGTATTAATAACAAGACCTACCTCTCTTAGCACCCTTTATCCCTTGCACCCTGCTGTATCTTTCTCCAAATCACTTATCACCATCGAGCATATCTTCACTACTCTGTTTTTAGTATCTCCTCAACTTGGAAATTACTCTATAAGGGTAGGCAGACCCTTCATTTATTCACTGCAGCATTCCATCACCTTGAACAATATTCCAGTGTTCCAGGCACTCCGTATCTATTTTTTGAAAGAAGTAATGAATGATTTTTTTAGTAGGATTATGGTTCATCCTTGCCTCAAGTATTTTTTTTTTAATTTATTTATTATTATTGTACTTTAAGTTGTAGGGTACATGTGCATAACGTGCAGGTTTGTTACATATGTATACTTGTGCCATGTTGGTGTGCTGCACCCATCAACTCATCATTTACATCAGGTATAACTCCCAATGCAATCCCTCCCCCCTCCCCGCTCCCCATGATAGGCCCCTGTGTGTGATATTCCCCTTCCTGAGTCCAAGTGATCTCATTGATCAGTTCCCACCTATGAGTGAGAACATGCGGTGTTTGCCTCAAGTATTTTATAGGCTCATGTCCGACTGACTCTGAGTTGAAAGCTTCTACCTCACCGCCACCGCCACTGCTGCCCAGCACTTGCAGTCACTCAAAGTACTAGAAGCCCAGGAGAAAGAAGGTGGGAGCATGAATACCTGATCTGGCAGCTGTGATAGGGAGAGGAAGGTGGTCTTATAGCTGTCACCTAGCCTCACGCTCCTCCATCTCTGTCACCTGTGACTTTGTCATTATTTGCCTAGTTCACTACACCAGACTCTTCATTGCCCTACTACACCATATGTCCTTGCTGCAATCTACCCTGGATGTGGCTTTCTAATTGTTTTCATCATCTCATTCATCCATCTGGGATAGCTCCTCCCGAGTGCTTGCGACTTCAGTCCAGTACTTCGAACTGTGTTCATGAACTCCTCTATCTCGTTTCTCTTTCCTATGCAGAGTCTGCTCCCACGTGCTACAGCCTTAGTCCTGATTCAGGCCCCTTCCTACCTTCTACATGTGCTCAGTGCATTCCTGCCTCCGTGACTTTGTTCCTTCTGTTATTCCAGAATGTTTCCTCTCGTCCTTCTGCCAATCCAAATTCACTCTAGATCTCAAGGCTCAACTCAAATCACACATCATCCAGAGAGAGTTTGCCCAGCAATTACTTCATGCTGTATTGATATGTTCTTACTGTTAACAACTTCTCCACTCAGAGTTATCTGTATAGTTCAGCCTGTAGCTAGCCTCTAATTGTATCATACAATAACAGTAATAACTGAACAACAACTGCCACTTATTCAGCTCTTATTATGTTCCAAACGTATATGTTTCTATTTCAGTATCCATATTAATCTTGCAAGATAAGAATCATCATCCCCATTTTGTAGTTTAAAAAAACTAAAGTTTATATAGGTTAAGTAGCGTGTCCCAAAGCATAGTAAATAATAGGGCTAAGATTCAGTTCCAATGTGCCAGACTATGCAACGTACTCTTTTTCCTCTCTCAGATACATGGTAAACTCCCTGGACATTTAGCATAGTATGTGCATTCAGCAGGTACTCAGTAAATACTGGCTGGCTATTTGGACAACAAGGAGGATATACCTTAATTCAAATGTGCCTTGATGAAGCTTTATCTTACAGGAATGGTGAGTAAGGGTATAAAATGCTTGCCCTGCCCTCTTCTCCCCTTTTCCTCTCTTCAGTGGAGATAATGAGTGCTGAACAATGAGCTCAAGGCCTTAAAGATGGCAGCATGTTCTCCAGGCTCAACTGTGTCCTTTCAAAGAGCTAGGCTCTGCACCTGCCCTGCTCTCACCATCCCCAGCAGCCAAGCTGTGTCACTGCCACCTTAGGTTGAGTATTTTCCAGGTAGCCCTGGCTCACTGAAGGTACAGTAACATACTCTGGGCTCCAGGATGAGAGGCCCAAGACATATATCTGACCAAAGGAGAGTAGGACAGACCATGCCAGAGCTTCCCCTCCCTGGCAGGCTTTAACCCCATGCCCTGAAGCTGGGCACATGTTGCTCCTTTTCCTCTATCTACTGTATGCAAGAGACTTCACACACACCATCTCTTTTCAAAATCCTCCCAGCCCCACCTGAGCCCAGCGGCTCATCTTCAAAATGCCAATATTATGTAGTGTCCCACCCAAAGTCAGTAGACATTAGGGAAAATTCTAATGTGGGGCTGTCTCCACAATCCATGGGCTTTCCATTAAGCCAGACCATCTGCTTATAGCAGGAGCTGCAAGAGTCAGGTTCTTTATTCTAGCTCAGGACTCTCTTCATCCTGGGAGTCCTCAGTGTTTCCCTCTATAAAATGCCTATGCAGACCCACTGCCCTGAACCTCCAGTCCCTTCCCACCTCATAGATTACTTCTTGAACTTGTATATCATAATATGTGAATGCATCAAGCATCTGATGAGAATAAGAGAGGAGAAAATGGTTGCTTACTTTCTGTTTGTGTATCTACATGTTTGCATTTTACTGCCTCAACTACCCTAGTATTCTTGATGTAGGGACCATCATGCACACACTTTTCGTAACTACTCCCCCATCCTCACCCCAAGTCCCAGGCAGCTTGAGGAATACAGGAAGTACTCAAGGAATATTGACGGTATAGATGCTTCAAATATGGTGGTATGGTAGATCTTTTAGACTAACCTTTTTTCCACGGAAAGCAAAGCTCAGAAAGACACAGGGCTGTGAGGCTGGCATCAGAGCCCTTGGCTGCTATTTCATAGCACGGGACTCTGTGTGCAATCAGATTGGTCTGTACAGAGTTTTGCAGACAACAAAAACCAAGGAGTACAAGGGTGAGGCCAATTTCAGCTGTGGGCTGGTTTCTTGCTCTGGGCTAGCAGATCTTTCATTTTATAAACTTTTATAATTTTTCCTAATATGTTTACATTTTGTGAAATAGTACCAGTTAAGATGTTGAAGGAATATTGATAAGGAAGCCTAGTAAAACAAGATACCATGATCTTTTCCGTTTTAAATTCCAACGTATCTTGGCAGGAGAGGAAACTTGAAAGTTAAGACAAATTAGGTCTGACATGATGATAATCATGCTTCAAACAGAGTATGAGGCATTTTTACATGACTTTGTTGTTGCTCTTTTCCAAAACCCTGTGAGCCAGTTAAGGCATAGATTATCTCCATTTTACAGAAAAATATCCAAGGGCCTAGACAGTCAAACATTCACTTAACCATGGCAAAACCTCTGCCCTGATCTCCAGCCATGGCTGTCAGGCAGGGGAGGGGGAGGAGAAGCCCCCACTTCCCCGGGAGGAGGTCAGGCTGCAGGGTGGAGGACAGGTCAGGGAAGGTGAGTGGGATGGAGCTGCAGTTTCAGAGCTGCTGGCCCGGCAGGACCCCTCCTCCTTCTCTTCCGTGCCCGCACCCCAGGACCTCTTTGTCCCATTACGCGTGCTTGCTTTGAGCTCAGCACGGAAGGCCCTGCCTGCTTCCAAGTTGGCTGTTTACTGGTGGGAACTGGGTGCCAGAGTTTTCTGCTGGTGGCTGCTCTTTCCCGGATTCTCCTGTGGTATCATATTTTCTCCGCTTGTTCTTAAACTCATCTTACTCACCCTCCCCGTACTCGCTGACCCTTTCTCAGGTCACCAAAAGTGAGTTCACTGAGGACTCTAAAATCGCCTTGCCTGTGCGTCTCTCTGGAGAGGGAATCTTTTCCTCCCCTGGAAAAGAGACTCAGCTCAGTCCCTCCAGCCACTTTTCTAACCCCTGCTCTCTACCCCAATGCTTAGATATGGAATCTTACCGAAATTCCCCCTACCTTGAGATCCCAGTTCTGTAATCACATGAGCTTTGTAGGTTAGGTCTACATCCCACACCTGCCTCCATTTTACAGCTCAAGGATATAGAGGGATTCCTGCCCAAGCTCTAATGGCCAGTTAATGGCAGATTCAGTTGAGAAGCCCACATCTACAGGTTCATTGCATTCCATTTGCCAGTCACCATGCTTTCGTGCTCCCCATGCCACCCTCTTCCTGAAGACACCCAGTGTGTCCTGGGCCCCCAATGCCTTTGCAGGTTTCCTGCTCTGCCTGGAATGCCCTTCCCCCATCTTCCTCGGAAAATTTCTGTTTAAAAATTAGTCTCGAGTCACAGCTTCCCTGAAGCCTCCATCTACAGAGTGAATTAGATAAACTTCTCTCGTTTTTTAGTGTCTTTTGTTGTTGTTGTTGTTGTTGTTACAGATATATAACATTTTACCACACTGTAGTTTGGGGAGTCTTGCCTTGTTTTTCTCACTAGACTGTAAGCACCTTGAAGGCAGAGTGTGCATCTCATCTATTCCTCTGTTATATCCCTTGACTGTGTCTAGGTCAAGGTTGTGCTCCTGTGAGGACCTCCATATATGATGCTACCAGCTGGCAGGGGATAGCAGGGAGTCTGAACATTAGAGAATTCAGGAAGTAAAATTGAAGGAAGTAAAGTCACTCATACCAAAGACTCATCACTGTCATGAAGTATACCCTATTAACTACTAGCCTTAGAAGCTAACACACAAAAACTAAAAATGACGTATTGGGATACTATTCCAGTATGGTTTCTATCAATTAAGGTATTTAATAATGCCTGTTTGTTGTAGTATAAATATATTAATTTTGTATAATAATAGGAGCTAATATTTATTGGGCTCATTTTGAGCAATTTGTAGGTGTTATTTTATTGAATTCTTGCAAGTACTTTGCAAGGTGAAAATTACCATTGCTATTTTACAGATAGAGAGACTGAGGCTCAGAAAATACAAGCGACTTACAAAAAAGAAATATCTGGACCACAAAGAGTCAACTCACAGTTGTATCTAAGGCTCCAGGGCTCTGAGTGAGTAGATGAGGTTAACAGCTCCCTTTACCATCTGCTGCCCTGAGTCAGGTTGATTTCCGTTTTGAATGTAATGTTCTTCTATGTGCAGCATGCTTATAATATTTTGTTTAATTATGTATTATTCCCAAATGGAGATGAAATTTATGGATTATAAAAGTAGCACGTGTTCACTGTAAAATATTTCAACAGTATGGAAAAGAATAAAGTAGACTGCTGTACAATGATTTCAGCACCTTGAGATATCCATTGTTAATGTTGTGGTAGGTGTCTATTCAGAAGTTTTTCTGTACATATGCATACATATATACACACATTTTCCTTAAGTGGAGCAATAGTATACATGTTTTGTAACTTTCTCTTTATTTCCTTAATATATGGTAGCCATATTTCCATTGTTAGGGCATTTAGATTCATATCTTTTTTTTTTTTTTTTTTTCCCCCAACAGTCTCATGCTGTCGTCCAGGCTGGAGTGCAGTGGCACGATCTCGGCTCACTGCAACCTCCACCTCCCAGGTTCAAGTGATTCTCCTCCCTCAGCCTCCCAAGTAGCTGGGACTGCAGGCGCGTACCACCATGACTGGCTAATTTTTTATATTTTTAATAAAGATGGGGTTTCACTGGGTTAGCCAGGATGGTCTTGATCTCTGACATCATCATCCATTCACCTCAGCCTCTCAAAGTGTTAGGATTACAGGCATGAGCCACCACACCCAGCCCTAGACTCACATCATTTTTAATAGGTGGTAGGTTTCCAATAAGTGGATATGCCATAATGAGACATATATGTTGTTTCCAATGTGTTGCTATTATAAACAATACTATGATGGAAAATTATGAAAGTTCATCTTTTCCATTTTGGCCAGGCTATGAGGTAACCACGAAAGCCTATGTTTTAATTTGTGTTTCTTTGATCACTAGTAAGGATGAATATTTGTTTGTAAGTTCACTGACCTCATATAGTATTTCTTTCATTAATTACCTTTTTAATTTCCTTAACTTTTTTTTTATTTGGGAGTCTCCCATTTTCTTCTTTGTTTCTGGGAGCTACTTAAATAATATAGTCGGCTCTATCCTCTCATGTATGTTGCAAAACACAGATTCAAGTAACCTCAGAGATTGTCTAGTTTAATCCTCCCATTTTATGAGTTATTAAACTGTCTAGAGAAAGGAGGTGACTCACCAAGGTGTCTTGGTTATATCCCTGATTTCTTCAGTGACTCATTAAGATTTATTGACCACTTCTATTTCTAATATACCGCCCTGCTTCTTCTCATAAAGCAAAATATACTTTGAATTGACCAGGAATTGCTATTATAGAGACCATCCTGTGAAGAATGAAAAATAGCACTTTACGTATTTTTGTCTTCTCTGCCTTATGGCTTTTTCCACCCAAGGGTTCTTTTTACTAGACAGCAGAGGAAGGAAGCTCTGGGGAGGAGGCAGCTTTACAAACAGTGCTATAGATGTTCTTCTGTTTAGAGAAAGGAAACTAGACATGTGGCAACCCTCAGTGGTCTTTGCAAGCCTGATGAAAACTTCTTGGGCTTCACAATTATTTTAATTAAATTCTTTTAATTAGCTAAAACTTTTTATAACATTTTTCGTATGGTGTGGAGGGTTTCTTGGCTGCTCTTTTTTGTATTGATTGAGAGCTACTCTAGAAAGTTGCTAATAGGCCAGGCGAGGTGGCTTACGCCTGTAATCCCAGCACTTTGGGAGGCTGAGGCAGGTCAGGAGATCGAGACCATCCTGGCTAACACGGTGAAACCCCATCTCTACTAAAAATACAAAAAAAGTAGTCGGGTGGGTGGTGCACGCCTATAGTCCCAGCTACTCAGGAGGCTGAGGCAGGAGAATCTCTTGAACCCGGGAAGCAGAGGTTTCAGTGAGCCAAGATCATGCCACTGCACTCCAGCCTCGGAAACAGAGAGAGTCTTTGTCTCAAAACAAAAAAACAAAAAAAAACAAAAAACAAAAAAACAAAGAAAAGAAAACAAACAAAAAAACAAAGTTGCTAATAGCTCAGTGCCTCTCCACTGGGAGGATATTTGAAGGCTGCTATCTTGATCTGATGCATACCACAACTGTCTGTCATGCCTTTCCAAACTGGAATTGCATTTGCTTCCCCCTTTGTTGCAGGGAGGCAAATGGCAAAACCCAAAATAAGGAATCATGACAAACAGAATGTACACTTGCCTTTCCGTTTTTTGGATAGACTTCTTATGCTTCATTTATTCTGGGAGAAAAATATTATTAGTACAAGAGCTGGGAAGGGGAACTGGGTTGAGGAAGCTATAATAAAGGTCAATTGGAAGGGAAAATAAGGAAATGGGGGTAAGGAAGCCATCAAAGTGCATCAGTCACTAATAGATGATTCCGTACTTCCTTTCTTAGGAAAGATTGGGGCATGTGGAAAACTGCTTGTCCATTTGTGCACTACAGAAAGGGAGGGGGAGGAGATCCAGACTCCCTAAAAGGGGAAAAAACAT
Source organism: Macaca thibetana thibetana (assembly GCF_024542745.1). Classification (NCBI taxonomy): domain Eukaryota; kingdom Metazoa; phylum Chordata; class Mammalia; order Primates; family Cercopithecidae; genus Macaca; species Macaca thibetana. The sequence continues at coordinate 25,528,449 of NC_065589.1, read as the reverse complement.
CAGGGGAGAAGCGAAGCAGGTGTTTCCTGCTGCCTGTGCCTCAGAGAAAAGCTTGGAGCCCTGGGAGGGGGTTTTCCACAGCGGCACAAATTAGGGGAAGCCATATTTTTCCAGCAGCTTAATTCAGAGGTCAGACACGTCAGCCATCAGCTCTCATGTTCATCTCTCTTTCTCTCTCTGTCTTTTCTCTCTCTTTCTCTCTGTCTGTCTGTCTCTCTCCTCCTGGGCTTAAAGATCTGAAAAACTAGTAAAAAGTTTACACAGAGGTAGCATATAGACAGTTTCTTTCAGTTTCTCTATACCCTCCTTTTTCAGGTTATCTGCTTTTTTTGTTTACTTGTCCATGTTAATCAATCTTTATTTTATTTTTCTCTTTGTACTTAATGGGAGTATTGGTATTAATGCCTCGCATGTGCCTTTCTTCATTTAAAATAAAAATGAAAACAAAAGATAAAGTGAAATATACAAGCAGTATATTATCTTGAACTTGCACAATGTGACACTAAAAGGTACTGGGTCATTTAGTTCTGCTCCTCTACAGAATTAGCTATAAAACCAAGACATTTATGGAAAGCAATTTTTCATGATACATTGATATGTTAGCTATGTCTTTTAAAATTACTCTCTCTCTCTGTGTCACCCCTTCTCATTTTTCTCTCCCTCTAACAGTAAAGTATCCAGGGAAAGAATAGTAAAATTGGTGTGTGTATGTGTGTGTTTGTATGTGTGTGCTCACATGCACATCATGTGAAAATATTTGAAAACAACTCAATGATTTAAAAATATATACTTGTCTATTTTAGATTAAGGCAGAGTAAAAAGAGAAGAAGAAAAAGGGAAAGCAGGAGGATGAAGGGAATGAGGAAAAGAGAAAACGAGAGGTAGAGAAGAGAGAGGAGAAAGGAAGAAGATGAGTTGGGGCACTCAAGTACAAAGAGAAATCGCCATATATCATCCAGATGTTTTGTCTACAGTAGACCAAACATCAGGCTTTCGGGAAACATTTGGAAGGCACAATGCTCCTTTCACTACACAGACAACTGTTGACAATCCTATCGCCTCTTTCCCTGCGTGTATGTGTCTATCCCTTTCAAGCCTTTTTGTGGTCAGATTATAAAGGCCTGTTTAGTGGGTGGGGTGACGTCACACTGACCACAAAAGCTTATATTTCCTGCTACTAAATACACAGCCCCTGCTGACGAAGTGGTCATTACAGAAGGAGCTTGTTCTGCCGAGGTCACCCCAAGTGGGGATGAAGGCACTGGGGCAGGGGCTCGGTTGAGAGAGCTATTATTCCCAAGTGTGTCTGCCTGCCTGCCGATCCTCATCTTGCTAGAACCAAAAGATGAAAATAGAAGTCTCTTTGTGCTTCCTCCAGGCCTTTGTCTCTAAGGATGCTGGGGCACACTGGGACGCAACATGATGGGGAAAAAGGAAAAGACTAAAATTCAGGTCTTTGATTCCAGTCTCCCCATTTATAAATAAGCTCAGTGATTTTACCTCTCCAGGTTGACTCCTGAAAATCTCCATTTTACTAGAGAGAAAAGAACCTCATCCAGGGATCACATGAGAGCATGTATTTTAAAGTGACTGGTTTTAGTTTTGAGGGCAGCTGCTATCTTAGGGTGATTTCTTTAGTGTTCCCACTTTCCTTGTGCTGATTAGAAACGGTGGTTCTCTCTTCTGAGAGGAGAGATTAAAGGGTAGGTTTTGGTTTTACGCATTTCTTTCTATTTTATTTATCTATTTTTGCAGAGGTCATGGGTGAACAATTTTTTTAATGAAGGAAAATAAATGAATTAAAGTGGTGACTTATCCAGTTGAGCCAAAGAAACCACACCAAGTGTTAGAGGACCATGGAGGAACCAGAGAGGATCCGGGAAAGATCTCACGGGAAGAGTGGCATCTGGGCTGGGTGTAGTGCCTAGGCGTTTGGCAGGCAGAGGATTATGATCATAATGACCATCCCCAGGAACCCCTAAGTATCCCCTGGCATTAAACCAGAGTGGTCTGAGGCCTTATGCTGTAAGTCCTTGGCACTCCAAACCTCACATGAAACAAAAATTGATGGATGTGTTTTTTGAATAGTTCACTCAATCAGGTTAATTTTGACATTGAAAGAAGCAGAAAACCACTGCTCCGCCAAGATCCTGTAGAACTTTCCTATTCTCCATCCTGAGCCCTTGGCGAAGTAGAACTTAAATTCCCTACATTTTTCTTTCTTTTATTTTCTCCCCGCTCTTGTGAGGGACGATTACAAGTAAGGCCTCAAACCCAAAAAGGACTTCGGAACAAGTCCACGTGGTATTCAGTGAAGGAAAACTTTTGCTTTTATCCATGTAATTTAGGTGGTCTGGACAGCCAGTCTGGATACTCTAACTGCTGGCAAGGTTCCGAAGGCCAAGGATGTGTAGGTTGTTTCTCTATATAAACCAAAGAATTGAAAAACTGCCCTGTTCCTTTGGCCCATGTGTGTCCACCAGGCACTTATTCGGTGCACACTTTCTGCCAGGCCACTGGCTAACTTTAAGGGCCTCCAGTGGGCCTAACGCCATGTTCAGTTCACCTGATCTGAGGCTATGGCGGGCTGGTGTGGCTCAGTTATTCCCCACGAGCTGCCATCCCCTGGCTTAGGCATAAAGCCTTAGCTCCATTAATCATCCTTTTCCTGGAGCATACTAGACGAGCTCCTGGCTGGGAGTAGAACTATCATGTTCATTTCCTAATTTTAAAAAGTGTGTGTTTGGTAACAGCTGGAAGGCAGGCTAGAAAGGCAGCTTCAAAGTCCCGCTGTGGGGAAAATAATGCTAAGAAGATCCTGGGGTACTTTCTCTTGAACTCACCTCCCCTGTAGCACTGAGGACTGTCCTAGAAGATGAAGTCTGTGCTGGGGGTAGTGAGGGAGGGCCCAAGGCTTGCAAAGGGGATGAACACTGTCAATTTGGGCTGGGTTTAGCCATTAAAAGTAGAGCTCTGAAAACAGAACTGGGGAAGTCAAGATGGAAGTTAAAGTATGCTGTTAAGCTAATGAAAGAGTCGAGAAATAGAGAATATGGAGAAATTGGTGGCCAGAGCCCAGAAAAATAACAATTATGAGAAAAAAAAAATGTCATTTAAAAGGTAGAAGCCAAGCAACTTGATGAAAGCCAAGTCAAATAGCCAAGATATCTTTAACAGACTCAATATAGCTGACACTGAGAAGAACCCAAAAACTGAGGCAATGTTATAAATAGATCAATTCCAGAAAAAGCAAGACTCCTAGGGAGAAGGGTTGGGATGGAACCAGAACCAAAAGATGAGAGCTCTCATTGTTCCACGAGGGAGGGACAGAGTCTCAGAGCAATGGCTGGGTCAAACGTGACAAGGATAATGGAAGTAAAATGATCAAAGGTAGAAAGGTTCTGACACGGTACAATAACAGAGGCCATGCAATGTAAACATATATCAAAACATCGCATTTCAAGCTGGGTGCAGTGGTACACTCCTATATTCCCAGTTACTCAGGAGGCTGAAGCAGGAGGATTGCTTGAGGCCAGAAATGAAAGTTCAGCCTGGGCAACATAGTGAGACCCCATCGAGAAAGAGAGAATCACTTTATACCTCATGAATATATAATATATATTTTATTTTTAAAAATAAAATTTTAAAAAATGCAGGTCATGGATCCAGAACTCAGAATGTAGGTAAATTAATAAGAAACTAGAAATAAAAGAGCATCTTTCTTAATGATTTCAACTGGCTCTGTAGGAAACCACCCAGGTGTTCATTGTCTCCAAAGGGCTCAACCTTGCCTCAGAAAAATGACCCTCTCCTATCTTTCCTGCTGCAGCAAGAACCTCTGGTTTAACCAGTTAGGTAAGTCATTTATATGACACTCAATCTGAATTATTCCATCTATCTATCAACTCTATCTATCTATCTATCTATCTATCTATCTATCTATCTATCTATCTATCATCTTTAGAGAAAAAGTATATCCCATGCATAGTTATGGTAACAAAGGAGTCATCTTCTATGCAATATTAAACATAACTATTGAAAACTTAAAAACTCAAGCCTTCAGTCTAGGGTTTGATTTTCATAATCCAAAGCAGCATTCTTGACTGATTGTTTTTCCTTGTGTTGATTCATATTTGTCTGAATTAATTCGATTGGCTGTTTTGGAATTGCATAAGACACTTCTTCATTAACCCAAATAATCTGTTTGTTGATTTTATTGAGACTAACACATAACTTAATTGACTACATTTTTGCCTTTCTCAAATGGTGTGGTGATTACATAGACTCAATCTGTATTCGTGAGAAGTTTTTAAGTATGCTTTCATTAGCCTGAGACTAGTTTTCATTAGCCTGAGACTAGTTTTCCTGAAACCTTGTAAAGTATGGAGCACTTCAGGAGCAGAGAGAATAAAGTACCTTGGGTAATGCCCAATGTAAATCTCACAGTCTGGAGGGAATCTTGTGGCCAAGATGAGCCTCTTCAGATGTCAGGCTTTCCAAAAGTAGATGTGGAAGGCTCCTGTTTGTCTAACTCCTGCTGTTCCCCTGACTATCACTATGTTGTTCATATTGTTTTCAGAACTCACAGCTTAAAGAACCACCTTGCTTTTCTTAGAACTTTGGGGGTGGACCTTACTCCTTTTTACTTTTTTTTTTTTTTTTTCAAATTGCACGTGGATTCTACTGTATTTAGCATAACTCAAGCTTAGCATTTGAACATGTGTTTCATAGCCAATAGCTTTGCACATCCACCGTGACTGCATACTGTGTTTCAGACACGGATGTAGGACAAACAACTGATGTGGCCACCACCAACGCCAATACTGACCCTTGCTCTGTGCTTTGGGCCCTAAGTAGAGCTAGGTCCATGTAGTAGTCTAGTGCCCTCTTGTGGCTTTCCAACTAAGAGTCTCGAGCTACTTTGTAGCATTAGAGCTATTTGTAGAATCACAAGTTTGAGAAGACCACTGTGAAGTTAACCCATGTTCTGCCTTCTTTCCTTCAGTAACACAACCCACCTCCTACAAAGCATAGTAAGTGATGGGAGACATGTTCTACTCTGAGCTAAGAAAAACACTTTGGAATGTGGAGATCAGGGTACTGGAGTTTAATAGAGACCTTTAGAACTTATTATGCTGTGGATACATAGCATGTGACAAATAAATGTTGATTGAAATTCCTTTGCCAACTTGGCAATGCCTCCCAGTTTTTCCATTCACTCTTATACTTATTTATTCAACCATTTCTCCAATGGCATGATTTGAAATAATTTGATAAGTTTAATCTGAAGGCAAGAGAATTATGAGGAATATAACAAGTGATCTCAAAAGTTTGAAGATCTGTAATGTGGCCAAATCAAGTATCCTACATGGCTCCAAAGAGACACAAATTAAGGTTGTAGATGTTGGTTAGATATAAGGGAGAACTTTTTAATGACTGCAATTGTAGAACCCTGAAACATGTCTGGGAATAAGCTTCTCATTGCACTGAAACAGTTTAGCAGGGATGGATTAATTTTTGAGATAGACATTTTAAAGAGAAGTTTCCCCTAGGGACTAATTGATCTTTGAAAAAAATCTCAGATTTTTAGAATCTAAGATTTTGGTTTTTATTAAAAATCTGAGATTTTAATAAAGATGTTTTAGATTTTTAGTCTACAAATGCATTCAAGAAAAAACACAGCTTCTTTTGGCTAGTCAATTAAGTCCCACAGCTAAGCAGTCCTAAGGAGCAGAAAAAAATAACTATTGGATACTAGGCATAGTACCTGGGTGACAAAATAATCTGTACAACAAATCCCTATGACATGAGTTTACCTGTATAACAAACCCGCACATGTACCCCCAAACCTAAAATAAAAGTTTAAAAAAGTCTTCTCTAATGTTTAATATGAAACCTTCCAATACATTGCTAGTTCATAACTACCATCTCCATTTCTAGGAAATCAAAATGTGTGTGTGTGTGTGTGTGTGTGTGTACAGGTGTATGTTTATCCAAACCCATTTTTATAACTCTGGTTTTGATTTTCTAGATTGTAATAGGACTTTTGACATTTTCTTCAAAACCTGACATTTTGCCACTTAACTGCTTTTCGTTTTCAGCAAGCCTTTTACATTGATGTCTAATTCTGTATAATGGCCAATTACACATTGGAAAAAATATGCATATTTGCTTAATTGTGGTTATATGACATATGATGAGTATGTTCATACATATTTATTAAAGCAGTTATTCATTCATAGCACAGCAAAAAGAAAAAAAGAGTCAAAGACTTAATTTCAGGAGGTTATTAATGAAACATAAGAACTTAGTTTTGTCACTCCAAGTTGCAGGGACAATGAAAGCCACTGTCTCTTAGTTCACATCAGCCTAAGCTGCAGGACAGAGGAGATGACTTATGCTTCTTACCAGGATAATTTCTTGCTCTTTTAAAGAGGTAGAACGATATTTCAGGTATGGATTGGTTGGATTTCAATTGCTGCTATTGTTTTGGTTATTTTTCATATTTAGTCAATACAGTCTTCTCTATGCTTTTTAAAAAATCTGTACCATAAACCTTAGAGGGGAAACAGCAAATCCACCATGTCTTACAGAGGTCCAAAACCAAGTTAAAACCAGAAGCCACTGGGTCTTCAGCCTTTGGACCTGAAGGTGGAAAGTGGGTTAGAGAACGGCCTCCCCCATGTTCTCCCTTTTGTCCAGTGGCTTCATCACTCATATTACATTGAGACTGGGGTGGGGAGTGGTTTAGAAGTTTTCCAGAGAGAAAGCTGATTTGTCCTTATGAGCCTAAAACTTTAAAGGTCTTGGGGTTCAAGAAAAGTTCAGGTTCAGGACCCAAAGTGGTTTGAGATTTCCTGCTGTTCTTCCTCACAGTAGTTCCGCTACCCCTCATCTTGGCAGAAGGGCCAATGGCCTATGTCACAGCCTTGCTGACAGCCCTGGGCTACAACAGAAGAATTCTTGTCCCTTCCCATCACTGTGGGAGAGACACACTGGATTGTCACCAGCCTGTGAAATAAACCACCCACCTGGTCTGTGGAACCATTTCAAGGCCAGAAAAGCCAGCCTTACTCAGCTGTGCCATATGGGAAAGAAGAAACAGTGTTTTTCCCCATATGGATTTGTCACACATTAATAAGAGGCATTTGCTCTCAGTCTCAGCCAAATGCCTTGGTTCTTAAAACACATGAGAAGACGTGCTTGACTTAGCTTGCCAGGGAATTAGATATGTACTTCATAAAGTGAATCTAAACTAAAACTGTGTTGGGCTATTATGTCCCTACCTCATTGGAGAGACATCCCTGCAAATGGACAGCTAATCTCTTTAATGAGCAAAATACCCGAAGGCTCTTCTGGGGAAAGAGTCCAGCGTTTAACTGCTTCTTGTTGCACAGCTCTGAAACACAAAATTTTAGAGCAGAAAAGGACCTTGGAGATCATGAATTGCCCCCTCTCCCTTTCCACCTCATTTACCATAGAAAAACTGAGGCCTCAAGAGGAAAGTGACTTGTTCAAGAGCATCGGTCTGTGTTGTGGCCTATGACTCTTACCCAGGTCTTTTCACTCTTAACCCTCTTTTCTTTTCTTTCTTTTTTATAAGGGTTTTCTTTATGTGTATATATATATATACACACACACTTTAACTTCTGAGGTGCATGTGCAGAATGTGCAGGTTTGTTACATAGGTATACATGTGCCATGGTGGTTTGCTGCACCCATCAACCCGTCATCTATATGAGGTATTTCTCCTAATGCTATCCCTCCCCCAGCCCCCCAGTCCCTGGCAGGCCCTGGTGTGTGATGTTCCCCTCCCTGTGTCCATGTGTTCTCGTTGTTCAACTCCCACTTATGAGTGAGAGCATGCAGTGTTTGGCTTTCTGTTCTTGTGTTAGTTTGCTAAGAATGATGGTTTCCAGCTTCATCCATGTCCCTGCAAAAGACATGAACTCATTTTTTTTTTTTATGGCTGCATAATATCCCATGGTGTATATGTACCACATTTTCTTTATCCAGTCTATCATTGATGGGCATTTGGGTTGCTTCCAAGTCTTTGCTATTGTGAATAGTGCTGCAATGAACATACGTGTGCATGTCCTTATAGTAGAATGGTTTGTAATCCTTTGGGCATATACCCAGTAATAGGATTGTGGGGTCAAATGGTATTTCTAGTTCTATATCCTTGAGGAATCGTCACACTGTGCTCCACAATGGTTGAACTAGTTTACATTCCCACCAACATTGTAAAAGCATTCCTATTTCTCCACATCTTCTCCAGCATTTGTTGTTTCCTGACATTTTAATGATTGCCACTCTAACTGGCGTGAGATGGTATCTCGTTGTGGTTTTGATTTGCATTTCTCTAATGACCAGTGATTATGAGCATTTTTTCATATGTTTGTTGGCTGCATAAATGTCTTCTTTTGAGATGTGTCTTTTCATATCCTTTGCCTACTTTTTGATGGGGTTGTTTTTTTCTTGTAAATTTGTTTAAGTTCTTTGTAGATTCTGGATATTAGTCCTTTGTCAGATGGATAAATTGCAAAAATTTGCTCCCATTCTGTAGCTAACCTGTTCACTCTGATGATAGTTTCTTTTGCTGTGCAGAAGCTCTTTAGTTTAATTAGATCCCATTTGTCTATTTTGGCTTTTGTTGCCATTGCTTTTGGTGTTTTAGTCATGAAGTCTTTGCCCATGCCTATATCCTCAATGGTATTGCCTAGATTTTCTTCTAGGGTTTTTATGGCTTTAGGTCTTATGTTTAAGCCTTTAATCCACCTTGAGTTAATTTCTGTGTAAGGTGTAAGGAAGGGATCCAGTTTCAACCTTCTGCATGTGTCTAGCCAGTTTTTCCAGCACCATTTATTAAATAGTGACTCCTTTCCCCATTTCTTGTTTTTCTCAGGTTTGTTAAAGATCAGATGGTTGTAGATGTGTGGTGTTATTTCTGAGGCCTCTGTTCTGTTCCATTGGTCTGTATATCTGTTTTGGTACCAGTACCATGCTGTTTTGGTTACTATAGCCTTGTAGTATAGTTTGAAGTCAGGTAGCATGATGCCTCCAGCTTTGTTCTTTTTGCTTAAAATTGTCTTGGCTATGCAGTTCCATATGAAATTTAAAGTAGTTTTTTAAAGTAGTTTTTTCCAATTCTATAAGAAAGTCAATGGTAGCTTGGTGGGAATAGCATTGAATCTATAAATTACCTTGGGCAGTATGGTCATTTTCACAATATTGATTCTTCCTATCCATAAGCATGGAATGCTTTCCATTTGTTTGCGTCCTCTCTTTTTCCTTGAGCAGTGGTTTGTAGTTCTCCTTGAAGAGGTCCTTCACATCCCTTGTAAGTTGTATTACTAGATATTTTATTCTCTTTGTAGCAATTGTGAATGGGAATTCGCTCATGATTTGGCTCTGTTTGTCTGTTATTGGTGTATAGGAATGCTTGTGATTTCTGCACATTGATTTTGTATCCTGAGACTGCTGAAGTTGCTTATCAGCTTAAGGAGATTTTGGGCTGAGATGATGGGGTTTTCTAAATATACAATCATGTCATCTGCAAACAGAGACAATTTGACTTCCTCTTTTCTGTGGGATCGGTGGTGATACCCACTTTATCATTTTTTATTGCATCTATTTGATTCTTCTCTCTTTTCTTCTGTATTAGTCTGGTTTTCACTAAATCAGGGTTAGTGGCCATATTCAGCTTCTCGAGAGAGTAGGTTGGGTTAGATGATTAAATATAAATGTGAAGTCTTAGATGCTCAGCCAATTAAAAACCTATAAAGTCAAAGAATACAGAACAGAACACAAAACCAAAGTCAAACCCTTGAGATGCAGGAGTGGATGTCATTATCTCTGTACCTTATTCAAGATTGCTTAGACTTGCGATCTCATAGAACCCCACCACCTGGGCTCCTCCCCATTCCTCCTTCCACCAGATATGTGTGGTCACTGGGAGAGAAAAATGGGTTCCTGGATCAAGCTTTGAGGGTATAGAATCTCTAGTTACTTAAAATCAATCTATCCTGAAGGTGACAGCACTTTCTGCTACCTGTCCCCGTGATAGGGAAGAAAGAGTCAAAGTAGAGAGTAGGTTAGAGAGGAATTAAGTCCATCCTCTGAGATGGCACTTCTAGTTTTTTTCTTTTTTTCTTTTTTTTCTTTTTTTGCCTTTATTTGGTGTCTTCCTTGGGAGCTCATTAATTGCTGAGGTATAGTTGATGTTGTATGAACTCATTCACAATTGGAAGATGAAGGTAAATAGCTAGTGTACCAAGGAGATGGTGTCCATCTATGGTAGCCTTATTAGAAGGATGTAGCTGTGCTGATAATTGAGCCCTCACTCAAGTGATTCTTTAATATGTGGAATAATGACAACTTCTTATTGTAGTTTTGTCTTGGGAGCAGAAGAATGATAAAATTACAGTGCCTCATTTTTTTCAAGTTCCCTCTGCTTCTCTCACTTCTAAAAATGTAGCTTGAGGAGGTTAAGTAAGTAACTTGTACCAAGGCCACACACCTAGTTCAGAGCTGCAATGTACATCCAGGGCTCTCTGTCCCTGCTGCCTACAAAGAAGATGAGTTGGCAATCAATGTAAAAATAGAGACACTAACTGAATCAAGATGATATGTTATTTAGAGGTAAAGTAGAATGGAAAGAGAGTTGGTCTAAAATTTAATTTTGAAACACTTTTTACTCCCTGCAAAAATTCATGGATTTGAAGAAACATGGTCTAAGATTGTATTTCTCAAATATTAAGGTGCATAGGAATCACCTGTAGATTCTGATTTAGTAGGTCTAAGGTGAGGCCTAAACTTTTGCCTTTCTAACAAGCTTCCAAGTTATGATGAAGCAACTAGTCTACACTGTACACTTTGGGTAGCAAAGTCCTAAGATACAGCTAAGAGAGTATAAAAGAGACAGCCCGTAGTCACTGGAGAGCAAATCATTCCCACACTGGTGGCAACAACCTCAAAACATTCAGCTGGTTGTGTGACTACATAGGCCCATGGAGAGGGTGCCATATTGTCTCTCTCAGCTACTGCTTTCTTTGCCTAAGCTCCAAGGCCCTGTGCCTGGTATATAGAAAGGATCAGTCAATCAAAACTGAAAAAGGGGCATATTTCTACTTCAGGAAACTCAGCTTTGATCAGGCATTTCTAAAGGTGATAGGAAAAAAGAATTTGGGAAAAGTAAGTGAAAATACACTTGGCTTGATCATCTGTTTTCCAATGGTGAGAAACAGCAGCAACCGTGATTAGACATGGCTCACTGGTTTCATAAATATCAGACATCAACAAAGGGCTTTGTTCACAGTACTGAAAAGACAGGACTGTGAGCACACCTGAGATTTTGCAACGCTCTTAAGACTTGAGTCAAGAAGTGGGAGCTGTAGCTCATGGGCTGATAGAATCCAGTGCATTTCAGATGACATATTGAAAAGTAGAAAGAAAAAAGATTGGTGAAACACATCAAAAGGATAATTATGATTGTCTTTGAGTGGATGCACTTTGTATGTCTTTATTTTTTGACATGAGCTTTTATTTAGTTGTCATCATTCCTCATATGTAAAGATTATACTTTTTTCCCACTTAGAAATGTAACTTGGGAATTCCTGTAAGCATAGTTCTAAATGGTGCATACTATTTTATTGAATGAATATAGCCAAGATGTCTGGCAAAGGGAAATGTATTCAAAGAGTATTTGTCTCCAATTTTTTGCTCTTTAAATTGACATTCTAATTAACATCTTTGTGTAAGATGCTTTGGAAGTTCCATAGGGGGAACTGATGGCGTTTAAGAAAATGAGCCTCGTGTTTACTAAAGTTCTAAGAGGTTGTCTTGTTCAATGCCTTACTGTACTCCTCATGAAAATGGTGGCAGAGCTGCAATTTGAGCCTGCATGAGCCTATGCCCTTGTTCTTGGAAGATACAGATCATCAGCTGTCCTTGGTTGAAGGTCCTTCAGGTTCTGGAATCCTAAGAGTAATACGATGCTCACCTTTTTTTCCTTTTCATCACCTATAGTGCCTCCTATTAGCTAGCATCCAGGTAAAAGGATGTGGCGAAATGTACAAATTCAGGAACACGTTAACTATCATGCCAATTCCACCTCATTCTACCTGAAAGAACTTGAACATGAAACATAACCTCTCAGAGCTCATTTTATTTGTTAATTAAAAAATTATCTTATTCATCTTGCAAGATACTTGTGAAGAAGAAATGAAAGAGAATTTGGCTGCATCTGGAATGAGTTCCCAACTGCATAAAGTGCACCTGACACAGCATCTATCTTAGATCTTAGAAGATGTTCTTGAAGATTAAAGGACAGTGCACCTGAAGAGCTGACCCTTATCCCTTTCTTCCACTTTCTTACACCACAGATTTCTTCTTATTTGTTCACACACATCTTCATTATAAACAAACCAACACAAAATAGCTGAATGAAACAGCAAAATCACTAAAATCCATGTTTCATTGAACACTGTAGGACACAGACTTGTTCTCTCAAGAGGTTATTCAACTTGTCTCTTTACAATATTTAATACTGTTATTTCATAACAACAGTTTTTTCAACTTAGATACTTCTTTCTCTATTCCAAATAGATTCTGACCTACCACAGTATAGAATGTCACTACATTTTTCTTATTATTTGAGCTTTTCTAAGCAAGGTGATTCTGCAACAGATCTTTAAACAGTTTTCCAACAGTGCAATTAAACAATCTCACCCAAAAAAATGGTAAATGTGTAAGATAATGGACAGGTTAATTTGCTTGGCTTACCTTCCCACAATATATGCATATTTTAAAATATCATGTTGTACACCATAAATATATACAGCTTTTATTTGTCAATTAAACAACCCCAAAATTTTGTGAATGAAAAATAATAAAAGTAATAATATCACTTCAAGGTGATTTTCTTTTCTTTCTTTCTTTCTTTCTTTTTTTTTTTTTTTTTTTTTTTTTTTGTAGCCCCTGGATAGAATATCAAGGTGATTTCCTTTTCTGTAAAATGAAGAAAATAATAGTGTGTAACTTATAAGATTGTTTTTAGCTTTAAAAGATGCAATATGTGTAAAGAACTCCATACAGGGCTTAATGCACAAAAAGTACTGTCAAAACTACTCATTATTAATTCTGTTTTGTCTCTGTGTCTTCTCTTTTTTCAGATATCAAAAACTTTAGAGATTTTAATTCACTATTGTGTGCTTTTTAAAAAAGTGTCACTGCAAAGCTTATAGGTTCATGTACTGGCAGGCATACCTCAGAGATATTGTGGGCTCAGTTCCAGTCCACCACAATAAAGTGAATATCACATAAAGTGAGTCACGTAATTCTTTTGGTTTCCTATTGCATATAAAAGTTATGTTGACACTACTGTAGTCTATTAGGTGTGAAATAGCATTATGTCTAAAAGACAATGTACATAACTTCATTAAACATACTTTATAGCTATTATATGCTACATAATTTTATTAAAACATATTTTATGGCTAAAAATGCTTATGATCATCTGATCATCTATTATGACCTTCAGTGAGTCATAATCTTAAACTTCTTGCTGGTGAAGGGTCTTGCTTCAAAGTTGAGGCTGCTGGCTGCTAAGGGTGGTGGTTGCTAAAGGTTGAGGTGGCTATGGTAATTTCCTAAAAAGAGACAACAATGATGTATACCACATTAATTGACTCAAGCTTTTATGAAAGATTTCTCTGTTGTATGTAATGCTGTTTGATAGCATTTTGTCCTCTGTAGAACTTCTTTCAAAGTTTCAAATCCACTGGTTGAGTGTTGGAAAAAAAAATAAAGTTTCAAAGAATCAATTCTCTTAAACCATGCTACTGCTTTATCAACTAATGTTATGTAATATTCTAAATCCTTTGAGGTCATTTCAACAAAATTCACAGTGTCTTCACCAGGAGTAGATTCCATCTCAAGAAATAACTTTCTTTGGTCATCCATAAGAAGCAACTCCTCATTCGTTCAAGTTTGATCACGAGATTACAACAATTCTGTCACATCTTCACGTTCTACCTCTAATTCTGATTCTCTTGCTATTTCTACCACACCTTCAGTTACTTCCTGCACTGAAGTCTCGAACCACTCAAGGTTGTCTATGAAAGTTGGAGTCAGCTTCTTTTGAACTCCTGTTAAGGTTGCTATTTTGACATTTTCCCATGAATCATGAATTTATTAAGTTCACATTTATTAACAATTCACTGTCTAGAATGGTGCATTTTTGCCAGGGAGTTTTCAATTTTCTTTTCCCAGATTCATCACAGGAATCACTATCTTGGCAGTTATAGCCTTATGAAATATATTTCTTAAATAATAAGACTTGAAAATCAAAATGACTCCTTAGTCCATGGCTGCAGAATGCATGTTGTGTTAGCAGTCTCTATCAGAGCTCTCAAATGACCAGGTGCATTGGCAATCAGCACAAATAATTTGAAAGGTTGTTTGTTTTTTTCTGAGCAGTAGGTCTCAACAGTGGGCGTAAAATATACAGTAAACCATGCTGTAAACCATGCTGTCATCCAGGCTTTGTTGTTTCATTTATAGAGCATAGACACAGTAGATTTTAAGGACCCTGGGCTTTTCAGAAAGGTCAGTGAGCACTGGCTTCAACTTTAAGTTACCAGCTGCATTAGTCTCTAATAAGCTAGAGTCCCTTGAAGTTTTGAAGCCAGGAATTGATTACTCTTCTCTAGTTAAGGAAGTCTTAGATGTGATCTTCTTCCTATATAAGGCTATTTTGTCTGTATTGAAAATGTCTTGTTTAGTTTCGCTACCTTCAATTATCTTAGCTAGATCTTCTGGATAACTTGCTGTAGCTTCACCTAGCTCTTTTATATAATGGAGGTGGCTTCTTTCCTCATAAAGCTTATGAACCAACCTCTGATTACTTCCAATTTCCATCTACAGCTTCCTCAACTCTCTCAGCCTTCATAGATTGAAGAATTAAGCCTTGCTCTGGATTAGGCTTTGGCTTAAGGGGATGTTGTGGCTGGTTTGATCTTCTACTCAGACCACTGAAACTTTCTCCATATCAGCAATAAGGGTGTTTCACTGTTATGGTTTTGTGTTCACTGGAGTAGCACTTTCAATTTTCTTCAAGAATTTTGTCTTTGCATTCACTACTTAGCTAATTGTTTGGTACAAGGGGCCTAATTTTCACCTTATGTCAGCTTTTGCCATGCCTTCTCGTTAAGCTTAATCATTTCTAACTTTTGATTTGAACTGAGAGATGTGCAACTCTTCCTTTAACTGGAAACCTTAGAGGTCATTGTAGGGTTATTAGTTGACCTAATTTCAATATTGCTGGATCTCAGGGAATAGGAAGTCCAAGGAGAGGGAGAGAGATGAGGGAATGGCATTTAGGTGAAGCTGTTGGAACACACACAACATTTATTAAGTTCACTGTCCTATATGGGTATGGTTCATGGTACCCCAAAACAATTCCAGTGGTAGTACCAAAGATCACTGACCATAGATCACCCATAATAGATATAGTAATAATGAAAAAGTTTCAGATATTGTGAGAATTACCAAAATGTGACACAAAGATATGAAGCAAGTTCATAGTCCTAGAAAAAACAGGGTGTATAGATTTGCTGGTTGCGGGGTTGCCACAAACATTCAATTTGTAAAATATTCAAGATCTGTCAAGTGCTATAAAGCAAAGCACCATAAAATGAGCTATGCCTTTTGTTATTTTTGAGAAAGAAGTGCCAGGTTTAAGCTTATTTGAATTGTCACAATAATTAAACCCAAAATGCAATTATGTCTGTGTTTGCTTAGACTGATGATCAATGGTTATTCCCAGTTTACTGTTCTTATAGGGGAGGGCTATCAACTTTGCTGTCAAGTTCAACATTATGTTCTCTGCAACAATACTGTGTCTATCATAACCTTGTGGAGGTGCTATGGTTTGAATGCGTCCTCCCGAAAGCATGTGCTGACCACTTAACCCCCAATGAAACAGTGTTGAGAGATGGGGCCTATTAGGAGGTAGTTTGGGTCATAAGGGTTCTGCCCTCATTAATAAATTAATATGGATTCTAAAAGGGTCCAAGGCTGTGCATTTGGCCTACCCCCCCAACCTTCTCTATCTCTACTTCTTTCTCTCCTTTCCACCTTCGGCCATGGCACGATGTAGCAAGAAGGCCCTTACCAGATGCTGGTGTCCTCAATCTTGGACTTCTCAGCCTTCAGAACTGTGAGAAATATATCTCTGTCCTTTATAAATTACCGAGTCTCAGGTAGTCTGTTATAGCAGCATAAAACTGACTAAGGCAAGGAGTTTCTTATTCCCATGCTTCTCTTTCACTGTCTTGTGTATTTTCATTTGTTTCAAGCATATCCTTTAAGCCATCTGTTTTTAATTACTGATCTATGTTCCGGTTCAAATCTACTTTAATACTTTTTCATTTTTAAAGGTAGATAAATCATGACAGTAACATAACTAAGAGTGTTCCACACATTTGAGTTATCAAGGAAATTGCTAGGCTAAGAAAAAATATATACATATGTATACATCTATAAGCAACACATTAAATTAAGTACAATCCTGGCAGGAAGCTAAAAGGATTCATGAAAGCCAGTGGTGTTTTTGTTTTTGTTTGTTTTTCAGTCAAATGTAACAAAAAACAAATGCTGGTTTGCACAATTAGAAACTCAAAATGTGTTTAGACATGTTACAAACACACACATACAATTAGCTGATCGGGTGTATCAGTTAGCTCTTGGTACATAACAAATTACCCCAAAACCTAGTGGCTTATAACAACAACCATTATTTAGCTTTTTATTCTGTGGATTGGTAACCTGTGTTGGGCTTAGTTGAATAGTACTGCTGGTCTTGCTTGGGATCTCTCACAATGTTGCAGTCAAATGGAGGCCCAACTGGGACATTGAGAATTTTCTCCTTTCCATATATTCTTAAGTCCTCTCCTCTCCATCTGGCCTCTCCACATGGTCTTTCCACATGGTCTCCCTAGCAGGGTAGTTGGACTTCTGACATAATGGCTCACGGTTTGCAAAAGTGTGAGAACAGAAGCTGCCAGGGCTTCTTAATGGCTAGATTCAGAAGTCCTACATTGTCACTTCTGCTGTATTTCACTGGCTAAAGCAAGTCATAGGCCAGCCCAGGTTCAATGTGGAAGTGGAACACATAAGAGCATGAATGCCAAAAGGCATGGTTCATTGGGGCCATTTTTGGAAACTAAAAATCACATTCTCTATATTGAGCTAAAATTTGTCTTTTTTTTCTCTTGATTCTCTCTACATTCTGTGTAACATGGAATAGATCCATTTTATGTGACAGGCTTTCAGATGATTTGAAATAGCTCTGATGCTTCCCTTACCACCAAATACCTACGATAAATGTTCCCAGTTTTATCAAACACACCTTGCATGACACAGTTTTAAATTTTCTAATCACTATGGTCATTCTCATATGGAGTCTGCCCCAGTTTATCAACATCCAAATAAAAGAGTGGCACTGGGAACTGAGCAGAACTGTTTAAGATGAAAGGACAGTATGTAGTAGACAGAATAATGTCCCCCACTCAAGATGTCCAAGCCCTAATCTCTGGAACTCATAACTATTTGGCCTTATACAGCAACAGAACTTTGCATATGCCATTAAGGTTATAGACTATGAGAGAAGGCAGGTTATCCTGGATAATCCAGGCAGACACAATCTAATCACATGAGTCCTTAAAAGCAGAAAACTTTCCTAGTGGCAAAAAGAGAGAGGTGGTGATGCAAGAAGGGTCAGAGAGACATGGTGTGAGAAAGACTCCACCTTCCACTGCTGGCTTTGAAGATGGAAGAAGATGGCCTTGAGCCAAGGAACGTGGCTTCCTTTAGAAGGCTGAAATCGTTCTTATCATATAGCCAGCAAGAAAATGGGGACTTTGGTGCTTTAAACCCAAGGAATGGAATTCCACCAACAATCAGAACTAGCAGGAAATGAATTCTCCGATAGAGCCTCCAGAAAATAAAGCAGTCTGCCAACACCTGGATTTTAGTTCAGTGAAACCTGTACTGGACTTCTGACCCTCAGAACTGTAAAAAAACTAACAATTTTGTGTTGTTTTAAACCACTAAATTTGTGGTCCTTTGTTAGGGCAGCAACAGAAAACGAATACCATACTCCGTGATCTCTTTTGAGCAGGAAGATAATTAAGGCATCCTGTATTTTGGAGAGGAATCTGACCTAGGCGTGCCTCAGCTTTGCTGGCAACAACATTGTTGATTCATGCGGAGCTTACATTCAACAAGAACATGAAGTCTTTTTCACATAAGCAGCTGTGATCGGGAATGTTTTACCCTTTAATAATCAAATGCAAAATGGTATATTTAGCTCAGTTCATTTTCATTACGTTAGATTCAGTCTATCATTCTAGCCTGTCAAGATATTTTGGAATCTGGTTTCTGTCATCCAAATATTTCAGCCATCCCCTCCCAGTTCTGGGTCATTTCAACATCTGACCAGCCCCATCACTGAACGTGATCTGCAGGTTCCTTCTGACATCCTGGGGCAGTGCTGTTCCCTCCACGCTAGGGCTCATGTGTTGAACTCCCACTGCTTATGGAAAGCCTGTGTATTTTCAAAGTGCAGCTCAAATTCCATGTCTTTCATAGAACCTTGCCTGGTAACACCAATGAGAAGCGATTTGTCCCGACTTCTACTCCATGTGAGTTTCTCATTTGCACCGTTGATATGGTAAAAATTGACTTATGTGGGAACTATCTACTTACATATCTTTTCTCTTCAATTGTAGGCCTTTTGAAGACAAGGCTTGTCTTTTTCAGTTTTATATCCCCTAAAGCCACTGGCATCATGCCTAGTACATAACAGGTGCTTTATGGAAAACAATAATCCATTTAGCAAGTCCTAATTGAGCCAAGATGTAGTACTCTAAAGCATTCATGTTTACTTTAAATGGGTTGAGAAAAATATATATGCAAGCAAGTACATCATTGCAAATAAGGAATTTGATGCACAAGCAGAGGTTCTTTTTTGGGAAAAATTATGACTTAGAACAATATGTGTGTACTTCATTGCCTATGAGAATGCAATGTCATATGCCTGAAATTATGAGGCTACCATATCTTGGGCTCTCTAAATTGGGCTTTAACTCAAGCACCTAGCATGACACCTAAGATGGAAAACACATTTAATCCATGTGGCAATTTGTTTAACTGCGATTTGTTAATGTTTCATTACATGACACCAACTCGGCCATTTGTCTCACATTCATTCAGCATCATTTCAATTGGCAATGTCAGCACCAAGCTTTAAGCATAGATGGATAATGAATCAGTTAGGATAACATCATCTGTCAACTATAGAAACCCCCAACTCAAATTGACTTAAGTTGAAGGATGTTTACAGATAATACAAAAATAAATCCAGAAGGAGGCCAATTTTAGGGTTGGCTCTTCAATCACCAAATAATATCATCAAGACCTCTTTACTTCTACCATAAGAATCTTTGTATTTTCTGACCTGCTATGCTCCAGCTAACTCCTCTTGGGGTCCCAAGAAGGCTGCCTCATTTCAGCCACGGCACCTTTTGGCAGAACAAGAGGCTGCATCATGAAGTAAATGGAGGGATCTTTTCCACAAACCTCCCAAAAGACTTCCTTCCATCTATTAGTGTCTAACCAAAAGTGGGGACACATCCCCACTCAAAACCAATCCCTGACCAGGCAAAGGAATCACCATGCTCGTGATGTGAAACATATGGTTTCGTGGAGAAGGGTATAATTCCCAATCCACCACGGGTTCTGTTAGAAAGAAACAAGGGGGTGAAATGCTGAAAAGGCAACCAACAAAATCTACAGTCACCAATGCCAGTAACTGAACCCAAACTATATATATTCTTTTTTTATGTAATTTCTATTTTTCTTGCTGTCTCCTTCTCTGAGTCAGTCATGCTTTTGTTAAACTATGTTGAGAAATTAAAACTTACTGGTGTCATATCAATATTAATTACTTTTATCCTAAAATGGAAAAACACACAAGTACACACAGACACACACAATTGTTGTTTGCCAATCTCATTCTTGCCATAGTTAAAAAAAAAAAAAAAAATCGTTGTCAGTTGCCAACCTCTTGAGTTTCCATCCTGTGTCAGAATTTATTCTTCTGGCTTCCAAGTAGAGAATGATGGCTTATGTCTCAGATGAAGCCCTTGAAATTGGGATCACTTAATGGAAACAGACATTTACTCTTCCAGATAGAATCAAAATGTTTAGCCCACAACTGAAATTTAACTTCTTTTCATAATTTCCAGAGTCTGCAAAATGGAATGTAAGTTTAAGGAAATGCCCTTGAAGCATTTTTTTTTCTTTTTCTCTTTTTTCTTTTTTTGGTCAAAGAAAGAAATGCAAGAGATTCCTTTACTATTTTTAAATTTCTTTAAAAAGTGTCTCTTTTATTTTAACGATTAAATCAATAAGCAAATCTT
Source organism: Macaca thibetana thibetana (assembly GCF_024542745.1). Taxonomy (NCBI): domain Eukaryota; kingdom Metazoa; phylum Chordata; class Mammalia; order Primates; family Cercopithecidae; genus Macaca; species Macaca thibetana. The sequence continues at coordinate 25,507,966 of NC_065589.1, read as the reverse complement.
TGCCGTCCTTAAATCACAACACTAGCTTGCACTTGCAAACACATTGTACACTTCTTAAATCACTTTTATATTATTTATATTTGTTTCTCAAAATAGCCATATATGGTAAGTGGAGTCAGTCTTGTTATCCTTGTAAATGGGAAAAGTGAGTTTCAGAGATGTTAACTGACTTGACTTGAAGTCACACAGCATGGTAGTGGCAAAGCGTGGCCTGGTGGTGAGCTATTATAATTCTTAGACTACATTTCCCTAATCACAAGTAGTCATATGATAATGTGTGCTCCTTTTTTTTTTTTTTTTTCCCCAATCATTTGAGTGAACAGATCAAATATCAGAAAGAACCTCCAACTTGTGGGAATTAGGGAATTCCACAGAGGATTATAAGAGTTATAGTAACTACCTTTCCTATTGGTAGGTTTGAGTATTGAAAATAGTCACTTAAGGCCAGGAGTGGTTCCTCACACCTGTAATCCCAGCACTTTGGGAGGCCAAGGCGGGTAGATCACCTGAGGTCTGGAGTTCGAGAGCAGCCTGGTCAACATGGTGAAACCCTGTGTCTACTAAAAATACAAAAATTAGCCAGGCGTGGTTGTACATGCTTGTAATCCGACCTACTTGGGAGGCTGAGACAGGAGAATCACTGGAAACCAGGAGGTGGAGGTTGCAGTGAGCCAAGATCTTGCCATTGCACTGCAGCCTGGACAAAAAGAGTGAAACTCTGTCTCAAAAATAACATAAAATAAAATAAAATAAAATAAAGAAAATAATCACTTGAAAAAGAGAGGGTCATTTCACTCTTGTTTAGAGGCAAAGGATAATTTTAAGGATCCCATTTGAATGTAAGTTTTGCATGTTGAGTCTTTGAATGAGATGATTGCATATTAGAGAGGAAAGTCTGCAGTCTCACTTCTTAGGAGACTATATGTGTTGGATCTTTGAACTGTGCACATTAAGGTGGGCGTTTCCTTTCTTTCTTCCTTCCATCTAAACATTTCCTGGCTATGTGTGCAATTCTGGAGCCACTTTCACACTACAGAAGTTCCACCTGCGGATCTTCGGAAAGGGGCCTTGATTCTCCTTTGCTGTTTTAGCAGCTTGTGCCCTCTGTTGTTTTAGCAGTTCGTGCCCTCATCTCCAAGAGCCCTTATTCATTCACTCTAAGTTATAGTTTCCACATGAAGTCACCTGATTTGCAATGAGTGTCTTTCTGCAGTAATTAGCTCCCCACTCAGGGAGAGCACAGCTGCACATTAAGTCCAGTTGATCCAACATCAACACATGGCTCACTGCTGCGCGGCAGACATGAGCTTCCTACTGCACCTACAAGCAAATACAGAGATCCATTTTCTTCCCCATCCAGCCTGAATACAGCCTCCTGTTTTTCAAGATATGGAAGGTGCTGGCAGGACCAAAGCTGAGGTTATTCTTGGTTTCTGATCTCTTTCTCCTCCCCCTCTTTTCCCATCTACATTTGCTTAGAAGACATATCATGTCATGAGCAGCTTCTGCTCTTTGCAGACTTTCCTTTGGGGTTATTATTATTATTATCATTATTTTAAATCTCTGGTAGCAGTTGGCTCTGGTGCCTTTTGTGCATTTGGAGAAGCGTATAGAGAGGTAGGCAGATTGGCCCCATCTCATGGAGGTGTCAGGGGAAGAAGGACTCGGGAGGCACAGGACACTCTGAATTTCACCTGCTGTGCTCTGGTCTGGAGATGGTCCAGGGCCAAGTGCTCAAGACATGCTGACCTGATTTTGTGCGGAGCAGCTCATTGAAAAAGTGACTAAAGGCTGCAGTCACTGTGCCAGAACAAGAGCACATGGAACTGAGCTCAAATCAAAAATGACAAGAAGATAAGATGCCAAGTTCTGATGGAAGCATGTATGCATGTGGTGCAGGGGCGTCAGAGTTTGTATATAAGGCACCGTGTAAAGAACTAACATTGAATATTAGAATATTACTGTTTCATGTATTTAGCTGTATTTTTTAAATGACATAATAGTGATTATAACCTCCATCTTCCTCACCGAAGCATATTATTTGGCTCTCCTATTCAACCAAATTGTTCCTTAGCTTTAACCAAATAATAAAAACATACCCAAGTTCCTCTGGAGCAGGCTGGAGTCACCTAGCAATACACAGTCGTGCATTGCTTAAAGACAGGGACCTGGTTTGAGAAATATGTTGTTAGGCAATTTGTTATCGTGCAAACTTCATAGAGCACACAAACACAAACCTAGATGGTGTAGCCTACGACACACCTAGGCTATACGGTATAGCCTATTGCTCCTAGACTACAAACCTGTACAGCGTGTTACTGTACTGAAAACTAGGGAACTGTAACACAATGGTATTTGTGTCTCTAAGCAGATCTAAATATAGAAAAGATACAGGAAAAATGCAGTATAAAAAATAAAAACTGGTACACCTACATGCCATGAATGGAGCTTCCAGGACTGGAAGTTGCTCTGGGTGAGGCAGTGAGTGAGTAATGAGTGAATATGAAGGCCCAGGACATGACTATGCACTACTGTAGATTTTATAAACACTGGACACTTAGGCTACACTACACTTATAAAAACTATTTTTTCTTCAATAATAAATTAACTTTAGCTTGCTGTAAATTTTTTACCTTATAACTTTTTTAAACTTTGTAACTCTTGGAATAACATTTAGCTTAAAACACAAACACGTTGTACAACAGAATAAAAATATTTTCTTTATATCCTTATTCTATAAATTTTTTTACTATGTTAATTTTTATTTTTTTTATTTTTTTGTACTTTTTAAGCTTCTTTGTTAAAAATGAAGACACAAATACACACGTTAGCTGAGGCCTACCTGAGATCAGGATAGTCAAAATCACTGTCTTCCACCTCCACATCTTCTCCCACAGGAAGGTCTTCAAGGGCAATAACATGCACGGAGCTGTCATTTCCTATGATAACAACACCTTCTTCATGTCTTCCTGAAGGACCCATCTGAACTTGTTTTACAATTAACTTTTTTTTTTTTTTTTTTTTGAGATAGAGTTTCGCTCTTTACTGCCCAGGCTGGAGTGCAGTGGCGCGGTCTCGGCTCACTGCAACCTCCGCCTTCCGGGTTCAAGCGATTCTCCTGTCTCAGCCTCCTGAGTAACTGGGATTACAGGTGCCCACCTCCATGCTTGGCTAGCATTTTTAGCAGAGACAGGGTTTCACCGTGTTGACCAGGCTGGTCTCGAACTCCTGACCTCAGGTGATCCACCCACCTTGGCCTCCCAAAGTGCTGGGATTACAGGTGTGAGCCACCGCGCCTGGCCAACAGTCTTTTTAATAAGTAGAAAGACCACACTCTAAAATAACGATAAAAAGTAACATATAGTAAATATAAAACCAGTGACATCATTGTTTATTATTACTATCAATTGTTATGTACTGTACATAATTGTGTGTGCTAGACTTTTATACAATTGACAGCATAGTGGGTTTGTTTATACTAGCATCACCACAAACATGTAATGTATTGCACTATGACACTATGATGGTGATGTCATGATGGGTACCACATTACCATGGCTATGATGTCACTAGGCAATAGGAACTTTTCAGCTCCATTATAATCTTATGAGACCACCATCATATATGCAGTCCATCATGGACTGAAACATTATTGTGTGTTGTGAACTGAGTCTTCTCTTTGAATTTTTCAGGGCATTTTCTATGTTTTGCTGGCCGTTTTGGACTGGGATAGATTTCTCTAACTTGGGAGTTTTTCCCTTTAGCAGTTTCTGATGAACCATTCATTGCTGAATTACGACATGTAAAATGCCACATTGGATTCTCCAAGAACCTGCCACTTGTCATGCTTTTCCTTCTTGGGCCATGCATTCATTTGTTATCCCAGAGCACTCTGGAATGTTCTGGGCTCTAAATTAAGATCTAAATGACTCCTCTAGAAAGAAATGTGGGGAAAAATAAGAGTTAATTGGCCTCCACTAATAGAGGCATGGCGGGGCAGTTTCTCTATCACTTCTTTCTGATCTCAAAAGTGTCCTCCCAGTACAAACGAAGAGAAGGAATTTAAGACTCCTTGGGCTTAAGAAAAGGAGGAGAGAAGGAAGACAGAAAGGTGAAGGGTAACTGCATGCCCTTGGGGATGTATGTCTGCAATAGATGCCATTGCCTCAGAGGAACCTTCCGGGAACAATTCCAAACTACATTCTACTGAAACTAGGGTGACCATAAAACGCATCATCCAAATAGGACACTTTTCAAGGAAAGTGGACACTACTAGTAGTTATGCTAGACAACAGGCATAAACTGAGACTGTGCCTGCTCACCCCATCCCTGGTCACCCATATCAGTGACTGGGTGGATGAGCTTTACCCAAGAACCCACTCTGTGTCAGTGGCGAACCCACTCTGTGTCAGTGACAGTGTCTAGCTGTGTTCATGTTCTGCACTCACCCAAGACATGTGAGGCCAAGACAGGGACATCCCTCATGTTCCAATATAAGAAATTGACACAGATGGAACTTCAAGCTCTACTACCAAAAGCTCAAAGCTTGGTTTTGAGATTTCAACAGTTATTAGTAGACCAACTAGGGGTAAAGGCAGAATCCTTCCTGATTCTGGAACAGAATATGAAGTACCTATGTAAAGAGAACTAACGTATGCATTGGAAGGGGAGATGACAAGGTCACATTACCATCTGAGTTTGGGGTTTTCTTACATTTGTCACTTGACCCAGTTTTTATTAGTAAGTGGGGACAGAGTGTGAAGCAGGAAAATTTGATTCATGGACTGCATTTGGTTGGGTTACTCCCACACTCAGCAGGCCCAAGACCTACCCTGTTTTACTAAAGGATGCATCCAGCTTCCTTTCCCCAGGGATTGCTTGCAGCAAAGAGAAGCTCAGTTATGGCTTATGTCTCATGACTTTTCCCTAATCTGCTTCATCCTAATCTGTTCTCAGGATATTAAAAAATAATAACCAGGGAGCATCCAGAGGCCAAGAATATCAAATCCTGCTTCCTCCAGCCTCCCCAGTCTCTGCTTTTCCACTAGAACTGGCTCAGAAACTGCAGGACTCAATATCCCCCCTGCAATCAGGGCCAGGGATGAGCTGGACAGACTGGGACAGGCTTTTGGAAGCAGCAGCGGGGCTGATCTTCGAAAACAGAATGTACTAAAAGCAGTTCTTGGAAAGTCAAAGGAGGTTAAAACTGTAGTCAACATCATTTTCCCCCTCGTGTAGTTAATGACCTTTTTCACTGACGATTCATGGGTTAGATGTGAACATCTGTCCCACAGTGGGAAAAAGATGAATAAATATCTGAATTAAATTAGGACCAGAAGCAAATATCAGTCATTTACTGTTTCTTCGTTGGTTTATGTTACATTTGTTCATCCAATAATTCATTAGTTCAAGTGTCAATTTTTTATTCTCTGTCATATGTTCCTGCTTTTTCCAAGTTTATAGCCTGGTGCTGGGGTGGGGGGTGGTGAATGGTAGACACAGACAATTAAATGGACAAATGCATAAAATGATCCATAGGCTTTGATAGAAGTATAAAATAGTATGAGAGTACCTAATGTGGACTTCCAACCTAAGCCAAGGGGTCAAGGGAAGAAGTTTCTCAGAGAAAGTGACACACAAACTGACACCCATAGAATCTCATAGAAATCAGTCAGTCTGAGAGAAAATGAACTTAGAAAAAGTGCTCAGGGTCTGGGTGCAAGAGGACATGGCTCATCCGAGGAACTATAAGATGGTCAGTAAGACTGTAGGACAAGAGGGCAGGAGAATAAGAAAAGACAGAGATGGATAAGCTTTATTTCCCTCTTTCCTTTTCTTAGAATCATAGACTATTAGGACTGAAAGGGATTTGTGGTCATCAACCCCTCCTCTTAGAAACTGGGAAATCAGGCTGGGTGCAGTGGTTCATGCCTGTCATCCCAGCACTTGGGAAGTTGAGGCGGGAAGATCACTTGAGGTCAGGAGTTCAAGACCAGCCTGGCCAATATAGTGAAACTCTGTTTCTACTAAAAATACAAAAATTAGTCTGGCATGGTGGTGTGTGCCTGTAGTCCCAGCTATTCAGGAGGCTGAGGCATGAGAATTGCTTGAACCAGGGAGGCAGAGGTAGCAGTAAGCTGAGATTGCACCATTTCACTCCAGCCTGGGCAACAGAGTGAGACTCCATCACAAATTGAAAAAAAAAAAAGAAGAAGAAAGAAAGAAATCGGGAAATCCAAGACCAGAGAGTGAAGTTGACTTGTTCAAAGTCATACATTTTCAAATTGGGATGATACATAAACATGGATTCAATTACCTGCTCCAAGTCTGATTTTCTTGTCATTATCTGGTAATTTGTAATTTTCTCTTTTCTTAAAAAAAAAAGAAGAAGGAGAATCACTGAAGCCATAAAAAGTGTGACTTAGCATTCTTGGACTAGAGATCTGTTTAAAACGGTGAGCTTACTGGAAATCAAGTTGAAAGACCTATTTTGTATCTGCAACCTTTTGATTGTTTTCACAGGATTTTGACTTAGCAAGTAATTTGGAAGTGTTTGTCTCTTAAGCAAATGCATCTTTTTCTGTTTTAGCAATTTGTTAGAGCTTTGTCACATGCTAGCACCTCTGGCCAAGATATTTCATGCACAAAATAGAGGAAAATGTGTGTGTGAGAGACAGAGAGAGAGAAAACAGAGAGAGAGAAGTTGAGAATTAAGCATATATATATATATATATAAAAAATCAGAAAAGAAGTCAAGATGTAAACAGTCAAAAATGTTTACATTACCCACTGCATGTACCTTAAAGGATGGTGAGAAATTAATGAGAAAGAGAGCCAGGGCTTAACTGATCTAAGTCGCAGGGGAAAGTGTAGGTCAGTCACGGAGAAAGTGTAGGTCATTCGTGGGAAAAGAGCAGCAGCTCAGTTTGGCTGTGAAAAAAGGAATATATAAGGAAGCAGTGGAAAATCAGCCTAGTAGAATAGTCCAGATGGACATAGTCCTGAATTTTGAATGTCAACATATTTGGCGGACGATGGAGGAACTACAGAGGTTTCTGAATGACGAAAAGGAGTTGTTGGTCCCTGACAGCAACAAGCTGACCTCTGATAATTCATTGCCTGAGGCCAGGTCCCCTTCCCAGCACCTGGTACCCTTGCCTCGATGTGGGGCACATCTAAGTCAGAGCTCCATGTGGGGTCCTATGCTGCTACTGCACCATGGCTCAACTTCCTTCTCTGCCCCATGCTGAATCCTTCACTCCCCACACATGTCAATCCTGAGCGTGCTCCACAATAAACTCCTTCCTCACCACCTTGGTCTGTTTCCTGGCAATCCAGATCTGCAACAGAGTGATAAACGGGTGGGCAGATAGAGACTGTAAGCCAGGATTCCAACCGATAAGCATGAAATGATGAGGCCTTTACCCCGGAGCTTCTACTATCTAAAGAGAAGGAAAGGAAAGGGATAATGGGAATCTTCATCTCCTCACTTTCATCTCTAAACCTTCTAGGAATGAACTTCTACCATTTTTTTTAACTTCTTGACAACAGTATTACAAATTCCATTTTTTTCCCTAAAGACTTGGAGGTACAGTTTTTAAAACTGGCAGCATATCAGAACAACCCCAAGACTTCCAAAAAATGTAGCTTTGTGACTCTACTCCCAGAAACTGATTCAGTAGTTGTCTGTGGAAGGGCCCCAGAAAAAATGAAATATATACCACTGCTTTCATTTCTAAAATACACACTTTCAAGTGCATTTTCTCATTTGATTCACATACACACACTCACATACACACTATCAAGACGTAGATGTTATCATTATTATTGCCGTTTAACCAACCAGAAAACTCGGGGGCTGCTGAAAGTTTATCAACTTGCTGTAGGGCACCCAGATAAAAGAGAGACAAAGTCAAGATTAAAGACACTAGAGGCCTCTTGATGTTCTTCCCACTACACCATACAGCCCCTTCCAGCTCTCAGGAGGCCAAGGTTCTCAACACCTGGCCTTGCATGTGCTTCCTCATTGCTCTCTGCCTTTGCTGAAGCTGTCCCCCAGGCTATCCTGCTCTGCTCCACGATACAAACCCTGAGAAATCTTCAGAACAAATCCAAGTGTGAATAAAGCCATTCAAAATGTTCCATAAGGCACTTCCAAAGTGGTTCTATTCAAGTGACGCTCGACCAGGTGATCACAGAGTATTCTCAGCTAACTCTGAACCCCAGGGTAAACTGGTTCACATGCATCCTCTGCCAGCCCCTTCAGTCTGTGATCAGGCTCAGTTTCTTAGTTTAATTTTTCCTTTTATTCTTTTTTTGTGACTTTTATTTACCTAACCTGTCTGAGAGGAAAGGTATAGGCCGACAACACAATTTAACAAATTTTTCTGGCCCTTTTTATGTACCAAGTACGGTTGTCTCTTGTTATCCATGGAGCTTTGGTTCCAGGACCCCACTGAATACCCAAATCCATGGATGCTAAAATCCCTTATATAAAATGATGTAGTGTTTGCATATGATTTACATACATCCTCTTATATATGTTCAGTTATTTCTAGATTACTTATAATACCTAATACAACGTAAATACTATGTCAATAGTTGTTATACTGTATTTTAAAGTTTGTATTGAATTTATATTAATATTGCTATTTTTTATTGTTTTATTTGATCCATGGTTGGTTGAATCTGCAGATGCATGACCCACAGGTATGGAAGGTCAACTACAGTGCTAGAAACCCATGGAGGAATAAGACTGAGCCATTGCCCTCAAAGTACTCATAATCTCTCTCTCCTTCTGCAACCAGTCACCCAGTTTATAGATACTGGTTTGGTTTTGTGACCAAAGTGTTACATGGAGACAGAGGAGGGAGTGGGATAAAATTATGAGAGTTGCTCAGAAGATAAGCGACTCAAGCGAAGTCTTGACAGGAAGTTGGTAAGACGATCAGTGAGCACTAGGTTCTTATTCAAAAAAGGGAGACATTTTAAGAGATGTTTGTGTATTCAGACTTAGGAGCAGAGATTCATTGATTGATTCAACACCAATAATCCTATGGGTTATATTTACACCTCTCTCTTGCTGCCTATATTCAATCCATCAGCCAATCAAACCTCTTTTACCCTTTGCATGTCTTTCAAATTAATCTACTTCTCTTCAGTCCCATTACCACCTCTTCTCATCAAGACTTTGCTGATAGCTTGCTCACCATTCACTTCATGCAGTATCCGTGCCTGTAACCCTCCAATCCATTTTCTTCTTTACAACTGTAGATCTAACTTTGACTTGTAAATCTGAATTTCATCTCCCCACTCTGCTTCCCAAGACTCTTAGGATAAAAAGCAGAATTTTAACCTGGCCCTACGTGGTCTTAGATCTTTTGGCCCGTCTCATTTTCCAGGCTCACCTAACCCTTGGTTTCATGTTATCTTTGCTTTCTTCTATGTTCCCTCCTGTGACACAGCCTTTGCACGTGCTGCCCAATCTGCTGAGGAAGCGCTTTCCCATGATTCCCCTTCCCCTTCTCCTTAACTCTTACTCTTCCTTCTGGACTCAGCAAAGGCATCTGAGCTTCTCTTACCAGATCTACAACTCCTGTTACTTGCACATATAATGAATCCCTCTCCTGCTACTGTACAGCATTTATGACATTATAATTTTACATTAATTTAATTGTTCAAATTAAAGTTCATCTTACCCTCTCATTTATTAAGTTATAAAAAGGCAAGGATTTTGTCTGTTTTTGCACACCAGGGGACTTTCCAGAGTTCAGCAAAATGCCTGGTAGAGAGAAGGCTCTCACATACTTGTTAAGTGAATGAATGTGTGAACCAATGACTGAATGAATGGACTGATGCATGTCTGACACAATCTGGGTTCTGGCATTATAAGGGTGAGCAAAGAGGACCCAGTTTCTACTTTTATGGAGCTTCTACTCTACTGCTGGTTCATGGAGATGGAAAAGTCAGGGTGTGGCTGTTTGTAATTTGGACAGGTTCTTCACAACTCTTCCCTGACCCCCTTTCATTCTTCTTGTGCTGGAGATTTCAGGATCTGGGGGAGTTGAAACTGCAATTGTGTTGTTTTTTTTTTTTTTTTTCCCCCAACATTTTCTACAATGCTCTGCTGCCAGGCCTCAGAAAGAACATATCTCTTTATGTGCAGAAAAATTCTGTAATGAGCATGTATTGCTTTCCAGTAACTCCACATCCATTTTCCCTTCTTGCTAGAGTTCCTCAGTTTTCACGTAGAATGTCACCTCTCCTACATACTGTGTTCTCATGATGGGACTGTCTGTCAAAGGGTAGGCATGTGGCCCAGTTAGGCAAATGGGCCTCCCTCTTATTAATAGCATTTACTGATTTTTCCTAGTTGGGGTGCCATGGGAAAACTCTAAGTGGATCCAAGGGCTTTTTGTTTCTGAGTCGTTCTATGAGCCCTTGAATCACTTCTCTTCTTCAGTCAATGTGAGTATATTTCTGTTGCTTGCACCCAGTCCTCTTCAATCAGGACTCCACTGGAAGAGGACTACTGCCTGCAGTCCAAATTTAGTCACTGCCTATTTTAATATGTAAAGTTTTATTGAAGCAAAGCCATGCTTATTCATTTACATAATGTCTACTGTTGCTTTTGTGCTACAAAGACAAAGTTGAGTAGTTGCAACAGAGACCATATGGTCTGCAAAGCTGAAAAGATTTACAGAGAAAGTTTCCCAACCCCCTGCACTAGAGAGTGAACCCCCAATCCCTAAGACATTCCTTGTGAGTAATTAATTAACTTCTCTTCTATGCATCTGGAATGGCACTAGATATATACTACCCTTGGGAGAATTGAGAGCATCATTAAATCATTTTCTGTAGGATTAAATGTTTGCATGAAACATTGCTTAAGAAAGAATGCTTGCACCTGAGAAATCCTAAATGTTCCACCAATTGTTTTCTGTCTAAGTTTCTAGAAACCTCTGATTCTCTATGCTGACTCTTGGTTAAACTCATGTAGGGAATGTTGTTGGAAGTTGACTGAAGAACTGTTTGTAGGCCTCAGGTATTCTAAATCTCTCTGGGAATCGGAAAAGTTCTTTACTCTCTCTGTGCCTCAGCTTCATCTTCTACACAGGAGTGAGATTTAGCTAGGATTTCTGAATTCTCTTCCAACATTCTGTAATTCATCTAAACAAAGGTAAAGGCAATCAGATATATAAATAGCAGTAAAAGATCCAATTGTGAAATGAACCTAAAAAGAAAAGGGGCATCTAGCATTGTATATGTTGGAGAATAGCATGAACAAGTATGGAAAGCTGTGTGCAAAGGCAGGGGGTGTGTGTGTGTGTGTGTGTGTGTGTGTGTTTTAAAAAGCAGCAAACATCTGCATTAGTTTGAATACAGTCTTCTCTGGGTCCAAGAGGAGAAACCAGAGTGCCTGAAATGTCTCATTTAAGTCCTAAACTTAAATCCACGGTAAATAGCCTATTGTCAGAAAATTTAGGGATAGTCCCTAAGCAAAGTTTGTTTTACTTTTTACTCTCAGACTTGTTCCAAAAGCTCAGTTAAAATTTCACAAGCAATCTCCTCTCAGTAGACACGAGTTTGGGCCTGTCCACTCTCCTCAAATAGGCCATCCATCTGAATTGTTTGCAAGGCCCCAGGCTACAGGTAGTTTAAAGCGCCACTATCAGATTGCTTCTCAATCTTCTCCAGACTAAATAGTCCTGATTTTTGTCAGCAGCTTTTCATACTCTAGGCTCTTTTATTAACTATTTTTGCGCTAAGGTGAATTGTCAACATATTCCATGGCGTGGTTTTGTTCCTTCTAAGAGCTTAGAGGCCAAACCTGGGACTTGCTGGCTCCAGGCCCTCTTTAAAAACATTTTGATCATCATGTGTTAAGAACTAATGACAATTGTCTGCCCAGAATGCTCAAGCACCAACTTGTATGAGTCAGGGGGATTGGTGAAATAAACCTCAAAATTCAGTCTATCCATCCTATAATTAAGCCTCTCTAATGTATGGACGAAACAGATTGGTGAGGACTACTTCTGGTCTCCACAAATTAAAAGCCTCCAAAGGAAAAATTCCTTTCCTTTAGAGGGTCATTTTTCATGTAGTACATTAAATATTTATTGACCATCTGTGCTATGTCAGGCATTGTGCTAGCTAGTAGGATATAGAAATGAGCATGAGAGATCGGGTCCCTGCCCTCCTAGTGCTTACGGGCTGGTAAGGGGGCATTGAAAAGGGAGCACGCTGCCCAAAAATAAGCAGGTAATTATAGTAAGGTAAGTGTGTGCTACAGCAGGAAGAATATGGAGGCCCTAACTCAGAATTGAGGAGGAGGCTAAGAGGACAGCAGTGTTGGAAGAAGGGATATGATACTCCAGCTGGACAGAACAGAGAGTAAAAGAACCATGTGTAGCAACCTGAAATAATTTTTACTTGCCTGCCTCACAGAGCAGAGGGGTGGTGTTAAGAGAGAAATCCGTGAGTGTGGATTGAAGCAGGTGGAGCCCTTTAAACCAGTTAAGAAGATGAAAGCTTAACCAGGGGCGATTTTGCCCTCCAGGGGACATTTAGCAGTGTCTAGGGACATTTTTAGTTGTCATAAATTAGAGTTGCTACAGGCATCAAATGGGTGGAGGCCAGGGACCCTCCTTAACATCCTGCAATGCACGAGACAGCATCCCCAAAACACAGACTCCTTTGGCCCAGAATGCAAATAATTCCGAGGTGGAGAAACCCTGCTCTAGCACAGTGGGAATTACTAAAGGAGGAGAGCTGGCAAGATCAGATTTATTTATAACTCTCCCTCTGCACACAAAGAGGTGGGGCCGAGTGAATTAGAAGGAGCCCAAGCTAGGGGAAATAATTGATTGCAGCCATACAGGTAAGAGACGAGATACAAACCTCAAAAACCTCCTCAGCCAGTGGCCCCGCCACAGAAACACATCCTGGTTTAGGAAGTCAGAATAAAAAGGCCACCACCAGGGTGAGCGATGGAAAGCTGAAAAGAAAATGAAATACAATCACTGTTTTCATCTGCACCTTGTGTCTCGCTCACCGTTCTGTTACACTCAAGCTGAAGGCATATCAAGTAAAAGATTCAAGATTAAAGTGTTACTTAACTTTATCATAAGATGGTAGGGCCCAGATATTTTAAACACATACCCCCCCCAACCCCCTACACACACACAGAGGACATGATCCCATGTATTTGTGGAGCATGTTTTGCATTCTTTGTGACAGGTGGGGCCCTATAAATGAAGCAAGGGACAGCTGCTTAGCATGATAATGTGTTCCATATTGTCAGACCAATTTGGAAAAACTAGTAGTATCTATTATTAAGAATAGTAATATATATATGGAAAGTCTCTTTATATCGGACTTTAGTGCACAGGAAAACATGGTGATCCCCACCCACCTCCTCCATGATCACTTCCCAGTGCCCTGAATGAAGCATCCAACAATAGCTACTATTTCTTGAGCAGTCGCCATACACCAGGCCCTGTGCTAAGCACGTTAAATATGTTTTTCTCACACAATCTTCACAATGCTGTAAAGTATTTTTCTTCCAATTTTACATTTAAGAAAACTGAAATTTAGGGAGTTAGTGAGAGAGTCCCAACATTGCAAAGCTTGTAGAAGGCAGAGTCTAGATTTCAACCTAGGAATGAAAGCCTCTCCCAAGACTCTTGAACTTGACCCCAAGAGCCTGGCTTTTCTGGTCAACAGCAATGAGTGATTTCAAGAGGCCACCTGGAGCACGCCTTCTCTCTGAGCATCCTGCCCCTTGGAGGTAAGGCTAAGCACCCACTGAACTCTGGCTGTTCTCATGTTGTTCGAGGAATATTCCGGCCCAGCAGGGTCCAGCTGTCTGAGCCTTGGCCACCTCACATCTGCACACACTACCGCCTCACAGCACCACAACCACTGTCCTCTCTATGGCATTCTAGCAAAGTGAGCAGCTTGGCATCTCTCTCTGGAAATTACTGTAACAGAGATGACTGCAGATCTCCCAGTACCAAGTTGGTAGTGCCCATCAATCACATTTCCATGGTTTGTTTTGTAAAACATCCAAGTCTCAGATTTGACTGAGACAGTCTAGAGAAGAGTTGGGATGATGTCCAGAGGTGCAGACCCAGAACAAATCATGAAGTCTCTGTTTGTTCCCCTGTAATAATCACGGGATGTTTTCTAGTTACTCAACAGATAAGAACTCCTTATCACTCTTGGCATTTTCACATGCTTTCCTCTTTTTTATTTGGAAGTTTGTACTTTTCCTGCTGTTGGCCACCCGTCCTGAGAGCACAGCCAGATGTCCAGGGGCTTTCAAAGAAACGTGCAACAATCCCCTGGGACTCAGTATCTTCACAAGATATTTTCAAAGGACTCAAAATGACTGGCCTTCCAGAAAACACAAACACCACATGAAATAAGATATTTTCCACTCTGAACCCAAAATTCATTTTTCACAATCCCATGGCCTAAGCCCTAATGGGACCACATGGTACTCTTCTGTCCCCCAAGAACCAGCTGTAGCTGAGTTGACTCTCAGCTACTGAGAGGCAGGCAAACCTAACCCTCCATTTAGGCAACTTTCTTCCAAAGTTCTAGATGTGGGCTTCACTGTGTTGGACACACATATGTGTTTCCTATTACAATCATAGATCAAAGGTGTTGCTTATTTTTCAACTACAGACCATGAGCAAGCTCAAACCCATCACTAGAAATATCCCAGCATCAAGACATGAAAGTGAATGGCCAAAAAATCCATGCTGCCTCTGAGATTGCCACTCTTGGAGCCTCAGGAGGCTGCGTTTGTTCCATCTCTGGTACACACTCTCCTGAAAAGTCTGTTGCCTGAATTTGCTTCTCTGAAGAACACTGCATTGGTTTCCCGTGGGCGCTGTAATAAATTACCATGAACTTGGTGGCTTAAAACAACAGAAATTAATTATCTCACAATTCTGGAAGCCAGGAGTTCACAGTCAGCTTCACTGAGCTAAAATCAAGGTGTCATCAGGGTGGCACTCCCTGCAGGGGCTCTATGGGAGGCTCCATTCCTTGCCAATTGCAGTGTTTGGTGGCTGCTGGCATTCCTTGGCTTGTGGCTGCATCACTCCAACACTAACGCCAGCATCCCTATATCTCTTTCTGCTACCATCACATCTTCTTCTCCTCTGTGTGTGTCAAATCTCTCTGCCTCATCTTATAAGGACACTAGTGATAGCATTTAGGACACACCGGACAATCCAAACTAATCTCTCCAGTTCAAGGTCCTTAATCACATTGGCAAAAGCTTCTTCTCCAAATAAGATGACATTTACAGGTTCCAGGAATAAGGATGTAATATTTCTGAGAACCATTTTTCAGCCTACTACAAAAGCCTCCCAGCTCATTCGATAGAGAGATGAGTGTGAATAGGCTCACCACACTCCTCCTGAAAGATCTCAAGTTAGGGTTGAAAACATTTATACACACAAATATATATTAATGACTCTATGTATTAATAAGAGATGTATATTCATTTGGCACGTGTCATACATATTCAGTACATATGTGCAGAATTTAAAATCATCTACTCTCTAGCATCTGAACTGTGCTATTACTATCATCTGCTGAAGTAGATCATCAGCCTCTGTATTCTTGATATTTTTGGCTGAATAATTCTTTGTTGGGGTTGAGTGAGGAGCTATTCTGTGCATTGTAGGATGTTTAGCATCATCCAGCAAGTAGAAACATAGGAAGCCCAGGCCAGGTGCAGTGGCTCACACCTGTAATCCCAGCACTTTGGGAGGCCGAGGTGGGTGAATCATTTGAAGTCAGGAGTTCAAGATCAGCCTGGCCAACATGGTGAAACCCCATCTCTACTAAAAATACAAAAATTAGCCAGGTATGGTGGCACACATCTGTAGTCTGAGCTACTCGAGGGGCTGAGGCAGGAGAATCGCTTGAACCCAGGAGGTGGAGGTTGCAGTGAGCCAAGATTGCATTACTGCACTCCAGCCTGGGCAACAGAGTGAGACTCTGTCTCAAAAAGAAAAAAAAATACATAGGAAACCCAGTTGTAATTGAATTTCGGTAAAACAATGAATACTTTTTTAGTATAAGTATGATCTCTATAATATTTGGTACCTTCTAATACTAAAAAAAGTATTATTTGTTTACCTAAATTTAAATAAAACTGAGTGTCCTGTATTTTGTGCGTCAATTTTATACCAGATACCAATATGCCAGTAGCACACACCTACCCTCACCGCTGATTGCAACAAACAAAAATGTCTTCAGACTTTGCCAAATGCTCCGTGGGAGGCAAATTACCCCCAGATGACAACCATGTATCTACCTGAAAAAATACATAGAAACCCTTGGAAAATAGAAAAGATTGAGAAAAATATGTAGAATTGTTTAAAATATGTGCACGTTGGCAGTTGTTGCTACTAACCCACTAAGCTATCAGGTCCAAGGGCCACAGGCCACATGGACACTAGTGTGGCTCCGGGGGGGTGTGACAGCGTCACTGTTGGTGGGGGACATGGTTTGGGGAAGGCAGCCTGCTTGGAATAATTCTGCCTATCCTTTTTCTTTCAAGCCTCGGAGCCTCAGGCTGAGCAGCAGGACCAGACATGATCTCCCACCCCCCACATTCACCTTCTAATTTATTTTAATTATTCTCTTTTTCCCCCCTTAGTCCTCAGGCTTCGTTTAGGTGCAAGTGGCTCACTCAGGCAGCTAAGTTTGAAGGCGCCAGCAGACAACTGTCTGGCAGAGCTATGCTGTGAGGTCCCTCCACTGAGACTTCTGATTTTGAACATGTCCCTACTGGTAGCAAAAGCTAAACAAAAGAGGGACTGAATGGGTGTGTGCCCCCTGCCTCTCTCTCTACCCCCAGGCCCCCATGTCTCTCCTCTCTCTTTCTCTCTCTCTCTCTCTCTCACACACACACACACACACACACACACACACACACACACACCCCTCCCCGTTTTCTTTCCTGCATCTTCAGTTTTTTGCCCAGAGGCAACGCTTGCCATTCAAAGTATCCATGGCTCACCCAGCCTTTGGTATAATGGTAACTCATTACTCTTTCTCCCCACCACCAGCTGCCTCTGCACTGTAGCAAATATAAACTTGATGTTCACACACACAGATAGCAATCGGGTGCACATATTGTATGTCTATGTAAACAAAGCCATGTGTATTTATAGACCCATATCAATGACAGATACGGGTTTTACGGACCAAAAAAAAAAAAAAGATGCAAGGCTTTGAAGCCTCTGACCCAAAATAAAATAAAATACCAAATAATGCTCAGCAACAAATCCCTTAATAAGGAGGGGGAGGCTGATCTCTGTCCCACAGCTGGTGGAGTCTACAGGGGAGATTTGTTTAGGAGGAGTCAGACTCTCACAATATGGAAGCAGGATTTAGGTTCTGTTCCTGAATCATCTGGTGAAGGATGAGCATTTCATTGTTTGCTGTAAGCTCTTAGTTTCTTGGAGTCACTAACACCATCTTCAAAGGGTTTGCATTAACTAACTGCACATGGCCTCATACAGCAGTTCAAAAACAAAGTTAACATTTAGCAAAAGTTTTAAGAATGAATAAATTAATTTGGCTAAACATAACTTGATGCTCCTGAAAGTCAGAGACTAAGACAAAAATGCCTAGATAGAAAAAGTAATTTAAAAACCCCAGAGAACAGAAAGAAGGTGTAATAATACCAGAAGGAGGAATTGGAGGAATTGGTCCCGGGATAACGGCCCCCAATTATGGGCCTGCCTGGAAAAGCTCAGGCTTCAACTCAAACTCTTTATCCAGCAGGGAGATGGGGCAGACTTCATTTTTAGGATGGGTTGTTTTATGTACATAATCAGGCCAACTGCAGGGACAGCAGCAGGGAGTTATAAACAGGACAGCCACCAAGTGGAAGCTGCCACCTTTGATGCCAACCCAACTCATACATTCTAATTTCATCACCTCCCTCTGTCACCACTCTTATGCATGTCATTTTACAGAGAGGGCTATTTCATTGGTTTGAGGATATTTTACTATCTTAAATACCCATATTCTGGGGATAGCACCTTAAGTGTTTTCTTTCTTACTGAGACAAAATTTATATACAGTGAAATATGTAACCCATAATTATTCAATGCAATGAGTTTTGATAAATACGTATACCAATGAGACTACCACCCCAGCCAAGGTACAGAATATTCCCATCACCCCAGAAAAGTCCCTTGGGGCCAATGATGTGCTAGAACCAATTTCTACCAAGGCAATTCTGCTCATCTCTTCCCAAATTTGAATTCATTGATGTCATATTGGTGCTTAAAAACTGTCATGCTAGGAAATCAGCAAACACTACAATAAATCAAGGACATTTTTTTTTCCCCAGCAAGCCAGTTGACCAGCACACACCTGCTTATACCTCTTTTTAGCCAGTCCCCCACCCCTACAGAGGGAAATCAGCATAGATTTAGTTTTACCTGTCCTTTAACTTCATAAAAATGGAATAGCATATTGCATTTTGCTTCTTTTCATCAACATGATGTCGGTGAGATCAATTCATTTATCAGTAGTTTGTTCCTTTTTTATTGCTGAATAGTATTTCATTGTATTAATATACAGTACCATATTTTATCTAATTTCCTACTAAGAGATATTTGTACTTTTCCCCAGTTTGGGCCTATTAATATTTTTTAAAACTTCTACATACCTTTTTGTACTAATATTTTTATGATCATATGTTTTCTTTTCACTTGGATAAATACTTAAGAGTGATATTGATGGGTCATAGAATAAGTTTATGTTTAACTTTATAAGAAAGCACCAGAAAATTTTCCAAAAAGGTAGGACACAAGCAACATATGAACATTCCACTCTTTACAACATTTGGTGTTGTCACTGGGTCTTTTGAATTTTAACCTTGCAAATATTGATGATGTAGTACACATTGTAGGATTTTGATTTGCATTTCCCTGAAGACTACTTATATTGACCATCTTTTCAAGAGCTTTTTAGTTATTCCTATATCTTCTTTCCAGTTGTGTCATAGAATTTTGTGTGGAGCATTTGATAGAATTCACCAGCACAATAATCCAGCTCTTAGTTGCCTTTTTTGGAAAGGATTTTGATAATGAATTAAATTTTTGTATAGACCTGGGGCATTCAGATTTTTCTAATTCATTTTATGTTTTGGTAAATTGTATTTTTCAGTGAATTCATTCATTTTTTTCTAGATTTTTTAATATATTGGCCTAATATTTTTCATAATATTCCCTTATTATCCTTTTAATGTCTATAGGATTTTTAGCGATCTCTTTTCTTGCATTCCTGATATTAGTAACTTGTTATTTCTCTCTCTCGATCGGTTTTGCTAAAGATAAATCAGTTTAATTGATCTTTTTAAAGAAATTTCATTTCCTCTATTTAACCGAGGTTGACTTTTTCCAGCTTCTTAAAGATACAAAGTTAAATCATTGATTTTGAACCTCTCTTCTTTTCTAATGTAGGCATTTAATGTTAAAAACTTTCTGCTAAGCATTGCATTAGCATTTAATAAATTTTTGTATATTATATTTTCAATATTGAGCAACTCAAAGTATTTTAATTATCCTGATTTTATTTCTCTTTTATTCCTGGATTATTCAGAAATATGTTGCTTAATTTCCATGATTCTTGGGAATTTGTAGATGTAATATGATTTCTAATTTAATTATACTGCACCCAGGGAATATATACTATAAAATTTAAATCCTTTAAAATTAATTGATACTTACTGTCCAGTATTTGGTCTACCTTGGTTAATGTTTCATTTGCACCAGAAAATTGTTCTTTGGTGGCATGCTTATATGTTTCAATTAAGGTCATGTTGGTTGACAGTATGGTTTATATCTCCTATATCCATGCTGATTTTATACACCGATCAATCAATTAATGAGAGAGAACTGTTAAAAATCTTGAATTTGAATAATGAATTTCTCTGTTTCTCCCTTTAATTCTGTCACTTTTGATTCTTGTATTTTAAAGCTCCGTTATTGGGTGCACATACATTTAGGATTGTTTTACCTTTCTGGAGAACTGACTCTTTTATCATTTTTAAATTGATAAATTGCCTCTTTATCTTTGGCAACTCTCCCATGTTAAAGTGTATGTTCTCTCATATTAATATAGCCATACTATTGCTATGTGTTTCTTCTTTGCATGATAAATATTTCCTCTATCATTTTACTTTCAACCTATCTTTGTCTTTATATTTAAAGTGTATCTCTTTAGAGAATAGAGGGATGGTTACCAGAGCCTGGGAAGGGTAGTAAGTAGGGAGGGGAGAGTAGGGGCATGGTTAGGATACAAGAAAAAATACTTGGAAAGAATGAATAAGACCTAGTATTTGATAGTGCAACAGGTAGACTATAGTCAATAATAATTTAATTGTACAATTAAAAATAACTAAAAGACTCTAACTGGATTTTGTAAAGCAAAGGAAAAATGCTTGAGGGGATGGACCCCCAATTTTCCATACCGTGATCATTACATATTACACGCCTATACCAAAATATCTCATGTAGCCCGTAAATATATATGCCTACTACATACACACAAAAATTAAAACTTAAAATTAAAAATTAAAAAAGTAATAAAGTGTATCTTTTGCTCTTCTAACCAGTCTGGCAAGCTTTCCTTTTAATTGAAGTAAATTATAATCTAATTAAACATTTTTCAATTATTTATCCTTATAAATTTAATTTAACATTTAATATAATTATTGATATACTGGGATTTAATGTTACCATCCTGGTATTTATTTACTATTTCTCCTGTCATCTTTTTGTTCCTCCATTCTTCCTTTCATTCCTTCCTTTGAGTTCATTAAATAATTTTTAATATTCCTTTTCTGTCCTCTGTTGGCTTTTTAGCTATCCTTCTTTGTATTTTTTAAATGGTTCCCATAAAGATTAAAATATGACACTTTAACTTATCACAGAGTGACAGAGTTGACATTGTACCACCACCCATAAAATATTAAAGTCTTACAATTGCAAAATTACATGTATTTTGTTCCTATTATTTTTACCACCTTTGACATATATTTCACAAGAAAAACTTCTTTTCATATTTCTTGTATTGCTGATGAATTCTTTTAACTTTCATTTAGCTCATATGTGTCCTTTCCTCTCAAGAATCACAGCCCCGTACCACATGTTGTCCAAATACGTAAAGACAGTTTCCTCATATATTTTGGCCAGTGTTATGGTTGTTTTCAGTAGGAAGGTGTATTAATTTGCTAGGCCTGCCATAACAAGGTACCACAAACTGAGTTGCTTAAACAACAGAAGTTTCTTGTTTCACAATTCTGGAGGCTGAAAGTCCAAACTGAAGGTGTCAGCAGGGTTGTTTGTTTTTAAGGGCTGTGAGATAGACTCTGTTCCTTGCCTCTTTCTTGCCTTCCAGTAGCTCAGGACTCCTTGGCTTGTAGATGAAAATCTCTCCATGCCTTCACATTGTCTCCTCTCTTTGCATGTCTCTACGTACACATTTCCCCTTTTTGTAAGAAAACAAAACCACATTAGATTAGGACCTGCCCTAATCACCTTATCTTAACTTGATCATCTGTAAAGACTCCATTTCCAATAAGGTCACAGTCACAGGGCCTGGGGGTGAGGACTTCAGCGTCTTTTTAAGGCACACAATTCAACCCATAACAGAGGGTAGTTCTAGTGGAATTTACTCCATTATAGCTAGAAGCAGATGACATTCGGGTTTGCTTCGTCAGTGTCACTTTTTTGTAAATCTGCTCATCACATTCATTGGGGGAGTTGGGTGGACCGAGGAAAGACGGAGGATGGAGAGGGGTGCTAGAAATGTTAGGACTAATGAAAGCACTTTTTAGTGAAGAAAATTGAGGTTCTCCAGAATAAAATGTTTCCACTCTCCTAATTTTCTCTTTGGCCTGTGCTATGGTTCATACCTATTGCAGTTGTCTTAAGAGGGAAATAGGAGCTTTTATGTTCACTCATTCATTAAAAAACAAAACAAAACATATATTGAGCACTTGCCTGTGCCAGATGTGTGCCTAGTAGCTAAAGATACATCAGTGCAGGAGATGAATATGGTCCCTACCTACATGGAGTCTTCCTTCTAGTGGAAACTTGGAGTCCATCCAGTTGCTTAATTTTTCTTTGAATTGTGGCTTTAAAAAACTAATCAGTATAGAGATTTTAATCCATCTTTGGCAAAAAAAAAAAATACAGTGCAGGGAAAAATTGAAAAGGAGTAATTTTTTTATTCCTTTTTTTGTTTAGCACATATTCATGAACACACACTGCATCTAGAGATTAAACTTTCCCCCTGTAGCTCTCTGAATGTGTGGAATAATGTAAAGGAAAGTCTTCCATTACGGAGTATGGCAGACTCTATTGTTTATCTTGATAATATGCATTATTTCCTTTCTAACCCCCAAATGCCTAGATAAGTGAGTGATTTTTGGTATCCAGCTCCACTGCAAGGTCATGTGCTTTAAGAGGAGCCTCTTGATTGGTCTAAGTTGGTCTTCATGGTTTCATGTAATAGAAATGTGATCAAACTCTGGCCTATAAGTCAGGAAGGAAGAATGTTAGAGACTGCTGGAAAACAAGGTTTTCTTGCTTCTTTTTTGTTTGTTTGTTTTGTTTTGTTTTGTTTTTTTGAGATGAAGTCTCACTCTGTAGCCCAGGCTAGAGTGCAATGGCATGATCTCGGCTCACTGCAACCTCTGCCTCCTGGGTTCAAGTGATTCTCCTGCCTCAGCCTCCCGAGTAGCTGGGATTACAGGCTCCCACCATGTTGTCCAGCTAATTTTTGTACTTTTAATAGAGACAGGGTTTTGCCATGTTGGCCAGGCTGGTCTTGAACTCCTGACCTCAGGTGATCCGCTCACCTTGGCCTCCCAAAGTGCTAGGATGGCAGGCGTGAGCCACTGTGCCTGGCAAGTTTTCTTGCTTTTGAAAAGGATATGTAGAAAGAGAAAGCCTTTTCTTTTTCTGGAACTTGTGACATCTGCATGTGATGTCTGGAACTTCAGCAACCATCTTGTGACCGTGAGAGGGATGAGCCTAAGGATAATGCTGATAGATTGAGAATAGTAAAGCAGAAAGAGGGGAAAAAAAAAACTTGGATCCTTGATGATATCTCTGAGTCACTGAAGGAACCCATTTTGAAACCATGTTAACTTTGAGCTTCCTGTTCAATAAGAAGGGAACTTGATAAATTGTTCTTCTTATTTAAACAATTTAGAAGTAGGGTTATACTTTATATATAATTGTGCCAAAGAACGAAAAAACAAGAAGCCCTAAGAATGTTATTTTTTGACTCATTTCCCTCCCTCCCAATAGAGGAGGAACTTTCTGCTATCAGAATATCTTTATCCTCTGCTTGTTAAATCCTGTGCTATATATTTTGGGAGGGGAAAACCAGACACGCACATCTTTAAAAGATCTAAGGCCTGTAATAAATGTCTAAATTTCTCAGCATATTTTTGTGTTTGCAGATTCAGAGACAAAAGACTTTAATCACGGCTGCTAAATCCCCCTTTTAAAATTAAATTTAAAGTAACATTTGAGGCTGTGTATATTGGCTGCAGATTCCTCCCCATATTCTTCCTGGGAGTTACCCACCAATGACATGAGAGTCCCTCTCTATAATAAAGTAGCTTTAAAAAAAATAGCTGCTTATTAAGGCAGAGATTCTAATATTAGCCTACTATTTCACTGAATAAAGGAATTGGGTGTCTTTTGTACAAACTTGAGGGTCTGGATGTATTTCTGCACTTTTCTTCAATGCTTTACAGAATCTTAAAATAGCATTCCCCCTCCTTTCCCTCCAACTCCATGCAACCACAACAGAATGTGAGGTACTGGTTTGGGGCTTTGGAACCGGTATATGTTATGTTCAATTTTATTTTCCATGCTTAAGTGAAGCTAGTTCCTTCCTCTTTCATTTGGGATGTAAGAAGGGAAATGAATATTATTTTTAAATGTGACTCGGTGTTCTGCCCGTCTGTCTGTGGCCATCGGGAAAATGGGATGTTGGGGGTAAAAAAATATGGAAAAGGAGTGTCCAGGGAAAGTATTTCAGAGATCATGGATTTGTCTATTTTGTCTATAGCCTGCTGGGAGTTACAAAAGAAAGGAAGAGGCTTTTTCTGTCTGTAACATTATACAGCCTTGGTCTACACCAAACACCAGGGGCAGGGGGAAATGGATGGGTGGAGTGGGTTGACAACTTGTAGGAAAAGTTCTGATTTTGTGGTAGTCTGAGAATGCCAATGAATGTTTATATATTTAATTTTGAGAGTGGAATTTCACTAACTCTCCTGGGAATTGAAAATAGGGCTTTATTTAATCTTCTCCCTTTGCAGTGGAAAAGAAAAGAAAAGGAAAGAGCTGAAGGAACTATAAAGAAGCGAAGGAAGAAGGAAATGTAGAGAATATTTCATTCACCCTTTCATGCTGTGGAGAAGGAAATTGAGACCCAGAGCCAGGAAGTGAGTCCTCCAGGGTCACACAGTGGCTGACAGCGGAAAAAGGCACTGTGGTGAGTGGTGAGAGCAGGAGCCTGACTCCGGGTTCCAGCCTGTCACTGCCTGGCTGTGTGACTGTGGGTTAGTCTCATAACCTTGCCGAGTCCTACATTCCTCAGCTCTACAATGGAGATAGCCACAGTCCCTTTTTCATGGGCTTGCTATGAAGATTAGATGGGTTAATACCTTTAATGAGCTGAGCACCTGGAAAATAATACATGCTCAATAGATTCAGCTTGAAGGAAGCCTCAACTCAGAAGGAAGCCATGGAAAGCATGATACCGACCCTGCCCTACTCTTCCTCCCCTCTCTTCTCATCCTTCCACGTGCCCCATTCATACGTGGCTGAGACAGCAGAGACTCCTCTAAGGAGGAAGAATGAACTTGAGCTTTCAGCCTGGGAACCTCAGACACGACAGAAATAGTAACGAATCACTTTGTCTATTAAGCACCTGGGGAGCACCCTGACATATTCCCCATCTTGTATTTTGCTAGATTTGAGTTTCCCTGGGGGAAATTCTGTTCTCCGTTTCTTTTTCTCTCATCTTAGTTCCTTTCTTTACAAGAAGAATCTAACTTGCCAGACACGGCTTAAGTGACATGTGACTGGAGAAGGCCCATGCTCAGGGGGATAGATTTTAAGATGCAGCTGCCTGTTAATGGACTTGATGAAAAGACTGGGTACGATATCATTCATTTTTTGTAGAGGAGACAAAGATCAGATTGTGGGGAGGTGATGAGAGATTCCTCCACAAGCAGAGCTGGAGACTCCTGTGTATCAGGTATCTTGTGCCTGGCAGTCTCCACAAATCCACCAGTATTTGCTTCTCTCTCTCCATCGCAGCCTCTAAAAGGTTAGAAAATAACAAAGGCAAGAGTCTTGTCGCAGAAGGGGATCAAGGCAAGAAAGCACAGCTGTTACCTGACTCTCCTATTAAGCCAGACCTCAAGTTTAGCTTGAGGCAAAAGCAAAGGGAGGTGGAGGAATTATCAGGGAGCAAGGCCTGGTGGAAATGAAATACTGTGAAGAGCTGATGTTGGGCAGCCACTGCGCCACACGCCAATTCATTGGCTCTCCACGCTTCCCTGTGAGCCATCATCCTCTCGTTCATTTTGCAGATGGGCAAGAGGCCATGGCGTGTCCAGCATGCTCTGGCAGCTTACCCTGTTGGTCTCTGAAGCTCCCCACCCTCTCTGCCTTCGGAGGAAATCCAGACATTATGCACAAATTTGCACGGCTCAGGGGTCTGCCTGCCTCCGGGGCCTTGCCTCTCACAGCCCACTTTTCTCTGCAAGCTTCAATGGAATGGAAGAGGAGCTACCCTTGGGTTGCTGGGCAGAGAAGAAGAAACAGGCTTAGGCAGATGAGGTGCTCAAGATAGTCCAGGAAGGGCCACAGGGCTTGAGAGGGAGACAGGCCTGGAACCAAAGACAAACAACCCCTTCATCATTGTGCTGGGCTAGTACTGACTCAGCTGCTTCTGTGTGCGGTGGAGGAAATTGCGGCTTTGGGTAGCTGGGAAGTTCTTCCAGATCCCATGTTGAAGGAAAAGCTCAGTCCCCAGCCTCAAGCCACCAGGGAAGTCTGTGCTGCAGCAGTCCAGGAGCTGGTGTGAAGGGGTTGAGGCCCTGCTATGCCTTGCATTCGGGGATTCTCAGCCGGGAAGAAACATTTCCTGTTATCTGTGGGTTTTAGTTCTTCCCGCTTTGGAAGTAAAGGAGAAAAAAAAAATTACCAATGATCTGTGGGTTTGGAAGTATACATGATCTTGTGGGGCCAGAGTCAGTGGAATAAAATTAAGTTGTAGTGATGCTAATGGTTCCACCTTGTTTGAGCAAAATCACCAGAAAGGAGAGGAGAGATCAGGTGAGCCCAGAGGATGGAAGCCAAGATGGGTGATTAGAGAACTAATTTGTTTAACAAATAGTTATGGTGTCTCTCTGGGCAGGTTACTATGGCAAGACACATAGAACTTTCTTTTCCTTTGTATTCTTTTCTTCTCCTTATTTTTCTTGTCCTTTCTTTTCCTTTACTGATTTTCCTACTAATAAAAGTAGAACATTATATAACTGATGTCAGGCCTCTGAGCCCAAGCAAAGCCATCATATCCCCCGTGAGCTGCATGTACACATCCAGATGGCCTGAAGTAACTGAAGAGTCACAAAAGAAGTGAAAATGGCCTGTTCCTGCCTTAACTGATGACATTCCACCACAAAAGAAGTGCAAATGGCCGGTCCTTGCCTTCACTGATGACTTACCTTGTGAAATTCCTTCTCCTGGCTCATCCTGGCTCAAAAGCTCCCCCACTGAGCACCTTGTGACCCCCGCCCCTGCCCTCCAGAGAGCAACCCCCTTTGACTGTAATTTTCCACTACCCACCCAAATCTTATCAAACAGCCCCACCCCTATCTCCTATCGCTGACTCTCTTTTCGGACTCAGCCCGCCTGCACTCAGGTGATTAAAAAGCTTTATTGCTCACACAATAAAGTGGTCCCTTCACCTGGATGCACATGAAACCTGAGACAAGAAGTCAAATTATATGCAGGTATATAAAGAAAAAATGATACCCCCACCCCCACCATTCTATCCTTCTGAGGAAACTGAAGTTAACAGAAGGACAGGTACCTTTCAATATCTTTCTGTTATCTAAAATGTTAAGACTCATCCCTATTTTTTTAGGAGTCGACTCATCTTAGAGGCAAGAACATGCATGTAAAGAAATAATTACAGCATAAAGGCTTTATACTTATAAGGGTTCTATAAGTGACTGAGATGGTAGGGCCTCTGTGGAGTGAGGCTGTGAAAATGCTGGAGATCTGGGGAGAACTGAGAAAGACTGAATAAGATATAAAAGTTTTGAGAAGAGGTGCAAGTCAGGTTACCAAGATGCTGTTATTTAAATTCCTTCTTTCTCACAGAAGCTCGGAACAGAAAGGTCCTTAGAGACCAGTGGTCCAGACCTTCAGAGATGCGTTCACCCTAATGGCTCTCCAGCCTCCCTGGGGTTGCCTCCAGGGCCAGAGACTTTGCTCAGAACTCGCTCCTGACCAGCCACTGCTCCCCCTGCTCCTTATCAACAGGCACACCGGACTCTTTCAAATACTCTTTATATTTTATGCTTATATGTTATAAAATTTTTATGCATTTGTTCTCTTCCTCTTCTGTATAGTTTAAGCAACCTGAGGGCAGGGGATGTGTTTTGCTTATTTTTGCTGACTGAGTGATGGAATGAATTACTTAATTATTCAAGAAAAGAAAAACCAACATATCCTAGGCCCTCTTATTTGAATACATGGAGTCGGCCATGGGAAAGGATTAAAACCTGAACTTCTTCCTGGACTTCACAGTTTCCTCTGGATATGCTGATTCCTACATTTTTCCTGAGATCCTTCCAGTTGAGGAAGAGATTCTCCATGCTCCCCTTTGGTTATATCTAAGGATCTATGCAGTGTAAGCCAAAAATAAAATTCTAAGCACTGCAACTGACTGAATGGACCCCCTGTTGGCTCAGGGGATAGGAAACAAACCTGAAAAACTAGTTCAGGCCATGATAGGAAGAGGGGCTTGGACGTGCCTAGTTATACTCTTCTCCCTCAGGCACAACTAACCAGCGTTAACATTAAAATAGAACTCATAAGACTGACAAAACAGACTCTGTTACAATAACATGCCAAATTCCAACCTAACTGTGGTATAGCATCACATGACAGATAGCAGGACATGAAGTATGTATATTACCCCAAAATATATTTATTTGGCATATTTTGAAGAGGCCCTGCAAAGCTGTCTTTTGTGGAGGAAATTTGCATTCTGAAGAGAATCCCCTTCCTTTACTAGGTTATTTCTGGAGAGTCTGACAACGTTTAAGTACTGATAAGAGACATTTACCATCTATTCTCTCTGAAGCCTGCTACCTGGAGGCTTCATGTGTGTAATAAGAACCTTGGTGGGCTGGGCGTGGTGGCTCACACTTGTAATCCCAGCACTTTGGGAGGCCGAGGCGGGTGGATCACGAGGTCAGGAGTTCAATACCAACTTGGCCAAGATGGTGAAACCCCGTCTCTACTAAAAACACAAAAAAATTAGTTGGGCGTTGTGGTGGGTGCCTGCAATCCCAGTTATTCAGGAGGCTGAGGCAGAGAATTGCTTGAACCCAAGAGGCAGAGGTTGCAGTGAGTCGAGATCACGCCACTGCACTCCAGCCTGGGCGACAGAGTGAGACTCCGTCTCAAAAACAAACAAACAAACAACAACAACAAAAACTTTGGTGGCCAGGTGCAGTGACTCACTCTTGTAATCCTAGCACTTTGGGAGGTGGATCACTTGAGGTCAGGGGTTCGAGACCAGCTTGGCCAACATGGTGAAACCCTATCTCTACTAAAAATACAAAAATTAGCCACGCATGGTGGCACATGCCTGTAATTCCACCTACTTGGGAGGGCTGAGACAGGAGAATCACTTGAATCCGGGAAGCAGAGGTTGCAATGAACTGAGATCACACCACTGCACTGCAGCCTGAGCAACAGAGCGAGACTCTGTCTCAAAAAAAAAAAAGAAAAAAGAAAAAAAAGAACCTTGGCTTGCACAATCTTTATCTTATCTTAACGAATGCATTTCTTTTTTTTAATTTTAATTTTCCATTTAAGTTCTGGGGTACATGTGTAGATGTGCAGGTTTGTCATATAGGTAAACATGTGCCATGGTGGTTTGCTGCACCTATCAACCCACCACCTAGGCATTAAGCCCAGCATGCATTAGCTATTTTTCCTAATACTCTCCCCTCTCCCAACTCCACCCGACAGGCCCCAGTGTGTGTTGTTCCCCTCCCTGTGTTCATGTGTTCTCATTGTTCAGCTTCCACTTATAAGTGAGAACATTCAGTGTTTGGTTTTCTTTTCCTGCATTAGTTTGCCAAGGATAGTGGCTTCGTTCTTTTTATGGCTGCATAGTATTCCATGGTGTGTAAGTACTACATTGTCTTTATCCAATCTATCATTGATGGGCATTTGGATTGATTCCATGTCTTTGCAATTGCCAATAGTGCTGCAATGAACATATATGTGCATGTATCTTTATAGTAGACGCATTTATATTCCTTTGGAAATATACCCAATAATGGGATTGCTGGGTCAGATGGTATTTCTGGTTTTAGATCTTTGAAGAATTGCCACATTATCTTCCACAGTTGTTGAACTAATTTACATTCCCACCAACAGTGTAAAAGCATTCTTACTTCTCTGGAACCTTGCCAGTTTCTTGCCATTTTAATAATCACCATTCTGACTGGCATGAGATGGTATCTCATTTCTTTATTCTAACTTCAAACTCTTCAGGCAAAGTTTAACTCTTTCAACCAATTGCCAATTAGAAAATCTTTGAATTCTCTATGACCTGGGAGGCCTGCCAACTCCCCATCGTTGACATATCTCACCTTTCTGAGCCAAACAAATGTATAGTTTCCACATATTGATTTCTGTTTTTACCTGTAGCTTCTGTCTCCCTAAAATGTATAAAACCAAGCTGTAACCCAACCACCTTGGGCGTATGTTCTCACGACCTCCTGAGACTGTGTCATGGGCCATGGTCCTTAATCTTGGCAAAATAAACTTCTAAATTGATTGAGACCTGTCTCAGATACTTTTTGGTTTACAGTAGAAATGTGTATATCATTACATACATTCCACTCAGGTGAAATACAATTGGTATAAAAGTAAAGATTTAGCTAAATTTCTATAACAAGGCCACTTTCTGCTGAAACAATAGAAGGAAAAACTCAACTTCAGTCCTTCTTGTGGGTTCTTACCCCTCACTCCTGTGTTGGTGTGATAGGGTGGGGGAGGCGGAGGAGGCATCTGATCCATACTAACGAACGAAACAAAACATAAGGCTTTATTGATGTCCACAGCAAAATTATCTTTAATGCTTTAAAGCCGGATCACACTAGGCCTAAGTTCACAGTTTGTACAAAACGGTTGAAGTGTGAGGATGTCATACACAATCAGTTGTTTTTTTCAGACACATCAGGGATTTAAAAATACACATCATTTACATTTTCATCTTGAGAAATTTTCTTCATGGCACACTCTAGAAAACTGAGAAATGAATGGAAAAGGAAAACTTAAAATTAGGAAAAAATGTATACTAGTACTGGTGGTTGTTATGAAGTCTGAATTATCTCAGGTAACAAATACGGTTACAAAACAAGCAAATGTTACTTTTTATGTAGAAAATAAACTTTATACAGCTACTAATTTAGTATAAAGGAATTGTCACTGAAAATCCCAGATTATATGAATCAAAATTGAAAGGGAAACAGAGGGTAGCAAGTAAAGATATTCTAAATTATATATTGCATTGGAAAAGTGGTTTTTGACTTTGATAATCACAGAAAAATAATTAAAGTAACATCTTTGGAAAACATAAAGGTTACCACCAACAAACCAAAAACAAATGTTTTGCCTTTCAAATCATTAGTGCAGAGAAAATAAAACACAACTTAATCCATATATCGAAAGAGAAACTAAAAATGCAGTATAAGAAATGACAAACAGAAAACCTAAAAAATGGGATATATGTATAGAATTATATATTTATACTAATCGTTATATATAAAATTCCGGCCAACCTTAATTGCATGGCTACTATGGGTCAAGCTACTGCTAGATGCTTTGCTCCCATTACTTTTTTTACTTACTCTTTATGGCAACCATAGTAATAGTATATTATTGTTTCAAATATACAAATGAATCAACAGTGAATAAAGCAGTTTCCTGAGGTCACATAGATGTAAAAGGAAGGTTCAGGATCTAAACCCTGACCTCTCTGACTCACAAACTTATTCTTGGTTATTGCACTGTCCCACCTGCACACAACAGAGTGAGAGGCAAGATACCAAATCTATCCATTGTGTACTCCCCAATTTAAAGTCAAAGACCTAAATTGTATCATAGTACAAAATATAACATGTTGCTTATAAAATAAATGCCTTAAAGATGGCATGAGAAATACATACACACCGTCTGTGTGTGTGTGTGTGTGTGTGTGTATGTGTCTGTGTGTGTGTGTGTGTCTGTGTATTGGGTAAATATAAAAGAACAGAACCAAGAGTGTCAATATACATTTCAAACAAGATGTAGGATTAAATGACATTAACACGATTGGAAAAATTTCATATTGATCAATGACATAATCCACGAAGAAATTACCTTTATACACTGAAAATTTCACGACAAACTATAAAAGTCAAATTTGGGAGTTCAAGACCAGCCTGACCAACATGGAGAAACCCCGTCTCTACTGAAAATACAAAATTAGCCGGGTGTGGTGGTGCGTGCCTGTAATCCCGTTACTCAGGAGGCTGAGGCAGGAGAATTGCTTGAACCTGGGAGGCAGAGGTTGCAGTGAGCCAAGATCGTGCCATTGCACTCCAGCCTAGGCAACAAGAGCGAAACTCTGTCTCAAAAAAAAAAAAAGATCAAAATCGCTAAAATGACTAGAAATACAATAGGAGAAAAAATATAAGAAAAAGTGAACACAAAGGCATTATGAGACACTCTAACATAAATATCAGTTTTTGATAGATTATATAGATCATGAGTTCTCATCACTTAGCTCTCATTTGTGAGAACATGCAGTATTTGGCTTTCTGTTCCTGTATTATTTTGCTAAGGATAATAGCCTCCAGCTTCATCCATGTTCCCGCAAAAGACATGTTCTTGAGGAAGGAGGGTGGGAGGAGGGAGAGGAGCAGAAAAAATAATGAATGGGTACCAGGTTTAGTACCTGGGTGACAAAGTAATCTGTACAACAAGCCCCCATGACGCGAGTTTGCCTATATACAAACAAACTTGTACCTGTATCCCTGAACCTAAAAGTTAAAATAAAATGTAAGTGAAAAAACAATAATATAGATCAAAAATAAAGTCAGGGAAACTGTAAACAACAATATTAGTTATATTAACACATATGCATAAATATATAAAATGTATATGCACATATATTTATGTATCTAATATAATTCCCCTTCCTTCGTGGAAGGAGGCTGGGGCTATCTGAAAAACAGGCTCCATAGCTTCTTTCCACTTGCCCATAGAATGCTCTCAAATACTATTAATATACTGCATTAGAAAGAACATCTTAATAAATTTATAAAAGCTAATATTTAGACAACATTTTTGCACTAACATATAGGTGACCTATCAATTAAAAATGACATCAAAATTAAAAATGTATAAAACAACAACTAGCAATTAAAAAACTCATGCAAAACATGAATGTAAGAGGAAATCAAAATTGCAATGAACATTTATTAGAAAATATTGCATTCCTACACTACTACAAAACATGAAATTACTAAATGTATGCAATGTAGCCAAGCCTTACCTAGAAGCAAATTCATAATCTTAAATTTTCCTTATTGATAAAAGAGAATAAAAATAATGGAACCAAGCATTCACCTTAATTATTTGGAAAAAGAAACAGAAAAAAAAAAAACAGGAGGAAATATATAATAGCAAATATAGAAATCCAAGAACAAGGAAACCAAAATACGAGTCCAATAAAGTCAATGATTAAACCTAGGATTTAATCTTTTGATTAAAACAAATCTAACACACACAATTTGAAAAAAATCTTTTAAAATGTTGGTGCCCAACTATCCTAATTATTATTCTCATACTCTCAACTCATGTAAGTTCTCAGTGTCTCTCCTTCAGTATAGTTCAAGGAACTCTGGTCTTCCCACTTTGATCCAATTCACCAGAGCATTTCAAGCTGGCCCCATGGTTTGACTACCAGAAGGCCTCCCAGGGAAATAGGCCACCAAGGAAATGAGCTTCAGTAAAAGCTTTTACTGAAAAGCTTTTACCATGAGCTCCATCTTCATGGTAGGGCTGGTCTCAGACAAGAGATATGCACCATCAGGTCTTTCCCCAAGACCAACGTCTGGGTGAATGCAGCCCAACAACAGGGGAGAGGGCTTTCCCTGGGTACAGAAGAGTATACTCTGTATGTTGCTGTCCTGATTTGCTCTATACAAAATGGGTGCTCAATTTTTGAAGATCGAGTCTTAGCAGAAAGTTGCTTATTTTTGCCTACATCATACTGTCTCAACAGATTTGGCTTCTTCTATCCTTGTGTCATCACTGAAGCACAGAAGCATGGGTGTGAAGCAGGAAACTTAAAGACAACAGTAGAAACCAGAAAGCAGAAAAAAGGAACAAGAAAGAAGGCTCCCTGCAAACCCCAACCCTTTGAATATGTCCAAATTCATCACATTGTACAGTAGCAGGTACAGTTTTTTTTGTTTACCAACCCTACCTTAATAAAGCTGTTTAGAGAAAAAAAAAAAAAAAAAGAATACGGAATATATCCAAAATACTGGGATATTTCAGAAATGAAAGCTGATTAAACATAATGATTGGTCTATTAAAACAAAAAGACCATCCCTTCTGTCCCAAGTAATCAAATAACTCAGAATAGTGAATATGCTGTTAGCCCTCTCTGTTGCTCATGCATTGTGCCGAAGACTTCAACTCACTGTTTCTTTAAGCAATAGTATGAAAAAAAATCACACTATTTTTTTAAAAGCTCGATTTTGATCCCTTTTTAAATTATTTACTTTTTTAAAATTTTACTTTTTGAGCCAGTCTTCCTCTATTGCCCATGCTGGAGTGCAGTGGTGCAATCATAGCTCACTGCAGCCTGAGCTTCTGGGCTTAGGCCATCCTCCCACTTCAGCTTCCCGAGATGCTGGGACTACAGGCCTATGCCATTATGCCCAGCTAATTTAAAAAAAAAATTTTTTTTTTTGTAGAGACGAGGTCTTATTTTGTTGTCCAGGCTGGTCTCAAACTCCCGCGCTCAAGCCGTCCTCCCACCTCAGCCTCCCAAAGTGCTGGGATTATAGGTGTGAGCCTCTGCACCTGGCCCTTTTCTACTTTTGAAGAAACAGATGCTTAGAGAGGTTATAAGAACCTTTCTAAATTCATCCAATCAATGACCGAAGGAGAATGGAAACCCAGGCAGCTAGTGTCCAGCATTCAGCATCTGCGCTCTCTCTTACCCCTGGTCTGTATCATGTTTCCAAAGAAAGCAACTTCTACCCTTACAGGATCACTCTTGAGAACTCTGACCTTCCTTCCACTCCAGTTAACTTCTCTGCATGGGAGGGGGAGATTTATTTGATTGATGAGACAGAGAAGAATCATCATCCACTGATCCATGTTCCTGCTTGACTGCAGTGAACAAAGTTAAAAGTCGGAATACATAGGGCCTCACTCTCCACACTGCCCCCAACCCCAAGAGCCTCTCCATCCCTGGACAAGGAGAAGGCACAGTTTCCCTCGTGTCTAAGTAAGCATCAGCTCTGCAAATGCAACTCAGCCTTGGGTTCCAACGTTTCAACTTAAGAGGAAATATAAGGTTGCCACCTACTTTGGCTTCAGATTTTAATGTGCTCTCCAGGTCAATTTCCCAAGTAATTAAGCTGATGATCTCTAGTGAATTCTTGGGTCTAGATATCAATTAGTTCAGAGCTTTGAAAAGCAAGGATGTGAGTATTAGCCTGAAACTCATCCGTTCATACACCACAGTGGGCTTCCGCCCATGCGCCTGGCTCTAAGAAACTAAATCTTGAGCCTCTTACATGACACTTTAACATGCTGTGAACATATGCCTAGATAAATGTCGGGGAACCCACTAAATAAAGCACTGCTCTATCAATGCACAGGACAGCTACATTCCAAAGACTTCCTCTCTGAAGATTTCTGTAGGATCAAGCAGAGGATAACTCAAGTAAAGGGGAAATGCTTTCCTTAACTTATTCCTATGTACATAAGGTTCCATGTCAGCTCATTAGGGCAGTGCCGCATAACTCTCTCCTCCCTTTGGGGCAGATGAGCTCCAAACATCTGTCCAGCCAGGCAGAGTTCCTGGAATTATGGGCAAAATATCCAGGTCGCATATGAGACAAATTCCCTAGCAGAGGAATAAGGCAAACTTTGTCTTAGGATGCTTTCTTATAAACACAGGAAGTATCATAAAATAATAATTTCAACCCATTTTTACTCAAAGAGATGGGTGAATTGATGAATTAAATAATTAAATTAGGTTTTGACATTTTCTTAACAAGAAACAGATCACTGCAATTAGAAGAGTTTGCAGAGTAATTATTTCACATTGCTAGTTCAGACTGCTTTCACAGAGAGATGGGCGTTTCCCTTAACATGTGGCCAAGACATAGGACAAAATGGGTGTATTTTGGATAGAAACACGGAAACATGAAGAGGTATATGCTTTGTATACAGTGGCTAAATTGTCTGGTCAGCTGTTTCTAACAGTAGGGGTGCAAATAGGTCTTGACAACTTCACGTTCTGTTTCAGATTTATGATCCATTAAAAATATTTAGAGTTTTAAAGCCCCAGGGCCATGATTGTGCCACAGGCTGCTATTCCGAGGCAGCACATTGGAACTCGTTTACTGTGTGTGATCTTTATTTTCTAAAGATTTCTCTTCTCTTCTTTCTTCTGTTGTCTCCCTCCTTCCCTCTCTTTCATTTTCTCTTTTCTTTTTTGAACGAGGAATTTTGCTTTTTGTCAGAAGGTGATAAAGAAGGCAACAATGACCTTGAATTCCTGTTCACATCCAAATTGTATTGGGATGTAGAACTCAGCTCCATCTGGGAGTAGTTCTCCGTAATGAGAAAATTCATACCAGGCCCTATTGTCAGCCTGAGAGTCCCCTTCCAGCCCCTTGGAAACATCACAGTGGAGAGAGGCCCCCTTAGCGGCACACTCAGCCTCTCATTTCTCCAGAGGGGTTATTTTTGCATATTTCTGGCAGCCTGGCCTCTGACCTATAGCCTGATGTAATAGGGTTCAAGTTAAGTAAAGTCAACAGTTGCCTGGCCTAGTGTTATGTTTACCCTTGGTCCTTCTGCAAGCAGAAAACTTGCTTCTCTAGTAATTCTCAACAGGTTAAACCTCTCTTTGGATCTGCTTCTTCTCTGATTTCTGAATTGGTGAGAATGAGCTACATTAATGGGAAAACTGGGGAAGGATTGAGATGATAAAGAGAAATTAGGAAATACACTGCAAAAAACCTGGCGGAATTAAAGAACTATGGATGAAGAGCCACGGATGTTCACAGAGGCTTCAGGTTCTGAATATGGACGAATATGATGCCGAGATGTGTCAGTTTCAGACACCACTGCACTGAGAAAGGCTAGAGAATGCTAACATCTCATCTTTGGAAAGGATCTTAGAAAGAATTTAACCTGGCGGTTTTGGAATGTTTTTAGCAACTTGATCTTTTCTTTGAGTCTAACTCAGATTTCCAGTTTATAAAACAGATACAATCAACGCTGCCCTAGATAATACCCCCAAAAGGAGGCTGAGGGCCCATATCACCTCTGCCCTCCTTCCCTCACCACACAGCCTCTGAGATGCCTCCTCGAAGCCCCTGTCTAATCAGCATGGAGCAGAGCCTGAAAACCACTGAGAGCACAGCATGTGCCCAGACAGGAGTCAACTCTGCAGGATCCCTGACTCAGCCCCACTCATGAGAATTCCCAGCAGCTTCCCAGCAGCTGGAGCTGCCCTGACTTTCACCATCAGAGTGGCTCTTCGCTACCAGAGCCTCTGAAACAAACCTACCCCTCTGTCCATGTGACAACCTTCAAATATAGGACCACAGCCAGTATGTCTCCTTGTGGTCTCCACACCCCACTGTTTGCATTTGATTATTTGCTCCTTGAAGTCAGGAGTTGTACCTGTTTTATCTTCACAGTCTCAGTGCCTAATCCAATAGTGAGTAGTAAGCGCTTAATAAATGTTTGTCCTAGATAAAGTGGTGATAGTTACAAGATGACACCTGGATGATTAATAATAAAGTAATTATAAAGACTCCAATTATTAAACTAGGCATTGGGTTCAACACTTTATATACAAAATGTATTTCAATTTTTTGGAAACACTTAATAAGCATTATTAACACTGTTTAACAGAAGAGGAACTGAGGCTTAGTGTTAACTGCCATAGCAGGGCCACACAGCTAGCAAGCAAGAGGAGGAAGCAGGACTTGAGTCCAAGCTTATCTCAGCTTTTAACCACAATGATAGAATCTAGTGGTTGAGGCCAGTGTTGAAAGATGTTCAGTAGAGACAAGGGCTGGGGAGGGAAGGATAGGAAGGAGACACTGTGTAAGCAAGTGGAGGAATCCAGAGTTGCTACTTGGGAAATTGTCCTAATAGATGCACTTCTACCATCACCACCACCCTGAGCTCCATTTCTCTTCTTTCCTCCCTTTTCTCTGTCAATTCTCATCTTGACCCAGATTTTTTTTCTTCCAACAGTCAATGGGTGGATACTGTCTGAATTCCTGAAGGGTTTCTGCTACTAGAACATGACCACCCAGAGCTGTCTGCT
Source organism: Macaca thibetana thibetana (assembly GCF_024542745.1). Taxonomy (NCBI): domain Eukaryota; kingdom Metazoa; phylum Chordata; class Mammalia; order Primates; family Cercopithecidae; genus Macaca; species Macaca thibetana. Next base: position 25,469,986 of record NC_065589.1, on the reverse strand, counting down.
CTCCAATGGCTTAGCACAGCAGCAGCAAAGGAGGCGGGAGGCAGGCTGGAGGACATGACATCGCAGATGTATGATACATGTATAAGACAGCCTCTGGCACATGGCAGGTCATCAAATGATTCAGTGTTCTCCCTTCCTTTCAAAATTTCTTCTTGCCAGTTTCCCACAGTCTCTCGTAATTTCCTTCTCTAGAGGCTCTAGTTTTGTCTAGGACTGATTTGACATTCCTGACCATCTGTGGAAAATGATGGCTCCCAGAAGACACCATTCTTTAAGACCTTCCTATCCCAATCAGGACAATAAGCTCTCTCTTAAGGTCAACTCCCACCTTCACCCTGCACTTGTACCATTCCTCATCATCACTGATGCTCCTTCCTTCTCCACTGAGCCCAATGTTAGGATGTGAGGCTTTTGAGCCTCCTTGTTTCATTATTAATGGAACTTGAGATTTTGTTTCTTGCTTTGGAAGCTGCATTGCAAATAAAGGTAGGGGCAGGAAGTGAGATCTGATTTGCTGTCTGGTGCCAAGGCTATGGTTAGATCTTTGAGGCCAATTTCTAAGTGACTTTGGGTTAGAGTCAGAATACATGTTTGAGGTAAATAGAGAAGACAGCTATCTCTCCAATGGAGGAATCTCAGAGACTAGTGTCTTAGAGAGAGGTTTATTGGCTAAATAATAATTCCTTACATATGTTCAGCATTTCACAGCTCACCAAGTACTTCTTTGAGTATTATCCCATTTGATTCTTGAAACAATGCCCTAAGGTAGCTGGGAAAATACCATTGTTCCCATTTTATACACACTCTGCACTCCTCAGTAAGGACAGCAGAACTTATGGGACTTATTCACAGTCATTCAACACTTTAGTGTAAGAACCAGGACTGAAACCGAAGTTTTCTGACTTGTGAAGATCATATGAATAAGGCAGGTATGTAACCCACCTGAGAAAATGTCTTCTGCCTTTGTGTATTTAGAGAGTGTCAGTCTCTGTCCTCATTTCCTTTCTGAATCCTGGATCTGTGTCCTTTTTTCCGTTCACCATGCTGGAAAAATAGATAAAAGGAAGTGATTTGGAGAGAAGGAAGAGAAGAACACGGTTCTTGATCTCCAGGGACTGGTTGTAAGACACGCTTCTGAGGCTGAGGTTGATGCCATTGTGAAACCCAGTATGAAGCATAACCTCGTTAGGTCTAACGAGCAGAGAGTGGGAGAACAGTGTCTCTCTTCACTTCTGTTTCCTTTCCTCCCTCCTTTCCCACCCAGCTTTTGTGGTTTGTTAATTATTTGAGGCAAGGGTATTGGAGGTGCCTAGGCTCTGTCTTCTGACTCAGTCTCATCCCTCCCTGTCCCATAAACATGTCTCAGAAGCCTTGTTGATCTGAGAATATGAGGCAAACCAACCACCTCGCCCTTTCTAGGCTTGTACATGGGTTTCTGAACTATCCCCCAACAAACCCTCCCTATGATCCCACCCACCCAGCCACTATTGCCAGCCCAACTTACTGGAAATCTCTGTTCCTCTAAAGCAGACATTGGCTTTGTTCCCAGAGCCAGGCAAAATGGAAATGCTTTCTAAGAAAAACACAAACAAGAGAATTACATCCTGATCTGACCAGTTGGAAATTTCTTCACAGTATAATTTTATTTATTCTTCATCAAGGATGCTTTATCCCTCTTTCTGCAAAGACTGGTCTGCTAGGTCAACAAAGTAACTGATACTTATTTTTTTCCCTAGTTACTAAAAAAAATCCAACCATATAAATTGCTGTCAATTCTGGTGACTTATAGTATAGTTAGAGCTCTGGTATCAAAAATAAATTGATATGATGGTCCTGAAAGAGCAATAGGATCCCCCTTCTTGAAAGATATTTAAAGATTTGAGAAACTCTGAAGGGCCTCTGGACTACGGCCCTCACTCCCCTACTTCACCTACAGCTCAGATTATGTTTTTTAATAGTATGATTATTGGATTCCACTCACTGCCACCATCTTTGGATAATGCCATCCAAGAGCATGACTATTCTCCAATGTCTAAGTTCTCCAAAAACCTCTTTGTTTTCCCTTGCCCACTGCAGTCCAGTAAATGTTACATTATGTTAGAGGTGACCTAATTTGACCTTCAAATCATCTTTAAAATTGGCTTTCCCACAGTAAAAGAATTTCAGGCCACAGACTGTAACCATTGTGTTTATCTCACACAATATTGTTTTGAAGGCTTCTGTCAACGTAACTCAAGTTTGAAGCACTAAGCTGGCACTTGATATATGCTGCTGAACAGTCTTACTACAGGATATACTATTTATTATTTTAGTAGCAATGGGAAGTATATGCCAAACCTTGTTTTAGATGCTGCAAATGCCATGTGCCTATGAACAGTCCAGTTTTAGACTCTAAAGAAGCTCTTATTACATATTCATATTCCAGTTCATAGATATTTCTCCTAGACTTTGGTTTACAGATTATTTAATTGTTATACTATTACTCAACTTTGTATCAGTTTTTGCTTCATCTCTTTCCTTTGTCCTAATCCTTTGGAAGGAATAGCAACAGCAATGGTGAGGAGAAAGAGCCCAAGAAGGGTAGACTTGAATTCTGCTCTTAATTCATTCATTCTGTGATCACCGACTTATCCCTTTACTTCTCTTATCTCAGTGAATTTATATGTAATATTAGGAGAATAGAAATGCAAGGGACCCCAGGAGTAAAATAATTACTTGTCGAAAATAAATGGTCAAAGATGACTATTGTCCAGGTGTTAGAGATGGAAAGGTAAATCAGATTTGATCCCTGACCCTAAGGGGCCAAACAGTCTAGCAGGAAAACAATCTTTGAGCCTAGAGCTTTTTCCTTGTACCCAGCACATGCCTTAAACTTCATGAGTGCTGGAGAACCAGATGTTAATTTGGGCTTGGAATTTTGAGCTAGTTCTTTTACCATAATTGCTATTTCCAAGTGGAGCTGATCATCTTTCTACTTTCTATTTCTAGGGGAGAAAGATATACTCTGGTATAGATCCTAGGTGTTCCCAACTGGCCTATAAATTGACTTCGTGATACAACAGAACAGTCATAAATTAAAATATCCTCTTCTGTTACTCACAAATTCTATAATTTTAGATAAGTCATGTCCCCTTTTGTGCCTCATTTTATCCCACTGATAATAAGAGGTTTGAATTAGATGAGTTCTGGGGTCCCTCCTACCTGAACATTCTTTGAGTTGAAGATCATGGCCACATCACTGAGCCCTGCTACCGGTGCCCAGGCTCTGGCCTTAGGCGTATGTGTCTAAGCTATTTGGTTGTCTCTTTTTCTGCCCCTTTCTCCCTTCAATCCATCCCTAGTATCTGTACACCAGATCCACTGCCTTGGGCCTACCAGATATATTAAGTTGGTGCAAAAGTAATTGTGGTTTTTGTCATTAAAAGTAACTGCAAAAACCACAATTACTTTTGCATCAACCTAATACTTCTGCTTCTCAGTTTCTCAGTTCCTTTTTTCCGTCTACTGCTTTTCTTCTTGAAATTGGAATCGTTCTCTCCCTGGATTTTACCCAATCCCCCTGAATCGGCAGAGGACTCTCAGCTTCTCTCCTCAGCTTGAACTACATCTTGCTCCTGTGAACTTGTTTTCTTCAAGGCTTTGTAGCCTCTGTTTTATAAGCAACACCTATGGACTTCTGAAAAAACTACTTGAGAATGCTATTTTTTATGTTTTACACTCAGCTCCCTATTACCATGTCTTTGTATTTTGACCATTTCTATTACTGTTCAAGGTTACATAACCTCATTATATGCTACAGACTGAATGTGTTTTTGAAATAAGAGGCAGGGGAAAACTGTCATTAGAGGTAGTAAAATATAAAGCTTTTTTCTTTCTTTCACAATCTCCCTTGACTTGTCATGGTCATGTTGTTTTTCAATTTGCTATTTAATGTTCTAAATAAAGAAAAATTGAAATGGTAAATTACTAGCATAGATTTACCATTCATCTTGATATTGTGCAATGACACTTTTAAATGCAAAAATAAGAGTATTTCACTCCTATGAGAGATTACTGAAATCGCACAATTTATACTTCATAGCTTGTACATGCATATATATTTTGCTCTTTTCAGAACACTGTAAGCACTGCACCAAACCAATTCAAGTATTTGTACTTTTCTTCTTAATAATATGCGCATTCTATCAACACTCTCCACCTTTGACTTACTGATGAGTAAGAGAGGACTGAAAAGAAAAGGCACAATGGTTTGCCCTATCTTTCTCTTTCCTTCTATGGTATCATTTTCAGTGCAAGTGGTTGACTAATAGAGGAAGTAACATGAGTAATGAAGGATATGACAGAGTCCCTTGCTAATTCTTGTTTCTTAGAATGTCCTTGCCCTCTTTCTGGCTTGAATGAAAAATGTGGTCTCCTGGGACTGTCAGTGGTGTGGTCCCCACGTCCTTAGTCATAGACATAACATACTTACATTGTACTTGATTTGAGTCCCCTCTGAGCTCCCATGCATTGTAGATTCATCAGAATCCTGTGCTCATGGAATTTTATGAACACTATACGCAAATGGACAGCAAGAAATGGCAGTAAACACTTTTATTGTAGCTATCTCCTCTGCTCCTGCACATGCTCCATGGTACCACTGGACTTCACTTACAAAACAAATACAAAGACAAAATTACTAAGAATTATCAAGAATTTTAATTTCAAGATGGCAACAGAGTATTAAACCAAAGGTGAAGTCGTTCTGAGTGTGGGGTTTGTAAGACAGCACTGGCGGCACTCCCAGGAGCTCGTCTTGGCCAGGTCGCACCCTTGAGTCCATTGGAACCTGAATCTCACCCTACTCTGCTATGCTGTAATGACTCCAGCTGAATTCAAGGAGTTACAGTTCGAGACTCTCCAGACTCTAGTGGCCAGGCCATCCCACTTGTGGTGAGTAGCTTTAAATAAAATATGGTCACAAATTATTTAATATACTTTCCTTCAAGAGATGGAGCTTAATTCTTTTCAAGTGTGGACCTATTTTTAGTGACTTACTTCTAAAAAATATTATAGGGCAAAAGTGATGAAGTATGACTTCCAAAACTTGATCTTGGAAGATACTGCATCTTCTATCTTCCTGTCTTTCCTAGATCACTTGCCCTGAGGGAGGACGTCTGCCATATCATGAGGATGCACAACCATCCCATGGAGGGTGCTAGATGCAGAGCAGCTGAGGCCTCCTGCTAGTGGTCAGTGAGGAACTAAGGCTTCTTGCCAATGGCCATGTGAGTGAGTCATCTTGCAAACAGATCCCCTAACCCCAGTTAAGCCCTTCAGGCAACTGCAACTTGGTCAAGTCTTAACTGCAACCTCACGAGAGATTCAGAGCCATAGCTACCAGCTAAGCTGCTCTTGAATTCCTGACTCAGAAACTTTGAGATCATGAATCTTTGTTGTTTCAGGCCTCCAACCTTAGGGGTAATTGGTTATGCAGCAATAGATAACTAATATACCACTATTTATAAGCTTGGTACAACCCAAACACCAAAGCATATCCAAGAGTTTTCTTGGCCATGTTAGGCAGTCTCAGAAGTCCTCAAAATGAAAAGCAGACAAGCCTCTATTCCTAGAATGCACATTAGGCAGATATAATATTTAGCTTTTCTAGAATGCTTTATTTTTTAGGCACTATACAGTAAAACCAGGGCTTATTTCCTTGCCTTGATAACTGGTGATATAGGTCCCTGTGCCACAATTCTGCCAGACTCAGACATCACTTGTCATTTGGAGGAGAAATTTTGAATCACATTCTCCACCGTTCCTTGCAGGCCCCCAGCGGTAGTAACCCACTGCTAAGCACAGTGAAATTCAGCTCAATTAGACAGCCTTGCTCATGCTTTCCTCCATCTTTACTTCACTCCCCTTTCTTTTCCCACTAACTTCCTGGGAATCACCCCTTGAGGACCTTGGTGAGAGCAGTGGACCAAACCAAGACAGTTGTTTGGTCTGGTGTTTTGGGGTGGGGAGTGCTTTACAAGTCCATGAGATTACTATCCCCTAAAAAGGGAGGAAGCACAGATGTCTCTCCCAACTCTTGCTTCTCTTACTTGGCAGTCTGACCTATCAGGCAGGCTAAGTGGCCTAAACTAGTTCAGGCCCTAAGACAAAAATTTTTTTTTCTTGTTGTCCATGACATTAGGAGAATGCGTCACTTAGGAGCATGCGTCAGGCTGGCCTTTTCTTACAATACCAATGCTAAGTCTCCACCCTGAGTTTGGAAGTTAATTAGAAGGAAAAGAAGCAGAGGCGTATGAAGGAACTAGCAACATAGAGGTGCCTAAAATGGGGCCAGGGATGAACTGTAACTACACAAAGGCTGGCATTAAAAAGTACAGCCCCACATGGAAGCCTAGCCCCATTGTCCTTAGCAGGTGGTCTGGGCTGCTAGTTTGGCCGGTCAGGGATGGCTTGTGCCCCTAGGCAAGAGGCAAATGGTATTGTGGTTAAGGATGAAATTGGATTATAAGTAAAGGAGATTTATTTAGGAAACAGCTGGAATTGACAGGGCAGGTTATTGGGGCTAGCTTTAGCAGCTTTGGGGCCCAGCAATATTGAAGCAGCTCTTTTATCTGTTGATTTTAGCAGTATTGACAGTGACTATTGAGTTTATCAAGAATGGAGTCATCTAGGGAAGAGGCACTTGAGAAAGCAGGTATCTGATATTGATGGGAATGGAGGTCAACGGGGTGTTTTTTGTCTACCTGAGAGTACCTGAGAGAGAAGGAAGTACTCCCTTCTCTGGAGTCTTCTGGTTGTATGCAGAGAGGGTGTCACTGTTAACCGAGCCAGCAAAGGCTCATCCCCAGACAGGCTATTTCTCAAGCATGACTACAGGCCTCGAGGCTTGAAGCTCCTGCAGGTCTCTATAGTGTGACATTTTTGATGGTGAGGCACTGGCCCAAGTTTTCTCCTCCATCCCGCCCTGAGGCAGGGGCTGAAGAACTGTCAGGTTTTTTAAGGCATAGGGAGGAACCTTTCATGTCGTGCCCATGTCATTCCAGAGAGGTAGAACTTTCTCCCAACATATTGGAAAGGGAAATTCTGACCCTCCATCTGTTTTGGTATGTGTGGGAGCCTGAAACTGGGAAGACTGTATTTCCTGGTTGCTTAGTGCTAAGGCACTGGAGATCACTGACTGCTCAGCCATGGCACAACTGCTTGTCTCTTTTGCTCCCTAGCCCCACCCCACCCTGTGATCAGGTACAGGGGTGATGTGCTTGAGCTTCATGTAGTATCTCCCAGGTCACTAAGATGGGGAACTTGCACTTGCCATTTCCCATGTCTTCGCCTCTAGCTGACCCTTCTGTGCAGATTAGCTACATTTAACAAGAAAGGAGTAGGAAGCCCCCACTCTGGATATGCGCCTTTGTTCTCCAATCTAACCATTTCTAGAAATGGATGCTGAGAAGTGAAATTTGAGGCTATTGTATAAATACAAACATACGTAACATACTGAATGTATATTCATATACATATATAATTTTTTCTGATCAATTTGAAAGTTGCCGACAGGATGCTACTTTATTGCTAAACACTATAATACTAGAGTACATATTTATTACAAAAGAAGCACATTCTTTTACATAACCACAAGATAATTATCAAAATCAGGAAAGTAATATTCATGCATCATCACTATATTCAAATCATCAGGGCTTATTTGTATTTTTCCAAATGTACTAATAATATTTTAATGGCAACAGAAAATTCTGCTTTGCTTTCAGTTGCTGTCCCCGTTTAGGCTGCTTTAATTTAGTACAGTCCCTCAGTCTTTTTTGTCTATCATGACATTGACAACTGTGAAGAATGCAAGCCCTGGTTATTTGATAGATGGTCACCCAAGTTGGGTTTGTTTGATGTTTCCTCTTGATTAGATTTAGGTTATGAAATTTTGGCAAGAATATCACAGAAGTGGTATGTTCTTCTCAGTGCATGATATCAGGGGACATACGGTATCTTATTTGTCTCATTTCTGAGGATGAGAATTTTGATCACTTGATTAAGGTGGTGTCTACTGAGTTTCTTAAATGATAAAATTACTAGTTAGTTAGCTTCTAATTAATGAGAATCTCATGGAAGGGTACCTTAAGATTACCTCAGTATCTTCTTACTCCTTAAACTTCCAGCTGCTAGTTTTAGCATCCATTGAAGATTTTTGCCTGAATCAATTGTTATAATGGTTACCAAAGATTGACATTTAAATTGACCCCTGGAATTGTTTCTATGATTATTGGTTGGCTTTCTACCGTACGAAAGAACATTTTCTTATCACCTGTTTTGTTATTTATTCACTCATTTATCCATTTATATCATGGATTTTATTTTTTTCTGTGAATTGTATTTCTTTTTCTGTGAATTGTATTTCTTTACTATGCTTATTTACTTTGATTAGCAAATTGTCCAGGTTTTTTCAGTCTAAGCCCTTTCAAGCTGGTTCCTGTGTCCGTTTGACATATCTACATCATTCTTTTAACACATTCTCACTCTTCTGGCACAACACCATATTCTTAACTCATCTTACATTTTTCCAGAATCAGCCATTTCTCAAAAGGGCTTGATTCCTTTTAGTGGCAAATGGCATTTTCACTGATTACTACAAGGTGCCATTGTTTCTAGGGCCTGTCAACAGAGATAGACAGCGGATGTATATACACACATACACTCATATATACAAATTTATGTGTGTACGTATATAATATCCATGTCTATATCCACAGGTGTACCTCAAAGATATTGTGCAATAAAGCAAATATTACTATAAAGCAAGTCACATAAATTTTTTGGTTTCCTAATGCATATAAAAATTGTTTACACTATACTATAGTCTTGTGAGTGTGTGATAGCATTATGTCTTAAAAAACTGTATATACCTTAATTAAACCGTACTTTATTGCTAAAAAATCTTAACAGGACGGGCGCGGTGGCTCAAGCCTATAATCCCAGCACTTTGGGAGGCCGAGACGGGCGGATCACAAGGTCAGGAGATCGAGACCATCCTGGCTAACCCGGTGAAACCCCGTCTCTACTAAAAAATACAAAAAACTAGCCGGGCGAGGTGGCGGGTGCCTGTAGTCCCAGCTACTCGGGAGGCTGAGGCAGGAGAATGGCGTAAACCTGGGAGGCGGAGCTTGCAGTGAGCTGAGATCCGGCCACTTCACTCCAGCCTGGGTGACATGGGGATTCTTGCCTCAGTGTTGATGGCCGTTTACTGATAAGGGCGATTGTTGCAAGAATAGGGTGTCTGTGGCAATTTCTTCAAATAAGGTAACAGTGGAGTATGCCACACTGACTGACTCTTCCTTTCACAAAAGATTTCTCTGTAGCACACAATGCTGTTTGATAGCATTTTACCCACAAAAGAACTTCTTTCGAAATTGGAGTCACTCCTCTCAAACCCTGACACTGCTTTATCGACTAAGATTATGTAATATTCTAAATTCTTTGTTTGATTTCAACAATGTTCACAGCATCTCATCAGGAGTAGATGTCATGTCAATAAACCACTTTATTTGTTTATCCATAAGAAGCAACTCCTCACCCATTCAAGCTTGATCCATTCAAGTATGAGATTGCAACAGTTCACATCTTCAGGTTCCACATCTAACTCTAGTTCTCTTGCTGTTTCCACCAAATCTTCAATTACTTCCTCCACTGAAGTCTTAAACTCCTCCTCAAAGTCATCCATGAGGGTTTGGAATCAGCTTCTTCTAAACTCCTGTTAAGGTTGCTATTTTGACCTTTTCCCATGAACCACAAATGTTGTTAATGGCATCTAGAATGGCGACTTTTTGCCAGAAGGTTTTTGATTTACTTTGCCCAGATTCATCACAGGAATCACTATCTGTGACTCAGCTATCTCCTTACAAAATTATTTCTTAAATAATAAAACTTGAAATTTAAAATGACTCCTTAATCCTTGGGCTACAGAATGCATGTTGTGTTAGCAGGTATGAAAACAGCATTAATCTTTTCGTACATCTCCATCAGAGCTCTTGGATGACCAGGTACATTGTCAATGTGCACTAATATTTTGAAAGGAATCTTTTTTTCTGAGCAGGAAGTCCCAACAGTGGGCTTAAAATATACAGTAAATCATGCTATAAACAGACTTGTCATCCAGGTGGTGGTGTTACATTTACAGAGCATAGGCAGAGCAGATTGACATAATTTTTAAGGGACCTAGAATTTTCAGAATGGTCAATGAGCATTGGCTTCAACTTTAAGTCACCAGCTGCATTAGCCCCTAACAAGAGAGTCTTTTCTTTTATTTTCTTTTTCTGAGATGGAGTCTTGCTCTGTCGCTGAGGCTGGAGTGCAGTGGCATGATCTCGGCTCACTGCAACCTCCGCCTCCTGGGTTCAGGCAATTCTCTGCCTCAGTCTCCCAAGTAGCTGGGATTACAGGTGCCCGCCACCATGCCTGGCTAATTTTTATATTTTTAGTAGAGATGGGGTTTCATCATCTTGGCCAGGCTGGTCTTGAACTTCTGACCTCGTGATCCAGCCACCAAGGTGCTGGGATTATAGGCATGAGCCACCATGCCTGACCAACTTTTGAAGCTTTGAAACATTTACTTCTCTCTGGCTATAAAAGCCTTAGATGGATGGCATCTTCTCATATAAGACTGTTTTGTCTACACTGAAAATCTGCTGTTTAGTGTAGCCACCTTCATCAATGATCTTAGCTAGATTTTCTTAAAATAAGACAGAAATGAAGATCTTCCAGATAACTGGGTGTAGCTTCTCTGTCAGCACTTGCTGCTTCACCTTGCACTTTTATGTTATGAAGATGTTCTTTCTTAAATCTCAGGAACCAACCTCTGCTAGCTTCTTCCGTAGCTTCTTCACTTCTCTCAGCCCTCATAGAAGAGAAGAGAGTTAGGGCCTTGCTCTGCATTAGGCTTTAACTTCATGAAATGCTGTGGCTGGTTCTATCTTCTATCCAGAACACTAAAACTTTCTCCATATCACCAATAATGTTGTTTCACTTTGTTATTATTTGTGTGCTCAGTGAAGTAGCACTTCTAATTTCCTTCAAGAACTTTTCTTTTGCCTGCGCAACTTAACTGTTTGGCATAAGAAACCTAGTTTTTAGCCTATCTGGGCTTTGGACATGCCTTTCTCACTGAACTTCATCACTTATGGCTTTTGATTTAAAGTGAGAGACATGTGACTGTTCCTTTCATTTGAACACTTAGAGGCCATTGTTGGGTTATTCGCTGACCTGATTTCAATATCGTGGTGTCTCAAGAAACAGGAGACCCTAGGAGAGGGAGACAGGTTGAGGAATGGCCAGTGAGTGGAGCAACATGCAACATTCACATATGCAAATACTTATTGCATATGCAAATATTTATTGATTAAGTTTATTGATTATTAACAGAATATATGCAACATTTATTGATTAAGTTCACCTTCTTAAATGGGTACAATTAGTGGTAGCTCAAAACAATTACAACAGTAATATCAAAGATCACCGATCACAGATCACCATAATGGTATAATGATAATAAAGTTTGAAATATTATGAGAATTACCAAAGTGTGACACAGAATCATGAAGTGAGCTCAGAGTGTTGAAAAAATGGGGCCAATAGACTTGCTGGATGCAGGGTTGCCACAAACCCTAAATGTATAAAACACACAGTATCTATGAAGTGCAATAAAGCAAAAGGCAATAAAATGAGGTGTGCCTGTATATAATCTATATCTATATAGATACAGATTTCCACATTTCTAAATCTATAGATATAGATTCTTATGTATTATTTCATTATATTATATAGATTTCTACATATTATTTCATTACCACCCAGGTATAGTAAAAACTATTTACTTCCACCGATACCTTCAATTCTAATTCAGTGGCATGGGATTCATGCTACCCTTCCTCTTTTCCATAGTTGGAGCTCCCTTATCCAACAGCGAGAAACACAACACCCATTTTCCACAGTACATTTACTTATTTACTCAACACACAAAAAGTGTTTTCATAATTGCTGATCCATGCCTCTTTGAATAAAAGAAGCCTGTTAACTAGAGGTCAATATGTTTTAGAGGTTGTGTTTTTCTCTTTAGCCTAAGGGCATATACTTTAAATACAATGCTCAGAAGTTATTCAGGTTAGGTTTTCTTTCCCAATTTAGTATAGTTATATTATTCATTTGGTATTTCACTTAGCTCATTTGCTTTTGTTTGATTTACATTTTTGGAATTTTTTCTTCCTCGTTCTTGCTGTTTTTTTTAATTGCTGAAATGTTACGAAAAATTCCAAAAGTCACAACAGTACAATAGACATATGCAAAAAGTGTCATTGTCCCTGTTCCATCTATTCTTCACACTTCCTCTCACTCACACTTTATTGGTAATAGTGGTGAGCAGAATTCTAAGAATGGCCCTGAGTGACCTTTGCCCACCCTTCAAGGGTGAGTGGAAGCTGTGAATATGATGAGATATTACATATTACATATCCCTTATATGACAAAAGGGAGATTAGTTTTTGAAAGCAGAGTTTTCTCTGGCTGATAGCAGGAGGGGAAATCAGAGAGATTGAATGCACCACTGCTGGCTTGGAGATAGAGAAGGTCACGTGGCGAGGAACACAGACATGAGAAGCTGAGAACAGTCCTGGCTGACAGCCGCAAGGAAACAGGAACCTCAACCCTACCTCTGAAAGAGTCTGAATTCTGCCAAAAATCCAATAAGCTTGGAAGTGAATTCTTACCCCAGAGTGCTACAGAGAGGAACCCAGACCAGCTGACTCTAGGTAGAGAACCCAGTTGAGTCTATCTGGACTCTGACCTATAAAATCATTAGCTAATAGATGGGCTTTATTTTAAGCCACTTAATTGTGGTCATGGAAGACTAAAATGGTAACCAATTTTATTAGTCTCTGGTTTATACTCACTGCATTTATTTTTGCACTAATTTTGCAGAAATGAGCAGATGCCTGTTTATTTTGTTTTTTACTCTTCTTTCTTAAACAAAAGGTAGCAAACTATTTATGCTCTTTTACATTTTGCTTTTCTTTCACTTAATATATCCTGGAAATCCTTCAACACCCATTGATAGAGTTCTTTCTCTATTCTTCTTTATTAGCTACACAGACTCCATTATGTTTACAACATAACATATTTTATTCAACATCTCTTCCATGTATGGGCATATAGGTTATTTCCAATAGTTTGCAATGATAAACAATGCTACTAGTTATAACCTTTTGAATTCTCAAGGAAACTTCTAGAAGTGATATTGCCAGGTGAAAAGGTAAACATAAACATAGTTTTATTTGATCTTACCAAATTCCTCTCATGAGGGTGTATCAAGTGACATCCTCTCTAATGAGCCAGTGCTGTTTATGGAGACTTTATTAATTAATTATTGAGGCTTTATTATATGTTTTAATATCTAGCAATATTAGTATCTCTTCATAGCTTTCTTTTTCAAGGTTTTTCATGTATTCTGGTGTGCTTACATTTTCAAATGAAGATGAGCTTCATAAAAAAAATTTTATGGTGTTATTATTGGGATTGCATTAAATGTCTAAAGTAACTTTGAAAGAACAGACCTTTATTCCTGACGTGGTGTCATCTTATCCAAAGGCATGGTATGTCTTTCAATTTGTTCCAGTTCACTTTTGTGCCTTTAAAACATGTCTAAACATTTTTCTTATAAAGATTTTGCATTGTTACATATTTCTTGTTAAATTAATTTTCTATGTTGCTATTGTAAATAAATTATTTCTACCGTTAGCAACTTCTGACTGATTTTTCTGTGTGTATATAAAGGTTATTGATTTCTATAAACAAATTCATATAATGAATACTTTTATAGTTTAGTTTTGTTGTTGATTCTCTTGGGTTTTACTGGTACATAATTATATAATATGCAAGCAGAGGTAAGTTTACTTCTTCTATTCTATTTTTTTGGAGGGAAGGGATTCCAATTTATTTGTGTAATTGCCCCCAGCTAATACATCCTGTACAATGCTGAATAGTAGTAGAGAGAGTGTACATTCTTGCCTTATTCTGGACATAAATGGAGATACCGCTAATGTTTCTTCATTAATTAAGATGCTCACTCTAGGACCAAGTTACATCTACCTTTAATATATTAAGAAACTATCTATCAATTCTTGTTTTCTTGGATTTTTTTAAATTAAGCAAGGATAATAAATTTTTTGAAGGCTTTTTCACCACCCATAGAGATTATATGATTGTTTTTCTTAGAAGTTTTAACATACATATTTTTGGATTTTCTAACTTCTAATTCCCTAATTTCTTTATTTTGAAGCATATACTTGATTAAAGTATATGTTTTCTTATGTGGTGTTAGAGTCTGTTAGTGAAAATTTTATTTCAAACTTTCATATTGATAGTTTTAAGTGATACTGACCTGTACATTTCTTTATTTGTATCATATTCATCAGGTTTCGTTGTAAATGTTATGTTTGATTTATAAAAATAATGAAGATGTTTTCCTATATTTTTAATACTCTGGAACAATTTATGGAGCATTTTAACATTTTAACTATCTGGTCTTTGAAGGCATGGTCAAATCCACCCTCCTCTGCTGCCATTTGCCAATCAACTATCTGAGCCTGGTGCTCTATTGTATGATTTATTCTATTTTATCTGTAAAAATTGGTGTGTTTAAGTCTTCTATCTCCAACAGGCTCAGTTGTTGTAAACTATGTAATTGTGTAGGCCTACAAGATTACATATTTTATCTAGATTTTCAAATTTATTTTCATAAAGATCTACAAAGTCATCTCTTTTAAAAATTTCTTTCATTTCAGGAGTAGTTTTTCCTCACTTATTTTATTGATTTCTGCTTTCTCCATTTTTCTTGAATTAGTTAACTAGTGGTCTGTCTATGCTATTAATTTGTTTAAAAAACAGAAAAGAATTTTGGATTTCATTAGATTTGCAGTTTTTCTATTCTTTGCCTCTTTTACAAGTGTTTTGCTTACTATTTCTTTCCTTCTGCTTTCTTTTGCTTTACTTTGTTGTTCTTTCTAGTCTTTTAGGTAAATTTTACTTAATTAATTAATTTTTAACTTGTATTTTAGGTTTGGCGGTATCTGTGAAGGTTTGTTATATAGGCTACCTCATGTCTCGGGGGTTCGTTATACAGATTATTTCATTACTTAGGTATTAAGCCTAGTACCCAATAGTTATTTTTTCTGTCCCTCTCCCTCCTTCCACCCTCCACACTCAAATAGACCCCAGTGTCTGCCCTTTTTTGTGTTCATGAGTTCTCATCATTCAACTCCCATTTATAAGTGAGAAGATGTGGTATTTTTCTGTTCCTGTGTTAGTTTGCTAAGGATAATAGCCACCAGCTCCATCCATGTTCCTGCAAAAGACAAGATCTCATTCTTTTTTATGGCTTCATAGCATTGCATGGGGCATATATACCACATTTTCTTTATCCAGTCTGTCACTGATGGGCATTTAGGTTGATTCCATGTCTTTGCTATTGTGAATAGTGCTGCAGTAAACATACACGTGCATATGTCTTTATGACAGAATGACTTATATTCCTTTGGGCATATACTCAGTAATTGGGTTGCTGCATCAAATGGAAGTTCTTCTTTTAGTTCTTTGAGGGATCACCTTGCTGTTTTCCATAATGATTGAACTAATTTATACTTCCACCAATGCTGGGTAAGTGTTCCCTTTACTCCACTGCCTCACCAGCCTCTGTCATCTGCCATTCTTACTAGTGTGAGATGGTATCTCATTGTGGTTTTGATTTGCATTTCTCTATTGCTCAGTGATATTAAGCTTTTTCTCATATGATTGTTGGCTGCATGTATGTCTTCTTTTGCAAAGTGTCTGTTCATGTCCTTTGCTCACTTTTTAATGGGGTTGTTTTTCTCTTGTAAATTTAAGTTCCTTATAGATGCTGGATATTAGACATTTGTCAAAGGCATAGTTTGCAAATATTTTCTCCCATGCTGTAGGTTGTCTGTCTTATCTGTTGCTAGTTTCTTTTGCCATGCCAAAGCTCTTAAATTTAATTAGGTCCCATTTGTCAAGTTTTGTTTTAGTTGCGATTGCTTTTGGTGTCTTTGTCATGAAATCTTTGCACTTTCCTCTGTCCAGAATGGTATTGCCTAGGTTGTCTTTCAGGGTTTTTATAGTTTTGGGTTTTACATTTAAATCTTTACTCCATCTTGAGTTGATTTTTGTATTTGGCGTAAGGAATAGGTCCAGTTTCAATCTTCTGCATATAGCTAGCCAGGTATCTCAGCACCGTTTATTGAATGAGTCTTTTCCCCATTGCTTGTTTTTGTCAGCTTTGTCAAAGATCAGATGGTTGTAGGTGTGTAGCCTTATTGCCTGGCTCTCTATTCTGTTCCTTTGGTCTATGTGCTTGTTTTGGTACCAGTACCATGTGGTTTTGGTTACTGTAGCATTGTAGTATAGTTTGAAGTTGGGTAGCATGATGTCTCTAGTTTTGCTCTTTTGGTTTAGGATTGCCTTGGCTATTCAAGTTCTTTTTTGTTCCATATGAATTTTAAAATAGTTTTTTCTAGTTCAGTGAAGAATGTCATTGGTAGTTTAATAGGAATGGCACAGAATTTGTAAATTTCTTTGGGCTGTATGGCCATTTTAAAGGTATCAATTCTTCCTATCCATGAGCATGAGATGATTTTCTGTTTGTTTGCATCTTCTTTGATTCCTTTGAGCAGTGTTTTGTACTTTGCATTGTAGAAATATTTTGCCTCACTGGTTAGCTGTATTCCTCAGTATTTTATTCTTTTTGTGGCAATTGTGAATAAGATTGCCTTCCTGCTTTGGTTCTCAGCTTGGCTGCCGTTGGTGTATAGGAATGCTAGTGGTTTTTGAACATTGATTTTGTATCCTGAAACTTTGTTGAAGTTGTTTAATAGCTTAAGGAATTTTGGGGCTGAGACTATGGATCATGTTGTCTGCAAACAGGGTTAGTTTGGTTTTCTCTTTTCCTATTTGGATCCTATTTATATCTTTCTCTTGCCTAATTGCTCTGGCTAGGACTTCCAATGCTGTGTTGAAAAGGAGTGTGAGAGGAGCATCCTTGTCTTGCGCCAGTTTTTAAGAATGCTTCCAGCTTTTGCCCATTCAATATGATGTTGGCTTTGGGTTTCTCATAGATGGCTCAATTATTTTGAGATATGTTCCTTCAATACCTATTTTATTGAGAGTTTTTAGCATGAAGAGGTGTTGAATTTTATCAAAAACCTTCTAGGCATCTATTGAAATAATTATGTGGCTTTTGTCTTTAGTTTTGTTTATTTAATGAATGACATTTATTGATTTGCATATGTTGCACCAACCTTTCATCCTGGGGATGAAGCCTACTTGATCATGGTGGATTAATTTTTTGATGTGCTGCTGGATTCGGTGCGAGTATTTTGCTGAGGATTTTTGCATTGATGTTCATCAAGGATACTGGCCTGATGTTTACTTGCCAGGTGTAAACATCTCTGCCAGGTTTTGGTATCAGGATGATGCTGGCTTCATAGAATGAGTTGGGAGAGGAGTCTCTCCTCCTCAGGTTTTGAAATAGTTTCAGTAGAAATTCCACCAACTTTTCTCTGTAAACTGGTAGAATTTGGCTATGAGTCTATCAGGTCCTGGGCTTTTTTTTGTTTGCAGGCTATTTATTACTGATTCTATTTCAGAGCTCATTACTCGTCCATTTAGGGAATCAGTTTCTTCCTGGTTCAGTCTTAGGAGGGTATATGTGTCCAGGAATTTATTTATATCTTCCAGGTTTTCTAGTTTGTGTTCATAGAAGTGTTTGTAGTAGTTTTTGATGGTTATTTTTCTTTCTGTGGAATCAGTGGTAATATCCTTTTTGTTATTTCTGTTTATTTGAATCTTCTCTCTTTTCTTATTAGTCTAGCTAGTGGCCTATCTATCTTATTGATTTTTTCAAATACCCGACTCCTGGATTTATTAATCTTTTGAATGACTTCTCATGTCTCAATTTCTTTGGGTTCAGCTCTGATATTTTTTATTTCTTGTCTTCTGCTACCTTTGGAGTTAATTTGTTCTTCCTTCTCTAATTCTTTCAGGCATGATGTTAGATCGTTAATTTGAGATCTTTCTAGCTTTCTGATGCAGGCATTTAGTGCTATGAATTTCCCTTTTAACACTGCTTTAGCTGTGTCCCAGAGATTCTGGTATGTTGTATCTTTGTTCTCATTATTTTCAAAGAACCTCTTGATTTCTGCCTTACTTTCATTATTTACCCAAAAGTCATTCAGGAGCATGTTGTTTAATTTCCAAGTAATTGGATGGTTTTGAGCAATTTTCTTAGTTTTGACTTCTATTTATATTGCACTGTAGTCCAAGAGTGTGTTGGTATGATTTTGATTCTTTTTAATTTTCTGAGGATTGTTTTATGTCCAATTACATAGTCGATTTTAGAGTATATGCCATGTTGTGAAAAGAAGAATGCATATTTTGTTGTTTTGGGGTGGGGAGTTCTGTAGAGGTCTATCAGAACCATTTGGTCCAATGTTGAGTTCAGATCCTGAATGTCTTTGTTAATTTTCTGCCTCAATGATCTGTTTAATACTGTTAGTGGAGTGTTGAGGTCTCCTACTATTATTGTGTAGAAGTCTATGTCTCTTTGTAGGTCTCTAAGAATTTGCTTTCTGAATCTGGGTACTCCTGTGTTAGGTGCATATGTATTTAGGATAGTTAGGTCTTCTTGTTGAATTGAACCCTTTACCATTAGGTAATACCCTTCTTTGTCTTTTTTGATCTTTGTTGGCTTAAAGCCTGTTTTGTCTGAAATTAGGATTACAATTCTTGCTTATTTCTGTTTTGCATTTGCTTAGTAAATTTTCCTCTATTTCTTTATTTTGAGTCTATGGGTGTCATTACGTGTGAGATGTGTCTCTTGAAGACAGTACACCATTGGGTCTAGCTTTTTTATCCTTAGCTGAAATTTAATTCACTTACTTTTAGGCTAAGAATTTTTTCTGACTGTTGCTTAAATGCATCCTCAAAATTCTGCTATATTCTTTTGTTGCATCAGTGCAGGGTATCTATATAACTTATTAGCATTCTTTTAAAAATTCTATAATTTTGTTTGCATATCCCTTCTGTTGAAGAGTTGTTTAGTATTTTTAAATTCTAGATAAAATAATCTTTTTCTTACTTTATTAATATTTGTAGTGTTTTTACATTGTAATCAGAGAGCGTTCTTTATAATATTTCTATAATTTATTGACATTTTCTTTGTTACTTAACATGTCCTAAATTATGATTAATTTTCTGAATTCCCCATGCCCACTTGAGAAGATATGTTCTCTATTACCAGGTTTGATATATATCCATAAGCTCTACATTAGTAATTATGTTATTTAGGTTGTCTTATATCCTTACTTATGATGCCTATTTAATTTATCTTTTTTTTTTTTTTTTTTTTTTTTTAAAGCAGAGTCTCACTCTGTTGCCCAGACTGGAGTGCAATGGTGCAATCTTGGCTCACTGCAACCTCCGAGCCATTTTGTTGGGGTTACAGGCATGCACAACGACCCCCAGTTAATTTTTGTATTTTTAGTAGAGATGGGGTTTTGCCATATTGGCTAGGCTGATCTTGAACTCCTAACTTCTTGTGATCCCCCTGCCTCCACCTTTCAAAGTGCTGGGATTACAGGTATGAGCCTCGATGCCTGGCCTCCATTTATCTTATACTGGGAGCAACTCATTGAATGTTTTTTATTATTATTTATGTGTTTCCATTTACGTGTCCTTACATTTCTGAAATTTTGGCTTCAAAATATGTTGCTGTGTTGTTTGGTGCATAGATAACTGTGACTATTATAACTTCATTGTGAACTGTGGCACTTATCATTAAAATGGGACCTTTCATTTATTTGCACAGCAAGCATTATCTCCTGAGAAGATGCAGGTGAATGAGGGGAGTGAGACTCAGTGCTGATCTTTGGATGTGAAGTCTATTAGTGAAGAATCACTACCCGTATATTCCCTTAGATGTGGTAGTAGCATAGCTTTTTCATATTAAGTGTCCTGAAAACGTGGCCTGAAGGTTTCAGCAAACATATCTTACAACATGAGGAGGACTCTAATCAGACAGGGGATACAAGTATAGAATCAATGACAACACATACTCAGTTTTAGTTCTTAGGAGGATTTTGGTTTGTTTGTTTGTTTGTTTGTTTTTTAGCTTGAAGATTTTCTTTTAATATGATTTTTGTGTTTTTTTTTTTTGTAATTGATCTACATTGTTAACTGATTGAGACTCCACTGTGATTCTCTCATTTACTTAAAAACTTTGCAGGGATGCCTGTAATTTTTAGTGTTATATGTCATGAAAAAAAGTGGTATATTGGTTGATGTAAGGAAGGACCAGAAATTATTTCAACTATTCCAAATACTGAATGAAAAAATAATAATTGGTTTATGCTGTTTTAAAAATAACAAGTACTGATAAGTCTGCCATGACATTTAACCTTAAAAATTACTTTAAATATATTATTTGCATAAAGGAAATACAAACGACTGATAAATACCAAAAAGATTCCAAAGCAGCTTAACCTAAAATGCTCAAAGAGCTCCTGACTTGCAATGCTGAAATCTCAATGTTTTTATAGTTACTGGGCTAACTAATGTGATTATTGAGTTTACAGATTTAAAAACAGTCACTGAAAAGTTAAAGCATCTACTGTTTTTATGAATCCAAACTTATGTTGCCTCAGAAATCCCTGGGTAGTAACACCAAAGTAAAGAGGCCAGTTTGGACATTGGTGAGTCACAATGATTAGAGAAAAGGGATCAGTTTGCAAACAGTCATAAAAAGAAACGGTCATTGAAATAATTACTTATTAGCATATTTACTCTCCAAAAAGTAATTTTATGTGAGTTGAATGTTTCAGCTTTACCTTACTTACGGCCAGATTTAATATCATGTGGCTTTCTATTTACTACAGATATGTGGAACTGTAACCAAATATATTATTCTCTAAAACTTTCTCTTGTTGATTGCAAAATACGGATGTATAAACACAACCCATAAAAAACTGACCTTCAGGAGATCGAGACCACAGTGAAACCCCGTCTCTACTAAAAATACAAAAAATTAGCCGGGCGCGGTGGCGGGCGCCTGTAGTCCTAGCTACTCAGGAGGCTGAGGCAGGAGAATGGCGTGAACCCAGGAGGCGGAGCTTGCAGTGAGCCGAGATCGCGCCACTGCACTCCAGCCTGGGCAACAGCGTGAGACTCCGTCTCAAAAAAAAAAAAAAAACCAAAAAAAACCAAAAAAAACAACTGACCTTATTTGTCTCATTTAATTTGTCTACTTTGTCTGACATCAGTATCACTATACCTGCTTTCTAATTTTTTCCATTTGCTGCCTTTTTTTTTTTTTTTTTTTTTTTTTTTTTTTTTTGAGACGTAGTCTTGCTCTATCGCCCAGGCTGGAGTACAGTGGCAGCACAATCTAGACTCACTGCGAGCTCAGCCTCCTGGGTTCAAGCGATTCTCCTGCCTCAGCCTCCAGAGTAGTTGGGATTACAGGCATGCACCCGGGGTTTCACCGTGTTAGCCAGGATGGTCTCAGTCTCCTGACCTAGTGATCCGCCAGCCTTGGCCTCCCAAAGTGTTGGGATTACAGGCGTGAGCCGCTGCACCCAGCCCACTCGGCATTTTTTTCCAAATTATTTTGTTTCCAAATTATTTTGTTTTAGGTTTTTTAAAAATAATCGGTATATAGTTGAACCTCATATTTTCAGTCATGATGGAAATATTTTTAATAGGTGAATTAAGTCTATTCACATTTTTTAATAAGACTAATATGTTTGGTGTAAACTTTGCATTATTTTTACATTGTCAAAACTTACAACACATGCTATATTGAATATATTATATAATATCTTATTCTTTCACTCTTGTTTCCTCTTTTGTCTTATATCTATAATTAAAATAGATTTAAAATTTGCCACTGATAAAGTTTCCTCATTAATTTCTTGTTGGATGAATTTCATCTTCAGTAGGTTTCTCCAAAGGGTACATGGGTACAAAATTTTCTGAGCTCCTCCAAGTTTAAAATTGTTTTATTCTATAGCTTTGATACTTGACAGGTATTTTGTTTTGGGGGATTTTTGTTTAGTTTTGTTTTGGTTGCTTTATTCACCAGCTCTAGAAAACAAGAAATGGATGACAACATTTAGAGAATTTTTTTTTTCTGATAGTGGTTTTGGGTGTCAGTTTTAGTCTGAATACTATCTCTCTTATTCAGTCTTTTGAAATAGTAAATTAGACACGCACTGGATGAACATTTGGCCAGATAACAAATGGGAAAATAGTGTTTTCCCAAAATTACATTTGCCTAAAATAAAATATGAAGTCAAATATCATCATCATGAAATAAAATAAAAGCATACAAAAATTATTCTGAAATTTTGTTTAAAAGTTTAATTATAATTATGAATGTTGCTGTTGAAATTTCTAAGTTAAATGTTTAAAGTTTGAATTACAGTGCAAAAATAGTATTTTCTCAGAATAGTGAGCTATTTTATTGCTCTTGCAGTCATTATCTGAGCATTTGTGATATTAAGTAGAACTTTTTCATTTATGATCAGTGGGGAAATAAGACACTTTTGAAGTACTGAATTTTTTTCTAACATTCTTCCTTTATTCGCATTTAATATTCTTTATTTTGTCAATATGGAATGTATAAAGGATGTTGTTCTTTTCTGCTTAATACACCTTGAGATGACCAAGTTAACATTGTGCTTTTAACCTGCTCTCATAGCATAGAAAAAATTAATAAATTACATATTTTTCTTTAGTGAATCATGATCTACATGGGATTAAATAACTAAATATTAAATATAGTGTTTAAAGGTTATTTTGTTTCATGTTAATTTTATTTTATAAATGCTTATACCTAAACATTTTTCAAAAGATAAAATTATGATCTATTATACGCCTAACTGGGAAGGTGTACGTATGCTAACTTATTATTGAAACTTTTATAAATGTGCTGCCTTAAAAAGTATATAATGGGCTCCGTGTGGTGGCTCACACCAGTAATCACAGCACTTTGGGAGGCCAAGGTGGGTGGATTGCTTGAGGTCAGGAGACTGACCATCAAAGTGAAACTCCATCTCTACTAAAATACAAAAATTAGCCAGGTGTGGTGGTGGACACCTGTAATCCCAGCTACTCAGGAAGCTGAGGCTGGAGAATTGCTTGAACCCAGGAGGTGGAGGTCGCAGTGAGCCAAGATCGTGCCGCTGCACTCCAGCCTGGGTGACAGAGCAAGGCTCTATCTCGAAAAAAAAAAAAAAAACAGCAGCATATTATGCTCTAAGTTTATCTAATTAATATATTATTTTAATACTAGTATTAACTGGAAATATATTTTCTTATTTTTTAGCTAATTGGAAATTCTTAGCTATTGTGTTCATGAAATTAATAGCTTTCATAATCATTACAATTATTAAAACACTTTTCTCTTTCAATCAGTCACATATATATCTGTTTCAAACAGAGTAGAATTTCAACATATAAAGCACACAAGAAGATCATTAAAGGTTATACTTAGAATTCTTACCCGATTTTGCATGTGAATATGCATTGTTCATATTACTAATATTGTTGTGCTGAGTTCATATGATAAGAACCTGTGAGATCAAATACTAAAGTTTAGGAATTGCAGGACTGATGTTGAAGAAGAAAAAAGCTGAAACCGAATAGCTGATTAGGTTGAGAACATCAAGGCTAGAACCAACTTTATACATCTTTAAAATACATTATTTCGACTTAACTATTTCTTTGAGTGCTCATAACTTTGGGATTTTCTATATATTTATACTTTTTATTTCTTTTTCTCTAAATTACATATTCATGTCTCATTTTTTGAGTGACAGCACTCAAGATACACATAGAGATCTTTGGAGACTGGAATAAGCATCTGTCTTTCAATCTCTGGTATAACTCTGTAGACAGTGTTAATTGAATCTGGTAAAGAGGGCTGTGATAGAAAAAGCAATTCTGCTAATGGATTAGACATTAGAAAGCTCTGGATCAAAGAATTCTTGTATCATTAAAATGCCAGGGAAAAAGTACTGTGGTTTCTTGAGACAAGTGCCCAGGCTAATTTCTTAAGGATTTGCATTTTGGGGTGGATTGACAAGTTAGCTATTTGAGGTTAAGGTTATCCCTGCATCATTAAAAGAAAAGAACAAGCCCTTGTCTGATAAACCTAAAAACTTGAATTTGATGAATAGAGATGCATAAGATGTTATGCTCTTTGGGATTCTGAAAACCCGATGTAAGTCAGTGTCCATCTGATCACCAGCAATCAGTGGCGGGCAGTGGAAATGCCCTGGGTATAAGGTATTTCTAACCCCTTCTCCCCAACACACACACACACACACACACACACAATACACATATAACACACACACACACACAAATACCACACACATAACAAACACATACAAAATACACACACAACACACATTGACAACACACACACACAAAAAAATACCACACACATAAACACATACAAAATACACACACAACACACATTCACAACACACACACACAACACACAAAACACACATACCACAAACACCACAATCACAACACACACACCACACACACACAAAACACACACCACACACACACAACACATACACACAAAACACACACAACACACACAAAACACACACTACACACCACAC
This sequence comes from Macaca thibetana thibetana, assembly GCF_024542745.1. Taxonomy (NCBI): domain Eukaryota; kingdom Metazoa; phylum Chordata; class Mammalia; order Primates; family Cercopithecidae; genus Macaca; species Macaca thibetana. The sequence goes on along the minus strand of NC_065589.1, from coordinate 25,445,228 downwards.
ATACAACACACAACATGCACACACACAACACACAGCTATACCACTGTGTGTTGTTGAAGATAACAGGGTGAACACACACATGCACAACACATACACGCACACACACACAACACACAACATGCACACACAACACACACACAACACAACACACACGCGCACACAACACACAGCTATACCACTTGCCATGATTCCGGCACTGTGGTTCATATAGGTATATAACAAAACAGTGGAGCATATTCCTTGATAAATACCATAAATTCTTTCAGAGCTGAGACTAAAATAGGTAGCTTTGCCTGCCATAGTTAGTAATGTGCTTATTTGGGATATTTGAGAGTGTTGTCTTTTCTCCAGTCGGGTTTTTGAAAACACCTTAGACAAGGAATTCAAATTCAAGAAATGAAGAACTTACTTGGAAGGGAACTAGGTTGAGAAGTTGAGAGACAGGAAGATGGATCTACTTTCATAATTACTGTGCCGGCAGGAGGAATTAGAAGCACCTCTCCACCACATCCCAGTTGGGAACCACTGATGGGAATAATTCCGTTGGAGGTAGCACTTTCCTGAGGTGCAGAGAAAAGCAGTCATGCAAGACCACAGCAGTTCACTTGTCATAATGACAGCCCAAACAGGCTTGCTGGATTTGATTTTTTTTAAAAGTGTCCAGTAAAATTTGGATTTCAGATAAACAGCGAATAATTTTTTAGCATAAATACGTATGCACTTTGACATCCTGCTAGTAAGGATAAAAAATAAATAAGATAAATAAATACACATGTTCCAAGCAAATATTTCTGTTATCCCTGGATCATTCAAGGGAAATACAGCATCGGGCATGCTTATGTTAAGAAATTAATCATTGCTCATATAAAATTCAAATTTAACCATATTTCCTGTATTTTATCTGGCAACCCTAAGCCCCAAATCCCTTTCCCTACTCGTCCTCCATGTAAAAAAGAAAGAATAAAAAAAGAAGACTCTTTCATTCAATAAGAGGAACATGTTGACTCTACAGGTAGGTTTAGGTTTCTATAACTGAAGGAAATATTATTTTATCAATAAGGATTCAGCCTGCATACTTTCTGAAAAAAATACATGTGCTTGAAAATTATTGTCCTTTAGAATATTTAAAAAATAAATACAGATTTTGACAACTGAAACTATATAGATACATATATAGAAAATTTTAATACTCTGCTGCTCACTGTCCTCCTATTCCATATCCTCAAGGTGATCGATATTCATTGTTAATGTGTGCTCATGCATATTTTTGCTATGCTCATACGTTTACGTACTTATGTGTAATTCCTTTTTCATGGAATTATATTACTCTGCAACCTGAGTAATGTGCTTATTATAAGGCCATCTGGTTAAAGGAACTGGAAGATTACAGTTCTACTGCTGGCAATAGCACATTAAGCATCCTTATGCTAACGTTCTCAGCCTTGACCGCAAACAGAAATTCAGTGTCTGCTAGGATTCCCATTCCTCCTGGTATCACAGTCCTTCAACCCCATACCATCTAATATAGTAGATGCTAGCCAAATGTAGTTGACGAACACTGGAAATGTGGGCTATCCAAATGAAGATGTAAGTGTACAATATACACCAAATTTAGAAGCCTTCGTTGTAAAATAAAGAACTTTAAATCTCACATTAATAATTTTATGTTGATTACCCATTGAGATAATGGTACTTGGGATATATTGGGTTAGATTAAAATGTATTATTAGAAATAATTTCATTGGCCGGGCGCGGTGGCTCAAGCCTGTAATCCCAGCACTTTGGGAGGCCGAGACGGGCGGATCACGAGGTCAGGAGATCGAGACCATCCTGGCTAACACGGTGAAAGCCTGTCTCTACTAAAAATACAAAAAAACTAGCCGGGCGAGGTGGTGGCGCCTGTAGTCCCAGGTACTCGGGAGGCTGAGACAGGAGAATGGCGTAAACCCGGGAGGTGGAGCTTGCAGTGAGCTAAGATCCGGCCACTGCACTCCAGCCCGGGCAACAGAGCCAGACTCCGTCTCCAAAAAAAAAAAAAAAAAAAAAAAAAAAAAAAAAAAAAAAAAAAAAAAAAGAAATAATTTCATTTATTTCTTCTTACATTTTAAAATAAGAAAAATGTAAATTATATATGCAATTTGCATTTGCATTATATTTCTATTGGCAGCACTGTTCTAACCCAAAGGCCTGCAGAATGACGTGAGTTCACCTCAGAGGTACACGAGATGATCTCTTCCTTGGGAGTTTGGAAAGAAAATATAACTTCTTTTCTTACTTATTATTTTTATCTTATCAATTTTTAATTTATATTTTTGTGTCTGTTTCATAATGTACATAGTATATCGTCATGGTACTAAGTGTATATATTATTAAAATATTAACATGCATTTATTTGCAGATGTATTAAAAACATTTTTACTGACAGAAGTGTGTGACACAAAATTAAAGCATGTGGTGACCTTGCTTTGCAGGGGTGAGCAGAGGGTATGTTCTCCTGCCTCTCTTACATATTGTTCCCCTTGGTATCTGACCCACCTTTCACACCTTTGTGCTGACTTTATTCATTCTCTTTCCTGAATCATGTCCAAAGGCATCCCAGGGAGGATAAATGAAGCTCTAAGCTTTGCCTTCCTGCTTTCTGGATCTTAGGGTTTGGTGTCCTTGCTCCTTGGGTGCCTAGAACATCCCATCTGGCAAGGTCGGGCTGCACCTGCCTTCCTGATGCACCTTCCTCCCAGAGAGCCTGGTGCCCACCCCAATGCTCCTCGTTCTCCCTCTCACTCTTCTCCAGCACCTCCGGCCTCCCCTCTCCACCAGGTGCGCTGGGCTGCAGAGATTACAAAGGAGAATCAGGTTTGCACTACTTTGATCCTAACAGATAATGAGAAGAAAGAGAAAGAAAAAGCGAGATGAGAGGATAGATTGATTCCAGGGGCTTCGACCATGGGATGATTCGCTCTCAAATCAATTCCCATTGAATTGAAACCAACAGTCTCTCAACCGAGGTTATTGGTATTAGAAAGGAGTTATGGGAGGTGGCTAAACCTATAACACTTTCTTCAAAAGAATGTCTCTTCGATGATTTCTTTTGAAGGTAGTATGTTGTGGCAGCCATGAGAACTATAGGATGGAAATGTGAGTGGTCACGTCACTCCACAGGGAAAATAATAGCAGGGTGTAGCTTTTAAAAGCGCTTGCACCCACTCACCACTGGCACAGGTCCTTGGACACACATGCACACGCGTGCCCACACGCACCTGCCCATACCCCTTGCCATGCCCACGCTCCTTGCCGTGCCCCCTGAAATTCATTCCTCCTGCAACTGAAACTTGCCTTTGCTTGTGATCATTCACACCCCTCTCTGCATTCCTGTGCCCACTCAATTCCTCACTCTTATGCTCAGAAAACATTTACTGACTAAGGGCCTGTTCCAGGAAACGCACCGAAGTTTGAGGATAATCAAGTCTCACGGCCACATTCAGAAAATTCTGGCTGAAGTGTTTTAAGTTGAATCATGAAATTGCTAATATTGAACAGCTTCTGACCGTTAAAATGAGCACTTCATATAGTGAAGCTTAATTTTGTACATGCATACACACACATATTTGGGATTCATATCACTATAGAAAAGTGGTCAAAAACACAAATTCTGGCACCACATTTATTATTTATTAGTTTTCAAAACTTAAGTAAGTTTTAACTTAACTCATCTGAATCTCATTTTCTTCTTATGAAAGTGGAGAACATAATGGGCTCTACTTCATGGAGTCATTGTGAGGATCAAATACTTAATCTTTATAAAGCATTTAATATCTACTGCCCAGCACATAGTAAGTGCTCAATAAACATTAGCTGTAGCAGTGGCTGCAGTAACAGCTAACATTTATTATCATTATTAGTGGGTGGTAGCATCACTATTGTCTGTGGAAGTCCATGTACAGTATTCCTATTTGCAAGATGATAAAATAGACCTGCTCAAGTGAGAGAAAAAGCTCTTACTGACTCTCTCAGCCAGGAAAGCCATCATCTTATCAATAATGGAAATGGAATACTTTATCAGAACGGTAGAAATTCAGCAAAAGTTCTTAAAACAACTAGGAACTTTAGCATTTGACATTCGAATAGAGAATAACAAAAAGGCAGTGGGGAAGTACCCAGACAGTGTGAGGGACGCAAGAGGGGAAGCAGCAGGTGGCCGTGCTGGCTGCCTTTCACTTTGGGCAGTGGGTTTGCATCTAGAGACCTGACTGTTTATTCCGAGTGAAAGCCAAGGGCTGAGTACCCTTGTGAGGAGTTCGGGTTAAGTTTCATGTTTGTGCAGGAAAGATTTCAAGGGCAACGTGGCCATAAGGACTGATGGACAGATAGATAGACATGTCTGGATTTATGACTAAGCAGCTGACCAGGGCCAACACGCTAGTGAGGACACACAGTTGACTTAACACAGGCTGCTGGTATCCACAGCTGGAAGTTGAAGAAATTGTTGGTGTTATTAACAATCTTCTGGCAGGAGGATGGCACTTGTGTCCTGGCTGTGCCGACACAGCTCAGATTCTCTGGTGTGGATTACAGGAGCACATCCATCCCGGCCCCACAGACAAGCTGGAGGCCAAGAGTCCCTTCCCTTGTCCTCACGGGAGGCCACCACAGTCAGCCTGGACAGCCACTTCAACAACCAACGGACCCGTTTACAAAAGAGTGAAACAAACTAAAATCAAATAGGGGTCACACTAGATTGGCTGGTGGAGCCAAAGGGTTTGATTTAGAGGTGCCAAAAAGGAGCATGAAGCCAAAGGGAGATCAGGGCCTTGGGTGCAGAAAGGGGCGAAATCAAATCTCACCTTTAGCCATTAATATCAGTGTGACACAGGCCAATCCTCTTACCTGTGGGGCCTCAGTTTCCCCATCTGAGAAATGGTGATGAAAATCTGCCTCGTAGGACTATCGTGAGATTGGAGGGAAATCCTGACCGTGACTTGCCCAGTGCACCTTAGTTCATTTTCCTCCTCTCTGTATGTAGTAAGTCACTCCAGAAAAGAGCTGACAATTCTGGCCCTGACAGGCGCAGCAGCCAGCCCAACCTTGAGAAGCAGTTCCCCCACCCTCTCTCCCTCACTCTGTCCTCCCCTCCTGGCTTTTTCCCAGAAGGCTCCAGGGCTCCCAGGCCAACTGCCAAACCACAGGACTCTGCGATTGGCTTTCATAGACCCCCACCCCTTCCCCTCTTCAACTACATCTCTGCGTGGCAGTCCCGCTCTGGACTCCCTCCCTGGAGGGTAAGACTCGTGGCTGCCCCAGCCTGCTATGCCAGCATTTGCAGGGGGATTCATCTGAAACCACTACTGACAATCTGTGTTTATTTGGGGCGTGCAGAGGAGCCAAGGGCTATGAAAGGAGCTGCGTTCCAGAACTCTCTGATTCCCATCAGGCTGCGCAGATCAGACCCTATACCTAACAGGAGAGTTAGGCTTTCTCTTTCCATTCCTTCAGATAGGGGGCCGCACACTGGTTGCAATTCCACCAGTTGCAGTCTGCAGTTCCTCTTTTTGCTCGCTGCCAATACATCCCAATCCTGTGCCTTATCAAAGGCAAGAACTATTAGAGAAATGATGACGGGAATTGAGGATGCCAAATTTTATACATCTGTAATTGTAGGGGATAGCAAGACTTCTTTATTTTGCACTGTTTAATATTTCAACTTTGTATGGAAATATACAGAGAAAAGTGCACAAATTGTAAACTGACAGCTGGGATTGGATGGCAGGAAGAAATTGACACTAGGACTGGATTCCAGACCCTTTAGCTGGACCATGTAGCCTCTTAGGGCACGATAACTGAGAACATTCTTTAGGAACCTTGTTAGCGTATTTATGACAACCAGGGGTGACCTGGAGCCAGCTTGCACTAGCTCAGAAGAGCCTATTTTTCCATCTCTTCCCAACCCCTCATCAGTGACCTCACATTGGTGCTTGAAATCAGGGTCGAAGTGGGTATTTACACCACAGAAATCAGCAGATGATAAGTAGGACAGCTCACCCCCTTCCCCTGACAGTTTTTAACCGCTTACTAACAAACCACTGTTTACAACTTTCCTAACATGGGTGAACAAAATTTGAGTACCTTTCCGACTAACTCCAGTTTAGTCAATCCCTACTCCCTTTCTCAGAAAATCTCCCTTTCCCATTATCCTGCCCTGAGAGTACAGAGCCTTTGCAATCTTCCTTCTGGACACTGTCGTGCGTTTGACAACTGCTGCACCTCAGCCTTTTCTCCTCTCCTCTGCTTTTTGTTAAGTGATTGCTGTTCTTCAGTGTGTGTAAGTGACTCCCCAGAGACATATCCAGGTGGTCGATGTGCAAAGCCCAGCACTTCCTGGAAAGAAACCTCTGCTCCAGGGCTGACAGGGAGGCCTCCCAGAGCCTCCATGACCCCCTTGGATTGCAGACACTGTCCAACTGTCCTTCTGTCAGCTGGCTTCCCCTAACGCCATGCCTTTCTCAATTTATTGCATTTTCAGCCTGACTGAAGTCTGCCCTGGGGACAAATCGCAAAACCTATAACCTAAGGACAGCAAGGTAAGGAGAGCCAATGCACAGCCCCTTCACTTCTCTGGCCCCTCAGTCCCCTCCTGTCTTAATTGGGCAGTGTGGGTCAAACGCTGCACACGTCCCTTCTGACTCCGCACACAATGTTCTTTCTACAGCTTGGCTGTACAGAGAGTTCTATTTTTCACCCCCATGAGAGGGGGTGGGGCAAAACACTGAAGGAATCTTTCAAAGACCCTCCACCTGACCCCTGTCTGAACAAATAATTAATCTCCTGAAAAAGCAGCTCGCTGATGGGTCCAGGCTGTGCCTGTGGATTTATGAGGTGACGTCAGTTTGAAGACTGGGATGCAGAGCCTGAGCTGTGTTTCACACACTCCTCAATTGTTTTAACGGGCCCGCTCCTGAAGGCCTCCAAATCTTTCCCCAAGCTAAGCTTTATTAAAATGGCAAAGATGGAGAGGAGTGCTTTTCCAGATAAATCAGCTTACTTATGCTCTGCTCCCTCCCCTCCCCCTGTCTACTGGAAAGCACTCCCAGAGGGAAGGAAATGAAGAACTGCAAAGTACTTGCAGGTACATGCTTAATGCCTTAAACTCTTGCATTGTGTTAACAGCTATTCACAGACTGGGCTTTAAAGAAATAGATGGATTCTCAATCTGCCCAATTTAAATAATCCTTAAGAGAGAACTAAGGAGGAAGATTAATGTCCTTAGTAACTAAATGACACACCAGAGTTTAGCCTGGAGGCTGGGTCTCTTCACTGACTATCACAGTGCAATTCCTTGAGAGGATCCAGATAAAACTGGGTTTAAAATGAAGGTGGGGGGCGTTCATGGGGAGAAAAAGGGTTAGAAGTCAGAGTGAAAGAAGGGAGGGGTGGATGTGAGCAAGCAGGGATGGAGGCAAAGCTTTTGTCCTAGAGACAAAAGTAAAGGGAGAGTGAAGGAGTAGAAGAAAATATATTTCTACTCTTGATTGATCATATGTATCACGTGTCTCTCTCAATACATACACGGATATAATATGCATACACACATATAGTCTCTGACACATACACAGACATAGTCTGTTTATAGACTGCATGCATACGTGTCTAAGACTTGAGAAATTTAAAGTCAGAGGCCACTTTTATTTAGAATTTCAGAAATATGTATTATTGATTGAAATGAAAGACCTTAAAGACCTGAACTGTTAATATCTAATTTATGGGAACAAGATAAAATCAATTGTTGCAACTTAGCATGATTTTTGAGAGATGGTGATGGTAGAGAATCACTTCAGGAAAAGGGAGAGGATTTAGTTGACAAGTGGGAGAAAGAAAGGGTATCCTCTGTGTGGCTTCTATGCATGTGTGTTGGGCAAATCTGCAGTAAGGAAGCAGCCAGTGAGGGAATGGAGAAAGCCTAGGAAATGATCAACGCAACACAATCCCCTGATCCAATCAACCCTCCTGTATTTATCTTGGTACTATATGAGACTGGTCAACCCAGCTGAATTAGTGACTAAATTTCATTACCTCTATTTAGGCCGAATTAAATTTAAATTCAGTCACTTTTGATTCTGAGGTCTGTCTCTTTTTACTCTTTCCCATTCTTGTGGCAGTTACTATGTAGTCAAAACCAAGTAGGACAGATAAAGAGAGCTCCAGGACTAGAAAGCAAAAAGGTTGTGAGGATAATTTGAATGGGACTTGTGTCACCTTGTTGGTTGCAGGGTGGATTCCCTGATGGCCTGACCAACTGCTTTGACTGCCCTCTTTGTCCTCACCATGCCATAGGCCCTCGCTGGTGCTTTCCTCAAGGTCAAAAAGGACAATCTTCCAAGACAGAGAAAGGCCAGCCTCTGTGAAGTCCTTTAGCGCAGAGGCCATAATATCTACCACTTTCCACAGTGTTTGGCTCAGTATGACTTTTAAGAAGCCATTTACAGAATTAGAAGTATTTCCACTATGTGGAATACAGAGCATATAAGGCCTGCCTTCTAGAATCTTGTAACCTAAATAAGATTGGATTTATACTAAGAGAGAAGCAACTAAAATAGCATATAATAAATGCATTTTTTACATTGTATCCTAACACCACATACCAGCCCTAGCCAGAGATGTGGAGAAAGTGACTTCCTGTGGATAACTGAGACTCCACTGTGGTAGAATAGGGAAGGTGTACGTTGAGTCAGGGTGGGTACAGGCCTTTTAGAATTGGCTGAAATTGAGGAGTCCGTGTCAAACGTTGAGAAGAAGATAAATCAAATAGAATCTTGGTGGATAGAATCAGATTTTCTCTCTTCAGCCCAAAGTCTACATCAACACAGACTTAAGGCATCCCTTGAAAACAAAATTTCACATGGTGTCTGGTTATGTTCTTGGTCCAGGCTCTATATGTGTACTTCAACAGCCCTTTCCCTCCACCCCTGCGTGTGGGGTTACAAAGGAAAGCACCGTAGATGCCTTCAAAGAACTTAGGGCTTAGTGTGAAGACGGATGCAAAACTAGTGTCTTGAGAAGTGACTCAGTAAGATAGTTGAATTGTATGTACCAGAGGAATATGGTAGAAGAAATAAATCAGTCTGCCTGCACACATTAGGAAAGGCTTTAAGAGATACCTTGCCTAAACCAAGACTTGAAGGAATTTTTTGTAGATTAGGTAGCGAAGTACTGTCCTGGTAGAAGAAACTGTGAAGACACAGAGGGGTGGGAGTGTCTGATACCATTGGGACAATTGCAAGTGTCGAAAATGAAAATAAGAAGTAAATAACCGCATGAGGGGAAAAGGTGCTTGATTACAAATGCCTTCTGAGTCATGCAAAGAGTACATATTTTTATGCTATAGCGTAGGGAATAAGGAGTCATTGGGAATTCTTCATCGAGACAGAAGGGATGCATGTATCTCACTCCAGCGGCTTCCTTCATAGTCTTCTTTCCAATGGTTGTTTCCGCCTTTCTTACCAATGTGGCTGATGGTGAGTGCCTTCTACAAATGCTACCTCTTGACCCCTTGGGGAGAAGGAATTCTTATCAGTTGCCGGATTTGGAGAGACCAAGTCCCAGCTTATTTTTTTCCAACAGAGTTTTCCTTGCTTCATGGTGTCACAACCTATTGTTACTGGGTGCTAGGATACATTGGCCATATCTCTTGGGTGGAGAGCAGGGGAGACAAAACCTTCCAAAGCAGCATAAACTCAGCTTCATTCTGTGGTATCCATTTGACCCAAAGAAATCCCATGTCTCCATGCAAAGATAAGAGGAGGGAATGTTACCCTTTCCTATCAAGTTGTCTTTTTTCCTGCTGGAAGTGAGAAGGGGTGGGGGCTGTTGAGGGGAAAATGCATGCAGGAAAGCTCATCAGATTCACCAAGGGTTTAACTCAAGCAAACCTCTAATGAGGGAATGGGATTCCAGTGTTCACTTCTTGGAGCATCTGCAGTCTCTAAAAGTGATTATCTTGGTTGACCGTCACTTGGTGTAGACAAGAGAAATATACTTTGTTCCCCACTTGGCCTGCAAGTCATCAGTCTGATGATTCTCCCCACCACTCTTCCTTTATCTTCTGTTTATATAGAACTGGGCTCAGGCAGGAGAGAAGGACCCTTCTTAGAGTATTGATGGTGAGGGGGCTAGTTGTGAGACCACAGGAAAAGTTCCACTGAGCATCCTGTCTCAGAATAGCAACTTTAGAGGCGGTGTAGAAAATGGATGGAACCCTGTTAGGAGGCTATAGCCATAGTCCACTGAGACATGATGGGAACAAGGCTAAGAAAGAGAGGAAAGAAAGTTAGGAAGTAGATTTGAAAGTGAAAATGATAGAGAAATATAGGAGGGTGAGAAAAAGAGGTATGTCTAAGATATTTAAACTTTTATTTCAGGAAGAGATTTCATGATGGTGTTAATCACTGAGATGAGAAATCTGAGGCTGGGAGTGTTAGGGGCAGAGTGGAGGAAGAGGCAAGGGAATGAAGAGAAGAGAGTTCAGTTTGGGGCATATTACAGTGGAGCTGCATGAGATAAAGTCTGGGCAGAAAGAGGCATATAGAAATATGAGCTCAAGCCTGTAATCCCAGCACTTTGGGAGGCCGAGACGGGCGGATCATGAGGTCAGGAAATCGAGACCATCCTGGCTATGAAACTCCGTCTCTACTAAAAAATACAAAAAAAAAAAAAAAAAAAAAAAAAAAAAGAAATATGAAAAAATAGAAAATACAAGAAAGGAAAAGAGGTGTGGCAGAGGACATCCACATCTTCAATGAAAATACAATGAGAACAGTTAACTGATTCTAGAGCAAAAGAACTCTATGTCATGAGATGGGAAAAACTTCTTTATCCTGGGGTACTAGAGGAGGGTTGTGTGGCAAAGAAGGTAACCGATGTTAAGACTAGATCTTTGGGTAGCTGCAGATCAGAAAGTGTATAAAAGAAGGGTATAATGGGAGCAACAGAATGGAGCATGCATGCACTGTATCAGCAAATGCACTGGAAGAGGGAAAGTGCTAGGACTAGGACATGGCATCTATCCGGTAAAATAAGAATAGGAGGTATGCATTTACTTATTTGAAGATTTTATAATCAGCCAGTTATTAACAGCACAGACTCTTCTATAAGATTTAGGAACGCCTGAGCTGCACTGAAGGGGAACTGAGCTAAGGATGTCATTTTCCAGAATCAAGATCTTCAAAACTCAACACTAATGCCTGATTCCTTGGCGTGCTGTCTATGGGAAGGGCATGTTTAATAACATAAATTTGGTATCTCAAGACCAGAGTGTGCCCGCATCTACCTTTCCCAAAGCCTATACTTTCTTGGGAAGGGTTCTTTTTGGATCTAAAAATATGTAGGAAAGGGATGTCATTATGCAAAATAGATAGTAACATTTTCTTGCATTTACTCAGGTATTTACTTTCACCTCCCATGTTTTCAGAATATTGCCACCCACTCTTTATTTTTAAGTTTATTTTTTAATTTTTGTAAATTTTTATTTTTTATTTTTAAATGACAACAACTGTATGTATTTATGGTGTACAATATATTTTGATATATGTACACATTGTGCAATGGCTAAATCAAGCTAATCAATATATGCATTACCTCATATAGTTATACTTTTTTGTTATGAGAACACTTAAAACCTATTCTCTTAGTAATTTTCAAGAATATAAAACATTGTTATTAACTATAGTCATCATGTTGAATAATAAACCTCTTGAACTTATTTCTCCTGTCTAACTGAATTTTTTTATCCTTAGGCTAACATCTCCCCAATTCCACCACCTTACCCCACCCCTGCCCCAGCCTCTGGTAACCAGCATTCTACTCTCTGCTTCTGTGTGTTTGTCTTTTTTATTTTTAATTTTTTTAAGAGAAGGGATCTCACTGTGTTGATCAGGCTGCAGTGCAGTGGTGCAGTCATAACTCACTGCAGCCTCAGATTCCTAGGCTCCAGTGATCTCCCTGCCTCAGCCTCCCAAGTAGCTGGGACTACAGGTGTGCACTCCCACAGCCAGCTAATTTTAAAATTTTTTTGTAGAGACAGAGTCTTGCAGTGTTGCTCAGGCTGGTCTCTAATTCCTGGCCTCAAGAAATTCTCTCAGATCTGCCTTCCCAAAGTGCTGGAATTATAGATGTGAGCCACCATACCTGGCCAGTTTGTCTTTTTTAGATTCCACATATAAATGAGATCGTGCAGTATTTGTCTTTCTGTGCTTGGTTTATTTCTATTAGCATAACGTCCTTCAGGTTTATCTGTGTTGTTGCAAATGACAGGATTTCCTTCTTTGTTAAGGCTGAATAGTATTCCATTTGTTTATATAACCACATTTTCTTTATCCATTCATCCATCTGTTGGTAAACACTTGGTTGATTCTGTATTTTGGCTATTGTGAACAGTGCTGCAATGAACATGGGAGTGCAGATATTTCTTCAACATACCAATCTCATTTCCTTTGCATATATACCCAGAAGTGGGATTGCTGGATCATATAGCAGTTCTATTTTAAGTTTTTGAGAAATCTTCATATTATTTTCCATAATGGTTGTACTAATTTACATTTTCACCAATACCCTTTAGAATGAATGTTCATGTTTTCTCTTCATAGGCGGTCAATTGTTTCTAGTCTTATTGTCAAGATGTTGACCAAACTCATTTGATAATCCCTCAGCATGGAACCTGGCACCACTGTGGGTGAAGCAAGCTCCAGAGGCCGGATCCTCGAATGCTGTCTATTATTGTTAGACTAGACCTCTGCAGCTGGCTTCACCCAAAGGGCTCCTTCCCACTCTGCCTCTGCTAAACTCAATGTCTGAGTCCTTGAGCACTTCAGTAAAGGGGCTTGATGGAAGGTCTCAGATAATATGTTTACTCTTTTCCAGACACCCTCCCCTATCCTCAGCTCCAAATCCATTTATCTCTCCCATAAAGTGCTTATTGACAGAGAACTTGAGTGCTCAGAATGATGCCAACTGAAGACAAGCCTCTCCAAATACAGCAGTCATGTCTCCCCTTGATCTCCCCAGGCTGAATCCAAAACAGCTGTGTTTCTGCCTCAACCTCAAGGATTAGCTCACGGACTCTCCCTCCTCCCACCACCAACTGCTTTCTTGGGTCATTGATTTTTCAGAGAGAAAATGCCTGTGGTAGAGGCATGAAATAGCTCTGCTCAGCCTCAAGAAGAGGTTTGCAAGCTCATTCAGCCAAAATGTAATTGTATTGAGCCTCCCAGAGAGCCTCTACTCCACCCACATTTGCAAATACTCTTTTACTACATACTCTGTGTTTCTAAGTCTCTAATTCAGATTCTTCTTTTGTTAGTTAAGAAGAGTGTGGGTTTTCAGGTATGCAGCAAAAGAAAAAGAGTCCATAAATAATAGAACTTAAAGAAGAGGCAGAGCTTAACACATGCATTTGAGCCCAATGTCTGATTTCATGTAGGTTGTAGCCTGATTTCTCTTGGGTCATTTCTACTCTAGCTAGGGCCTACTTAAACGATCTGATCTGGTTAAAGCTTATCATCCAGAATGAATTAGCTACAGTCTCACTTCTACAGGAATAGCAAGACCAAATGACTTCCAGCTTGATGTTTCCCTGAATCAAGCAAAATTGTCAAGCAATTCTTTTTCTTCTTTTGCTAGCTGGTTCTTTCTATTCTGGAACCTTAAATGCACACCTAGTCCAAGATTCCATATTTACCTTCTCTCTGGACATTTAATCATAACCCTCAACCATGTCTTTTTGCTGATGACATTTCAAGCAAAACTGTCATCCATTCACATTACAATTCATAAGGCACTATGCAAGAGTCACTTGGTTATATAGAGAAATCCTCACCTTAAGGACTTTACAGTCTGGAAAAGAGGACAAGAGGTTCAACGTGGCACTTTGTTATTAGGAGATGCAGAGGCCTGGATTCAAATTCAGCTCCTGCCCTGGGAAAGTCCACTTAACCTCTCTGTGCCTCAGTTTTCTCATGTGTAAAATGTGGTTCACAACTGTATTATCCCAAAAGGTTACTGTGAAGACTAAAGGAGATAATATATGTAGAGCACGTAGGACAATGCCAGGCACCTAGTATTGCTTTTAGCTATTACTACCATAAGAGAGCTACAAACAGAAACAATATATAGCGAAATACTATGAGATGCTGTGTTAGTCCATTCTCATGTTGCTATAAAGAACTACCTGAGACTGGATAATTTACAAAGAAAAAAAGGTTTTATTGGTCAACTATTCCACAGGTTGTACAGGAAGCATAACTGGGGAGGCCTCAGGAAACTTATAATCATGGCAGAAGGCAAAGAGAAAGCTGGCATGTCTTCACATGGTCAGAGCAGGACAGAGAGAAGGAGGTGCTACACACTTTTAAACAACGAGATCTTGGGAGAACTCACTCACTACACAAGAACGGCAAGGGGGAAATTCGCCCCCATGATCCAATCACCTCCCACCAGGCCTCTCCTCCAACACTGGGGATTATTCAACATGAGATTCCAGTGGGGAACACAAGTCCAAACCATATCAGACCCAGAGGAGGATGAGGTGCTATTTATTTGGCGGAGGGCAGTATAAGGAGTGTGGTTATATTCCAAGTAAAAAGCTAAGCAATAGACAACAAAAACCTGAACTAGACTATACTATACCATACTATACTATATACTATACCATACTATACTATATACTATTATTAAACAAAGTTTATGGGAGGGCATTGTTTTGGATTAGTCCCTTTCACTAGGCCCCAGCAGACCAGACCAAACCAGAATGGAGTCATTCATGTTAAGTGCCACATAATCAATGTTCAGGTGCCACTGAACTCTAAAATGTGAGAATTTTCCAAGAAAACAGGAAATTCACAGCAACCAATCAAAAGGGGTTCAATTTACCTGAGCCTGCATGATAAAGAAGTTCCCTCTACTGTAACTCTATGAGGAAAGTAATTTGAAACCACCAATTCATATTTTGTTCTGTTTCTGCTTTCTCTAGCCCTTTTCTGCCTATAAAGCCAACCCTTCCTGCTCTGCTTCTTGGAACATTTATTTTATACAATGAAGTGTTGCCCTATGTTAGAATCACAAATAAAAGCCCACTAGACCTTTAAACTAGATTTGTTGTAAATTTGACTCTTGATAATACACTACACTAGAATAAAGACAAAGGGGCTGACCAACTTTAAGAGATGTGGTGGTAGAATAAACAAGGTTTTGGCATGCATTAATTAGGGTGGACAGTTGATAAGAGGGAGTCAGAGGCTGTTCCAAGGGTCGAGTATCAGCAAGTTGAGGAATGATGGGGTCATGAATCAACTGGGAAGTCAGAAAGAAACAAATTTGTTTGTGGAAGAATGTGACGGCTTGTTTTTGGTCACGTTGAGTTTGAGGCATTAGTGGAATATCCTGGTAGTGACATCTTGGATCTCTGAGACAAGTGTCCTCAAACTCCTGAATTATTGCCATACCTGTTACCTGCTTTTCCATTTTTCCCTCTTTTTTGATCAATCCAGCAGTTGGAAACTATGTTCAAGGGAAAAGATGAATTCTGGAGATACTGAAATGTCATCACTAAAAAGACATGGTTGAGGGTTATGATTAAATGTCCAGAGAGAAGGTAAATATGGAATCTTGGACTAGGTGTGCATTTAATGTTCCAGAATAGAAAGAACCAGCTAGCAAAAGAAGAAAAAGAAGTGCCTCTTTCCAGGAAAACAATACACCAACCAGCCATCAATATAAGTATTTCAGGCTCATCAACAATATGAGTGGCACTAATGCATTGCTCTACATAAAAGAGAGTGGAGAGTAAGTTAGGGAAGGCAAAGGAGGTTGGGTGTGGTGGCTCATGCCTGTAACCCCAGTACTTTGGGAGGCACGAGGTCAGGAGATCAAGACCATCCTGGCCAACGTGGTGAAACTCCATCTCTACTAAAAATACAAAATTACCTGGGTGTGGTGGCACGTGCCTGTAATCCCAGCTACTTGGGAGGCTGAGGCAGGAGAATCGCTTGAACCAGGGAGTCAGAGGTTGCAGTAAGCTGAGATTACACCACTGCACTCCAGCCTGGTGACAAGGCAAGACTCCGTCTCAAAGAAAAAAAAAAAAAGGTATCTGTCAACCCACCTTTCATTGAGTCATCAAACTATCATTCACTTTTTTTTTTTTTTTTTTTTTTTGAGATGGAGTCTCGCTCTTTCACCCAGACTGGAGTGCAATGGTGAGATCTCAGCTCACTACAACCTCTGCCTCCCAGGATCAAGTGACTCTCCTGCCTCAGCCTCCCAAGTAGCTGGGATTACAGGTATGCAGCACCACACCTGACTAATTTTTTGTAACTTCAGTGGAGACGGGGTTTCACCATGTTGACCATGCTGGTCTCAAACTCCTGACCTTGTGATCCACCTGCCTTGGCCTCCCAAAGTGCTAGGATTACAGGTGTGATCCACTGTGCCCAGGCTTTTATTTATTTATTTATTTTTTAAAAGAAATTCCACCAGTTCATTTGAATTCTGATCAATGCTGGGCGAACAGATTAAATTCTCTTTAGAGTAGCAAATCTTAGGACTATAAGGTGAAGAGGAACTAGAAAGTCCAGCCATACCTAAGTCCAAGCTAGCCACTCTGGTCCTTTTCTCTATTGTATTCCATTAAAGACCCTGATATCTGGGACTAGAGTTCCTGAGCACTATATACCCATGACCTGGTCTGGAAGCAGCTCTTCTTAGCTGTCCTATCATGCCCTCAGTGACTCCGGATCTCTGAGACAAGTGTCCTGAAACTCTTGAATTCTCACATGCTCTTTCATCTTTCCCTCTTTTTTGGTCAATCCAACCAATTCATGGCTTCCTGTTGAATGTTATTTTATAATAATATGGTTTATGTTATTAATAGTCTTTAATGTTATTCAAGCCCATCTTCTATCATGTCATTGCTCAAAAAGCTTCAACAGTTTCTTACGGTCAAGCCCACTGTGTGAGCTTCTTAACTGGGCATTCAGAATCCTCCCCAATATCTTCCACTACCTATGATTTATATTTTAGCCAAACAAGACCCTTGATAATCTTGAACTTCATTGCATGTTTGTACCTCTATACCAGTGCTGAATCCCAAACTGAAATCTGGTTCATATTTCATGAAACAGCTGGTTTTTACACCCACATCTTGAAATCTCTTTCTATTCCCTCACCTAGATACAAACTCTCCAAGGGGCCAGTAGAGTGCAGTGGCCACAGTCTTGGATTCTAAAACCCAGTTGTCAAGGTTCAAATCCCAGTCACACTGTATGCTGACTGTGAGATCATATACAAGTCTCTTTTCACTTCACATCTGTTTCCTGATCTGGAAAATGAAGAATATTAATCAGATATTAAATGAGATAACATACATTTAATCTAGTCTGTGGAACCCTGTAAGCCTGCAGCAACTGCGAGCTATTATGGCAGATGCTGTTGCTAGCCCACCCACATCCACTTGGTATTTGTCTCTACATTCTCAACCTGTTTATAGAAAACATTTGTGACTCTGCGTAGTCAAGATAGCATGCTCAGCTCTCATACAGGGCAGAGCAGAAGTGCCTGAGATGTAATCAATCTCCCAAGAAGCAACACTCAGACAATGACCGTTGGAGAGTCAATGGATGAATACCGCTTGTTAGGAATAACCCTGAAACCTATTCTAGAGTGTGGACAGCATAGAATCTCTTATTGTCTCTCAGACTTCCCCAGCAGGCTCTAACATCAGTTGCCCGCAATGGTAATTGGCTTGGCAGATACCTTTTATCAGCTCCTTTGATTCCCTAACTTACTCTCCACCCTCTTTTATGTATTTCCTGGGATAATTTCCCAAAACTACTTGGATTCTTGTCTTGGGGTCGGCTTTTGGAGGACTCTAAAACCATATCTGCTCTTATCACTACAGCTGAGTTCTTTGAAACTACCAGAATATTGCTTTGTTTGCATTAGTCTTCTACTAGTTAGAGTCTACCTTCATAAAACCTAAAATCCAACAAAAAATTAAGACCAAAATACATATATTTCTCAACAGTGCCTAGCACAGTACCTCTCACATAGAAGTTACCCAATCTGTATTTAGAGAAGAAAGAATAATGGTAGATCAAAAGATTACTCTATGAATATAAAAATAGAGCAAGGACTATTGATTGGTTACTAAGAATATTTTGCAAACTTTTATGGTTTGACACATCCTTTTAATGTGGATAGGTCTACCTAATACACTTGCAGCTTCTCAAAGTCCCCTCCCCTCGACGTCAGCGTCAGGACTCCTCGCCCACCTCCGGCTAGATTTGAGAGGTACTTGCCATTATCTCATCATTATCTTATCATGTTAATGTACTTGCGTAATCTTTTTTTTTTTCTAAATATGAAAAATATTTTACAGAGATTATATTTGACGCAGCTGCTTCCTGAAGACCTAGAGGTCACTTTTATCTTATAAGCACATTCTTCAGATTTTCGTGTGGGTGGGTAACTTCCGCCAGACTTTTCTGGAGATGGCTAATCCAGCCGTGGGATGTGGTTTCTTCTAACAGCCAGTCAGGAAAATCCTGTTTCTCAAACTCCTGTCTTGACCCCTTCCTGAACTTTGCCTCCTAGATCTTGAGGTCTGCCTTCTGTGGAAGAGAAATTCCAGAATCAATAAACTGAACTAGAGCCCTGGGATTATCAACAGGTAATGGTGATACTGTAGCAGGTGGCTGCATGAGATTTGTGATTACAGACTTGAGAGTGGCTGTCACCTTTGGTGCTACCAGAAGTAGCTTTCAAAACTGTCCTTCTATAACAGAGAGTTCTAGAAGGGTGGTCCATGGACCCTCTATATTAGAAGGGCTTCTGGCTCTGCTTTGCTTGCAGATTACTGGTCCTGCTCAGGCACACTGAATCAGAATCACTTGTGAGGATGCTTCAATTTGCATTTTTAAACAAACTCCTCAGGTGATAAGGTGAACAAATTAACCAAGTTTTGGCATTGAAAGTCCCACATTCAGGAAAGCCTTTAGTCCTGAGACATTTGGTCTCCACGTGGGTATGTCTTATGTACACTGAATTCTTAAAGCTGTCTTACACCGCAAGGTATGCCACACTAACACAGATGCTGCTTCTACTTGGTAAAAATCTCTGAGACTTTGAGATGACTTTAATCCAGTGTGACATTGGGTGGGGAGCTCCCTCAGACATCGATCTTGATAAGATCCTTCCATGGGAACTTGAGTGTTTGAGAGACCCAGAGTGTTTGTTTTGTTACTTTACTTTTCCTTTCTTTTGAACTTCATGTGCAAGGAGTTGAACTTGGTCTTGAGTTTATAGTACACAATTTTATTCTATATCTGCAAGGCCCTTCTCTGGATTTATGTGGTTATTTATTTGCATTTCTCCACCAGCTCTCCATGCCCAGCAGGCAAACATTACAATGTGATTGTTTTATACTCTGAATTTGTTTGTATCTTTTTAAAGCATATAACATTGTTCCTAGGTATTTTAATTTAAACAAATTGTATTCTGCTGCAGACTTCACCTTAACTCTTGCCTTTTTCTGTTAAGTATTGTGTTTAACGCTGTATCATCCTTTGATCTGTTGTTTCTTGTGGTAGGCAGCTTTTAAGGTGACTCCCAGTGATGGTGCCCTGTTGGTACCCATGTCCCTGTACAATCACCTTACCTTGATTGTGGACTACACCTAGTGACTTGCTCTTAGTGAACAGAATGTGGCAAAAAGTGACAGTATGTTACTTTTGAGACTAAGTGATAAAAACCCTTTGTCTTCCTCTCATGTGCCCTCCCTTGCTTGCTCTGGTGGAAGCCAGCTGAAATTTTGAGAGCCACCTTACAGAGAACCTAACAGCAAAGACTGGAGAGAGGCTTCCAGCCAACAGCCAGCAAGGAATTGAAGCCCTCAGTCCAATAGCAGCAGTGAGGAACTGAATCCTGCCAACAGCCTCGTGGGTGAGCTTGGAAGCAAATCCTATTCTAGTCTAGTAGAGACTTGAGAGGACCCATAGCTCTTGCCAACACTTGATTGCAGCATTGTAAGAGATCCTGAGCCAAAGGACTCAGCTAAGCCATGCTGGCTCTTAGCCCACAGAGACTGTGATATAATAAATGTTTGTTGTTTTAAGATGTTAAACTTGGAGTAACTTGTTACACAGCAATAGATAACTGATACGCTTCTAATCATTGCATGGTGTCCATAGCATATCTCTACCACATTTTACTTGTCTGCTCCCTGCAGATGGGTTGCTTGCTGCCTGACTCTAACTCCTGCTACTACTGCAAACACCACTGCCATGAATATCTTCAGCAAGACCTCCTTCCAGACCTGCACGAACAGTTGCGTGAAATGTATATGCACAAAGGGATTGCAACGGAAGACCTAGAGACTAGGGAAGAACTTGGAACAATAATCTCAGTTTCTTCATTTCCTAAACTGAGAGTGTTGCTGTTTTTAAATGAAGGTATTTTTCCCCCTAAGCATTTTGTTCTAAAGTTGAGCTGCCTTTGAGGGGAAATAAAGAGACTACCAGATTAATGGTTTTTTTTTCAAATGGGATGGTGGGGTAAGGAATAGTCGGGGTGGTCTGTGGAACAACTTGGAGGATTGGTGTTGTGTCTCGAAAAGATATTTAGGTATGTCCCTCCTTTTTTACCCAGGCCGACTGATTCACGCTGGGCTTCAGACATGAGAGGTTAGGAGTAGGAGGCATGCCTCGTTCAAAGGTGAGTGGACACATCTATAACCATTAAAACAATGTTTTTCTGTTTGGATTTAGTAAATGGTCTCAAGTTCCTGGAAATGTGTGCAGAGACCCTGTGGCCATGAGAAGATCTGTCATTTTATTTTTACAGTAGGATGAAATATATTTGGAAGTCATTGGACTGTAGCTGTCCTACATCAAAAGGCATTTCATAACAAAACACTATCATGCCCCATTTATAGTAATAGCATGCTGTGCTCTGGCTGCTGTGGGCAAATAAAATATGTTCCTGTAACATAAACAGCCTCACCTTCCCTCTAAAGACTAAAAGGCCATGAAAGATTTATTTAAATATGCTTTTGAAACATAGAGACACATACAAAAACATGTTAAACATATACGTATGTAGATAGATAGATGGGTAGATTAGATAGATAGATGATAGACAGATAGATGAATAGAGAGAGAGAGAGAGAAATAGACAGAGATTGTCAGAAATGGACTATAAACTCTAAATTGAATCAATAATGTTAGAGAAGAGAATATCAGAGCCAGAAGGGACATTAAAAACTTTTAAGTCCAGGCGCCTTTATTGTGTTGGCTTTTTTCCCAATTATTTTTATTGTGGTAAAATATATACATAAAATTTCCCATCTTAATCATTTTTAAGTGTACGGTTCTGTGGCATTACATACATTCACGATGTTATGCAACCATTACCACCATCCATCTTTATAACTCCTTTTCATCTTGTAAAGCTGCAACATTATACCCATTAAACAATAACTACCCATTCCTCACTAACCCCAGCCCCAGTCAATCACCATTCTACTTTCCATCTCTATAATTTTCACTACTCTAAGTACCTTATATAAATGAAATCTTGTTTTTCTTTTTGTGACTGGCTTATTTTTCTGAGCGTACTGTTCTCAAGGTTCATCCGTGTTGCAGCACATGTCAGAATTTTATTCCTTTTTAAGGCAATAATATTCCATTATATATATACAACACATTTTGCTTATCCATTCATCTGTCCATGGACACTTGGGTTAGTATTGTGAATAATGCTGTTATGAACAAGGGTATGCAAATATCTCTTCAAGACCCCACTTACATTTTTATTTGTATTATTTATTTTATTTCATTTCATTTCATTTCATTTTTGAGACTGGGTCTTGCTGTGTCACTCAGGCTAGAGTGCAGTGGTACAATCTCCGCTCACTGCAACCTTCGCCTCCTGGGTTCAAGTGATTCTCCTGCCTCGGCCTCCTGAGTAGCTGGAATTACAGGCACGTACCACCATGCCTGGCTAAATTTTGTGTTTTTTGTAGAAAGGGGGTTTCACCATGTTAGCCAGGCTGGTGTTGAACTGCTGACCTCAAGTGATCCACCTGCCTTGGCTTCCCACAGTGCTGGGATTACAGGTGTAAGCCACGGTGCCTGACCAAGACCCATTTTTAGTTCTTTTGCTATACATCCAGAAGTGGAAATGCTGGATCATATGGTAATTCTATTTTTAATTGTTTGTAGAATTGCCACACTGTTTTCTACAGCATCTCTACCACTTTATACTTCCACCAACAATGCACAAGGGTTCCAATTTCTCCACATCCTGGCTAATGCTTTTCTGGCTAATTATTTTCTGGGTTTTATTTTGTTTTGTTTTTATAGTAGCGACCTTATAAATGTAAGGTGGTACCTCGTGGTTGATTTCATTTGCATTTCCCTAATGAATTGTGCTGTGGAGCATCTTTCCATGTGTTTCTTAACCATTTGTATATCTTCTTTAGAGATATGTCTATTCAGGTTCTTTGCCCATTTTGGAATCAGGTTGTTTTTTGTTGTTGAGATTTAGAAGCTCTCTAAATATTCTGGATATTAATCCCTTATCAGACATATGATTTGCAAACATTTTCTCTCATTCTTTTAGTTGACATTTTACTTTGCTGATATTATCTTTTGATGAATAATTTTAAAATTTGTTCATGAAGTTCCATTTGTCTATTTTTATTTTGTTGCCTGTGACCTTAGTGTCATATCCAAGAAATCATTGCCAAATCCAGTGTCACGAAGCTTTTACCCTGTGTTTTCTTCTAAGAGTTGTATCGTTTTAGGTCTTATATTTAGGTTTTGATCCATTTGAGTTAATTTTTTGTATATGGTGCTGGTAAGTGTCCGACTTCATTCTTTTGCACATAGATATCCAGTTCTCCCAGGACCATGTGTTGAAAAGGCAGGCATCTCATTTTACAGAAAAGGAAACTGGGGCCCAGAAGGAGAAGTGGCATGCCCAAGGCTGTGCCAGAAGCAAAGTATAAAATAGAACCTGAGCCTCTGACTCCCGGTCAGTGCTATACAGACATTTACATTTAACATACATTAAATTTAAATTTAAATTGTTTGAATATGAAAATAAGTTATTTTGTTAGCTCTTGGGTTCACTAATGATGTAATTTCTAACAAATGAATAAAAGTTAGGTTGATAGAGTAGGTGATAATTTTAATGTGTTTTTCACAAATTCTT
Organism: Macaca thibetana thibetana; assembly: GCF_024542745.1. Lineage (NCBI taxonomy): Eukaryota > Metazoa > Chordata > Mammalia > Primates > Cercopithecidae > Macaca > Macaca thibetana. The sequence goes on along the minus strand of NC_065589.1, from coordinate 25,421,975 downwards.
TGGTATTTCTTTTCTCAAGAGGTGGAACTTAATTCTCCTTTCTTTAAGTGTGAACTGGACTTAGTAACTTGCTCCTAAAGATTAGAATATGGCAGAAATGACAGTGAGTGGCTTCTGAGACTAGGTCATAAAAGGCATTACAGTTTCCTCCTCGATTTCTCTCCCAGTAACTCCTCCAGGGGACACCAGCATCTCTTCTGACTCTTTGTTTCCATGTCTTGAGGAAGCAGCCTCTTGCCTATGGCCATCTGAGGAAGCCATCTTGGAAGCAGCCCACCCAGCCCCAGTCAAGCCTTCAGATGACTGCAGTCTCAGCTGACATCTTGACTTTAACAACAAGAACAACAACAACAACAAAAACTCCAAGCCAGAACTACCCACCTGGAATTTGAGGGCTGCTTTCAAATTCCTGATCCATAGAAACTTAGATAATAAATGTTTGTTGTTTTAAGCCACGCATTTTTAGAGAAATTTGTTATGCAGCAATAGAAAGCTAGTACAGAGAATAAACCAGCCTCTCTTAAATTACCACCATAAAAACAGAGAATTAACCAGCCTCTCTTAAATTACCACCATAAAACCAACTACCTATTTTATTAAAAGGTAAAACCAGCTGCTGAAGAACTTTTTTCCTCTCAAGGCTTTGGCACTTGAGGTTCAACAGTAAGAAGAATTGAAGAGTGAAGGCTTCCTGGCTACCCTCTGGCATCCTGTGTTTGGTCTGAAGCCTGATAAGCCTGGGTTGCTCTTCCAGTCCACCTTGTATGAGACTGATGTGGAAAAATGTGTCTCTTCTCAAGGGCTAACTCTGGAACCCTAGGAAAATATTCTAGATTTGGATCATATTAAAATGGGTATTAGACCTAGGTTCTAGTTCCAGCTCTAAGATCTGGATGTGTCAAAATCCTTTTCCCTTTGTAGGTTTTTAAGTTTGGTCTCTTTAAATAAAGAAACAATCACCCATGCTTTGTCTTTTAACTTCCTACTTCAAACAAGGAGCTGAAGACACTGGCCATCATCAAATGACTAGTGGACAATTTCCACTGCCTCGGTGAAATTTGCAGTCTGACTCTCATCATCTCTTGCCCCTTTTTTTTTTTTTTTCTTTTTAAGCTGTGTTTGTGAAACTGCCTTTGCAAAGATTATGAGAGGGAGAGAAGTCTAGCATGACCAACTCCATCTTGCTTCTAGCCTCACGGGCTGGCTTCCCTTGCTCATTCCCAGCCACAGGCCAAGCTAACCATGAGAGGAATTTAGTTTATAGTTTAACTTTGAGGCAAGGATGATAATATTCTCTCCCTAAAGCAGATCCCTTCCTTGTTTGGGTTCTGAAACCACCTTTGTAAGACTAAGGAAAGACCACAAGATTAGGATTATGGAAAGGGCCTGAATTCTGCTCAAATGGAGGCATCATTTCTATACTTCCTTACTGCTCAGGAGTTATGTGGCCAAATGTCACAGAGTTATGACTTCCTCAATTGCTCCTGTAGATAACATCACTATTGTAGAACCTAAGACCGGTCTTTTGAGATGTTTTTCAGATTTTTGCATTCTGGCAACTGACTGATGCCTCCCAGACTAATGACTCAACCAGTCCTATGGCCTCCACCCAGAGGTGGACTCAGCAAATGAGGACTGTTTTCCTCACACTCCTGTGATTTCATCCCTAACCAATCAGTAGCACTCATTCCCTAGCTCCCTGCCCACCAAATTTTCCATAAAAAGCCTAGCCTCTGAGCTCTTAGGGAGACTGACTTGAGTGATAAACTCCAGTTCTTCTCTATGGCCAGCCTTGTGTTCATTAAACTCTTTACTTCTATACCATGGTCTCAGTGAATGGTTTTATCTGTGCAGCAGGCAGGAAAAACTCATCAATCGATTACATTTGTCACTAAGTCCTCTCAGCTGGAGACTCATCAATGATATTAAATTTTAAAAAACTACCAAGCAAATACAATTCAAGTGGAAGCTCACCTGTGGAGTTATGGGAACACACTGTTATTCAAGAGAGCTGAAGTCTGAGTTAGATGCCTAGAGATATGTTGTCTTAGCTTTGCCATTCATTGGCTATGTGATCTTGGATAAGTCACCTCACTCCTCTTGATCTCAGCTCCTTCTTTAAGAAAAAAATAAAGTAGTGATAATTTTAATAGTCAGCCTTTACTGACTGCAATCTAAAAAAATGGGGTTAAGTAAATTCCATGCATTACCTTTAACACAACCCTGTGACATAGGAATTAGTGCAACATAAATAGCCTCATAAAATCTGTATTTTACAGATAAGGAAACTAAGTTTCAGAGATAATAAGTGGTAGAACCAGATTCAAACCCAAGTTCTTAACCACCATGGTCGTAGTAATTATAAATCAGTTTCAGCTTGAAATTGAACTCTCTGGATGCTAGGATTCAGAAGAGATGTGACATCTGTGAAGAACTGAAGGTGTCGGTCTGCCAGGCATTTAGTTATACGAGGAAACCAGAGTGAGGTTAGCATCAAGGAGTCACTGGTTCTAGAGCAGAGGGAAGATTCTATTTACTTTTGATGCTGGTCAGTACAACGTTATGGTGCCAGCAAGAGAGCAATGTAAAAACAAAAAGGCCTGGGATATTAGTATGCAGGTCATCTGGAGAACTGACGCCAGCATCTTCTGTAGTAATTGATGAGGATGCCCAACAATTGACATCAACGACCTCAACAGTGGACACGGGCAGGGATTGAATGCCTTGAGCAGACACCAGTGACAGTGTCGGCAGTGACTGGAAGTCATTACCCCAAATGTGCCAGGGCAGGAGGGGATAAATGCACCAGATGTCACGTGGCAGCCCAGAGGAGCAGTTTGCAGAGCACATGTGAGAAACTCTCCAAGGCTACCCAGGAGACACCACGGGAGACAGAAACCCAGGATCATACTTGAATGAAATTTGAGAGAGAGTTTAAATTTCTATAGAACAGAAGTGTATTTTCCTGCAGAAATTTTGTATTTGCTCTTGAGATCCTATTTTTACCCTCAGACTTGGGTGGTCTGACAAATGTAGGTTACTGATGAGATGGAAGGGTGCGACTCCACAGTGCTCTGTGAGGGTCTTTCACTTTGCCTCATGATTCCCAGAATTACAGCATTTCAAACTCCATTGACAGAAACACCAGAGCTGGCAAATGCAGTGCAGATCCATTGGTGAATCTTGAAAGGATTTCTGATGCTAATTTGTTGCCCTCGGGACTAACTGGGGTTGAAGTATGATTATTCCTAATGCGGTGGTCCCAGCGCTGTTTGGCGAGGAAAGTGAATACTTTCTCTAACTGGCCACAGTGCTCTCCAGGGAAAGATGTTTGATCTGGGGCACTGAGGCATTCTTCCCTGCTGACTGTTGGGAAATACAGCTTCTCTGTGGGAAGGGGCTTTGCTGTCATCGTACTGAGGTAAGTGCCTATAGGGGAGAGAGGTGAAGTGGGGGAGATGTGGATCACATTCCTCCTACCAGGAAAAAGGGGCTGGCTCCTTTCTGAGAACTGCTTTCTGCTGGGAAGGAGCTGGATGAACCATGTAACCCCACCTTTTGCTTGGAAATGAAGAGCTTCCCCACTCCAGAGGAAGGAGAGGGGAGGAGAGGAGGGAAAGGGCTGCAGGGCATGTTCCTCCCATTCCCTCTCAAGCAGAAAGGAAAGCTGTCTTCAATTAGGAAAGGGAAGGAGATTCAAAACATCTAGCGGGGAAAAGTGCTGGTTTTGGAGGGTCTTTGGGAGGAGCATGGAGGCTTGTGGACAGCATGCCTGCCTTGCTGGACCTGACACAGCCCTCTGAGAGTCTGTCACCACCTCTTCCTCTTCAGCTCTGCCTGGTCTCCTTGTCAGGCTGAGGTCTCTGGCTGCCTCCTGCCCTAGACTAAAGGAAGCAGTAACAGCAGCCCCAACCTGGGCAGCACAGCCCACAGCTTTCATCTCGGGGTCAATGGGTAATTTGCACAACAGGGAGACCACCCACAGAGGCGGTACGGAGTTCACAACCTCTAGCACTTAGGCATCTAATCAGTTTGGTTTTGCCTGTGGAGAGTCTCCCTTTGAATCTCAAAGCTACCAAGCTGCCTTCTTCCCTATCCTTTAAAATACTTCCAGACTCCCACCTCCTCTTAGGAGCCTTCTTGGAATATCTGCAGAAACTTTATATTCCTCCTGCCCAACCACATACACAATGTCAAAGCTGCCCCTTCCATTTGCTTGCATCTCCTGTGGACTGCTCACCTTCTCCACCCCAGGCAAAGCAGATGGCTGAGGGACATTAGGGCTGCTTATAGAGCTGTGGAAAATTCTCTGGAAATCAACCTCCTGTCGCAGAGACCCCAGGTTTCCCAGGAGTCACAAGGCACCAAAGCCTGGAGGCTCCTTAAGGATCACCTGCTGGGTGGGACTTGACTACATTCCCCAGGAGGTTTTGGCTCAGGGCCTCTGATCAGGATTTCCTTTGGGGTGGGCAGATTGGGTATGGAAAGGAAGCCAGGAAAGGTCCTTTTGGTTTTCTCAATGACTGACAGAGCAGAGGGGTGATCTGGGAAGGAGCTGGGCATTCCAGAATTGTGCAAATGTGGGCCCAGCATCTGTTTTCCATTAGCCTCTTTCATTGAAACATGGTGGTCTCTTATGGGTTTAAAGTTTGTATTAAGCATCTAGGCCCTAGAAAGTTTTTTGTTTCATGGAAGGTGAACTCCTCATCCCACTTAAAAGCCATGGAATTGTGTGCCATATCCCAAAGGAGCACCCATTCAAAGGCACATGCCAAAGCTTCATCCCTGCCCTCTGGGCCACGGTGTCTTCTGAGGCTTCCAGCCATGATAGCAAGAAGCAGTTGACTATCACTTCTAAACCTCAGCTGGTTCATGTATAGGAATGCATATTGCTGAAAAATTATAGCATCATGGACTTTAGAGCTGAAAGGCATTTTGAAAGTTGAGACCAATTTTTATTTGACACAAAAAGAAATGAAGTTCCAGAGAAGTTACATGATGTAACCAAGGTCACACAACCAACTAAGACACCTAGGTATTAGTCCGTGTTTTGCAAGAACCTCTGACACTGTGCTGTTTTCATGATACACTGCATTAGAGTAAGACACTAAGAGACCCTAGGTACGAAAAAAAAAGTGATGTAACATTAAAAGTAAATACAACACTAAACTTAAAAAGATTAGACTTACAAGTTTTACTAAAGGGAAAATAAATTTTGCTCCTAGATGTTTTGGTTGCAAAATTCTGCAAAAGTTCATTAGAGATGAGCTTTTCTGTTTTTTGTTTATATCCTGCTCAGCCTGGTGCTTTGTAGCACATAGTCAGTCTTGCCAATTGGGTAGATAACCAACAATGATATATGCCATATATTTTGAAAGTAAGCACATTTAAAGAACAGGAGTCCCACAGTCTCTTTTTTCCTTTGGTTCTTCTGTGAGGGGGAAGAATTTCAGGAGTTGTTTAAGGGCTTGAAAGGGACACCGGGCCAGAATCCCCCAGCTAAGCTGGTTCTGGCATTATCTTGCTAGCAGTCACTTCTAGTCACTTGGTATTTGTGCCATGCCTGGCCTCCTTAGGAATCTGAGGAATCACTAAAGACTGTTTGGTGTGATCACTTCTGCCCCAAAGGCTTCCTGCATCACCAGCCAAGAACCCAACCCAATGAGTGAGCGAAGAGCCAGAAAGACCAGACTGGTGCACACTAGGACATTGGCTAATTTTAGATACAGGGACTGGGTGGGAACCAGATATGAGGGTGGGGATCTTGGATGGAGGCCACTTGAAGATTCAAGGCTAAATGTTGCGGCCTAAGACTCTCCAAGAACATGCAGGAGAAAGACTTTGTGGGTCCCATGGAGCAGGCATAAATACGGGGTGCAGTAATGGGCATAGAAGTGTGAAAGTCTCCTGAGAAAAGTGGAAAAGGCCTTTTCAGTCTAATAAGTTGATATGTTTACTCACGCCAATCTTTTCCTCCATTTTAGAAGCAGAATGTCCTCCATTTGCATAGCCCTTTTACACTGATCCTTTTAAGACTGGAAGGTGAATGTTACTTGATAAACTCAAAGAATTGAGGACAACAGACAGATGACAGACAGACAGACAGACAGATAGAATAAAAATGAACACAAGTGATGACCACACAATTCAGAATCATAGGTTGCTGCTTATCCTTCCAGGTAAAGCTGGCTGTAAAATACAAGATTGACTCTTCTTTTAGTATTTTGATTTTTTTCCATATCATTTTAATTGGGAGAGTTGCTTGATTAAAATTTTCAAAGAGGAGTCCAAAGCAGTATCCAGAACCTTTGAAAGCTGGTCTCATGTTTGAGGTGTGAGTGGAACATATTATTCTTCCATTCCCTCACTTGGAAGCAGCAGTTGAAAATATTTAGGTTCTTTTACTCCTAATTTCCAACCATGAAAACCCAGAGGCATGTTCTGATAGGGGGCCAACTGGCACTTTTATAATTTTGAAAAGAGTTGACAATTAAAAAGATGTGGGATGGGGGAAGATAAAGAAAATTCCTCCCTAAAAAAGTAAACAAGTACTAATTTTTTATTATTTGGGCGATCAATACTAATCAGATTGATTTTATGTGGAGGCCCTGAGAACCACATGTTACTAAAAATCCTGGCTCAAAATAATGCCATGTGTGAGATACTGAGCTAAGCTTGAGAAATTAGATCCACTTCTGTTTGGAGAGGAGGTGAAGAGGGAGAAGAGGAGGAGGAAAGCCCAGTTTTTCCTTTGTTTCCTTTTGAAATAAAGCAAGAAAGTGCTGAAATACCCTTCTTAGGTTGGTGGGAAATCAAGGCTAACTAATCCCAGGTGGATTAAGTAGCCAGCGAGTCCAGGAAATGTCTAGTCCAGTGACTTTCTGACAGGTGGGGGATTGGGAGCCAGCTATGCCCACCTCAAGACCTTCAGGAATCCCACACCTGCCCTCTCAAGTGCTGCTGTCTTGACCGACCTTTTCACACCCAGAGCCAAGAATTATAGCCTGTCTGAGCTCACCTCTCTGTGACCTCCCAGTCCTACTCTTTTACCCAGAGACACATCTGGGTCCCAGCTGAGCTCAGATGTTGGAAGGGTTTATCACACCCATCCTCCTCCAATTGCCCCAGGTGCCCAGGGAGAGGTGATCACCAAGGCAACAAAGGGACCTCCTGTGACCTTGGGTCACCCTCTGAGATGAACATTTGGAGAATGAGGTTAAGCGATCCTGGACCAGCATGCTTTTCCAAAAGGACACTGCTCATCCACCTCTGTAGGACTTACTGGGCCATCCTGACCCCATCACCCAGTGAATCCCACTAGAAAGTAGGTCCATAGAGAACAGAGGCCTTTTGTATTAGGCTGGTACAAAGGTAATGCAGTTCTTGCCATTTTTTTAAACAGCAACCTAACACTTCAAATTGCATTTCCAACGCCCTGCACAATGCCTGGCACAAGTGGGAATGTAGCACGTACTTGTTAAGTAAATGCAGGAACGAATGAAGGAGGCTGCATGGGCCCCAATCTTCCTAACAATGTACTGTGCTCCAGAATCTATGACCTTTTTTCTTTACCTCCCACTCTTCTTTTCTTGATCTATGCCTTCCTTTTCAAGGGCCCTTTCTCTCATTTTCCTAACACTTGGAAGGCACTTAGAGACCATTTAAGATTGACGTGACTATACACAGGATCACACTCATTCCCAGTTGCATTAATTTGCTTGGGCTGCCATAACAAAACACCACAAATGGGGGACCTTAAACCACAGAAGTGTGTTTTCTCACAGTTCTGAAGGCTGGAAGGAAGCCCAGGATCAAGGTATCAGCAGGGTTAGGTTCTGCTGACCTCTCTCCTTGGTTCCTAAATAGCCACCTCTGGCTGTGTCCTAACATGGCCTTTTCTCTGTACAAGTGTAGAGAGAAAAAAAGAAAAGGAGAGAGAGAGAGTGCGAATCTCTAGTATCTTTTCCTCTTGCTTATGGGATTAGGGCCCCATTCTTATGACCTCATTTAACTTTATTTAATTATCCCATTAAAGGCCCTATTTTCAAATATAATCCCTTTGAAGATCATAGCTTCAACATATGGATTTTGGGGGGATACCATTAAGTTCATAAAATCAGACAAGAGGAGCTCTCTGATGGGTTCCACAATCTAGAGGGTACCACTCTGGCCCTCTGGTCATGCTCTTTCCTAGAGCGTGAGGAACCTACCAGATTACAGGGTCATGTCCATCCAGAGCTGGCGCTCTACCTTCTAGACTATATTCTGGGTACATGGTACCCCAAAATTCTTTTCCCAAGGAAAGACCCTGCCTCCCACTCAGTGGGTGGCCACGGAGCAGCTATTTCAGGGGAGCCAAAACAGTGCTTGGAATGTGAGCCAGTTTGCCTACACATGAGCCTGCCAGGCCCTTCATGATGTGGGAAGATGCCTGGGGAGGAAAAAGAAAGGGGGTAACCCAGGATCATGGGGCCAGGGGCTGGGACTGCAGCCAGCTCACCACAAGCCACCATATTGTGGCAGGAAGACACATTTATTTAATACTTCCTTAGCTTCATGTAGGGCTTTTACATATTTAGATGTGATAGATGGGCCTCCTTTTGTACTCCTCCCCTGGGCACAGTAAATGTTATGCCTGGGCCCGACCTTACATTCTGGTTTGTCCTAGGACAATCCGAGTTTATGCCTGATGTCCTGCAGTATTATTAATACCATCACACTTTCAATTATGTCCTGTTTGGGGACAATAAATCATGTGCTCTGCTCAGCTATGAGATACAACATTAACACAGAAGTTGGGGAACCAACCAAGAAGAGGTAGATCTAGAATAATGAAATAGTTGTTAGCCCACCCCTGAGCTGGCCGCAGGATGTACGAGATGTACAAGACACGCTTCCTCCCCAAGGAGTTTGTTGATCATGTCTAGGGCACCAGACTCACACTTTACTTTTTCTAGAGAACAATGCAGGAAAGTGCACAGATATAGTTCGGTATTTAATTAATCAGGGCCCAAATATACGGTGTGGATAGTGAAAGAAATATGACCGTCTGCAGAAGTCTCCAAACTAAGGCTTCTTAGGCTGGAGCACATAAAATGGGAAACTAGTTCAACAAAAAGAATAGTAGTACAAAAATATAGAAATCTTTATGTATATATAAAACAATAAACAAAAGAAGCCCATGAAACTCCCTTAATGCCTCTCACAGCCCTGGGTTAAGGACTGAGCAAAGGTTTGAGGCATTTTCTTTTTCTGCATCCAAGTCCTTATTTTCAATTCACACTCTCATCACATCCCTTCCTGGGGACAGGAGCCTGAGGAAGCTTGAGCAGGCAGGGACCATCTGGGCCAGCTGCACTGGCTGTAGTCTGGTTGTTTTAAATCTCACCTTGCTCCTTCCCTCTGGTGCCTCAACTTCCTTCTCCAGATGCTGAGGCCTATATGTCTTGATCTCATGAAGTCTCTGAAGCTCTATAACCTTTTCTGACAACTTACTCTCTATGCTGACTTTCTTTTGCGTAAAGCGCCCGCCATATGGACACATCTTCCCAGTTATCCTCTCCTCTGTGAGAGTCCACCTGGATCGGAGTACCACAGTTAGGTTCACAACCTGGAGTCTGCACGGAGTCTCTGAGGTCATTACCACTCTCTTTGTGCCAGAATAAGGGATGGTTTTTTAATTGAGATCTTTATTAATTTTCACATGTAACTTTTAAACAATAGATAATGTATCCCCATGGAACAATATTCAGAATGTACAAAAGGGAATACCGTAAAAAGCCTTATGTATTCAGTTCCTCTCTAGTTTTGTGTATTTTTTCCAGAAAGGCTTATTTTCTATCTCTTACTATTCCTTTAAAAAACACAAGAGTGAATATGCAAAGCATATTGTTCTACACTGGTTTCTGTTTTAAATAAACCTTTTGATTTAGAATAGCTTTAAATTTATAAAAAATTGCAAAAGTAGAATAGAGTTCCCATTAACCCCCTACACACACACACAAACATACACACACATACACAGACACACACACACACACACACACACACACACACACGTTCCTCTACTAAATAGCTTAACATTAGTTAGGTACATATGTCACAATTAATAAGCCAATATTGACACATTATATTTAATGAAAGTTTCTACTTTACTCAGATATCCTTTGTGTTTACCTCAAGTCATTTTCCTATTGCAGGATCACCTCCATGACACCACAGTTCATTTAGTTGTTGTGTCTCCTTAGGAGTCTCCTGGCTCTAACAGATTATCAGATTTTCCTTGTTTTTGATGACCTTGACAAATTTGAGGAATGCTGCCAGGTTATTTTGTAGAATGCTCCTTGACTGGGATTTTCCTGAGGTTTTTGCAGGGTTAGACTAGGGTTATGGGTGACCACAGAGGTAAACTGCCATTTTTCGTATCAAAGGTACCTGCTGTCAATATGACTTATCGCTGGATGTTAACCTTGATCACCTGACTGAAGGTGTTTGCTAGGTTTCTTCACTATGAAGTTACTTTTTTTCTCTCTTTGCACGCTGTACTCTTTGGAAGGAAGGCACTAGGTATAGCCTACACTTCAGAATTGGGATTTATGCTCTATCTCCTTAAGAATAACTGCACAAATTATTTGAAAACTTTTTGCATAAGAGATTTGTCTTTTCTCCCCAGTTATTTATTTATCCAGTCATTTATTTGTAGCCATGTGGACACATACATACATATTTTATACTTTGTGTCATAACCCGTGTTAGTCAGCTGTCATAACAAAATGTCATATACAGGGAATTTTCTTTTTTCTCTCTTCTAGAGACTGCGAAGTCGGAGATCAAAGTGCTGGCCAATTTGATTTCTGGTGAGAGCTCTTTTCTTGGCTTGCAGAAGGCCTCCTTCTCCCTGTGTCTTCACATGGCAAAGAGAGAGAGGGAGTTCTCTCCTGCCTTTTCTTACAAAGACAATAATCCCATGGGATCAGGCCCCTTCCCTGTGACCTCAATTAACCTTAATTACTTCCTAAATAAATATCCAGTTCCCAGATACAGTTACATAGTGGGTAAGAGATTCACCCTGTGAATCTTGGGGGCATATAAGTCAGTCCATAGCATAATCTAATTCTACTTTATTTTGCTGCTGAAATTGTCCCAGTTTTGGCTGTTGGGAGCTCTTTCAGTTGGCTACTGTGCTCCTTTGATATAATCCTGTCATTGCGGACATTTTTTAGCACTTCCTTACTTTGCACTTTGCTTTTGTCATTTAATAATGCAGTTTAGAAATCATGCCCAATTGTGAAAATCTTCCTCACTTAATTTATAGCTAAGGAGATTGCTACAGAACAGCAATCTCTATCTAGTCTCTTATTAATGAACATTTAGGTTGTGTTCAGTCATTTGCTATTAGAATCAATACAGCTTTGAGTGACATAATATGTATGTTGGTATAATGTCAGATAATTTCCAGGATGAGTGTCTTAATCCATTAGGGCTGATGTAACAAAATATAAACTGAGTGGCTTGTAAACAATAGAAATGTATTCCTCAGAATTCTAGAGGCTGGAAAGTTCAAGATCAATGCACCAGCATATTCAGTGTTTGGTAAACCTTCTTGCTGTATTCTCAGGTGGTGGAGGGGTGAGACTCCCTGGGGCCTGTTTTATTAAGGGCACTAATCCTAATCACTAGGGCTCCTTGCTCAGAGTCCCCAATGACCTCCCAGAGTCCCTAGCTCCTAACACGATCACCCTGGGGGTTAGGATTTTTAACACTTGAGTTGTGAAGTGATGTAAACATTTAGTCCATTGTAATGAGGAACTGCTGAGTCAGAGGAATATGTGCTTGTCCTTTTGATGGATGTTGACAGTTGCCCTTCAATGAGATGGCTCCAGCATACATTTCCATAAGTAGTGGGTGGGCAGTGCCTATCTCACCCAGCTTTTCCCATATGGTGTATACATACATTTTTTGATTTTTTTATGGGTCTTAAATGTGGGAAATAGTCTATAGTTTGGAAGACACCAGAGAAAAATGCTCCACAGCTCGCCCTGGTGACTCACTACAACTTATGGGAAGATGTGAGATTATTCTGTACTCTAATGTATGTTAGCAGGCGCACTCCACCCAAAGCCTTCCTGTGCGTTCCTCCCTGTGAGCTCACATCCCGTTCACCAGCTGACTGGGAAGGGAAGTCAGGACCAGGCCTGACCCCATCACACCATCATAACCTCGGGATGGCAGGGCTGGAAGGCACTTCAGACGTCATCCTTTGCAGACTCCTCATTTTAGAGTGAGAGGCATGACATGTCCACAACTGGTTAGTGCCAAAACCTGGGACAGGCTTCACATTGTCCAGCTCTTAGAGCACTGTTGACAATGTCTGCCTTCACTCGGAATTCAGCACCTGCTTTCAGTATAAACCCCTGCATTTCACTAAAACTGAGCAGACTGCTGATTTAAAAAAGAGAGGTCCATCCAACAGGGATGAAGTTTTTCCTTCTTGAAAGAGGACATTCACCTAATGGGAGACCTGGAGTCAGAATCTTTCTGATGTGTGACTTGGCACAGTAACACAATGCAGGATGCTGATGTGTTAATAAAAGTAAAAACTGCATCTGCCTACCTCAGAGTCGACAACAAGGTCAAGGATTTAATATGAGTACATCTGAAAACGTTACTAATCATGATAATGATATCAATGTCTTTTATTTGCAAGTTCCATTTGTTTTTGACTGAAATAGTAACTCCTGAGTGGGGCTAGAAGCCAAACATTCGGCAAGTTTGCTCTTTGAGGGGTTCTAGTTTCACTTCCCCATTCATGGGCAACCATAAACCACATACAGGAACCTTCCATCTGCTTTTTCATACCTGCTTTCTCTCTTCCTGTTTTCTCCTTGCCCTTTCTCTCCCAGGCTTTTCTCCAGTGTGACCTTGCGCAAATCACTTTCCTTTCACGGGTCTCAACGTCATTTGAAAAATGAACAGACTGTACTAGACGACTTGTGAGTTCCTTTCCTTCCCTGAGATTCCATGATGACCTTACATACGGTTTCTTTATTATTTTCTCTTATCCTCAGTAACACAAGAACTGTAGTCATACTGTGGGAACCTGATATGGTTTGGATGTGTGTTCCCCCAAATCTCATGTTGATTGGTGATTCCCAGTGTTGGTGGTGGAGACTGGTGGGTGACGATTAGATCATTCATCAGGGTGGATAGCTTCTGAATGGCTTAGCACCATCCCTTTGGTGATTAACTAAGTTGTTGCTCTGAGTTCATGCAAGATCTGGTTGTTTAAAAGAGCATGAAACACTTCCCTGCTGACTCCACACTGCTTTTGCCATGTGATGCACCTGCACCCCCTTCACCTTCCACCATGATTTTAAACTTCTGGGGGTCCTCACCAGAAACAGATGCTGGCACCATGCTTCCTATACAGCCGGCAGAACCATGAACCAATTAAATCTCTTTTCTTTAAAAATTACCCAGCCTCAGGTATCCCTTTATAGCAACACAAACGATTAGCACAGAGCCCAGTAATTTATTCCTTACAGAGATGTCTAGAACAGTGTACCTTCAAACGAATGTGGTAGCCTCCCTAGTTCATTCTGTCCAGGCCACCACTAAAGCACAGGGATCTGTTCAGCATTCCTAACTGAAGAGTGACAGTTTCCAATCCAAGAAATTTACAGAAGAGGAGTAGTAGGAACTCCAAATCACATCACAACCATGCTGGTTCAAATACAGATGTGCTGGTTGTTAAAACACTTAACTACTTCTTTACTGGTTGGTAAATAGTCACTGCTTCAAAAATCCAGGGTGATACCTCATTGTGATCACGTCGTGTTCACCCCATTTGTGAGGGAGAGACTCCCCACCCTACATAGAATGAGATGGCTGAACATGATACCCAATAATGGACAGATGAGATTAACAGCAGTTTAGTAGTCACATTTACTAACAGCCCACAGGAGGAGGATGCCAAATGCCTTGCAGGGCTACACGGAGATTGCACTTGGGAATAGAATGAGCAAGCAGAGGCTGTGGAAGGCAGACTCTGTAGCAACAAGAAGGTGAGGTGCCCCCTAATTCCCACGGGAGGAAGTAGTTGGTTTGTCTGAATACTTCTGTAGGCCTGCAGGGAACTAAAGCTCAGGAGGTTGAAGCCCACATGGTGTGCAGCTGGTCTACCTGAGAGGTGAGTGAAGGGGTATATGTCACAAGAACAGAAGAATTCACAGTTTGGCTATTTTGGGTCCTGTGAAGCTAAAACATGTCAAGGCAGCACATGAAATTTTAGGCCTTGTAATAAACATGACCACTCACTTCCCAGCCCTGTACCCAGCTTGCATCTGGATTGCCCCAAGATCCAGCAACAAAAGCATTCATGTGTGGTACAGCAGAAACCTCCAGTCCCTGATCCAGCACAAAGGCTACTTGCTGTCCTTCTGACTTGGTCACGCACATGCTTTACCAGCTGTTACATATTTTGAATATCATCCTGGCCACAGCCATTAACACATGGTAGAGCACTTTGACTCAGACCTTTTTTCTTTCCTCCTCCTTGTTCAAAGCTCCCAGTATTTTTATTCTTCCTGTTGACTGTACAACTGGAATGGCCTGAAAAATCCTTATCTTCCCCATCCCTTCTTTACAACCTTGTTCCATCCAGTTGGAACTAGAAAGAAGGAGAATGAACTAACTCACATTGAGTTGCTGGTTATTCACTATTTCCAGGAATATTTGTGTTTTAAGAATAGACTCTGCTTTACTTTAAAGGCAATATTTACAATATTCTTTGTTTTAAAGAATAGACTCTGCTTTAAAGGCAAGCCATGAGCCTGCAAGCCAAACCTAGCCCACACCTGTTTATGCACAATTCTCAAGCAAAGAATGATGTTTATATTTTAAATGTTAAAAAAGAAAACAAGAAAGAACATGCGATGAAGACTGTATGTGACCTGATAAGACTAAAATATTTACTATTTGGATCTTTATAGAAAAAGTTTTCTGGCTCCTCACTTAAAGCAAAGATTATCTAACGGTAGAAGTGAGGACATTAATAACAGGCTAGGACACTGATTTTGGAGCAGGGGTTCTCATCTGGTTCACACGGAAATGCTAAAATCAGAGAGAAAAACAGAGAATAAAACCAGATTAGAAAGCTGAAGTCGATAATGCTGAAAAGGCCATTGGCAAGAGAGTGTTCAGGACCAAAGAGCTGAAAACAGATGTAGTGAGGCATAAGAATGTTAGGGCAGAAAAGGCCATTCTGGAAGGGTTGCCAAATCCATCCTTCTGATCTATATTGTTTTCTTAAGGGCCCAGGAGCTGGGGAGTCTTCAAAAAACAAGGGTGGACATAGATGGAATGTGCAACAGTGAATTAAAACCATGTAAAACTGACCTACCTGAGGACATAATTTTTTGTTCTCTTCTTACCCTCATATGCTGGTACAAAGAAGAGGACTGGAGGGTTTGAATGGTGTCTTCCAAACAAGACATCCATGTCTTTGAAATATTAAATGCTAATAAAATTGGCACTTGATATGGCCTGGAATTGAGATAAAGAAAATAGGCAGGCCAAGAGCGGTGGCTCACACCTATAATTCCAGCACTTTGGGAGGCCAAGGCAGGCGATCTTGAGGTCAAGAGATCGAGACCATCCTGGTCAACATGGTGAAACTGTGTCTCTACTAAAAATACAAAAACTAGCTGGGCGTGATGGCGCGTGCCTGTAATCCCAGCTACTTGGGAGGCTGAGGCAGGAGAATCACTCGAACCAGGGAGTTGGAGGTTGCAGTGAGCTGAGATTGCACCACTGTACTCCAGTCTGGGGACAGAGCGAGACTCCGTCTAAAAAAAAAAAAAAAAGAAAATAGATTAAATTAACATGAGTAAGAACATTTTTCATAGAAAGGATTGGAAAGGTGAGAATGAGTTTCTGAAGGAGTAAGTGGAGTTTCTCTTCCTGGAGCCACCTTATGGGAGCCTGTTGTGCCCAGGAGTAAGGCCTTCCTGGCACCTGTGAATCCAACTTGTTTGGATTCACATTTGTTTGGAATCCATTTCTGCTTCCTGGAACCCCAAGAGAGTCCTGGAGGCAGGCTTCTGCCAAGTGTCATGGCCTGGCATTTCCACTACGTGCTTGCATGCGTCTTTGTTTCGAAGGGAGGTTTGGTGGGTGGGGTGCTCTAGTCTGGGAGACAGTGGGTGGTAAGAGTTTCCAGGAGGACAGAGACAGACTGATTGGCCCAGCTAGTTAGCGCGCATGGTGTTAATGAGATCAGGTCATATCCTGGTCTCCCACCACACCCAGCCAGCAGTCTCCTTTCAGGGGTCACAAATTTCACTCTTCCCCAGAAGGGAAGAGCCAAGGGAGAGGGTGGGGATAACTCCATGCAAAACCATCTTCTCTGCTGAAAAAAGAATCCTGCTGGTGGAGGGTTCTTGTCACCTTCCTTACATATATCATCTCTCATTCATTTGGGACATGAACACATAGGACACTGCATCCATTAGTTTCGGCTGGTTACAACCTTCCCCAAAAACTGATGGCTTAAATCAACAACTGTTTATTTAATTGGCAATTCTTTGAGTCAGTTGAGCAGTTCTTCTGGTTTAGGGTATCTCAACTGATCATTCCCCCACTTGCTTATGTATTTGCAGACAGCTGGAGAGTCTGCAGGGGGCTGGATGACTGAAGATGGTCCCACTCACACAGTCTAGCAATTGCTTAGCTGCCAGTCAGGGCAATGTGGGACACAGGACTTTGTGTCTCTTATTCTCCAGTAGGCTAGCTTAAGTTTCTTCCCATGCTTTGGTGGCAGAGGACCTAAGGACAGCAAGAGAAGGCCTGCATATTGGCCTCTAAAAGTTACAAAAATAGGCCAGCTGTGGTGGCTCATGCCTGTAATCCCAGCACTTTGGGAGGCCGAGGCAGGCAGATCATGAAGTCAAGAGATGGAGATCACCCTGGCCAACATGGTGAAATCCTATCTCTACTAAAAACACAAAAATTAGCTGGGCGTGGTGGTAGGTGCCTGTAGTCCCAGCTACTCAGGAGGCTGAGGCAGGAGAATTGCTTGAACCTGGGAGTCAGAGGTTGCAGTGAGCTAAGTTTGCACCACTGTACTCCAGCCTGGCAACAGAGTGAGACTCCATGTCAAAAAAAAGAGAAAAAACTTACAAAAATATTGGCTTAGACTTATTCTAGAAATGGAAGTGATAAGACAGTATTAATACATTTTACATGAATGGTGGTTATTTTAATGCAGATGCTATACTCAGTGCTTCACACATGTCATTTAATGAGGTAGGCTGTAAGCACCTGGTTCAAATTCACTCTGCTATAAAGTGGCAGAGACAATATTCAAACTCCAAACTTAAACCACTATCATACACAATCACAACTCATAAATTTTAGGAATTGCATGCCTGTTCCAACCATGCCGCCATTGTTCAAAACTCCACCTACATTCCTGTTGTCAAATCCACAGATTCTTGGCAGCACAGAGGCCACTGGAGAGAGGCATAACCTTGCGTGGCAGCTGCACCGGAATTGGATTTGTCTCAGATGTTTCAGATGACTAAGGTGAGTGATCAAGCTGGATATTTTTGCATGACAACCAAAGTGTGATGAGAAAGAAAGAAGATTCAGTTGTGTAGATGGTAAAGTTTTGTGTACCGTTTCATCTTTTTAGTATTGGAATTGGGATTTTTAGCTCTTGTTCATAGTGCCAATGCTGCTTAGTCTTTCTGAGACATCAGGCAAATTCTCTTTTTCCATGTTTCAGATTTCTCCTTTGTATAATAAGGGGCTTAGATTCTGTGGTTTCTAAAAGATCCTTCCAGTTCTAGAAATGTCTGATCCTACAATATATTACCCCTTAGAAATGATTAGTTTAACTAAAAAACATGTAAATTTCTTATCTTCAAAATAAAGACATGCCTTTTCCACTACCCCCACTCCCCCACTTTGCGACATGGAGGAGATTGAGAAGATGCTGTTTAGTGACAGACCAGATTCCTTTGGAGACCAGGGAGTTGGGGGAGTACAA
This sequence comes from Macaca thibetana thibetana, assembly GCF_024542745.1. Lineage (NCBI taxonomy): Eukaryota > Metazoa > Chordata > Mammalia > Primates > Cercopithecidae > Macaca > Macaca thibetana. Next base: position 25,403,926 of record NC_065589.1, on the reverse strand, counting down.
ATATCATATTCAGGACAGGAATTCAGACTTGAATGCTGCAAGTCTTGCCTCTCAACTCTCCATGCTCTATCAATACTATTATTTATCCACTACTCAGGGTAGGAAAGAGATCAGGTCAAGTAGCATATAATATCCTTCTTATTCCCGTGCAGATGTCTGAGGCTTCTTTCCCCTTTCGTCCAATCTGATTTGTATGTCTTCTTGGTTAATACCCCCAGAGTGCTCTAGGCTGCTTTCTGCCTAAATATCACATAAATCAAAGTGTGTAATCTTGCAGGGGTGAGGAGAGGTGGAGAGTCAGCCAGGATCGAGATGCTAAGGACAGACGGAGCCATCCCATTTCCCTACTTCCCAGACCTTGTTCTTGCCCTCCTGCAAAGCCTTAGGAAGGCCTCATGGGAGGAGCTTGAACTCATTCCCACCCACTCCTGATGGTTCCAGCTACTCAACCTTTTACTAAATGGCTCTGCACAGCTGTTTCTAGTTACGTGTCTATTTACTTTGCTGGTGTACGTGTGCTTGTGTACCATGTGTGCATCTTATCCCCTCAGTTTCCCAGCTACCCAAGGCCTCCAGTGAATCCACATGAGGTCATTTAGAATCCCGAGTGGAAACAATCACAAAGCAACATAATGTTCAAACTCAGGAAGCATTTACAAAGGTTGTATGCATCTTCTCTGTCATTCATAAAGGCAAGGGAAGTTAGAATTCAGGAAATAAGATGCAAAGACTCATGAATGTCTTCAGATTCCAAAAGAGTAAACTTTACTACGGGAGTAAAACTAGGTTCTAATCCTCTTGAAACAGACACTTTTTCCTTTTTTAATCACCTAGATGACAAATGTAAGACTTATCCCTGACTTCATCCATTCATTTGTTCATTCATTAATTCAACAAACATTTATTGAGTTTCTCCATGTGCACTGGACTGCTCAAAGCTCTATAGAAGATACAGTAATGTGCTTTGCTGCCTCTGAATGGAGCAGGGTCCCTCCCAGCCTATGGGCATGGCTAAATTTTAAAAGGATTCTTCTGCTTGTCTTCAACTTCAAAGGTCAGTCTGAACATGGAGTGAAATCACCAGTGTCCCTGGCAGGAAGAGACCTTGTTCCACACCCAACACATTCATCCTAATAGTAGGCTTTTGACACAGTCCTATTAAATAATGAAGCATGTCTCTGTCTAACTTTATATAATCAGTGCTCCAAAATTCAGAAACTTTGCCTCTCAGAGGTCGATCAGCAAGCTCAGTGAGTTCCTACAAACCAGCTTGTAAGGAATTCCGGTCTGGAGGCATGCTCCCCATTCTGCCTGCCATGATTGCCAAATGGTGGCTTTTCTAATTTTTTCATTCCTTTCTGCATTTATTAATTGACTTTCTAACATAAGGAAGAGCATTCTTTTCCTTCTACTCATTTAGTTAAATCAGAAAAATCTGATTGAATTTAATAGGCTATAATCCTTTACTATTACAAATTTATTTTGATGTCCACAATGTCTCAGAGTTGGCCAGTAGAAGTGCCCACAATCTGGCTTCTGTATCCTTTTGAAATGTCTCCATCATTCTTTGGGAACATTCTTAATTTCTGAAAAAATATACATATTTCAGGTTCATCTTTTACTTTCTCTCCCTTAGCCACAGAATCAGTCATTGTTTTTTCAAAGAGCCCTAATTCCTTTTAGTAGAGAATAATATTTAAAAACCAAGATCAGGAAGCCAGGTGGTCTCACTGCACTGCAATTCCTTGATTTTAGGCCCTCTAAGAACACACAGCTAGGAAATAGACATATGTACACACACACATACACACACACCTGCACCCACATACATTTCCATATTTATATCCACATAGGTCGATCTCTTTTTGTAGCTATTATACAGTATATGCCATGCGTTCTCACTGAAAGCTCCGATTGCAATCCAGCACCACCGAAATGTTGCCAACATTTCCCCTCAGCATGTTTGTAACTACCTTTTCTGAAAAGGAGGACACTGGCTGCCATCTTCTATAATATATTTACTTATTTGCTCAATACTAGAATTCCCACAGAATAGTTTCAGAATTGCTATCCTGTGCCTCTATGAAAAGCAAGCCTCACTCCACAGCACCAATGATTGTTTAGAATTTTATTCTTTGGCCCGAGGACATCTTGTCAAAGAATACATGGGTTAGTTCTTTCTTTAGGCATCAGGTTAGTTCTTCTTTAGCACCAGCCTTATTTCCCCTCCTCAACATCACTTTGAGACATGCCCTGAATCTTTGTTTTAACCATCTCCAAAATAAGCTAAAGCCTCATTTTTGGTGCTCTGGTGCTGCTGCTGGAGCCAACACATGTCTCTCTGGAACACCAAGTGAATATTCAATGCATGTTTGCTCACTCCGCCTTCCTGTGAAGCTAATCCAACAAATAGATGACAGAAATATCTTCATTTCCACAAATGCGCTTGTGAGCTTATAATAAGAGTCTTATCTCCCAGGGCTATCCACATTCCCATGGCTTCTCCATTCCCCATGTTTAGATACCAAAATCTTTCTTCACTTTCAGACAAGTCTTAATTCATCTTCCCTATAAAGGCTTCGTAATACCTCTTTACCTAAACTTAGAGCATAGCCCCACAAATGCCATGTTCATAGATTTAGAAGCTCCTTTCATATTTATCAAGTTCTCACATTCTCCATCTTTCATATTTTAAAATATTTATTTAATTAAATTTATGAGCCAGAAATTGAAAAACATATGGAGTGAAGGGAAGGAAAGAAGGAAAAAAATAGCCCATTCATTCAACTTTCCCCAGCTGCCATTCCTGACTCGGGAGATTTGGCTGAGTTCTTGGGTAATGCCATGCAATAAAACTTCCATAGGGTGCCAAATTTAGGTCCAGCATGAAAAGAAAACAAAATCCCTCCTATAAGACAAACTATTCAATTTGGAAATGGGATTTTTTTTAAAGTCCTGCATTAAACCTTCATAGTGATTGTTTCCACAAGGGCGAGAATCAGCCCACCCCTTGGAAAGCTTCTGAATGGGGCAGTATAGAAAATTTTAAGAAACATTTATTTCTCTGAATGGAGAACTGTTACTTCTGGGGGCTCTGCTTTCTCCTTTTTGGACAGAATCCACTCTGCCCTATCCTGGCTGGAAGAAGAAAAGGTGTAGCGTGCAGGCAGGGAGGATGATTCCAGGTGCTGGAAACTGCACAATGGGTGCTATTCTTTGTTATTTGCAATCCATCTTTCTCAAAGTTGGCTCACAAGAAGTACATCTTCTTGGACCCTCTGGACTAACCTACCTGAGAACATGGGTGGGTACTTTCTCAACACATATAAGGTCCAACATATGACAAGTGACACAGTGAGATGAAGCTTTCCAAACTGGCATGAGTATTGTACAGTTTCATATACGGTCCGGTTACCTGGTTACTTACGGTCTGGTTACCTGGTTACTTTTATTGTCCTGTCTCTACCTATGTATGTATGTATCTCCACCTATGTACTTTTATCGTCGTATCTCTACCTATGTTCTACACACACACACACATACATTATATATATGTTATGTTGCGGTTATATTTTATTCTCACTTTTAAGATGGAAAGTTTTGCATTCCAGGAAACCCTCAGTCCTGAGAAGACTGGGGCATTAGATCACCCTGTGTTGCAGACTTTTTCAAATGGCAAGTATTAATTATTATTTAGATTGCACATATATTTATGCCCCAAACTAAAATGCTCTGAAACCACACCTTTAATAGTTGGAATTCCAGGCCCTCTCCATGGTTTCTTTGACCTGCTATTGCAGAGAATACTGTGTGGCTGTGAATAAATCTTGGTCAATCTTCTATAAGCAAGAAAGGAGCCTAGATGCTCCCCTCAAGATGAGACCCTGAAAGAGAATTCTGGTTGTCACCACGTGATCTGCCACGGTTTCCTAATGGATCTGCTATTTCAAATGATGATCAACCTGATTCGGCAAAGCCAGAGGCCCCTCTCATGGCCTGTGTGTAGTGAGAAGCTCCTCTGTGTGTCACTTGAATGTCGAAGTGGCACAGCATTTATATTGAAATAGTGATAACGCTTTGCTCACAGGACACACGTGCCCATTTGGATCCAGGCAAGTTTCAGTTCAGGCAGCACACTGTTTCCACTACTTCTTTCTCATGGTGATGCACAGTCTAGTTTGTAAATCCAGACTTTCGCTTTCCTTGGAGTGAGTTCCTTCTCAGGAGTCTTGCTCTGCTGTCCTGTGGCTTATCATCAATTGGGAATACGCTAGTTTATTAGACACTGGGTGCGCAATTCTCATACTGCCCATCTCTTCCTGTACCTATGGCTGCATGGATAAAAAGGGAAGGCGGATCACCCATGTTTACCTGCCAGGAGCACTTGAACCCCAGAAGAAAACTCATCTATCACAGAGGGTGGGAAAGGAAGAGTTGAGGAGAGGGACTCTGCCATGGTAACTGGGCTGCAGGCCCTACGACCAGCCAAAATATTTTACTGCATGGCATTTTATAGCACATAATCATTGTCTTAGTCAGTCTGGGTGACTATAACAAATTACCATAAACTGGGAGGCTTATTTCACAGTTCTGGAGACTAAAAGGCCAAGATCAAGGTGTTGGTAAATCCAATGTCTGTTGAGGGCCCACTTCCTGCTTTGTAGATGTCTGTCTTCTTGTTGTATCTTCACATGGCAGAGAACAGAGGGAGGAAGCAAGGTCTCTCACGTCTCTTTTAATAGGGCATGAATCCCATCATGAGGGCTCTATCTTCAAGACTGAGTTCCCACTTAAAGGTTCCATCTGCAAATACTGTCATCACATTGGGGATTAGAGTTTCAACATATGAATTTGGAGAGGGATGCGAACATTCAGTCCATAGCAACCATTCATGCACTGGGGCTCTGCAGGGGATAGACACTTTATTCAGCTGCAAATTCATCTTGTACAAAGTTTCTCTTCTACAATGTCATCAAGTTCTCTCATCTTTTTCTTCCCCAAACACAGTAATCTGAATGGGTTGAAACCATTTTCTGATGGAAATATACACCTTAGACCAGTGGTCCCCAACCTTTTTGGTATCAGGGACTAGTTTCATGGAAGACAATTTTTCCACAGACAGTGGGGTGGGGGATGGTTTCATAATGATTCAAGCACGTTGCATTTGTTGTGCTCTTTATTTCTGGTATTACATTGTAATATATAATGAAATAGTGGCGCAATTCATGATCATGTAGAATCAGCAGGAGCCCTGAGCTTGTTTTCCTGCAACTAGATAGTCTTATCTGGGGGTGATGGGAGGCAATGACAAATCATCAGGCATTAGACACTCATAAGAAGTGTGTGACCTGGATCCCTCACATGCACTGTTCACAATAGGGTTTGTGCTCCTTTGAGAATCTAATGCCATCACTGATCTGACATGAGCCAGAGCTCAGGTAGTAATGCAAGTAATGGGGAGTGGCTGTAAATTCAGATGAAGCTTTGCTTGTTTGCTGCTCACCTCCTGCTGTGCGCCCAGTTTCTAGCACACCACAGACCATTACCAGTCTGTGGTCTGGGGGTTGGGGACCCCTGCCTAAGACTATTGCTCATTGTCCTGTGCAATTCCGATACATTGCATAATGCTGGCAAATTCACCACTATTATTCTCATTATTATCAGCATTAGCAGTAGCAGTAGTATTCTCAATAGCTAACATCTGTTTAATAACTTGACATTACTAATATTCTTTGACAATCCTGAAAAAATGGGTAATTGAGAGAATTTACATGTGATAACTTGGGATAATAATGCATTTCTTAACGAGAACATGGAGCCTCAGGAGGTTCAGTACCTTCTTTAAGGTCACCCTGCTAGCAAGTGGCTATCTCCATTTTTATTAAATTCAAGAGAACCCGAAACCTCCCTGAAGTCTGCTATCTCTAGGTCCTTTAAACAGAGAGACACTTGAGAGACAGGAGAAAACCCCAGAGAAAATGATGGGGAGCAGCTCCACAAATATTAGCAACTGGAGGCATCCCAAGTAAGGAGGAGTTTTGAATCCATGATAACTTTGCAGAGGCTGTTGTTATAGGGAAGGTCAAAACAGAGCTGTCTGAAAGCTGTCCCTACCCACTACAGAAGCAAAAAGGCCTCCAGGCTGAAAAGACACGGGAGGCAATTCAATACAGCCGCCTTTAGCAGGATAGCACTTTGATATTCTCCTTTAAACATTTATTTTCTAATTTATTGAAAGGCGATAGTCATTGCTACATGGGGAAAGGGTGGAGGACGGTAACCCTTGCTGGATGCCTTCTACTTCTCTCCTTGCAAAATAATTTGCTGCACTTTTTCTTTGGAAAATGAATTATAGCATCAACAGATTCACCCTCCTCAGAAAGGAATTTTAGCAGTCATCAGTCCTCCAGCAGGCCCCCTGGGGGTCTCGCATTGTCTGTTTGCACCTGCAGCCCTTCCCCCAGTGTGGCATGTCCTCATAATCTTTGACAACTTCATGGAATGCCCGTCCTGGGAAATCCAATTTTATCCATTTTGCTGCATTTCTGGGTGCATTTTAGCATTTCTTATGGATTAGCACTTCAAGCAGCCATTTCATAAGCTTATTCTCCATCTATCTTGGCATTTATACACAGACATCAAATTGTTTTAGAATTGAAAATGGGAGGGGGAAGAAGGGAGAGGTGGAGAGTATCTGAGTAATCAATTGGGTTCTCTCCTGCCCTTAGGCTGTGTTGACACAGCTTAGCTCTCGCCTGCTCCTCCCAGACAAGCTTATCTGCTGCACACTGAACTCCATTAATCTTCTTGAAAGGCAAATGTGTTCAGGACAATGTTAACACTTAGCTCCCCTGAAAAGAAGACAGATTCTATGAGGTACAGAGTCAGGGCTCCAGGGCCTGCACTGGCAGCTCAGACAGGCCTCAGCCAGATGGATTCCGTGTGGAAAGAGAGTGGACAGCAGAGCCATGGGCTTTGTGAATCCGAATACCAGCATCAAATCCGGTCCAACGAAACCAAACCAAACTAAGGGAAACCAAATATCAACAGAAAACAAAGCCAGCCCTAAAGACAGCAATGACCGAATAAATGCCTGGCCCATTTTGAGGCAGCATTAGCCAGATTTACCTTTGGGTTTCAAGCGGACAAAACAATTAAATGATCATTATTCTTTAAATTTTAACAAGTGATTGGCATTGTATGAGGAGTCCACACAATAATAATAAATGACTTCAGAGAAAGAAGTATTGTAGAGTATGTATTTTTGGCCAGAAAGAAACCTAAAGCATTTCTCTTTGATCACTGTTGCATTCTCTGCCTTGTGGAGATCAGAGTTGCCCTCACACAGACAAGAGGATGATCCACCCGACCCTGTCCAGGAGGCCCTGCTCCAAGATCTCCCCTGACACCACACAGTCTCTGGGATCACTGGAAAGAGGAATGAATTGATATCTGTTTTCTGGGCCCCTTTGTGCTGACTCTCCCATGTCATGTCACCCCTGTCCCCCTGCCTCCTTCTTTTGTTTCAATAAGGAGATTTGATAGACCATTCTTATCACTCATAGATCTGCAATCCCTGGCTGCATCCATTTGCTAGCAACCCTGAAAGACACAGGGTAATTTTTAATGTTTCCAGGGCAGGAATTTGAATGGCCATCTAGCTCTCTCCTGCACTCTAGTATCACAGTATTCATTTATTAGATATGAACCGAATCTGGGAGGAGGGGGTTGCTTCTCAGTAGGGCTTTGTTACAAGAGCTATGGAAACAATTTAATGCAACTTCATTGACTTACATTGAGTGAAATTTTTTTTTATACCTGCCATATATCCATCACAGACATCCAGAACCTATTGTATTGTATGTGTAGCCCCCATCCCCATGCTCACTTTGGGTAGGAAAGTGTTTGGGTAGGAAAGCAGGGGAGACATGTCACACTGGTGGCCAATTGGTTCACTTCTAGCGGTAAGTAATAGGAATCCCAATTTTGGCCACTTGATTGTATGTCCCCAAACCAGTTTTCCAGGATTATTTATGGCTCCATGCTTTGCACTTATAGGGTGGCCTCAGAAGACTTTTCTCCATTAACAATCCCATCAGGTGACTTTGAGAGCCACTTCCATGAGATGGCTGTGTTGACAACTCAGAGAGTTCCATCACAAGGGCTGACTCAGTCTGAAACAATGACAGCACATAGATGTAAGGCAACACGTGAAAAGCAGAGTTCAGACTTTCCAACATTGACTACTCTGGCTTTGATTACATCAGGTAGGTGCATGGCACTGAAACAGGAGAATTCCCTGAGGCCCCTCACAAGACGTTCGACAGGGATGTGGGCCGCCTGTTCAGTCGCCCTGCTGCTGAAACCCCTTGTGGGAGGGAGTGCAGGCAGGCAGGCAGGTGCAGAGGCTGGGGTGAGTGCTTTGGGCTTCAGCCCCATGGTAGTGTCTAGGGATGGGTGCTGCAACCCCAGTGTTACAAAGCTCTTTCAGCTTTGCTGTCCACAGACGGCTTGAGTGTTAACCAGCTCAGTGGACCCTCTGCCTTTTCACAAGGGCAGAAGGCCAGTGAGACAGCTTTCTGTATCCCAAGCTCTTGCCCAGTGTCCCAGAAAAACTGGGTCACACACGGTCTTCAAGGATGAATGTGAGGTTTTGTAGAGTGGTGGAGCTGGCTTTCAGCCAGACAGATGGGAACCCAGAAGCCAGGGATGGAATGGGACGGTGATCTTCCCCTGGAGGTAGGCTGCCCAGTGGCTGGACTCCTCTCCAACCACCCCCAGCTGAACTCCTCTCGGTGTTCAGATGTTCCTCCTCTTCCTTCTTTCTCTGCCGCATCGTTTGGCTGTCCGCCTGCTGGTCTGCTGGTTTGCTGGTCTGCTTCTGGAGCTCAGGCTTTGGGGTTTACATGCGTGCATAATAGGGGGCATGGCAGGCCAAAAGGCAACTTTTGGGGCACAAAAACAGGAATGCCTGTCCTCATTTAGTGCCACGTGTCTTCAGGCCTGAGGGTGGGACCTTTGCCAGGAACCACCCTCTTCTACCCAGTATTTCGGTCTCCCGTCTGTATCACCCCCCTTTTGCAATTGCTCATGGTTAGGCTAGCTACTGCCCTCTTGACTTAGTAAATACCCTATAGCCACTATCCCCATAGACATGGCCTGTTAATACTTTGTGTAAAAAACTTGCCTTTGTCTAATTATACACCAGATGTTATGAGGGCCCACCAGCCAATGGCTCATACACAAAGGAAGCTTTCTCTTTTTCTAACCAAGTGACTGCCTTGGCCCATAGAGAAATGAACTCTTGTCACCTGTTAACACCTTCTTTCTGCTCCTTACTAACTCTCCAAAAAAAAAAAAATGTGTATCCAATTGGTGAGGGTGGGCCTGGTTACCATTAGACAGTATTGCCTGTGCTACTAAATAAGGTGACTTTTCTTCAAAAGCAAAACATTCATTCTCTAGTGTGCTTTCCTGATTTGTGGAGGACTCACTTTACTCTGGCAGGATCTTCATGTTAAATGGACAAGCCAGGAAATCCTCCCACTTTCTTTTTTTGCTTTTCCACCAGTGTCTGGGTAAGAAAGTGGGGTGGACATGTCATACCGGGGGCCAATTAGTTCAGTTCTAAGGGTAAGTAATAGGAATCCCAATTCTGACCTCGCACTTGATGTATGTCCCCAAACCAGTTTTCCGGGAAGATTTATCATCTGGATAACAAAGCTGGTGTTTTGATCCCATTTGGCTCAAGTATTTCTGTGTATATTTGATTGGCAAAAACCCTGGAGGGAAAGAAGATGCCTTCAACCTAACCTTTACCAATGACATTAGTAACATCACTCTGACTTCACACCTGCTGCTGACGCCAGAGCGCAGCCTCTTCTCAAAGCATCCCCAAGTAGTATCCTGTGAGATACAGGTGGTGTTTCACCTGTGCTCAGAAACCAGTCCCTTTCTGCTTCAGTTTCCTCATGGCAAAGTGTTGCCCACAAGTCTTTCAAGGGAAGAGTTTCCCCATATCTGCTTCTGCAGGTGCCTCCCCTGATCCTCTGTGAGGCCACTGTAGTGCTCCCTTCTTTACGCTGCTGTTGGTTCTTGCACAGAAATGGGAAGTTTGTCCTTATGTTTATTCCGGGTAAACTTTGGCATCTGGTTTCCAAGGATCACTCCCTATGGTCCAGGTTTCATTATGGAAGATGTTTCAATCAAAAGCATCTTTAATTTCTGCTGAAATCCTCTCCTTCTATATCTGGTCAGTCCCATCATTTAGATTCTTAGGAGATTAGCATCTAACAGATTCTAGACTACTACCTTTATTTTCCATTCCCCTTCTGTGGCTATTGAAGGAGACCCTCCTCCAAATTGAGCTCTATTTGTAATTAACCCTCTAATCATGACAACCCCAAATCACTACTTCAGTTCACCAGAATTATCCTGGTTACAGATTTGATTTGTGTAAATTTGGTGGCTGTATTAAGTAGGATTAGGCCAAGTATGCTGTCGTTATAAACAATCCAAAACCACAGTTCCCATAACAACTAATTCTGGCAGAAATAGAGAAAGCAGAATTGGGAGAGCTAGAAGCTCACAAAACTGTAGAACCTCTTCTTGATCATTCAAAGGGGAATTTTCAGACATTTTCTACTAGAGATCAGATTAGGATAAATAGACACTTGTACCATTTGAATAACATTCAAAACATACTGGGATCACAGAGATACGGAGACACCATAGATTCAAGAAAATTTACATTTAGCTTATGTATGCATTTATATGCTATCTGATGCTCAAAAGAACTTCATGTGGCTTACAGCACAAATATAAACAATAAAATAAAGACCAAATAAGAACAAAGACAAATAGAAAAGTAGAAAATCTAGACCATGACAAAGAAGAAAACTGATGTATAAAGGCCAACGTAAATATAATAAGAGTTTAAATTTACTCCTGAGTTTCTTGGCATTACAAAGCAAAAGTGACATAATTATTATTAACTAAACAAATAAAAAAGACAGCTTCAGAATGCCCATTCTTTCAGCTAAGCAAACTTGAACGAAACATAGAATTTAGAATCTCCCTTGTCATCCAAGCTTTTGTTAGATTTTGAATAGCAAACAGTTCAAAGTTGCATTCATTGGTGAGTAGTTGGTGTTTGCAAAAGTTTTTGAGAGCAGACCTATAAGCTCCAAATGCTGACAGAAAGATAAAGTTGAGTAGCTTTCCCCAGGTCTTTTGCCTGCCATCTGCAAACCAGAGGTTTCCATACTAGGAGCTTTGGGACGGATTCCAGCACACAAAAGGTCTCAACTGATTTATCAAAGTGCTCCATTATGAAGCTTTTGCACAAGATTATTTAGAATTGAAAAATATTCCAACCAGTTGCTCAACCTGTCTCCTAAAAAAACATAATGAAAGCTTTAATAATACTACTATTTAATGACCGATGTGGGGTGTCCCAGTTCTTAGGGAATCTATCAGCTTGAAATAGCCCCGAAATATTCTCCCTCAAATCTCAAAATTAAATAATTTACTCTTCACTTGAAAGTAAGTTGATAGAAACCAGTGGAAACTTGCAACTAGCTGCCAATTATGATAATTTCGGTTTTGAACTTGTTTTCCACATTAACTGAGGGCTAGATCTAACTGTTGAGGTCACCTCTGATTTGTAAGAATGAAACAACATTATCAATATATACAATGTATCAATGTATACTTTCTTTTCTTTATTGCATCATCATCTGCAACCTGTTCATCTAAGGATGGTTTTATTTAGTAAAATTATAAGTTAAAAATAAGAGAGACCAGAATGCAATCTAGTTTAGAGCCCTCAAAAGTATTCTATAATTTGTCAGATAGTTTTACTCAACACTCATTTTTCTGAAGTGTCAAAGTGCAGGAATGCAGATTCAATATGGAAAACATAAGAGTTTATGTTATATAGTTAGCCTCATATATGGTATCTGTTACAGGTCTAATATAGATCAAAAGTCCAGAAGAGTTGGAAGTCTATAGGGTCCAGCCCTACGAGGCTTAGCAGGTGTTCTCCCCGTGTGCAGAGAGGAAAGACTGTAATAAATAAAGACACAAGACAAAGAGGTAAAGAGAAAACAGCTGGGCCCAGGGGACCACTATCATCAAGACGCGGAGACCGGTAGTGGCCCCGAATGGCTGGGCATGCTGAAATTTATTGCATACAAGACAAAGGGGCAGGGTAAGAAGGGTGAATCTTCTAAGTGATTGACAAGGTGAAGCAAGTCACATGATCGAAGGACAGGGGGCCCTTCCCTCCTAAGTAGCTGAAGGAGAGAGAGAGAAGGCAGCATACATCAGTGTTTTCTCCCATGCACTCATAAGAAAGATCAAAGACTTTAAGATTTTCACTATTTCTTCTACTGTTATCTACTACGAACTTCAAAGAGGAACCAAGAGTACGGGAGGAACATGAAAGTGGACAAGGAGCATGACCACTGAAGCACTGCACGACAGGGAGGGGTTTAGGCCTCCGGATGACTGTGGGCAGGCCTGGATAATATCCAGCCTTCCACAAGAAGCTGGTGGAGCAGAGTGTTCCCTGACTCCTCCAAGGAAAGGAGACTCCCTTTCGCAGTCTGCTAAATAATGGGTGTCTTCCCAGACACTGGCGTTACTGCTTGGCCAAGGAGCCCTCAACTGGCCCTTATGCAGGCGTGACAGAAGGCTCACCTCTTGCCTTCTAGGTCACTTCTCACAACATTCCTTCAGCACCTGACCCTATACCCCCCGGTTATTCTTAGGTTATATTAGTAATGCAACAAAGAGTAATATTAAAAGCTAATGATTAATAATGTTTATAATAATGATTGATAATTGTCCATGATCATCTCTATATCTAATTTGTATTATAATTATTTTTATTCTAATTATTTTCTTTATTATACTGAAACAGTTTGTGCCTTCAGTCTCTTGCCTTGGCACCTGGGTAATCCTCCACCCACGGAAGTCAACATATGTATGTTAAAGTCAACATATGAATGTTTAATTATAATAAGAATTATTGGCTGGGCATGATGGCTCACCCCTGTATTTTCAGCACTTTGCGAGGTCGAGACAGGTGGATCACTTGAGGCTGGGAGTTCGAGACCAACCTCACCAACATGGCAAAACCCTGTCTCTACCAAAAAAAATACAAAAATTAGCCAGGTTCAATGATGTGTGCCTGTAGTCTCAGCTACTGGGGAGGCTGAGGCCAGAGAATTGCTTGATCCTGGGAGGTGAAGGTTGCAGTGAGCCAAGATTGCACCACTGCACTCCAGCCTGGGCGATAGAGTGAAAAAGACTCTGTCAAAAAAAAAAAAAAATTATATTGACCGGAGTCAACCAATCAGAACATTTTTCAAAAACTTATGGTTTCACCTTTTGGGCAGGATGTAATAGATTATTGTTCCCACTGCCACAGTCAGACAAGCCCATACAAATTATTCAAAAAGCCAGAATTTTGAAGAATCAGAGATCTTTGGAAGCAATGAGAACTGGAACAACTAAAGCTACAGAGAGAGAAAACCATTTCAAGGTGATCTGATGAACATGTTATTTTTTTTTTTTTCCCTCATTGGGAGCATTTGACAAATGCAGATGTGGGATGAAAATTGCCTTATCTAAGACATAGGGCACCTGCAGAAGTAAAGAGAAACAGGCAAAGCTTTTGGCAGTCACACCGACTTAAAGTTACCCATTAGAAAACTTAGAAGGCTTCAAAGGCATGGCCACATGGGACATTTACCTAGTTTTGGGTGTGTAAGAAAGCCTCATGAACTAGATAGAAATCTTTAAAGCATAAAATTTTACACATGGTGCTAAGAAAGACCCATAAGAGCAGAGGGTCTACCTCAAGACACTTCCCAAATTTAGAATTTGTGTGGAAAGTAAGGCTAAAGAGCTACACTGACAATCTGTGAAGGGAAGGACTGAATCTCCCACCATTTTCAGGACTAATGCTCTCAATCACAAAGCCATATCTGGCAAACAGAAGAAATCTTAAGAGCCATACCTGGCAAACAGAAGAAAATCAAAGGAATGAAATCATGTTATCAATGTATACAAACATGTAAAGTTACCTTCTTTTCTTTATTGCATCAGCATCTGTAACTTGTTCATCTAAGGATGGTTTATTTAGTAAAATTATAAGCTAAAAATAAGAGAGACCTCCATGCAATCTAGTTTAGAACCTTCAAAAGCATTCTATAATTTGTCAGATAGTTTTACCCAACCTTTATTTTTATGGTAGTATTTTTATGGTAGAACTGGGTTTTACAACTGAAACCCAGCCCAGGCTTAGTTCAATTCCTGATTATATTGAAGTAATTAATGACTGACCCTTTCCCTTTCTGCCTAGCAGATCAAAGGGGACCACTCTTGGTATTGAAGTTCATCTCATCAGGAGCATCTGTGGTTCTTTTATATACAATGTACATTCTACAATACAGGCAGACCCAGAAATAATTCAGATATTGGAGTTAGACGATCAGGATTCTAAAATAAGTACAATTAATATTTTCAAGAAAACAAAGGAAAAGGTGGACAGAAGAGATTAAAGTGTGGATAAATTTAGTAAGCAATTTGAATCTTTTTTAAAACAGCATTAAACAGATATTCTGGAAATAAAATGTACAATGTTTGAAACTGGGAACTCGTTAAATGGACTTAGCAACAGTTAAGGTGTTTTTGATTCAACTATTTTGCTGTCTCCAAACTGAGGTACAGAGAGGGAAAAAAGTAAAAAGGAACAAAAAACTGTAAGAGGCATGCAGAACATGTCAAAAAGCCTAACATATATATGATTGGCATTTTAGAAAAAGCAAAAAGAGGAAATGGCCCAGATGCAATACTGGAAAACATAATGACTGACAATTTTCAAAAGCTGGTGACGATCACATAGATTTACAAAGCTTAATGAAACCCAAGCAAGATAAATACAAACCAAAGCATATCCAAGCACATGATGGCCAAACAGCTGAAAAACCAAGAGCAGAGAGAACATCTCAATAGCATCCAGAGAAAAAAAGACAAGTGTTCTCAAAACAGCAACAGTAAAAATTATAACTGACTTCTTAATAGAAATGATGGAAGCCAAGAGAAAATGGAACAAGGAAACAGAGGATATAGTTAAAGTATTGAAAGAAGGAAATACCAAACATAATTCTAGACCCAGTGAAAAGACACTTTAAACTGAAAGAAAAATATATTTCAGGAAAAGAAATAGTAGAATTTGTCATGACCAAGCATGCCATACAGGAAAGACCAAAAAACGTTCTTTAGAAAAAAAAAATCACTCCAGAAGAAAACATGAAAATGTAGGAAAGAATAAAAAACACTGGAAAAGATAACTATGTGGGCAAATATTAAATTTATATTGATTCTTCAAAATAATAATTGCAATATTTTGTCATTTCAAATACAGTTGAGCCTTGAACAACACAGGTTTGAACTGTGAAAATTCACTTATACATGGATTTTCTTCTGCCTCTGCCACTCTTGAGACAGCAAGACCAATCCTTTCGCTTCCTCTTCTTCCTTAATCTATTCAGTGCAAATGTGATGAGGATGAAGAACTTCATGATGATCCACTTTCACTTAATCAATGGTAAATATATTTTCTTTTTCTTAGAATTTTCTTAATAACGTTTCCTTTTCCCTAGCTTACTCTATTGGAAGAAAACAGTATATAACACACAGCATATAAAATATGTGTTAATCAACTGTTTATATTATTGGTAATGCTTCCAGTCAACAGTGAACTTATTAGTAGTTAAGTTTCCGGGAAGTCAAAAATCATACACAGATTTTTGGCTGCACAAGGTGTCAGTGTCTCTAGTCCCTGCATTGTCCAAGGTTCAACTACATATGTAAAACTAAAATTGATGACAAACGTAATGCATTGCAAAGGGAAGTAAGTAGAATTAAAAGGTTCTAGCACTGTGGAGAAAGTGGTAAAAGTGCTAGTCTGTTTTGACCATCATAAATCAAGGCTACATGTCATAATCTCCAGGATAATCACTAAAATATAGTTTAAAAAATGTTCATAGAAGAAAAAGTGGAATAATAAAAAAATGTTATTAATCCATTATACGTCAAAAAAAGGATTAAAAAAGATAAAGGAAAACAGGTAAGCCAAAGAGCAAACAAATAATAGAAGGTCAGATGTATATATGATTGCAATCTGATACATGATTGTACTAGTAATTAAATTAAATATTGGCTATATTCTCCAAGTAAAAGATTAAGATTGTCAGACTAGATAACACAATGTGGATTTGCAAGTTGTTTATTTTTAGCTACAAGAACTACAAGGACTGATACTATTAGGTCCTAACCTTAGAAGCTCTGAGTTCCACCATATTTGACATAGTTGATCTAGAATTACTAAGTTGGGAGGTGAACTATAACTATTCAAGTCCAGGAAAATGATATTGATCTAAGCCAGATTTAGTAAATATTTAAAAGTTCTGAGATGCTCGATTATATCTAGTTTGTATGGCTTTAAAATTTAATCTAATTTAGTATAATGTTTTATAAACAGAGGAATTAAGATTTCAAAACTTTTAGGTAAATCGTGCTATCTTCTGGGAAATTAGACTCACTGCAAGTTTATTAAACGAAGGTATGTCCATACCAATCCCCCAAAATGAAAAACTGCAGTGAGAAAAGCATTTTCTCTCTCCCTCCATTTCTCGGAAGACTTGAGAGTGAGGATGAAGCCACTGAGTGCCTCCCTGGCTGTCTGGTCGGAAACCTCTGCAGCCAGGACAAAATCCTCTCAAGACATTCCTTTAATTATGACTTTAAATGAGAGGCTGGAGAACGAAGGCCACAAACATTGTTGGGTGTTAAACTCAACGAAAAGCCCAGTTTCTGTCTCAGAGAAAACTAAACGATTGTGTCATGTCTCATGAAATAGCCTCTAGGTAGTAAAATGACTAGGGTAGAGAATGAGGGAAGAAGCCTGCCCCTTCTAAAAATGTCCAGAATCTTGATGAATATGAGCCTAAGGAATTAAAGAGGACTGAAAAGGGCATTTCTTTTCCTCCTGGCAGCTCCTCAACGCTAGAGTTCCACAAAAAAATCACAAAGGAGCTGTTTTTCTGAGTGTGTCAGGTGTGGCTCCTTACATGGAAATGACTGTGTCAGTAAGATGGGATTATTCTGGTTTCAATGGCTGCATTTATTATCTGAAATCTGAGCATTGCATCACATAAGAACTATTTTATTGTATGCTAATTTATTGAAAATCAGTAATCCCTGTAACATAAAAACCATATGGTTTTATCTTTATTTGGTTATTCAGGGAACACACCAAAATCTTGGCATGCCTCACAGATGTCATTCTGAACAATAGTTATCAACAGCACCAAGAAGGAAAATGTGATTAGTTAGGCTTTCAAAACCTCCAGATTAATGAATGCTGGATGAGCATGGATTAATCAGAGTTTATTCAAAAGTTACTGAATATCTATATATGCCATATACATTTACCTCAATTATTTCTTTTAAACTTTATAGCCATTAGGTACATTCTGTTATTCCAGTTTTACCAAAGAGGTAATTGAAATTCTAAGAGGTTACACTATCTCTTTGAGGGCACAGAGCTAGTAATAAGGGTTTGGACCAGGACTTCTGAATCTAAGTCTAATATTCTTTCTACCACTCCTCTTGTTTGTCCACAATCTTTATATTTGTCATCACTGATAACCATAAATAACAGCAATGATAATCCAGAGAGTGGTACTTCTACACGTCTTTCTAATCTCTGCCAGGTGATTTCATTCTGTAAGTGGATTTCTCTGAAATTCTTGAAAATAAAATTTGAAATGCCAAAATGAGCTTACAAGATGTAAACTCATTACAACACTGTAATGAGTTTACAAGATAATAGGATAATGATAAAGTTGGGTGAAAATGGGGCTTTGAGGCCAAGCATGGTGGTGGCTCATGCCTGTAATCCCAGCACTTTGAGAGGCTGAGGTGGGCAGATAACCTGAGGTCAGGAGTTCAACACCAGCCTAACCGACATGGAGAAAATCCGTCTCTACTGAAAATACAAAAAATTAGCCAGGCGTGGTGGCATATGTCTGTAATCTCAGCTACCGGGGAGGCTGAGGCAGGACAATTGCTTGAACCCAGGAGGTGGAGGTTGCGGTGAGCCAAGATCATGCCATTGCACTCCAGCCTGGGCAACAAAAGTGAAACTCCATCTCAAAAAAAAAAAAAGATGGGCCTTGAATTTAGGCTTTCATACGGCAAGAAAGTCTGCTTTAGTTTTCTTGATTCTTTCTAAATTTCATTGACCAGAAATTTATTTGGGGGGAAGGCCAGGAAGTAGACAAATATGTTTTGGCCCATGGGGCAGTGTGGGTGATAATCATGTGACTTCACTCATGTGTAGGTGTCAGTGTGAGTCTCTGGATACTTAACAAGATCATCAATTTAGACCCACATGTCCAAGGGCAGATGGTCCTGATGGCTAAGGAAAAAGGCAACTGGAAAAACAAATTGGAACTGCTGAAGGAAAGATGGCTCAAGGCTCAGCACTTCCTGTAAAGTGGCAAGTGAATTTAGCATTCGTGAAAATTTCCAGTGCTGTTTGGCATCTAGAGGGACCCAGGGAGAGCATTCTGCTCGCCTGTGCCACCTCCTTGCTCTGGCTGGGGCATGAATTGCCCTCTGACTCTGACCTGGCACAGCACTGCCCCGTGTTGAGGTCCATGCCCCTTTGTCCTCATCTGCTCTGCTCAGAGGTGCCCCTTCTGTGCTGCTCCTAAGGGTGCCTGCCAACTATGCTGCCAGGAAATGCGGGCACTGAACAGAGTTGGTTCAGAAAGACAGGAAAGCAGAAAGCAGAGAAAGAGCCCATGCCCTTGAGGGCAGAGAGCAAGGGAAGAGCGTGGGCAGAATGGAGTTGATAGATGGGAGCCCAGCAAAGCTAACATGCCCTCCTCACCTCTTCAAGCCACTGGCAACACCTATACTGGGTACTGGTCTTTCCCGGGTTTTCCTCAACGCTATCTAATCATATAACTCAAAGGTTCTCAGGGACCAACTGATTAAATCTCATTTAATTGAAGAGAAAAACAGACTCAGAGAAGTGAGATTCCTGTGGTCATCCTGAATTAGCCAAGGCCTGGGAATCAGGATGTGAGTCTAGTCCTTCCATATGCCAGTAGTTTTGCTACATTATTCTGACTAGGCTGAACTGTTTTGCCAAGAACATCCCAACTCCTAGCTACTCACTGTTCCTTACACCCTCTCTACTTATTCTTAATTCTTCTTAGTTCCTGAGTCCAAGCTTCACTCAGTTTACCCCTTCCTTCCACAAACATTGTCCTTGAGCACCTTGATGGGACAGGCACACAGTGAGCCAAGTCCCTGCTCACCTTCTAGTAGTGGAATGTATGTTCTCCTAGAGCCAACATGTCAGAGGGTTTCTTCAACATCTAACTCCATTCATTCACTTATTTTACAGTTTCCAAAAACCATCTGCATTTTAAATTTTAACCTGAACACTTTAATTTCCTTCTCTTCCCATTCAAATCTCCCAATACTAAATGATTTAAGTATTATTTGAAGTGACAATTCTATTCACTCTCATAAGACTTTGAGTGCTTTGGTGAAAACCCCACAATGACCTCAGGCCTGATTAGCCTAAGGAAAGGAGGTTACTGCCTTTTCCCAGTTTTTAAGCCCAAAACAGCAGGGATGGGGGGTACATGTTGAACCAGCTGTATGAGAAGCAAGTATGAATGGAACATGTACATGCAGGACAGAAAATGTGTAATGGTTGGGCTGGGTGGCCGTGGCAAGTTTCTAGAGACATTCCCACCAGAAATCAGGCTGAGGTCCACAGATGGACAGAACCACCAGGGAAGGAAGCACAGCCCCAAAAGGCATAAACCAAGGCTCGTTCTGGCAAATGAGAACTCCTGAGGCACCCAGGCTTCTTTCCACAAATCTCAAGCAGTGGAATATGCGTGTTCATTTGTTCTACTTAATAGTGGGTTATCTAAATCTGTTGTCTCTTTCCTTCTTTTAAAAATTATTTGTTTTGTGTTCTTTTCTTCTCAGAAAACCAAAAGAACCTGCCTTACTATGCACCTATGGCCCATCAAAGGCGAGAGTAGAATCTGCCATGATTTAGAAGCAAACAAGAAAAAGTACACATCAGGTGAGTAGCTGCTAGCTAAGAACTTGGGCGTTGGGGTCAGACAGGCCTGGGTTTAAATCCTGGCCCTGTCATTCTGGGGAAACATGTTTTTGCTTTCTCCTCTATGAAATAGAGGCAGTGGGTATCCTGAACATGTCACCTTTACTTGTCCAGCTCATCAGTCAGGGTTTGGTCAGAGAACTGCTGTAAACATTATGGGAATAAGGGATTTTATTCAGAATTAGAGCCTGCACAGATGTAGAAGGAGGCATGAAGCGGGTGTTGGAGGATTGGTCACTATCTAGTCTGCATCCTAAGTCTGTGGTGAGGCTGGACACATTCAAGCTTGCAGGAGAATTGGAGAAACAAAGCAACACAGCGATGGAAGTGAGACTACTGAAGGTAAGCTTGGGAGGGGGTCCTCGACACCACCACATCAGCGGATCCACAGCTAAATGATTGGTGGTGGCCTGGGGTGCTGCTCTTTAGCAGGGATGAGAGTGGAGCAGACAAGCTGGACTCGGAACAAACTGGGAGCATCTGCATCCAACCATGACGGTCTGGCCATGACAGTGGTTAGAGAGGAGTGGCTTCTGTGAAACTCTCACAGTCTCAAGTCTCCCACAAATCCCTCTTTCAGCTAACTCTAAACTTGTACCATAGAGGAAATGGATTCTGAAAACTTGGTCTCCAACCTTAGACAAATTGAATAATATGTCCTCTCCTGCTTCTTCTGTAACTGAATTTGCATTGGAAAGCAGGCCTGTCACTCTCAGACTTTGTGGTTTGAGTAGGGCTCACTTCAGCACCACCTTTTCCTCCTCTCAGTGCCAGGGACTGGCATGAGACTCGGGCCTGGCCAACTGAATGTCACACACCTATGACCATCAGTTGGCTCAAAGATGAACTCAGGACACCATCACAGTCAATGAGACCCTGTTAGGGAAATTTGTCAGAACCATACAAAGAAATAGCTCCACTTTTCCATAGAGATGAGACATAAGCCTGGACTAACTGGTGTCCAACTTTCCATCAAGAGAGACTCTCTGAGAAGATAGAGGAAAACGGGAAAGCGAAGTCTAAGGCAGGCAAGTAAGGGCAAGTCCAGTTGACATCATATGAATCACCTGAACCTAGAAAACAAGGCATAGCTGGATTCAAAGCCAAGAAAAATTGGCAGCTGGCTTGAATCAGGTTCTATCACTTGCAGTTGAAAAGGTCCAGACTAATCCGATAGAGTTAACAGAGGAGCAAGTAAGCAAGATTCCCCCCTACAGTAAGTGCTCAAAGCATGTCAGCTGGTATTATTATTATACAGCCTTCCATTTCTAGCCCTTTTATTTCTACCACCTCTCTTCTGTGTTTTATGTAAAGTGCATTAAGGATTGTTCTGTTTGGAGACATCAAACCATATAAAATGACACCAGCAGGTCCCTTTCTGTCTGTCAGTGTCCACAAGCTCAACAATCAGGATCAGCAGACAAAAATAGCTAAGCTGGAGTCAGTGTTTTTATGAAGAAACAGGAAAAGAGCTTACTTAGGAATTGTAGCTCATCCTCCAATATTCTCCATTCTTTTCATGACAGTTTCTTCTTGGCCCTGAAGATGCCTCTTCATGACTCCCTGCCTCTGTCCTTTCTTCATCTCACTTACATATTCCAACAAGGAGTACAGCAAGCCTTGGGATGAGGACCTCCAAAGGTCCTCAGTATCCTTAGGACACTCTGAGTGCAGAACTGGAGGGACTGAGAGGAGGAGCTTTTGCAGGTTAAATGACTAGTAAATGGCCTTTCTTTATATTTCCCCTAGAAATGAGATTAGCTACACTTGAGAAGGAATGACTTTGGAACAACTGATCCCTAGCTTTCTTTGAGATGCAGGGAGTAGTAACCACCTAGTTAATCAGTGAAAGCATATTTATAAAGTTCACAGGGTACATAGCATATAGCAGCTGTTCTCTATCTCAATTGAGTTTTGACTAGGAAATGGGCTTAGGAGAAAACACATGGGCTTTCGAGTAATCATTTGTAAGTAATTGTAGATAGTGACCACAGTTTAATAGCATAGATATATTATGAAAAGTCACTGAAATACCTTCTCTGGAAAATGTTAGAAACTCAAGTAGAATGGCTTAGTTAAAGGCGAGTGGGAGAGAAATTTGAAGAATGCGGTCCAGTACAAGAATACCCCATTTTTCCCCCAAGGCAATGAATCCCTTTTCATGCATCTAGTGACATGAAGTAATCATAGTTATTTATACAGGAACAATTTAGGAGACTTAGAATATTCACTTCTTTTGCCTTCTAGCTGAGCATCAAGATTCTCTCCGTGTCTTTGCCTCTCTCTCTCTCTCCATTTTCCACTTCTAGCTCCAACTATTTTAAATCCCTCCCCCAATAGAGCCCATAACAAACATAAAACAACATTTGTTTTATGTTTACAGTAGATGTTCAAGCTAATATTTATGTAGGTATAGCCCCAGCATTAAATTAAGGTTTGGTTCACCAACAGGGTGCCTAGAGACTTCACCTCTATTTCCATGAGGGACTGAACAGCCTCTTGAGAAGGGACTCATCAAAATGGAAGAGTTGGCAATAAGAAGTTTGGCTCAGCGGAGCAAGATGGCCGAATAGGAACAGCTCCAGTCTCCAACTCCCAGCGCGAGCGACACAGAAGACCGGTGATTTCTGCATTTTCAACTGAGGTACTGGGTTCATCTCACTGGGGAGTGCCGGACGATCGGTGCTGGTCAGCTGCTGCAGCCCGACCAGCGAGAGCTGAAGCAGGGCGAGGCATTGCCTCACCTGGGAAGCGCAAGGGGGAAGGGAATCCCTTTTCCTAGCCAGGGGAACTGAGACACACAACACCTGGAAAATCGGGTAACTCCCACCCCAATACTGCGCTTTAAGCAAACAGGCACACCAGGAGATCATATCCCACACCTGGCTGGGAGGGTCCCACACCCACGGAGCCTCCCTCATTGCTAGCACAGCAGTCTGTGATCTACCGGCAAGGCAGCAGCGGGGCTGGGGGAGGGGCGCCCGCCATTGCTGAGGCTTAAGTAGGTAAACAAAGCTGCTGGGAAGCTCGAAGTGGGTGGAGCTCACAGCAGCTCAAGGAAACCTGCCTGTCTCTGTAGACTCCACCTCTGGGGACAGGGCAATAACAAACGCAGCCGAAACCTCTGCAGACGCAAAGACTCTGTCTGACAGCTTTGAAGAGAACAGTGGATCTCCCAACACGGAGGTTGAGATCTGAGAAGGGACAGACTCCCTGCTCAAGTGGGTCCCTGACCCCTGAGTAGCCTAACTGGGAGACATCCCCCACTAGGGGCAGTCTGACACCCCACACCTCACAGGGTGGAGTACACCCCTGAGAGGAAGCTTCCAAAGCAAGAATCAGACAGGTACACTCGCTGTTCAGAAATATTCTATCTTCTGCAGCCTCTGCTGCTGATACCCAGGCAAACAGGGTCTGGAGTGGACCTCAAGCAATCTCCAACAGACCTACAGCTGAGGGTCCTGACTGTTAGAAGGAAAACTATCAAACAGGAAGGACACCTACACCAAAACCCCATCAGTACATCACCATCATCAAAGACCAGAGGCAGATAAAACCACAAAGATGGGGAAAAAGCAGGGCAGAAAAGCTGGAAATTCAAAAAATAAGAGCGCATCTCCCCCGGCAAAGGAGCGCAGCTCATCGCCAGCAACGGATCAAAGCTGGACGGAGAATGACTTTGACGAGATGAGAGAAGAAGGCTTCAGTCCATCAAATTTCTCAGAGCTAAAGGAGGAATTACGTACCCAGCGCAAAGAAACTAAAAATCTTGGAAAAAAAGTGGAAGAATTGATGGCTAGAGTAATTAATGCAGAGAAGGTCATAAACGAAATGAAAGAGATGAAAACCATGACACGAGAAATACGTGACAAATGCACAAGCTTCAGTAACCGACTCGATCAACTGGAAGAAAGAGTATCTGCGATTGAGGATCAAATGAATGAAATGAAGCGAGAAGAGAAACCAAAAGAAAAAAGAACAAAAAGAAATGAACAAAGCCTGCAAGAAGTATGGGATTATGTAAAAAGACCAAATCTACGTCTGATTGGGGTGCCTGAAAGTGAGGGGGAAAATGGAACCAAGTTGGAAAACACTCTTCAGGATATCATCCAGGAGAACTTCCCCAACCTAGTAGGGCAGGCCAACATTCAAATCCAGGAAATACAGAGAACGCCACAAAGATACTCCTCGAGAAGAGCAACTCCAAGACACATAATTGCCAGATTCACCAAAGTTGAAATGAAGGAAAAAATCTTAAGGGCAGCCAGAGAGAAAGGTCGGGTTACCCACAAAGGGAAGCCCATCAGACTAACAGCAGATCTCTCGGCAGAAACTCTCCAAGCCAGAAGAGAGTGGGGGCCAATATTCAACATTCTTAAAGAAAAGAATTTTAAACCCAGAATTTCATATCCGGCCAAACTAAGTTTCATAAGTGAAGGAGAAATAAAATCCTTTACAGATAAGCAAATGCTTAGAGATTTTGTCACCACTAGGCCTGCCTTACAAGAGACCCTGAAGGAAGCACTAAACATGGAAAGGAACAACCGGTACCAGTCATTGCAAAAACATGCCAAAATGTAAAGACCATCGAGGCTAGGAAGAAACTGCATCAACTAACGAGCAAAATAACCAGTTAATATCATAATGGCAGGATCAAGTTCACACATAACAATCTTAACCTTAAATGTAAATGGACTAAATGCTCCAATTAAAAGACACAGACTGGCAAACTGGATAAAGAGTCAAGACCCATCAGTCTGCTGTATTCAGGAGACCCATCTCACACGCAGAGACATACATAGGCTCAAAATAAAGGGATGGAGGAAGATTTACCAAGCAAATGGAGAACAAAAAAAAGCGGGGGTTGCAATACTAGTCTCTGATAAAACAGACTTTAAACCATCAAAGATCAAAAGAGACAAAGAAGGCCATTACATAATGGTAAAGGGATCAATTCAAGAGCTAACTATCCTAAATATATATGCACCCAATACAGGAGCACCCAGATTCATAAAGCAAGTCCTTAGAGACTTACAAAGAGACTTAGACTCCCATACAATAATAATGGGAGACTTCAACACTCCACTGTCAACATTAGACAGATCAACGAGACAGAAAGTTAACAAGGATATCCAGGAATTGAACTCATCTCTGCAGCAAGCAGACCTAATAGACATCTATAGAACTCTCCACCCCAAATCAACAGAATATACATTCTTCTCAGCACCACATCGTACTTACTCCAAAATCGACCACGTAATTGGAAGTAAAGCACTCCTCAGCAAATGTACAAGAACAGAAATTATAACAAACTGTCTCTCAGACCACAGTGCAATCAAACTAGAACTCAGGACTAAGAAACTCAATCAAAACCGCTCAACTACATGGAAACTGAACAACCTGCTCCTGAATGACTACTGGGTACATAACGAAATGAAGGCAGAAATAAAGATGTTCTTTGAAACCAATGAGAACAAAGATACAACATACCAGAATCTCTGGGACACATTTAAAGCAGTGTGTAGAGGGAAATTTATAGCACTAAATGCCCACAAGAGAAAGCAGGAAAGATCTAAAATTGACACTCTAACATCACAATTAAAAGAACTAGAGAAGCAAGAGCAAACACATTCGAAAGCTAGCAGAAGGCTAGAAATAACTAAGATCAGAGCAGAACTGAAGGAGATAGAGACACAAAAAACTCTCCAAAAAATCAATGAATCTAGGAGTTGGTTTTTTGAAAAGATCAACAAAATTGACAGACCACTAGCAAGACTAATAAAGAAGAAAAGAGAGAAGAATCAAATCGACGCAATTAAAAATGATAAAGGGGATATCACCACCGACCCCACAGAAATACAAACTACCATCAGAGAATACTATAAACACCTCTACGCAAATAAACTGGAAAATCTAGAAGAAATGGATAATTTCCTGGACACTTACACTCTTCCAAGACTAAACCAGGAAGAAGTTGAATCCCTGAATAGACCAATAGCAGGCTCTGAAATTGAGGCAATAATTAATAGCCTACCAACCAAAAAAAGTCCAGGACCAGATGGATTCACAGCTGAATTCTACCAGAGGTACAAGGAGGAGTTGGTACCATTCCTTCTGAAACTATTCCAATCAATAGAAAAAGAGGGAATCCTCCCTAACTCATTTTATGAGGCCAACATCATCCTGATACCAAAGCCTGGCAGAGACACAACAAAAAAAGAGAATTTTAGACCAATATCCCTGATGAACATCGATGCAAAAATCCTCAATAAAATACTGGCAAACCGGATTCAGCAACACATCAAAAAGCTTATCCACCATGATCAAGTGGGCTTCATCCCTGGGATGCAAGGCTGGTTCAACATTCGCAAATCAATAAACATAATCCAGCATATAAACAGAACCAAAGACAAGAACCACATGATTATCTCAATAGATGCAGAAAAGGCTTTTGACAAAATTCAACAGCCCTTCATGCTAAAAACGCTCAATAAATTCGGTATTGATGGAACGTACCTCAAAATAATAACAGCTATTTATGACAAACCCACAGCCAATATCATACTGAATGGGCAAAAACTGGAAAAATTCCCTTTGAAAACTGGCACAAGACAGGGATGCCCTCTCTCACCACTCCTATTCAACATAGTGTTGGAAGTTCTGGCTAGGGCAATTAGGCAAAAGAAAGAAATCAAGGGTATTCAGTTAGGAAAAGAAGAAGTCAAACTGTCCCTGTTTGCAGATGACATGATTGTGTATTTAGAAAACCCCATTGTCTCAGCCCAAAATCTCCTTAAGCTGATAAGCAACTTCAGCAAAGTCTCAGGATACAAAATTAATGTGCAAAAATCACAAGCATTCTTATACACCAGTAACAGACAAACAGAGAGCCAAATCAGGAATGAACTTCCATTCACAATTGCTTCAAAGAGAATCAAATACCTAGGAATCCAACTTACAAGGGATGTAAAGGACCTCTTCAAGGAGAACTACAAACCACTGCTCAGTGAAATAAAAGAGGACACAAACAAATGGAAGAACATACCATGCTCATGGATAGGAAGAATCAATATCGTGAAAATGGTCATACTGCCCAAGGTAATTTATAGATTCAATGCCATCCCCATCAAGCTACCAATGAGTTTCTTCACAGAATTGGAAAAAACTGCTTTAAAGTTCATATGGAACCAAAAAAGAGCCCGCATCTCCAAGACAATCCTAAGTCAAAAGAACAAAGCTGGAGGCATCACGCTACCTGACTTCAAACTATACTACAAGGCTACAGTAACCAAAACAGCATGGTACTGGTACCAAAACAGAGATATAGACCAATGGAACAGAACAGAGTCCTCAGAAATAATACCACACATCTACAGCCATCTGATCTTTGACAAACCTGAGAGAAACAAGAAATGGGGAAAGGATTCCCTATTTAATAAATGGTGCTGGGAAAATTGGCTAGCCATAAGTAGAAAGCTGAAACTGGATCCTTTCCTTACTCCTTATACGAAAATTAATTCAAGATGGATTAGAGACTTAAATGTTAGACCTAATACCATAAAAATCCTAGAGGAAAACCTAGGTAGTACCCTTCAGGACATAGGCATGGGCAAAGACTTCATGTCTAAAACACCAAAAGCAACGGCAGCAAAAGCCAAAATTGACAAATGGGATCTCATTAAATTAAAGAGCTTCTGCACAGCAAAAGAAACTACCATCAGAGTGAACAGGCAACCTACAGAATGGGAGAAAATTTTTGCAATCTACTCATCTGACAAAGGGCTAATATCCAGAACCTACAAAGAACTCAAACAAATTTACAAGAAAAAAACAAACAACCCCATCAAAAAGTGGGCAAAGGATATGAACAGACATTTCTCAAAAGAAGACATTCATACAGCCAACAGACACATGAAAAAATGCTCATCATCACTGGCCATCAGAGAAATGCAAATCAAAAGCACAATGAGATACCATCTCACACCAGTTAGAATGGCGATCATTAAATGTCAGGAAACAACAGGTGCTGGAGAGGATGTGGAGAAATAGGAACACTTTTACACTGTTGGTGGGATTGTAAACTAGTTCAACCATTATGGAAAACAGTATGGCGATTCCTCAAGGATCTAGAACTAGATGTACCATATGACCCAGCCATCCCATTACTGGGTATATACCCAAAGGATTATAAATTATGCTGCTATAAAGACACATGCACACGTATGTTTATTGCAGCACTATTCACAATAGCAAAGACTTGGAATCAACCCAAATGTCCATCAGTGACAGATTGGATTAAGAAAATGTGGCACATATACACCATGGAATACTATGCAGCCATCAAAAAGGATGAGTTTGCGTCCTTTGTAGGGACATGGATGCAGCTGGAAACCATCATTCTTAGCAAACTATCACAAGAACAGAAAACCAAACACCGCATGTTCTCACTCATAGGTGGGAACTGAACAATAAGATCACTTGGACTCAGGAAGGGGAACATCACACACAGGGGCCTATCATGGGGAGGGGGGAGGGGGGAGGGATTGCATTGGGAGTTATACCTGATGTAAACGATGAGTTGATGGGTGCAGCACACCAACAAGGCACAAGTATACATATGTAACAAACCTGCATGTTATGCACATGTACCCTACAACTTAAAGTATAATAATAATAAATAAATTTAAAAAAAAAAAAAAAAAAGAAGTTTGGCTCAATAACCAAGCACTGAAGTTGCAGAGGAAAAAGGATTTGAAGGGCAATACAATGTTCAGGGGCAAGTTGGCAATTTTTAGCAGGAGCTGAAGTGATGCCAGCAGAGGTAACAGTGCTCAGAGGGACCAGCAGTCCCCAGGAGGAGCAGGGGAATCCCCAGTGGATCTGATTTGTTCGAGAGCCCATGTGAGATTATCAGCTGGCGTTACAATTTTGGAGTGGCAGTGAGAAGCAGTGAATTTGAGGTCACTCAATTTGCAGACCCCAATGGGTGAAATGTTGAGAAACATGGGTTACATATGTATTTGACAACTCTTGTGTATTATCACAAATCCTATTTCACCTCTCATGCCCCCGAGGCTTTGGTGTCCAGTTCCCTGAAGACTTCATCAATCCTCAGTCACAAATCACCTGAGAGCCACTCACCTTGCTCCATACTATGAAGCTCCCTGATGTCACAACATGGCGGGCCTGTGGAAACCCCTCAGCACTTATGCATGATCCCAAACAGCTAGAGGATTAACACCTACAGTGTAACCCTTGAGCAGCAGGAAATGGAAATTACTGTCTTTTTGTCCCCCCAGGGGAACAGTTCTAAAATGCATTTTATAAAGCTTCTGAAATAGTTCCACAGGTCAAGCACCTACTTGCTCCAGTGGTGACCAACTCAGTGGTGCATCCTTGGGTTGACTCTCCCTCGTTTCCAGTTCACTTTCCCTGCCCTTCACTTCTGCACCTCAGCATCACATTCCTGAATAAACCACTCACACATCTTTCTTATTTCAGACTCTGTTTGGGGGAATCCACAATACAAATTTGTCATTTTGAGTTAAACATTGTTCTCACCTTGAAGACATATTTCCATACCTAGAGATTTCTGACGTTCTCTCCCTTTTCCTACCATCTCCTTTGTGCTTTGTCTGACCTCCATATTCCAGAGCCCCATGACATTTAGAGCCAGTACTGCTAGGCAAATAGTTCAGTTGTGTTTTAAATGGTTCAGCAACTTGTAACATCAACTGAGAACCAGGGGAATACACTCGGAGGCCAAGAAAAAAAATGTTAGTTAATATGTACCATAGAGTATGATTCCTTGGGTAAGGGAAAGTTTATGCAAGTGACAGAGGAAAATTGAAAGTTGTAGCCCTTTTTTCAGAATTTATATTTGGAATTAAAGTTTCTCTTCTCTTGAAAGACCTTCTTTTTGTGATGAATCTGAAGCCCGGAACAGTTGGCCAATTTGCCCTAGTTGAGAGTGGCAAATAAATGAAGAGCTGAAGAATGTGTCTCTTTAACTAGTGCTCCTTGGTTGAGAAGATACAAAAAAAATTGAAGGGTACGGATGAATCCACTGGCTTTTTCACGTCTCTGTTGATCATAATGAGATTAATATATATAGGACATTCACACAGAGGGGATATTGACTCGATGGCTTACAGATTATTAGAGTTAGAAATGTTACCTACTACTAAAGGAAGAACGTTTCTGGTGTGGATCTCTGATTTAAAAAATACGCCACACTTGCCTCAGTGAAGCAAGTCAACTTAGGTGCTGACACAATGCCACTGCAGACGCAGATGTACTGAGTTCATGAAATCAGATCCCACTCTCTCCACCTACCCCTACTGTATTCATCCTACTTTCCATCTGTTCTGCCCTTCCCATTTGGTAACCTATTCATGAAACACCTGGCTCTGGGTCCTTCAGCATCATTCCATGTTTTACTGCTAGCATCACTTTTCTTGGCACAGAGCCTCTTAGGGCTGCTATCCTAGGAGTAGGTGCCACTCAGGCTGGCTTAGTCCCAAGCTTCACTCACTTCTTGGCCCATGCCCTGGAGGACCAGAAAGAACAAACTCTCTGCACAACATCTCTGCATGTGACCACAGAGCCCCCATCTGAGCCTTGCTGGTAGAGAAGAACATGCTGCCTCACAAGATAACTGTGTGGCTCTGTTCAAAAACTTAGAAGTTATTTCTTTTATTGCATTAGAATTTGCCTCCCTGTAGCTTTTGTG
The DNA here is from genome assembly GCF_024542745.1 of Macaca thibetana thibetana. Taxonomy (NCBI): domain Eukaryota; kingdom Metazoa; phylum Chordata; class Mammalia; order Primates; family Cercopithecidae; genus Macaca; species Macaca thibetana. The sequence goes on along the minus strand of NC_065589.1, from coordinate 25,372,961 downwards.
CCTCTGTCCTGGTTCAGCCTTAGATAGCAGTGCAGCCTGGTCCATGTGAAAGCTCTTGCAATAGGCATTTCTGCTAGTCAGGAGTTCTCGGACCCATCTCTACTCTTCACTTTTCTCAAGACTAATATCAGACTCCTGGGTTCAAGGAGTCTTCAAGGTTTCCTCATACCATAAAAGTTCTAAGCCCTCCATTGTCCTAGTCACTGTCCTCTCTGTTCTATCCCTGTCTGCCCTTCCAAGATGCTGCACCCAGAGATTTTGTCCTTCCTGGGGCAAGTCACCATGAGATGTTTACTTTTGGATCATACTGAATTTGTGGGTTAAATAAACTCATAGGTCTCTGTCTCATGAACTAAATCCAAATTCCATCTCTTGCCATAAATCGTTTTTTGAATAGTTGAACAGTAAGTAAATAATACACAAATGAATACTAATCAATATTTGAACATCCTCAATATTTTCAGCCCTAGTTTGAGCCAGAGATAGCTTATCTTGTGTACTTCACTAAGGACACTTTATATTATCAAGCAATTAATATTATGATGATGTTATGATGTCATATCTCAACAAGCCCCACAGTATCACTTCCAGTCTCTTCACCACAAAGAACCCTGAAGCCTTCATATTTTTCTGAAAATCATATTTCTAGCCACAGGATGGGATGTAAGAAAAGTTCAGATTAGGATTATTCTAGGCTCCTGACTATAACTAAAATCCTGATTTTTATGGAAAGGAATAGGGATCATTCCTTCAAATTAGATATTTGTGATAAAAAGAAAAATGTTGGTAATCTATGCAAATTTTTAACAAACAGAACTGCATTTTCTTTGGAAAATAATAGTTGAACCCTTTTCTTATATATGAATTAGGGTGCAATAGAGTTTAATAAAAATGATGGGGAACACTCTTATAAGGCTAATTTATCACATTTCCTTCAAGGAATTGTTCTTTCGAACGAAATTGTGAAATGGAACTCAACAATAGCATGATGGGGCCTCTACCAGGAGGAGGTACAGAACAAGGCAGGAGGTCAGTGGTTAAAGGACTCCATGCTTACGCTCAAGAAATGTGGATCTTATTAGAGGTGACATATGAACGGTGCAGGGTGCCTCGATGGCCTTCATGGGGTCATGAAAACCTGTGAGAACACTGTGGAGGAAGAATGCAAATCCACAATATTAGGATGAATGTGAGAGGAGAAGGGAAGGAGGCCATGAGGGAAAAAATGACATCTAATTGGATCTGAAAGGGAAGGTAGAATTAAAGTAAAGAACACTGTGGACATATGGGAATACCATGTACTTTCTCATGGAGAGAGGCCTTCCGAGAGTTCTGCACTGATACCTCTTCTTTGACCATCCCTTGTTAGCCAGCAGGTCATTTGCCCTCATCAGTTGCCTCAGTGCTGAGTGGTAGACTCAGCAGTCCCCAACCTCTTTGGCACTAGGGACTGGTTTCATGGAAGGTAATTTTTCCATGGATCAGAGAGGGGATGGTTTCAGGTTGATTCAAGTGCATTACATTTATTGCACACTTTATTTCTAATACTATTACATTGTAATATACAATGATATAATTATACAACTCGCCATAATGTAGACTCAGTGGGTGCCCTGAGCTTGTTTTCCTGCAACTAGATGGTCTCATCTGGGGGTGATGGAAGACAGTGACAGACCATCAGGCATTAGATTCTCATAAGGCATACACAACCTAGATTCTTCACATGGGCAGTTTACAATGAGGTTCACGCTCCTATGAGAATCTAATGCCTCTGCTGAAATGACAGGAGATGGGGCTTAGGTAGTAACGAGAGTGATGGGGAGCAGCTGTCAATACAGATGAGGCTTTGCTTGCTTGCTTGCTGCTCACTACCTGCTGTGCTGCCTGGTGCCTAACTGGTACTGGTCAGTGGCCTGGGGTTGGGAACTCCTGGTAGACTAACAACAGAACAAAGCCAAGTCTCAAGGAGAGAGAGTTGTGTAGATGCCTGCCTGCCCAGTCTCTGTTGTGGGGGCCAAATCACCCAAGACCTGCATTTAATTCCTTATGGGCTTAGGCTGTGAATTCATGTAAAATCTCAAGAAACCAAGATGACAGGCCAGGGACCAAAGAGCAAAAGACCATAGCTATGGTAGGGGAGGAGACAAAGTCAATCCCACGTGGACAGATGGTGATGATGCTTATCAGTTCTGTTCTGTCATCCCGTAAAGGTAAAAACTTGTGTTCTTTTTCCTAGCACAGTCCAGATGGTATTGGCTGTGATTAAAGAAAATTCAGACATGTGTGGGTGTGGCTGCAATAGACATTCATGAGGGCTTTCGTTTTTATTTGAAAGGGGCAGAGTAAGTATTTGTGAACACTGGATGATGATAAAGAAAAAGATATGGTGTCTAGTATCCTACCTGGCCTCATGGACCATGGCTAGAGGGGTTAGAGGCAAAGTCAAAGGAAGCTGCCACCATAAAGGGCTCTGTGAATGCTGTTTAGGTTGAAATGTGTGACATAGCACTGGGAAGTGTTTCCTGCATTAGCTCAGGCCATAGCACGACCCTTAACAAACTCCTTAAGGTGATGGTCCCCTTGGCATAAGTATTGGGGTTAAAATCGAGGTTAACCTTAGGAATAGTATGGTTAAGGTTCCCCTGCGTGACTTTGGAAGTTGAAGACTCTGATCAGGAGAACTACAGCAGGAAAGAGAAAATATGACTGAGGCTAAGTGGTGACTTGATATTGACTGATAGGTGAACACAGGAATGAATTTCAGCAAGAACCCCAATGAACGTCTGGGGAGTAGAGACCGTGTATGAGCAGGACGGAAAAAAAAACAGAAGATTCAGGTAGTGCCCTGTCGTGTGTCTCTTTTACAGTTGTGAAATGAAGGACTTTCAGTGTTTTCATTGAGCACCAATCAATTCCCTCTTTGCAAAAGACCATACTGGAATAGCATCAAGGTTTAGGGATATTAAAGCAATACGACACTGGAATGACCACTGAGAACCAGTAAACTTCTTTAGCCCTTTTATCCTCAGGCACTCTGGAAGCCATGAATCTGGTTTACTTTCTAAACTCTGTGTACTGCACAGAGTACAATGGTAAAGCAACAAAGATTGGCTCTAAAATCTCTTGTAAAGGGAAGAGTGGTCATCCCTTTAGATGGCAAATTGAGTTTCTATAATGGGGTTTGCTCTGATGTCAAATTTCCACTCAGGCAACAAGACATTCTGTTGTTTAAAGCCCTAGATGGGTGATGTTTCTTTCACATGCAAGGCCTGAATGCTTCATTGAGCTCTCTTTTATCCACACACACTCATTTAAACCTTTGTCAAAACTATCCTTTAGCATTTGCATCTCCTGTGCAGGCAGAAGGGTCAATGGGGATAATCAGGAGAGATGAGGTGCACTTTCAGAAGCTGGAGCTGAGAAGGTGATGGAAGTATCTGTAAAGTCGTTGAACAGCTGCACAAACTATAGGGGAAGAATTTCAGGAAGCAAAAGGGGAATAGCCCTTTCCTCTTAAACCAAAGCAGAGCACAGCTCCAGAGGCACTTATATGGAGAGTTCAATGGAATGTGAGCTCTCAGAGTGGTTGAGAATCTGACAAAAACAGCCATCTGCCAACCCAAAATTAAAACTCCTCTGTTTAGCACCCAGTAGAGAAAGTCAACCAGATTGATTTCCCAAACAAAGGACCTTAAAAGCATCACCTAAGAAAGTGTGTCAGGATCCACAGACATCCAGAGCATTCTCTATGGTTCATTACTTACATTATTCCTGTCTATTTACACATAATGTTTAGATGTAAAATCCTTACAATGAAAAGGGTGTATATGCTTTTAAAAAAGGCACAACAGAGAAGAGTTGAGCAGGTGGTGTGCTGGCTCACAGATGGCCTTGAAAAAGAGGGTAATCCTAAGAATTAGAATGAGTTGGTGGTAGTTAAATAGAAAAGAACACAGCAAACTGCATGCCAGAGGCCTGCCAGTAGTTGAACTCTCTTGACCAACAACGGGCATGTGTGTGTGCTTTCTAATATAAATCTCTGCCATCGTCCAGGCCAGAGGTAATAAGCAATGGAATAAGGCAGTAGGAACAAAAAGTAAAAGACAGTGAGATGCAAAACCAACTTGGGTCTAGGAACAAGACCTTATCCATTTCAGAATCTATGGTGCCTCGATGGCACCTGGCACATAGTAGAGGCTCTGTATAAATTTTATTTGGCAATGGGCTCTAGAGACTTTGGGGGAAATGCTAATGTGCAAAAACATGTTTTCATTCTTCATAGGTGGGAGCTTCAATTTTTCCTACTTGCTTGCATATGATAATGAAGAATAATAATAGAAACTGAATTTGCTCATTTGAGTTTCTCTCTACAGAGTAGGTAGATTCCCAACAGAGTACCTAGTATATGTTTGCTAAATTAATGAATGAATACGTGAATGAATAGATGAGTGAATCAATGAACACATTAAAGAATGAATCAGCAAATCAATGAATGAATCCATCATTTAGTCAATGAGTCTTATTCATCTTCTTCTAGATAGGCTTATATCTAATGGAGTGAAAGAGCCCTGGACTTGGACTCAGGGTTTATGCTTAATGTATTCATTCCACAAATATTTACTGAGCACTTGAGCTGTATGCTAGGCTCTCTGCTACTACCATGATATGAAAGAATGCTAGAGCTATAGTGCAAAGAAGACGAACTTCTTCTTTTGTAAAGAAGAGGGAAGACACATAATAAATAATAATAATAATAAATATTAGTCCAGATAGCCCAAGGGTATGCAGAATTGGGTACTCTTTTATAGAGGGAGGTCAGGAAAGGACTCTCTGAAAGTGACATTGGAACAGAAATCTGCGTAATGAGAAGGAACAAAATTAAAGTCTAGGGTAAGAGCACTCTAGGCAGAAGGTACAGGAAGTGCAAAGGCCCTGAGGCAAGAATTGGCCCAAATTGCCAAGGTAGAGAAACAAGAATGTGCCACTGTAGCTGGAACAAGCAGGGGAGGGGAGTGGGGTGCCATATAAGGTCAAAGCAGTAGGGAGGACTTCCTTATTTTACCTGATTATGAATTGAGACAATAAGAACAATAGCTCATAGCTGTTGAGAGTTTACAATGTGTCAAGCATGATTGGACTGTCTTACTTAATCATCACAACAACCCAACAAGACAGGCAGGGTGATATTCAAAGTATTTCACCACTGGCATGTCATAGGCACCAACCAATCAGATAATGTCAGCCTCAACTATCCTCTAGCCATATAAGTGTAGACAGGCTTGATCTCGGGTACCACTATTTCTCTCACTTACTGGGTTAAAAAGGTGAGTTTAGAGATGGGGTCATCACCTCGGAATTAGACAACTGTCCATTTTACCACAAACTATATATTGAAAATGGCAAGTAACCTACCTCTTATAAATGCTGCTTAGGGAGCTCAGGGGATTCTTTATGTAATATGAAAATAAGTGATGTCGGGATTTACTATCCATACTATAGAAGAAAGGGCACTATGCCAGGAGTATGAAATCATAGAACTACTCCTAGTATGAGACTTTGAGGAAATTGCTTTACCTCTCTGGTTGTCCGAAAACTTCCAGCCATGGGTAGTAAATGGGGGGTGCTACTGGCATCTTGTGGGTAAAAGCCAGGGGTGTGGCTAAACATCCTACAGTGCACAGGACAAGTAGCACTACAAAGAATCATCAGCGCTGGGTTGAGAAATCCTGCTATTGATCCCAGAGAGGTAACGGACATTGTGAGGTGTGACATTAGGGAGTGGTGGGGACTAGAGAAAACTTCAGAGTATGCACAGTACACTTGCTTTCTAAAGGCATTTCATATAAAAAATAATTTGTAAACTTTGTGGACTGAAGAGAACACATCTTCAGGCCAATTTTGGTCTTTTATGGCCTTAACCAGACTTGGTTGCCCATAATTTTCTTTAAACAGATGAGGATAAAAGTCTCCTAGTCCTGCAGGCATGTGTGTATGTGTGTGTCTGGGAGGGGAGGGGGGCGTACACATATATACATGCACACACAAATATGCTCTTATACACAAACACACAAGAAGATTTATTTTTAAAGTGTTTTCAGAAGGTGAGGCTCTCATCCCCCTTAGAACCCAGTCCTGGTTTTTTTAATTCTGTAACTTTTCCCTCCTTCAGTTATACCAGCCCCCTTCCTCTTGTTCTAACTTTGGCAAAGATGAAGCCCAGCTCCTCTACTCCACTCATAAGAGGAGCTTCTGGTTTTAGTTTTGGTCCCTTCATGTTGCCTAAAGCCCCTGGGAAGGAGGCACCCTCACTCACATTACTCCTTTAGCCTGTAGAGACAGATAGGCTAGAAAAGACAGGTCGGCCCCACGTTTACGATGTGCCCACAGAGTTATTTACGGTTTGTTTATCCACTCAATGCGGAGCAATTATGGCCTCTGACTTTCAGCTCCAAGGTGCATTAACAGATTTGGGGGTAAATTTTCACTGTCAAGCTGCATAGTTGTACTGGGCGTTTCAGCCTCTCCCCATAAAGCAAACACAGCAACAATCCCAGACACTCAGGCACAGTGGCATTTTTAGAGAGACACCAATGACCCCATTAGTCGAGAAGCTGTGGGAAAGCCTGAAACAGGTGAAAAAGTGATGGAATTAGGAAAGTGAAGTTCTCTGATCGTCAGGCTCTGTGGATGGGCACAAGTGTGGCAGACATACTACAACAGATGTGGACCATGAGTTGGCACCATGATTTCAGGTACAGGAAAACCAAAGGTTGATGAGGGCACCAAGGCAAAGCCTCCAAGGTCCTGTGGGCATCAGTGCATACTGCTGAAGGGTCAGTTCTGCATCAAGGAAATACATTTCTGCAGTGATATAGGCATTTGAAAACCCTTGTACACTATAAACAACAGGATTGATGGAAAAGTAGGATAGGAGATTCTACACAAAGCCTACCTAGGGACCAGAGCACAAACAAAAGCAATCACTGGAAGCTCAGTGTGACTGGACATTAAAAATACACAATGACAATTGGTGGACATGTTGGCAGCCTTCATTCACAGCAGGTCTGATGAGTGCCAGGCAGTGCTGATGATAATGGAGATCTGAGCTGTTGGGTCTGCTCTTAAGGTGGCCAAAGAACAACTGCAATTTGCCAGGAAGTGTCTGGGGTGAACTTCTTGAGGAAGAAGGCCTGAGTACAGTGAAAACTTTTTAATTTTCTTAAAATATAGCTGAAAAGATCCTTGTACCAATACAGCATCCACAATGGGGATTTTTCTTCCTTCTTCCTACTGTTCCATGTTATACTGATGTTATTCACCCACATGTCAATGGTATACAGTAACTCACATTACAGAAATGTTAGCAGTAGCAGAAGAGTCCATATGAGACAAGTGGATGGCCTGAGACCCTCAGAACTAAAGCCAGAGTGCCTACAAGATATGCTCATAAGTTTCTAGGGTCCTGAGTGGTTTCCAACAAAGATGGAGCCTGGATTTGACTTTGAGTCTGGCAGGGAGAAGTTAAGCACGCAAAGCCTTAAATTAGTAGTCTGTGCAGTGACCCAAAAGCTCAAAGGAATGGTGGGGTACTGATATGGACAGGAGGCAGGGAAAGACCGGGAGGAAGAGGGCGGGGTCCCTAGCAAGGGCTTCACTCTCAGGGCTGGACCTGTAGATCTAATTGACAACATACATTCCTGTTTTCCTACCCAAATGTTATCTTTTCCAAAACCACCCTGGCCCACTGTGCCCCCCACCCTCTACCCATAAAAAGTCCAAGCTCCACTGGCAGAGAAACAGAGTGGCATGACAGAGAAGGAGAGAAAAGATGAAGCATCTGAACGTCAAGAGGAGTTCGGCCAGGGACAGTCAGGGAGGAGTTCAGCTGGGGACAGTCGAACTCCAGGGGAAGATTACCTTCCCACTCTATACCCTTTCCAGCTCCCCATCCTTCTGAAGCCACTGCCATCACTCAGTAAAATCCTCTGCATACACTACCCTTCAATCCTTTCATGTGACCTGATTCTTCCTGGACACCGGACAAGAATTTGAGATGCACTGGGTGCAGGAACCCGAAAAGGCTGTCACACTGACTCTTCAGTGAGTTGTTTAACACTGAAGCTGTCCAGGGATGGCAAAGCTAAAAGAGCATTGTTTGTCTGGGGCTCCAGAGGTCTCAAGCAAACCCTAGATGCTGCCATGGGCTGGTACGGGGTTTGTTCATGCCAAATGCCCAAAGGTACTCACCCCAGTTGCTGCACCCACTCACCTGTGTGCTCCTGCTCCCACAAGGGGTTTGAGGGTGGCAGCCAAGTAAATGAGCCACACCCTTGTCACAAGTCCCATGAAGGGGTCAAGGATCTCTCCCGTCTCAGCAGGGGATCAGAGATTCTGGGAGATACTGAAGAAAATGGGACTCACTTTCCAGACATTAAAGTTTTAATGACACTCTTAGACATGAGAAAGCAGGAAGGACTTGGTGGGCAAGAAAGTCAAAACAGAGATTCGACAAATATCTGTCTTTTTTCTGGTGCTGACAGATTGAAGGAGAAGGTAGAGGAAATGATAGCTGTATGGTTTTTGTGGAATCAACATTATTTAAATGCTTTCATTAAATTATTTTCAAAGAGGTGTGGCTTTAATCGTGTATCACCTCCAAGACAGGAGATAGTTATAAAGACCACCAAAAGAATTTCCACACACTAGGACTCAAAGGACTGGCAAAAGCATAGAAAGTCAATGGTTAGCAAGTCAAAGACAAGAAGGGAAAAAGCCCACCAAGAGTAACATGGACCTCCACTATGACTGATATTTCTATCTGTTTTTCATGACTTAGGCTTCTCCTCTGGCTTTTACTTGAACTTGTTCTAGATCATCAAATGATACCAACAGGACCTAGAAGAGATATTGCACCTCCATAAAACAATTTATTCCCTGAAAAATACTGACTAGAGTAATCATAAGAAGCTCCTGAATCTGGATGGGACCTCAGTAGATGACACAGTCCCTGCCTCTGTGCTATGTCCCCAAAGGCATTAGCAAGCTCAAGGCAACCACAAAATGGAAGTGAAACAGGAAATCTTGAGTATTTCACATAACATATTTGATATAGAGGGCTTAACCACACAAACAAAAATGCACAAGTCAATGAGTAAAAATTATACACTGTGACAATTTATAAACGATTGTTCACAACCAACAATTCTGCTTTTAAGTATTAATTATTAATTAATTGATTAACAAAATCTTTAGACCTGATTTTTTGTTTTTGTAAGAAACCCTCAGGAATCCAGCAATCTAATTTAAGTATTTATTTAACACCTCTATTTGCAAACATCATACTAGATGCTCTGCAGGCCCAAAGGAGAATCCTTAGACTCCTTGTTCCCTATAATTTATCAGAGGCATGTGGACCCAGGGTTTATGGAGTCTTCAGCTTATGGAGTCTTATGAGGGCCCTCTCAAGGAAATGAATACAAAATTACACATAGGAAATTGCTAGGTCCTATCCCAGGGCACTGGAAGAAACAGCTATAAGTGAAGGCTCTGAAGCTTAAATTCATTCGCTTCCTGATAAATCTATGCCTGTTGTTTCAAATATGTTTCTTCAGGTGTTAAGGGCTTGAGAAAACAACCCAAGTCCAGACCCTTTCTTCTTCCATGCCTCGCAATTCATGGCATGACATGGATCTAGCTTCATCCTCACCCACCTCCCAAGACAGGAGTCTCCCTCGTTATCAGGAACATTAGGTCGGCATCCTGGTGGGATGGGTTTGAAGAGATGAGGGCTAGTTTTACTTTTTCCATTCATCCATCTAGCCACACACAAACACAGTAAATTCATTTACACTGTGGTATGAGTTAAGCACTGTGTTGTGTTGTAGGAAAATGGACACATCCATGTATTAGTTATCCATTGCAGTGTAACAAATTACCCCAATCTAGCGGCTTCAAAACAAGACACACTTATACTATCTGACAGTTACTGTGAGTTAGGAGTTCCAGCACAGTTTACCTGGATCCTCTGCTCAGGCTCCGACCAGTTGGCCAGGCTGCTTTCTCACCTGAAGACTGGACTAGGGAAGAATCCACTTCCAAGCTCATTAAAGTTGTTGGTTGAATTCATGTCCTTGAGTCTGCATGAGTGAGGTCCCAGCTCTTACTGACTTTAATCCTCAGGTCCTAAAGGCTGCTCACACTTCCCTGCCACTTAACACTATCCACAGGGGTTTGACCAGGTGGCTGTTTGCTTCTTCAAGGCCATCAGGAGACAGAGCCTCATATAATAAAACATAATAACAAGTGTGACATTTCAGCACCTTTACATAACTACATAACTTTACATAACATAAACTAACCTAATCAAGGGAGTGTTGTTCCAACAACTTTGCCACACTGTGTTGGTTGCAAGTAAGTCACAGACCCACACTCAAGGGGATTACACAGAGTGGATCATTGGGGTAACCTTAAAACATGTCCTCCACTATCTACTTGAAACTTCTTTGCAAAGCTCTCAGTTTGATGATTTGTTTCAGATGACTGGAGCCCACTCTCATAAAAACTATTTGGAAACTTCTGTCTAGTGACATTATATTAAAACCAATCTATTTAATTTAAACAAAAAAGAGCAATGCTCCCACTTGGTAGGAGATAAGACTCCTTACAGCCTCAGCTATCAACACATGGCTTACGCTATTTCTTTATGTACGTATCTATATATGTCCAGTGCATGCCAAATAAAGTCTGTAAGCATTGAAACATAATAATAAAATGAACTCAGGTACCCACATTCCAATTTAAGAGCTAAGCCATTATGACCTCTAATCTACCTACCTATGTACTTATTCTTACCCCATTCCCCTACCTCCCAGAGGTAACCAACCATTCAGTTGCTGTAATTCACTTGCTTTTTTGATAATTTTATGACGCACATATTTAACAATGAAAGAGTGGTGTACTATTGCTAACTTCTGAACTACAATAATGGCATCACAAACCACAAAGTGTTCTGAGGTTAGCTTTTTCCACACAACATTATGTTTTCGAGATTGATCTTTGCTGCTTCTCCTAGCTGTAGATCAATCATTTCCACTCACACAATTCCACTGTGCAAAGATGACACAAATAAGTAGACATTTGTATCAATATGCATTTAAGTTTTTTTCATTTTTCACTGCCAGGAATACTGCTGCTGTGAACATTGTTACGCATCTCCTAGTACAGATATGCAAGTATTTTTGTCTGGAGTATGCACCTAAAAGTAAAATCAATGAGTCTTAGGGTATGCAAATATTCAACTTTACAAGGAATGACAAATTGTTTTCCAAGAAGACTCTTATCAGCAACTTCCTTTAATCCTATTTTCTCCTCAACCAGACTTCTTCATGTGGCCAATTCGGAAGCTATAAAGGGTATTTTATTCTTATCTTACTTTGTATTTTTTGAATATTAGTAAGACTAAACATTTTATATGCTTATTTTCCATTTGTATTTTCTCTTCTCTGAGATACTGGTTTATTTCTCTGTTGTTAACATCTTCTTTCATATATTTGTAGAAGTCCTTCATATATTCAATGGTTAAACTTTTGTTAATTCTCGTATCAATAAAATAGCTTCTCAAAATACATGGCTGGCTTTTCACTTTCTTTATATCTTTTAATAAAGAGACATTTTATTATAGTGAAGTGTATCAATCATTTCTTTTCTGGTTAACCTTTCTGTGTCTTATTTAAGAAATTCTTAGTTTGGGAGACTGAGGCAGGAGGATTGTTTGAGCCCAGGAGTTCGAGGCTGCAATGAGCTGTAAGAGACCCTGTCTCTTCCCAAAAAAAAAAAAAAAAAAAAAAAAAAAAAAAAAAAGAAAATGTTTCTTCCATATCTCAAGGATAGGAAAAATAAAGATATTTTATGTTTTCAATGTTTTAATTAAAAAACAATCTAAATGAATAAATCTAAATATAACAAAGATGCAACTTTTCCCCAGAAAGATTTACACATTTAGTATAATTCTCATAGAAGAGTCCTAAATGATTTTTTAAAAAACTTATCAAGTTTATTCTAAAATTTGTGTGGAAGAACAAAATGCCCAGAATAGCCAAGACACTCCCCAAATAAAAGCATACAGTAATTGAACTTGCCCTACCATATATCCTTATAAATATTTATATATAATTAAAATTATACATAGCTATGCCCATATATATGTATATAATGTATATTTGTATACAAAAAATGCATGTATATATAATTTATACCTAACTCCATGTATTTCTGTAAGTATATATTATATATATAAATTATATAGACTTAAAATGTACTTATAAAATTATATAAGGATATTTTCATAACAAGATTATATATATACATGTAAGTGTGTATATAAGATATGTACATGTACAATTATATTTAAATCCATGAAATATGTGTTAATTTTATCAAATGCTTTTTGGCCTCTATTGAGATGGTTATATATAATTTTCTGATGTTCAGTTCACATGATGAATTAGATTTCTAAATTTCTAATGTGAAACTACTTTTGTTTCTGAAATGAACTTAATTTTATTATACTATACCATAGTTTATATACCATTTACTTTATTTTGTTAATGGTTTGTGTAGACAATTTTATATGAATGTTTGTATGATTGATCTGTAATTTTTTTTCTTTTTCTTGTGCCTGATTTTGGAATCAAGATTATAGAGTGAATTAAGGAAAATTTTCTCTTTTTATAATCCCTACAAGAGACCATTTTCTTGAAAGTTTTGAAATGCTGGAACTGATACCCAGTACACATAAGCCTACCTGTACCCACTGTTTAAAATTTACATCTGTTCAGATTGGGTAGGGTGCACACTGTACTCATTGAGGATTATTTTAAATTATGTCTTGCAAAACTCGCTTAGAAAATAACTTGGGCTTGTGTTTTCTTCCCAGGATTATTGTTAGCAATGGATTGCATTTTAAAAATTTTTATAGAAGTGTTCAGGCTTCCTATTTCTTCTTGAGTCAATTGTAATACATTTTTTTGAGGATTTTTTTCCATTACATCTAAATTTCCAAATGTATTGCCACAAACTTTTTCATGCTCTTATTTTTTATACCTCTGCTATGTCTATAGTTATGTTCCTTTTTCATTTCTAATATTTTTATTTCTGCCATCTCCTTCATTCTCAATTTTGGCAGAAGTTGTTTCTCTGAAAACATTAATAGAAGAGAAGTTGTACTTTGTTGGTTTATTTATTTGTGTGATTAGGTTTTGTTTCATAAATTTTACTCTTACATTTATTATTTTCTTTCTTCTACAACCGAAGATTTATTCTGTTTTATTTGATAATGTCTTGATTTGGATTCTTACTTCTTTATACTTCAGTTACTTAAGTGACTAAAACTTTATGCCCTTTTCCCTAATATAACTTTCCTAAGGTAACTTTATAGCTTTTTTCCTAATATAATTATATTAAGCTATAATTTTTCTTCTTAGCACTGTTTTCACTAGATGCTAAAAGTTGTATATGTAATATTTTCATTCTACATTATCTCCATCTTCTCTTTTCAGAAATTCTATTGGATGTATTTTAGATATTCTCATTATATCTTCATATTCCTTAATACACTTCCCTGCTTTCTTATGATTTAACTGTAAGAATTTTAAAAATGCTATTATTACTCTTTTTTGACTCATAAGTTATTTAGAATTTTTTAAAATTAGTAAATATATGCATGTATTTCAATTTATTTTTTCGTTAATCATTTCTAATCATTTCTATCTTTTTTTTTTTTGAGACTGGGTCTCCCTCTGTTGCCCAGGCTGAGGACAGTGGCACTATCTTGGCCCACTGCAAGCTCCACTGCCTGGGCTCAAGCGATTCTCCTGCCTCAGCCTCCCAAGTAGCTAGGATTACAGGCATCTGCCACCACGTCCAGCTAAATTTTTTTTTGTATTTTTAGTAGAAATGGGGTTTCACCATGTTTGCCAGGCTGGTCTCGAACTCCTGATCTCAAGTGATCCGCTCACCTCGGCCTCCCAAAGTGCTGGGATTACAGGTGTGAGCCACCATGCCCAGCCCCAATCATTTCTATCTTAATTGCACTTGGATCTGAGAACATAAACTATGGATATCTACATGTTAAACATTTGTTGAGACTTCTTAATATGGCCTGGAGTATGGACCGTTTTCATAAATTTTTCACATGTGCTTCAAATGAATGTTTATTATTACTTTTTAGATATAATATTCTCTAATGTCTATTAAATCAACTTTGTTTTAATATTCTATATTTCTTGTTATGATAACCATCATAAAAAAATAAAGAGACTTTCATTACTAGAGTTTCAAAAATGTACAATAATACTATTTACAAGAAAAGAAACACATCAGAAACATAAGGATATGAAATGTCTGAAAATAAAAGAAGGAAAAATGAAATAATGGAAAAAGACATGGCAGAAAAACTAATAACCAAAAGAAAACTCTAGTATACATTGAAAATACAAGTAATTATTTATTAATATTATTTTACTTCTTGACCAATTAATAATGAGATATGAATTGAAGTACTTCATGATGACATATTTGTATCAATTTTATTTTATTTATTTTAAGCACGATTTATTAAATATTTACAAGATCATAATTGTTAAATCTTCTTATGGAATTAATCCTTTTATTGGTTATGTAGTAACTGTTTCTGTTACTAACAATTACTTTTATTTTGGATGTATACCAAAATTTTATTTTGGTTATTGGTTTTTCTGCTATGTCTTTTTCCATTACATCATTTTTCACTCTTTGATTTTCAGATATTTCAAGTCCTTATGTTTCTGATGAGTTTCTTGTAAAGAGTATCATTGTACATTTTTAAAACTCTAATATTGAAAGTCTCTATCTTATTTATTTATTTATTTAGTGGAGTCAAGGTCTTGTTCTGTCACCCAGGCTGGAGTCTACTGGTACAATTACAGCTCATTGCAGCCTTGACCTCTCAGGCTCAGGTGATCTTCCCATCTCAGCCTCCCAAGTAGCTGGGACCACAAGTGCACACTACCATGCCTGGCTAATATTTTTTATTATTTTTGTAGTGACAGGATCTCCCTATGCTGCCGAAGCTGGTCTCGAACTCCTAGGCTCAGGTGATTCCCCAACTTTGGCTTCCCAAAGTACTGATTACAGGTGTGTGACTAACTGTGCCTGGCCTTCTCTGTCTTTTAAGTGATGGATTTAGTCCAGCCACATTGGCAAGATTGCTGACATACTATATTTGGACTTGTTTCTACTGTCTTCTTTTTACTTCTCATTTGTTTCCTTTTTTATACCTTTGTTTTTTCCCTAGTCTTTTTTTAGATTAGTCTTAGCTATGTTGTCTGTTTTTCCAATTTTACCTTTATATTTATAACTTAATATTTTTAAAGCAGATTCTTTAACACATACCATGCCCAGTTAGCTTTAAAATGCTTATTTGTACTTTAGATATCCTTGTGAACAAAGTAAGGGTCTTTGAATATTTTAGATTCCATAACCCCCTCCTGACTTACATGCTTGATATTCACTATTTTAGATGTGTCCTTTTAAAACCTCACACATCAGTAATTATTACCATTGTATATGTATTTATATGTTACATATATACTATATATATATAATTTAATTCAGACAAGGTTTATTAATATCAATGATTTTCATCCTAGATTACATTTATCTGGGAAGCTTTTTAAAAATATTGATGTTTGAGATCCATCCAGGCCATTTAAATCAAAATCATATCCTGGTGATTCTATCTAATGGGCAGGAATGGTTGGCAATCAACTGTTTAAATACCTCTACATGTTTGCCAATGTCTTTGTTCACTCTTTCTTTTTGCTTCTCAGATATCCCTTCTGAAAAATATTTTTCTGCTTCCTGCCATACCTCTTTCATAAGTTTTTAAATGAAGTTCTATTGTGGCAAATTCTGCTTCTGCTTGTATAAAATGCCTTCATTGTGCCCTAGTTTATGAAAGACAGTATTGATGGGGACATTATTTTAGGTTGACAATTTTTTTTTTCTTTCTTAGCTCTTTGGAGATATTTTTGTGATGAGTATTGGTTTCCATTGTTGCTGTGAGAAGTCTTCTGACGGTCTAAATTTCCCACAGTTTTAGTTAATATGTCTTCTCTCCGGCTGATTTTATCTTGGAGTTCTAGATTTTCAATACAATGTATCTCATTTATGTATGCTTTAAATTTGTCTTTCTTGTGTTTCCCTTGTGTATCAATGTTGTTTGCTAATCATATTAGTCAGGGTTCTCTAGAGGGACAGAACTAGTAAGATATCAGGTGGAGATAATTGAATCATGGGAGCAGTTTCCCCAATCCTGTTCTCATGACAGTGAGCTAGTTCTCATAAGAACTGATGGTTTGTAAGGGGTTTTCCCCTTCACTGGGTACTCATTCTTCTCCTTTCTGCTACCATGTGAAGAAGGACGTGTTTGCTTCCCCTTTCATCATGATTGTAAGTTTCCTGAAGCCCCCCCAGTCATGCTAATCCATGAATCAATTAAGCCTCTTTCCTTTATAAATTATGTGGTCTTGGGTATGTCTTTATAGCAGCATGAGAACAGACTAATACACTAATCAGTTTGGGAAAATTCTTAGTTATCGTCTCTTCAAAGATTGAATCTCTTCCATTCTCTCCATCTTCTCCTTTCAGAAATTCTTTTGAATGTATGTTAGATATTCTCATTATGTCTTCATATTCCTTAACACACTTGCCTGCTTTCCTTGCTTCTTTGTGTTGCATTGTGGGTAATTTACTCACACATATCTTTCAGATCAATAATAACCTCTTTATTTGTGTCTAAAATACATTGAGTATTTAACTTTGACCATTGTAGTTTTTATTTTTATTTGGATGTTTTACAAATCTGCCTGGCCATTATATAGTCTCTTTGTGTTTTTTGTTTTGTTTTGCTTTGTTTGAGAGGTCCAAATGAAGTAAACTGGATTTTTGCATCAGATATGGAAGGTGTAATTTGGCTTTGCATTGGGACCTGTTTCTACAGTCTCCTTTTCTTTTAAGTACTTTAGATGTTATCTGATTATTTTCACCACCCCACAGTGTTTACATATCTCAAACAAAAAGAAAGGCATGACAATCTGCGAATTATGATGAGCATTAATAATAATCCCTTTGCAAAAAAAAAATTCCAGAGTTCATCCTATCCATCTTGTGCTTTGATACAGAGTAGGTGTTATTAGTCAATAGTTACCAGACAAGTGTTATGTACTCCTGATGTCATTTATCTACAAAATTATCCTTTAATTTGCCTATAATTGCCTTTGGGCAAATCTAAACCCAAGGACAGATTGAGTGCCCACAGCTTTTCACCCTGACCAATTAGGCACATTTACATGACTGCCCTATTCTGCAGCTCAGATCTTGTCCAGAAGCCCAAGAGAAACATTACTCACCATCAATCAGTGACAGGATCATGGCTCCAGAGGTTCAACTGACAAGTGATTTTTGCTGATTGAACAAAATTTTTTTCCATAACACCACCATGTTGACTCTGTTACTAAGCAAATCTCCTACTCTGGATTTTTGAGTATCATTAGAATATGGGAATGTGGGTGTGCTGCTGGTGACAGGAATGGAAAAATGAATTATTTTCTCCATGTTCTACCTTTTTCCTCAGCCCTTAAAATAGTACTGTACTGATGTGGCTCTGATCTGACTAAATCTCCATTTTCTAGAGATGACGCATCCTCACTGTGTTGGACATAGGAGGCAAGTCCATACAATGACACCCACAGGTGATCACTGAGTGCTCCCTGATCAGGCTGTACTTTTCACCTAATGAGCAATCACCATACCTTATTTTTCGCTCTGATCCAATATAGAAGCTCTTCAAGGCATACAAACTAGTACAGTTGATTGAGGGTTCACTCGGTTCAAAAGCACTTTTCATATACTATCTCAGTTAATGCTTACAAGACTCCTGTGAAATAGATAATATTAGTATTTCCATCCCATAGATGCAGCACTTGAGTATCAAAAGGGTTAAAATACTTGCCCAGGGTCACATGACTAGAAAGTTGCAGAGCCAGGCTTGCTAAAGACAGCTGCTTCCTTGTCTCATATCACCAAGCTTTACAGTAACACAACTCTATTATTTAAGATAACGATGTTAGTGTAGAGTGAGAATAAATAAGTAGTGGTCAAGTCTGGAAATAAAATAGAAAGACAGATGAATAAATTTACTAGGTAATTTTCTTTTGATGTATAATTGTGACTTGTTTCATCTTCCTTTATGTATTGAAGATAAAAGTGTCAATGTTGTATTACTTAGAGCAGAGTTTCTCAACCCCAACACTATTGACATTTTGGATCAGACAATTCCTTGTTGTCTAGGGATGGGCTGTGCATTGTAGGATGTTGAGCAATATCTCTGGCCTCTCCACACTAGATGCCAGTAGCATTTCACCAACCCCAGCTGTGGCATCAAAAATATCTCCAGACATTGCCAAACATCCCCTGAGGGGACAAAATCATTCCCACATTGAGAATCACTAATCTAGGGGATCTCTAAGAGCAAACAAAATAATTACTCTGCTTGAAAATTAGACACTGCTGGCACTCAATTGGGTGGCCCAAGTGAGAGACCCCAGGGAGCCTTCTTTAGTTAGAATGAGAGATTGTTCTGAACCAGAGCTTAGTCAGGACCCAGTGGGCCTATGCCCTCTTCTTAATAAGAAAAGGAAGATGTAGGAACTTAGGGCACAGCCAGAGATCACTGGTTTGTTTTCAAGATTCAAGTTCAGGGAACTTAAAATAAGTGTTCTGGAACAAATGCTTAGTGATGTAGAAGGAGGAAATAACACTTCTCATTTACTGGAATATCAAATCACTTACATCACTTAATCCTTATGATAATCCAATAAGGCAGGTAGAATTTATGATGTCCATTTTACAGAATCAAAAAGGAATGCTAAAGAAGTTGAAAGACTTGCTCACAGTTAGAAAGTGAGGTAAGTAGAACAAGGACATTGCTTTTTTTTGAGATGGAGTCTCACTCTGTCACCAAGGCTGGAGTGCAGTGGTGCGATCTTGGCTCACTGCAACCTCCACCTCCCAGGTTCAAGTGATTCTCCTGCCTCAGCCTCCCAAGTAGCTCAGACTACAGGCATATGCCACCACATCTGGCTAATTTTTGTACTTTTTTTTTTTTTTTTTTTTAGTAGAGATGGCATTTTGCCACGTTGTCCAGGCTGGTCTCCAACTCCTGACCTTTCTATCTGACTTACATGTTTATGCTCTTTCCAATCCATCCTGGGAGTTTAGGGAGAATCTTCTAGAGATTACATGGAAACATTAATATAAAACTGTCCTTTCATTCACTCATTTGTCCAGCAAAAATATATGTACACCTACTCTACACAGATACTGTGCTATCCACCAAGGATACAAGCATAAAATCGAATCCCAGCTCAGATTAGTGAAAGAAAAAGACATACATAAAATATTTATAATACAACACGCTAAACACAGTGATAAGGACATCCATGTAGATGGTACTATGGGAGCACAGAAGAGGGAAACCCAATGCAGCCTTAGGAAAGTGATGGGGAGGGTTCCAGGGAAGGCTTCATGGAAGAGGTGGTGTGGGAACAGAGTTCAAAGATGTCAGGATTTATCCTAGGAAATGACAAAAATCTCACAATTTCCCACTGAAAATCAGCTGCTGCAAATTGCAGTTTAGATATGACAGCAGAAAAGTGCACTAAACATTTTCATTAAAAGGGAAGACATTGAGGGGAGAGACCGCTGCCTTCTTTGCTGGCACAGGGGTATCATTTATCAGGGGGTGCTGAGCAGGAAGACTGATTGCCATTTGTATTAGTCGAGGTTCTCCATAGAAACAGAACAAAAGGAGGGATGGGAAAAGGTAGGGAGAGAGAGATTTTAAGGAACTCCTCATGCAACTGTGCCAATTGGCAAGTCTGAAATCTGTAGACTAAGTCAGCAGGCTGAACATGCAGGTAAGAGTTACGCTGCCTTCTTGACTCGGAATTCCACAGGGCAGACCAGCAGGCAGGAAACTCGAGTAGAATTTCTACATTGCAGGCTCGAGGTAAAATTTTCTTCTTCCAAAAACCTGTTTTTGTTCTTCAGGCCTTCAAAGGATTGGATGAGGCCTACCCACATTACCTGCATTATTTGAGAAAAGGAATCTGCTTTACTCAAAGTCTACTGATTTAAATGTTTATCACACCCACAAATACATTCATAGCCACATCCACACTGATGTTTGACCAAACAACTAGGCATCATAACCTAACCAACTTGACACATAAAATTAACCATGACACCATTGTTGTTCACTCATTAATCTCTTCCAGAAAGAAATATAATTTTCCATCTGGCAACCTATGGGAACTGGAAAGTTAAAATCTCTACAGCTCAACATGCTGCAGGCTTCGGATCCCCTGGGAAAGTTGCAGCCTGGGGTGGGGAAGGAAACACATCAGCTAACATTCAGTTGAATATTTTAATACCATTCTTAGAGTCATAAATCCCAACGTGCCTTCACCCTAAAGCAGGTCCCTGAAAGAGACAGAGTAATTCTTAAGGTTTTGGTAATTCAAAATCCATTTTAAATATACAAAAGGAACTCTTTAATGGGCCCCACGGTGGATCTTTTCATAAAATAATAAATTAAGTGGGTTTTTTTCCAGTTCGAGGAAACACTCACGTATTTCTAATATCCTACACTAAAATGCCTTGACTTGAGTAGCTGTGTGTGTGCATGGACATGCATTTATTCATTTCTGTTTTTTCTTAACAGACAAAGAGATGGAATAATTTTATTCAGGTCTGATATACCAGTGTATGCCTGAGCATGTACATGTATATATAACCAGTAACATCTCCGTTATTGGCATGACGGGAAACATTTCTTTCCATGAACATAATATGTTGGTTATATCAAGACAATCATTCCCACATTTAAATAGTGAAATTGTCCAGGAAAGAGGACCCCATGGTACACAACAGATTCTTAACCAGAAATCCTTAATTTAATAACCAGTTAATTTGTTGCAGAATCCACATGGTTTGACAAGGAGTCCACACAAATAAATCTCTGACAAATCTAACTAAGCTGAATTAATCAGCAGGAAGAAAAAAAAAATGCTTTCCCGTAAACTTCGCCCTGATGAAAAAGAGAGGGTGTCAGAAGTCCATGACAAAACCCAGGCACATCCAAAATAAGTTTGATTATAAAAGCAAGAACTTCCTTCTGGTTTTGTACGATGATTGGGGGGAGGGCTGGCAAGAACACGATACATTATTCAGGTTTAAGAGACAGTGATAAAAATGTAAATGCAATCCTGTCACGGAATCTTTGCACCAGCTGAATAAATTCAAACTAGAAGCTGAATCAGCATCTTGCCTCTGATTAAAACCAATCGAAAGCACAAAGACAGGAAGAAGAAAACCTCAGGAGTTCTTTGGAAATGGCAGATAAATTGATCAAGCATAACTGCAACATTAAGATGAAACAGTTTTACTAATATTGACCACAGGCCAAGGGGCCCTGCCAGCTCTCTTCAAATGGTAGCACTTGTAATCAAAGAACTAGGTCTTATTTAAGCTCAAAAGTGATTATTACTTCATTAATTATGGTCATACCCCTACTCTTTCATTGTGAGCACATTTCATCTTTTCCCAGAAGCAGTCCATTAGCCTCATTTCATCTTTCATGGGTAATACGTTCCTTTCTGAGCATGCTCTCTGTGTGCATAGATTCAAGCAGCTGAACAACAGCTCTACATCCCAAGCCCGTGCCCAACATTGGCCCTACACTTGCTTGACGCTATGGTCAGAGAGCACAACGAAATTAAAGAGAAATTTTTTCTCCTGTCTATTCGAGACAGATCAAGAGATAACATACAAACATGAGCAAATGTATTTTCCTTCTACAGCTCAGGGATTAAAAGCTGGGTCTCAGTGTCCAGGCTCCCTGGGTTCAAAGACAGGCATGCACCTCACAAGAAGTCAGTGACTGGGCAGCCTTTCTTATCTCTAACACAGGGATAACAACAGGGTTTGTGATTTAATTAATGGGAAGAGCTTGGGTTGTGTCTGGCACATAAGTGCTCAATAAATGCTAGTTCTTATTAACATTGTGCTTACATTAAACATACGTCACTGTCACCGGTAGAGGGTCGTGACTGCAAGTTGTCCGGGTTCTTGGCATTTTGAACAAAGAATTGGACAAAACGCCCAGCAAAGCAAAGAAAGAATGAAGCAACAAAAGAACGAAAGGAGGGATTTATTGAAAACGAAAATACACTCCACAGTGTGGAAGCGGACCCGTTCAGTGGCTCAAGGGCCTGGATGCAGAATCTTTTTGGGTCCAAATACCCCCTAGAAGTTTCCCATTGGCCACTTTATGCTCACCTCATGTAAATGAAGTGGTAGCTGGCAATCAGTCTGATTGGATGCAGAAAGCAGCCAACCGGAGGCTGAAGTGAAGTTACAAAGTTCACACTCCTGTGAAAACATCTGATTGGTTGCAAAAAATAACCAATCAGAGGTTAGGGTGAAGTTACAAAGTTATACTTCTATGCAAAAAAAGACTCCACCTGCAATCAGCCTGATTTGTGGTGGACAGCCGATTTTTCGTCTGCCAGGCAGAAAAGGTCAGAGGGAGTAGCCTCTGGTCCTTTCGTTACTTAGGCATGGAAAGTTAGGGTTTTCCTTTCAAGTTAGTTCTAGGAAGTCGGCCTTAGGTTCCCTGCCTCCAGACACTATTCTCCTGTCTCACCACCCACTCAGGACTTAGACAAATAGGTTGAGTGCTTAAGGAAAAAGTCACCAGGCAGTCCATGCAGCCACTCCTGTGCATCTACTCAACGGCACAGCCTGGCGTGTCCATTTATACGCATACACAGTATGCCCTGAGAAGTGGGCTGCTGTGCACAGTCTCCCGATTTGGCTATAAGCCCTTAGGATTCATTTCAACGTCATAGTGTAGTGAAAATTATAGAATTCTATCAATATCAGGTAATAAAGTTGCTTAATGAGCCTATTCACAAATATCCGCTGAATAGTCCCCATATGCCCAGAATTATACCATGCCTGAAAGGGCACAAAAGATCCGGAAAAGGCTGTAAAGCCTTCCAGATGTTGACAACTATTTAGGGAGAAAAAGGCTTATCCTGAACTACTAAAAGATTAAGGTAGTATGTGAATTATGTCATTATAGACAGTGATACAATAAAGCAACATAGCATAATGTGCTCTTCATGGGTCTAGAACTTTCTGAAAAGGAGAATGAGAGGTGAGGAAGTTCTCAAGGGGCCTGTGTGTTGGGGGTGGTGGATATGTACACACACACAAACACAAACACTCACCCTGTCCTCCCACCATTAGGTAAAGTTTCCTGCCACTCCTTGCACATCCGTCATTACCAAAGAGATATTAAACTAGACAATTGTAAAAAAAATAACACCTTCAGTGGCAAAACTGCCTTATCCAGAGATGTTGATGATTTTTTACCTACTTCATCTTTGCATGTGGCTCAGGGGAGTTTTCTGAGCGATTAGCAGGGGCACTGGCAGAAAACAATAGGCCTGGGAGCGTCCCTGGCTGCCCTCACCATTGCACCAACCCCAAACCCCCCAAGGACATCTTGCAGATCAGTAAGCTGCTAACTCTCATTCCTTTCATTCCTGTCTTGCTGTTTTCCCTGGCTAGCCCCAGAGCCAGTAGAAGAAGGTCAACGTCACTCTTAAACTATGTCAAACAGTGTTGTAGTTCAGGAGTGGAGGTGAACTGTTTACACATGGTCTTTGTTTCCTCTAGCCGGGATTTCGTTGCTGATCCTGCCCTACAAGGTCATACCAGAGGGCACAGAATGGGCCTCCTGGCCTATAGGCTGGTGTCACTGTCTGTCTCGGGGAAGGATCAGATTTAGGCCTGGACATGTTGCTTTTGTTGTTGTTGTTATTGTTGTTTAAACCAATTTATTGGCAAGTCAGTGACATAAGAGCTTCAGGGAAGTTCCTACATATCTTCCTCCTCCATCACTCCTCAGCAGTCCTTTTTGCCTCTTCAGTCAGCTTGTCCTCTCTGCCTCAACATTTCTGCTTTAGAAGGGCAAACTGTCCAGGCTGATTCTTGAGCCACAGTTTTCAATTACAGTGTGTGATGGGGTGCTTCCTTCTTTTGTGTGAAATTCCTATTGTGAGTGACCTCCCTTTTGAATGAATTAGGTCACAAATTGTAATGGCCCTTTTTTTTTTTTTTTCTGGTACTGCAAGCCCATTTATTTTTATTTTAAGAGACAGGAACTTGCTCTGTTAACCAGGCTGGAGTTCAGTGGTATGATCATAGCTCACTGCAGCCTCCAACTCCTGGGCTCAATCAATCCTCCTTTCTCAGTCTCCCAAGTATATAAAACTACAGGTGTGTGGCTATTTTTTTAAAAAATTTTTTTGTAAAGACAGGGTTGCTATGTTGCCCACATAGTTCTCAAACTCCTGGCCTCAAGAGATCATCTCACTTCAGCCTCCCAAAGTGCCAGGATTACAGGCATGAGACACCTGCCCTGCCCTGAAAGCCCATTTTGAACCCAAGGCACTGTGCTGGAAATTGGATGAAGATTTAAAAAAAATAAGTCACATGTAGTTCTTGCTTTCATGTTGATAAGAATTTAGTATTGCTATGAAGTTGAGTAGGAAGTGAAGGCAAAAATATCGATATTCTTGTCAAGCGTATCTGTGTGAAGAGACCAACAGGCTTTGTGTGACCAACAAGGCTGTTTATTTCACTTAGGTGCAAGTGGGCTGAGTCCAAAAAGAGAGTCCACTAAGGGAGATGGGGAAGGGATTGCTTTATAGGAGTTGGGTAGGTAATGGAAAATTATAGTAAAAGGTGGTTATCTATTGTTAGCAGAGGAAGGGGTCATAAGGTACATGGTAGGGAGATCATAAGACTCATTGTACAGAAGAAGAATGTCATGAGGTCGATCAATCAATCAGTTGGGGCAGGGAAGGAACAAGTCATAATGGAATGTCGTAAGGTTGGTCAATCAATTAAGAGAGGAGCTGGCTGTTTCGCTTCTTTTGTTGTTTTTGATTGCCTCAGGCCATCTGGATGTATACGTGCAGGCTTGGGCTCAGAGGCTTGACAATTCTAATATTAGGCAGAAGCCCAGATGAATAATACAGGAGAAGTTCTGGAAAGTTGTAGGCACAGGGAACAGCAGGTGCTAAATATTGAGGATGGAGAGGCCAGGGTGTTTGCAGGCCAGTGAGCAGATCATCTGGTGGAATTGTATGGTCACAGGCCATCCAAAAGTCCTTTCTGAAATGAAGCAGAGAACCTCAGAGAACAGCTGCCAACTGTCTCACTCTTAGAACTTCAAAACTTGCCCTCGCTTGCATACCACATCCAATTTGGAGCCTACTTCCTATTAGTTTATTGAAATGCAAAATGCATACTAAAACCCTTAGGAGTGGTCTCAGACATTGATCCCTTGCGGTTTTTAAAAATCAGAGAATCATTAATTGGGAGTGGGAGATGCATGAGCTATTTGCTCCTGGAAAGTGACATACTGAGGTTACTTGGCAGATGAGTCTCACACAGAATAGCTTCTTGCTTTTGCCAATTTGTTAATATTAAAAACTGGAAAACTATCTAACTACTAAAAATATCAAGTAGAATGGGTTCCTTTAAAAACCTAGGAGTTCAAACAAAGGTCAAATAATTGTTTGTAAAGAATCCTGTGAAAGAGACATTGCGCTAGGTGGGCAAGTGGATCAACCTCTCATGTTTCAAATCATGCTGTGGCCCAGAAAACTATATTCCATAATGTGAATAACAGGAATGAAGAGAAGAAGCAAGGGAAGAGGTGAATAGTTACTGGAGAACAGAGGGAGGAAGCAAGGAAGAATGCAAAAGAAAGAAGAAACTGCACTTGCAGCATGTGGACTAGTATTTGTAAATTACTGAATCAGATTAATTCCAGATTCTAGGACTGTATCATGAATCTCTCTTTCTTTCTCTCTCTCTCTTTTTTTTTTTTTTTTTTTTTTTTGAGACAGAATCTTGCTATGTTGCCCAGGCTAGAGTGCAGTGGTTCTACCTCAGCTCACTGCAACTTCTGCCTCCCGGGTTCAAGTGATTCTCCTACCCCAGCCTCCCAAGTAGCTGGAATTACAGGCACACGCTACCATGCCCAGCTAATTTTTGTATTTTTAGTAGAGACAGGGTTTCACCATGTTGGCCAGGCTGTTCTCGAACTCTTGACCTCAGGTGACCTGCCCGCCTCGGCATCCCAAAGTGCTGGGATTACAGGTGTGAGCCACCACGCCCGGCCTGTATCATGAATCTCTTAAGTGAGCTCTTTAGCTTAGGGACAAAAGTATATACATTTTCATTTTGCTCATGAATGTTATGAGAGATTAAATTGGACTACCTACCTGGTTAGGAGGAGGAGGTTGGGGTCAGGTTTGGGATGAGTGTACATCACCAGTGATTTCCAAATACTACAACATAGTGATCCCTCGCTGGGGCCCTGGGTTGCAGTGTCTGGTATCATTATCCCACCCTGCATTTAAGCATGGGCTTGGAACCATGTGGAGGGACCAAAGATCTGGAAGGATTCTGCCTTTTTACACCAAATGGCTTTGTGATCTTTCCCTTTGTAATGAAAACCAAACCAGTCAGATTAAAACTATCAGCCCGTTGAATGAGATAATCTATGTGAAGTAAATAGAAATCACTGTGTCCTAGCAAGGTATCATTATGCAAATGGCGATATAATTCAAGGTTGTAACATCAGTGGTCTGAATGTGCTCCAGGGTCTCTGTCATCATTATATGCATGCTCCCTTACCAGTGGATACGTAGGGTAGGTCAAAACTGAAAATGGAAAATTTCCCAGACCCTGTCATATCTAGGCAACTATACAGTGTGGTCAGTGGAAATTAGATGTAGATGCAAGAGTGAAAATAAAAGATTCTGAATTCTGCTTTACAGAATTTGGAGCTGTTCTGGGGCTTTCACTGAAAGGAGAGAGGTGGCTGGGTTGTAAGTCCCAGCATGTATCATTCAGTATGAGGGAGGTTGTGCTGTGGTGACAGTCCTGTCCTCCCAAATATCAGTGGCCTAAAACAAAGATTTATTTCTCACTCATACTATACATCCCTTGTGGCTTGGCTATAGGTTTTGTGCTGTATCATCCTCACTGGAGGATCTAGACCAATGAGGCAGTCCCTGCCTGGTCATTATCAGCAAAAGGAAAGAGATCTTTGAATGGTTTTGTACCAGCAATTTAATATGATAGTATGGTAGTAACATGCATCACTTTTACTCACAACTCATTGGCCAACACTAGTTACCTGGTACCAGCTCAGTCAGAAGAAGGGGAGCAAGAAATGCAGTCCCACCACGAAGCCAGAAGGCAGAAAGCCAGAAATATCTAATCAACTGCATTCATAACAACCACATGACACATCACTGTATTTGAATAAAATTGCACTGGTCTACCTGGGTAAAAGGTATGCCAATGCTCGGATGCTATGGCTGAGTCTGCCATAGCCTTTTATGT
This sequence comes from Macaca thibetana thibetana, assembly GCF_024542745.1. Classification (NCBI taxonomy): domain Eukaryota; kingdom Metazoa; phylum Chordata; class Mammalia; order Primates; family Cercopithecidae; genus Macaca; species Macaca thibetana. The sequence continues at coordinate 25,345,367 of NC_065589.1, read as the reverse complement.
TATTTACTTTTAATGACATTAATAATTATTCTTTTATTGACAGTATGATCATTAAATTTAATGCTATTTGGTAAAGTCATTAAGTTTTTCCAAAGCCAGTCAGCAACACTGTAACAACTAGAGGCCACAGGGCAACTTCTTTAGTACGGGTGTGTATGTGAGTCACAGTGCTGTCACTGACGTCATCTTTGCATTGAAGGATAGAAACTCAAAACAAAGCTCAATGTAAGTGACACTCAGAGTATACACTTGCCTCCTTGCTTAGCATAAATAACATTTCTAAATACGTGTTTTTTGCCATGTACTTGATGGGCAATGGAAATAATGAACAAACTTCTCTCAAGCAAGATTGGCCTTATGAACAAGTGAAGATGGTGGGCGATTTCAGCTGCTTCAGAATCGCTCCACCTGTCTCAAGGACAAAGGGAAGAAACCCACAATGCTAGATGTATTATAAATTTTCCAGAGTCCAAAAGTGGTGCGGCTCAATACATAAGGACTGTGGATCTGATACTTGTAACAACTTACATCCCACAGCACTGTTGTTCACCTCAGCGGATGCAGCACCTCTCGACACTGGCCAGCCTCCTGAATTGTTCTGAGAGTTTCCAGGGTGTCTTCTTTAAAGCCTTTCCCTGCAGGTTGCTGGAGACTTTATCACTGTTGCAGGAGGCCCAGCAGCTTCACCCCAGAGGGCACCAGTGCCGCCCAGGCAAGGCAGCGCTACTTCTGAAGTGCTGGACATTGCTGCTTCCGCTGGGCACTGCAGCTCCACCACTGCGGCCATCCATCTGTACACATCTGTCTGTCCAGCTGCGCCATGGAGCCCGAGACATCACTCAAAGATCGCAACATCAAGAGTGCTCCTGGGAGCTGCTACTCCTCAGCCACTGCTCACCATCTCTCTCCATTTGAGCTTTCCTTCTGCTATACTGAGAAGTTTGATGAGGTAGAGGAGACTATGATTCCATACCCTTTGTGTGGGGCTAGGAGAGGGGTCCATGGCAGTGAAAGTTGGGTGACGAATAATATAGCGTTTAGTTAAACTGTTCTATAAGCATTTAGTCACAGTCCTCTCACTCCCAACAACCCAGGCCTGAGTGACTAGAAGCTGTGACCACTGTTGACTATAAATTACCAAAATACCGGAATCACTCCTCACTCTCCAGCCATTATTCTGTTACGAGTTACTTTAATTTATATAATGTATACAATGTGCTGAGAGCATTGGCAGGTACATAGTAGTCCCTACACAAATATTTTGTTGTGTTTGTTGCTAAGCATTCAAGACCTTCCTTGAGAAGTAGGTATCTCTTAAAAACTCTTAAGGGTCATTGTAACCAACTTCTCAAAGATCGTCAAACAATCCCAACCATGTCTGAATGTCTTCTAAAACTCATATCTACACAACGATTCTGCTAGCCAGAAACTGTTGACTTCACGTTGTTCATAAGAAAACTATTCTAGGGCCGGGCATGGTGGCTCACGCCTGTAATCCCAGCACTTTGGGAGACCGAGGTAGGCGGATCACAAGGTCAGGAGATCGAGACCATCCTGGCTAACACGGTGAAACCCATCTCTACTAAAAATACAAAAAATTAGCCAGGCGTGGTGGCAGGCACCTGTAGTCCCAGATACTCCGGAGGCTGAGGCAGGAGAATGGCGTGAACCCGGGAGGCGGAGCTTGCAGTGAGCCAAGATTGTGCCACTACACTCCAGCCTGGGCGACAGAGCAAGACTTGGTCTCAAAAAAAAAAAAAAAAAAAAAAAAAAAAAGAAAGAAAAGAAAAGAAAAGAAAGAAAACTAAAGCTCAGAGAAGTTAAGTAACTTCCTCAAGGTCACAGAGTAACAAGTGATGGAGCCAGGTTTCAAACTCAGGACTGCCTGACTTTGAACTCACTTGTACTATGGATAGAATAGAGGGTTAGAGTGGCAGTGAATATCAACCAAGGGTGATTTTACCCCATCAGGGGACATTTGGCAATCTCTGGAGACATTTTCAATCGTCACTGCCTAGGGAGAGGGAAGTACTACTGGCATCTAATGGGTAGAGGCCAGAAATGCTGCTAAAGGTCCTGCAATGCACAGGACAAGTCTCTCCCTACAATCCCCCCAACAAAAGGTGTCAGGTTCAAATGTCAGCTGTGCTGAGGTTAAGAAACCCAGGGTTGGAGAAGCATATTAACACATTAAATTGCTAAGAAAGAAAAATCTGGGGACAGCAGGAAAAATATATTGAAAAAATACACTCATGATTACGAGTTGAAGTAGGATTTTGATAAGCAAAGGTAGAAGGCAAGAATAGTAGAGAGAACAGCATGAACAAAGGAGGAGAAGAAATATAAGAGACATTTGCAGGAAAGTAAAAGTCCAGGAGCAGGGAAAAAGTGGAAGCAGAAATTGAAAAGTTACGTTGAGACTTAATTTGGGGAGGCCTGGAATGCAAAGAATTTAAGTGTAGAAAGTCTGGAACAAAATAAAACACAAAATTTCTCAAAGTGTTTGTCTTGAGCTCACCAAGCTCACCAAATAACATGAGGGGCTGTGAAAAAAAAAAAAAAAAAAAAGAATTCTTTTTTTTAAGCCAAGCATTCTGCATCAATGCAATCTATATATTGCCTTAGACAATTTCAGTCCTACCCCATCACTTGAAGAAGGAAAAACTGGGGCCCAGGGAATGAAGTCACTTCCGCATGGTCACTGGTGACTTAGTGACTGGGCTGGAACTGAAACCAAATCTTGGGATTAGATTCAGTGTTTATGATATATAGTTTGGTCCCTGGGATCTCAAAAGCATAGCCAGTTTTTTCTCCCTTTTACGATTCTTCTTGTATTTGCATAGAGAAGATTATCGGTGAATTGTCTTCATTATTTCCCTATTCCTACTTGAAGTGCCCAAAATGTGCAAGGCCAAATATTGTTGCACAAGCCAAATAGCATTTTTCTACTAAAAAAGAAAAACGTTGTTGAGGAAAGAGGGTTGGAATAAATGGAAGGGCTATTATTTTGCCCTGGGAGGCATTTTCTGAGAATCATGGTTGAGGCCCGACAGGTATTTCCCATTTCAGCTTTGCATGTGGGCCCAGCTTGAATGAAGAATTGAACTTTGGCTAAAGAGGCAAGTAACATAATCCTAAAAAGAATCCCAGGGACGGATCCAGGCGAGGCAGCTTGTACACAGAGCCAGGCTTCTTTGACCCACAGAACATTTCACAACCTGAGAGCTTCGTTTTGAAATTTTTCTATTTATTCCTCTCAACTGAGCAAAAAAAAAAAAAAATTACATTCCCACTGCAACATAAAGGTTATTTATTTCCAAACAAAAGAATTAGGAAATGTGAACTTTAAGGCTTTAAGACTAACATGAACTCATCGGCAAGAGACAGATGGTATTTAGTACCTTCAGTGAAGAGGCTGTTAAATGTGAACTTAATACATCTGGGATGAGTCATCAGGGTGAGCTAATTTGCTAAAACCTTAGCTTTTGCATTTCCTGATTAGGTTTTTTTCTCTTTTCATCCTTCAATCTGGCATCTTCATCCCTAACAATTTTCCATTTAACACAAAGGAAATACTTTGAATTCTCCTTTATTTGTAGTTTCAGCAGGGTCATTCTAGGGTATTTTCCTCAGGCTTAGTTTAAAATTGTGATGAAACAATTTAGAAAAAATGCTTTAACATGGAGATGTCATTTAATATGAAGATATCAAGTTATTTAAGAGGGACATTATATATAATATTATGTATATATTTATATAATACATATACATGAACATATTTTATGTATTTATTTATGTTCCTCCTTTGGCTTGCTTTCCAATGATCTTCTATTGGTGGTACTTCCTTCCACCTTGGCTTATTTCTGCTAAGTGCTTATTTGACTCCCATGTATAATTTTTTTAGATTGACGAGATAGGATTTTGGTTTTGCCCCTTTTTCCTCAAAGTGTCCCTTCAGTGTGCTGGATCTCTTATTAAGTCTACGAGATAGAAATCTTTGCTGTCATTTATGTATTCAATAGATGTTTCCTAAATGTCTCATATGTATGCCTCCCCTTAATAATTCCCATGACATTTAGGAAGCTGTGATGGTGCAGTACATCATCAGGGAAAAAATGTTACGATTAGACACCTACAGAAAACACGATGCTCCAGACTGTGGTACAAAGTGTTTCTTGGCTTTTCTTATTGAGTTATCTATTAGTCTGTACAGAATCCACCCCCAGGGGACATGGTAAAATCCATCTCTCTTTCTCTAAGGATCTCTCACTCTCTTCTGCAACTCTGTTCTTCCCCAACAGTCCTCACTTTGCCCAGGAAAGGGGGCTTGTTAGATCCTTCTGGGGAAACTTCTGCTGAATCAGTGAGTGTTTCTTTTGCTAATACTTGTTGAGAATTTAGAGGTGACAATTCATCTCATCTCTCCCATTACCACCACCACTTCAACTTTGGAACCAAGGAGTCAGATAATGGGAAAATCAAAACATCAGCATGATGGCAAATAAAGCCATTTTCGAAACTATGGATCTGGGCCCATGGCCACAAAGGAATTCTCAATTCCCAGGTTTAGCCCTTGGGGACTCTTTTCAAGGGAGTGAGACAGTCTGCAGAGAAGCCTCTCCAACCCAAAGTCCCTCTCTCGCATCCATTAGGCTCCAGGAGTCAAGAAAGAAGTCAGTGCTCTAAACAGCCTCCAGGAAGTAGGTAAACCTGACCACTAACCTCCATAAGCTCAATAGGGAAGAAAGGACAAAGGTAGACACTGGAAAACAACAACTCAGAAGGGACTGAGCCACAGGTTTCTAAGCCTTGAAACCCAATCACACAAACACGATAGGGTGGGCAAAGAGGCAAGTTCTTCCCAACTTTTCCTTGCTGAGTAGGGTAGTGGAAATGTTCTCCCTTTCTGAAAACATGAAGAATAGAGAATGTCTTCTCTAACACTCTCAAGATTCTGTTTTCTTAAACTATTAGGTTGTAATTAGACCTGTGGTCTACCAGGGCTTAGGCTGTTTCCTTGGGTAGTCTTAGGGCAATCCTACTCCTGCCTTTGTGAGGTTTCGCTCTCCATATCAACCCCCTCTTTCTTGTGTATACTGTCTGGGTCATGGTGTACAGTTTAATCTTTGCCCTGGAAAACTCTAATACTTAAAACTCTTAATATTTAGGCAAGTATTTACCTAAGTATTAAGTAAATACTCTAGGCTTGAAATTTATTCCTTATTCTATATATTATCTCCGATTGTGACTGGCCAAGATGCCCAATAGAATTCATCAAAAGTTATATACCACGCCCAAATAATACCAATAAAACCTAAAATACAATGTCCGTGCAATAAGAATAACTCAAGCTTGAATTTGAACTGTGTGCTAATATTAAACTCCCAGAGAGCAATCAAGTCCAAAATTCAAATCCCTTTTAATATTATAATCTAAAGAAATTAAAAGCCAACATTCTTAAAGACTACAAAACTTAAAACCATATCTTCTCCATTTGTAAAAAATATTTCTTAGTCTCACACACAAGGATCTTTAGATTCCTTAATATAGTGTGGCTTCTGCATTTATAGCCTCTCACTGAAATAAGGGTGGTTCCTTTAGAATCTCCACAGTTGGATTAATTAAAGCCATGTTCACTGCACCTCTAATCACAATAGCTAAGATAAGGAAACTACCTAAGTGTTTGTTGATAGATGAATGAATAAATAGTTACACACACACACACATATATATATGCACACACAATGGAATAGTATTTAGTCTTTTTCAAAAATTTTTAATTATTTTTAAAATTTTATTTATTTATTTATTTATTTATTTATTTATTTATTTATTTTTTTGGAGACACGGTCTCATTCTGTAGCCCAGGCTGAAGTGCAGTGTCATGATCATAGCTCACTGCAGCCTCGCACTCCTTGGCTCAAGCAATCCCCAACTCAGCCTCCCAAAATGCTGGGAGTACAGGCGTGGGCCACCTCACCCAACCCTATTTAATCTTAAGAAGGAAGAAAATCCTACCATTGGCAACAACATAAATAAACCTGGAGGACATTATGCTATGTAAAATCAGCTAGACACAGAAAGAAAAATACTATATGATCTCACTTATATGTGGAAGTAGAAAAGTTGAAATCATAGAAACAGAAAGTGGAATAGTGGTTACCAGGAATGTTAGTCAAAGGGTAGAAAATTTCAGATGAGTAGGATGAGTAATTTCTGGATATCTAATGTCCAGCATGGGGGCTATAGTTAATAATACTGTATTGTATACTTGAAATTTGCTAAGAGAGTAGATTCTAAGTGATCTTACCACACACACAAATGAAAGTAATTATGGGAAGAGATGGACATGTTAATTAGCTTGACTGCAGTATTTAGTATATTATGTATATGGATACCAAAAACATCACATTGCACACCTTAAATAAAAAAAATTTTCATAAAAATAAAAAAATTAAATTAAATGTTTTAAGAAGTCACATTTTCAAGTATCCCAACTTCTAAAGTGTAAGAAAAGTTAGTAGAGGCCAGGCAAAGTGGCTCACACCTGTAATACCAGCATTTTGGGAGGCCAAAGCAGGAGGATCACTTGAGGTGAGGAGTTTGGGGCCAGCCTGGACAACATGGCAAGACCCCATCTCTACAAAAATTAAAAAAAAAACAAAAACCAGGCATGGTGGCAGGTGCCTGTAATCCTAGATACTAGGAAGGTTATGGCAGGAGAATCACTTGAACCCAGGAGTTGGAGGCTGCAGTGAGCTATCATCATGCCACTGGACTCCAACCTGGGCAACAAAGTGAGACCCTGTCTCTTAAAAAAGAAAAGAAAGAAAGAGAAAAAGAGAGAGAAAGAAAGAAAGAAAGAAAGAAAGAAAGAAAGAAAGAAAGAAAGAAAGAAAGAAAGAAAGAAAGAAAGAAAGAAAGAAAGAAAGAAAGAAAGAAAGAAAGAAAGAAAGAAAGAAAGAAAGAAAGAAAGAAAAAAAAAGAAAGAAAAGAAAGGAAGGAAGGAAGGAAGGAAGGAAGGAAGGAAGGAAGGAAGGAAGGAAGGAAGGAAGGAAGGAAGGGAGGGAAAGAAAGAAAGAGAAAGGGAAAGAGAAAGAAACAGAAAGAAAGAAACAGAAAGAAAGAAAGGAGAAAGAGGGAGAAAGGAAGGAAGGAAGGAGAGAGGGAGGGAGGGGGAAGGAAGGAAGGAAGGAAGGAAGGAAGGAAGGAAGGAAGGAAGGAAAGGAAGGAAGGAAGGAAAAGAAGAATAGAAATGGAATTATCACAGCATATATCAATGGACTCACAACACAAGCAAAACCCCTAGCTCTAGAGAAGGTATGCAAATGCGTACATAAGTACATACATGCAGATACACATATATTTCTCAGAACCCAGTTTTTACTAAAATCTAGATGCATATTATTCTTTCTGAAGATCAGAATAATGATAGAGGAAGTCCAGAGGGTAGAGTAGCCAGAACAACTTGATTTACCTAAAAATCATTTATAACTAACTTCTCACTTGCCTTCCTCTGTAAAAGAAGCTAGATACCTAACTACTGGATTCTCCAGCCTGTATCATCCACACGACACGCATCTGGCCAACACAGTGTAAGTAAAAGTCAAATAGTCAAAGCCTCAAGGATAAGATTTTGACCCTCAGGCTTCTTGAGGCTTAGAATACAGATGCGGAGCCTGGAGATGCAGCAGCCACCCTGTGACTAGAAAGGTGAAACCACGTGCTGAAATTGAAGGAGCTGAAAATAAGAGAAAGACTCTGGATTCCTGATGGAGCCCAGAGTTGTTGCAACCTCCACCTCCCAGGTACAAGTAATTACCCGAGTGTGCCCACTTCTGGATTCCTTGCTTATGTGAGGAAAGTACATCTTTATATCATTAAGAAATAAGTAAGGCTGGGTGCAGTGGCACACGCCTGTAATCCCAGCACTTTGGGAGGCCAAGGCAGGTGGATCACCTGAGGCCAGGAGTTCTCGACCAGCCTGACTAACATAGTGAAACCCCATCTCTACTAAATAAAAAAAATTAGCCAGGCGTGGTGGCACATGCCTGTAATCTGAGCTACTCAGGAGGCTGAGACAGGAGAATCACTTGTACCTGGGAGGCAGAGGTTGCAGTGAGCCAAGATTGGGCCATTGCACTCCAGCCTGGGCAACAAGAGTGAAACTCCATCTCAAAAAAAGAAAAAAAATAAAGAAAAGAAAAGAAATAAATGGTTTCTGTGATGTGTAGGTAAACACACTTCTAAATGATTCAAAGGAAATTCCAGTTCCAGCTTTACCACCATACGCGTCAGTCTGTGGTGGCTGCCCAATGCCAACAATCCATAAAAATTAGGAGAAATATCCCATTGGTAGGTGATTTTTCCCATCCATGGGGGAACCATCCACCAGTGAATATTATTAGAAATTAAACTGATGACAGGACACTCACCAGACCTCATTTGAAATGTCCTTGTTTCCCACAGAGTCTCTTAGTTTTTTTTTTTTTTTTTTTTTTTTTTTTTTTTTTTTTTGAGCTTCATGATCCTGCCTCTGTTCCCCCTGCCCGTCCCGGGAAGTTCCGAACTATCAGAGCTATTCCCCAGGCTTGATCAATCCTGCCTCTTACAGAATAATTTTGACGCATGATTATGCAAACAACAACTAAGTCTGACCAAAGACCACCTTCAGAAAGTAGCAAAGTTGGAAAAAAAGAGAAGGCAAGGTAAAAACTAATATCCTCCCACAAGTGCCAGGTACTGCATCTGGCCTTTGGTGCCACTGCAACATTTGCCAGGTGCAGATGGTAAGGGGCTCACAGCTAATCGTCTGGACACAGCACATTCACCTATAATGATGATGCATCTTTGGCTGTGGCAAGAGACACATGAGAAATATGGAGTGTTATGGGGCTCAGAGAGTAGAAAGTAACTCCTGCTCTGGGTACTTGGCGGGGCATCATGGTGGGAGTATTTGCATATTCTACCCACCTTTTCTATCCCTGCTCAAAAACTGCAGGAGGAAAGAGAGCAAAAAGGAAGCACCTGGGCAGAGAGAACAACATGAGCAGAAAAAGCACAGAGGCAGAGAAGAGTTGGGCATGTTCGAAAGCTTTCATATATTCACAAACATTGATTATACAGTCTGAAGGCAAATTGGAAGAGATTAGTAAAAAGTTAGTTCAGGTCAGATATTGAGGGTCTTGAATACCAGGCGAAGGTGCTCTATTTTCTAGGCTATGTGAAGCCATGGATGGTGGAGAGAGGTGGATGGAGCTGAGCTTCGAGGCGATTGATCTGGCAACAGTGAAGAAAATAAAGGTGATTACCATAGTCTCGGAACGAGACAGAGACTGAAATGGGAAGGTACAGTTCCTAAGATCTGATGCCTAATTGGATGAGCTGAGCCAAGGAGAGAAAAAATACACTAATGATAGAGGGCGCTGGACGATATGCCTAGGAAGATAGTGAGGACTTTAATTGGAACAGGCATACCAGAAGAAGAGAAGACGATATATTCTACTTCTAATTAGCAAAAAAAAATATCAAGGCAGAAATGTCCAGCACCCTGTTGAAAATGGTGAACCAGAACTCTGAAGAAAAGGTGAGACTAAAATTGGAGACTTAAAAGTTCTCCCTATATAGAATGTAACGGAAATCATGACAATAAATGAATCTTCCAATGGAAAAAATACAGCGAGAGATGATGATAAACATCATAAATTCAGGGATGATTTATCTTAGAATCATGTGAATACTAACAACACAGAAACTTAAGAGGGGAGAGATTTTCTACATTGAAAAAAATGAATATATTATTATCTCTGAGATATGCAGTGAGTGTAATTTTTAATACTTTTCAAACCGATTTTTATTACTTCTAGGAATATTTTTAAAATACGAATGTTATTTTTAAAGAAAACAACAAGGTTACTTAGCACAACATGCTAATGGAGACAAACTAGTAATGTTAATACCTTCTACAATTTTTCAAATTTAAAAAGAACATTTTAATCGCCTTGTTGCTGTGTTTAATATTCATTTGTTTATTCATCCATCATCATTCAGTAAATATTTATGGACGGCCTATTATGTGCCAGGCACTGTACTAGCTGGACAGGGCTTCACTGTGGACAGACCATCAATAATCCCTGCCCTGCCATTGTTCTCATTCTCCCTTCTCTTGCTAGAATACAAGGTTGCACAGACTCTTTTTAGGTGGGTTGTACATCCAACCTCTTCAGCTCATGGAAGACACATACCATTATGACCTTCCAGGCTCCAGTTCACTTACTCAAGTTTCCCATTCCTTGGTTGCAGAATGAAATAATCATTCCCACATTTCAGGGTGAGGAATAGAAATGGCATATACAGTGCAGCCTTCATTGTGTGCCTTAAAAGTTCATTGTGAACTGTAACAGTGTAAACAGCAATGGATGAGAGAACAGAAATTCTGGGTTCTAGGTTCTGATTCTGGCTAGACTTCAGTCTTATTATCTAAATAATGCAGATAGATAGATAGATAGATAGATAGATAGATAGATAGATAGATAGATGATAGATAGATAATAGATAGAGGATTTGACTCAAGGCTGCCTAAATCCATATCTTCCTTTAATATTTCTCTTTTTTTTTTTACTTTTAACTTCAGAGATGCATGTGTAGGTTTGTTAGGTAAACTCATGTCGTGAGTATTTGTTGTACAGATAATTTTGTCACCCAAGTATTAAGCCTAGTACCCATAAGTTATTTTTCCTGATCCTGATCTTCTCCCTCCTCCTACCCTCCACCTTCTGGTAGGCCCCAGTGTCTGTTTTTGTCCTCTATGTGTCCATATGTTTTCATCATTTCGCTCCTACTTATAAGTGAGAACATGTGGTATTTGATTTTCTGTTCCTGTGTTAGTTTATGCTAAGGATAAGGGCCTCCAGCTCCATCCATGTTCCTGCAAAGGACATGATCTTATTATTTTTTATGACTGCATAGTATTCCATGATGTATATATACTACATTTTCTTTATCCAGTCTACCATTTATTGGCATATAGGTTGATTTCATGTCTTTGCTATTGTGAATAGTGCTGCAGTGAACATACATGTGCATGTATCTTTATGATACAACAATTTATAACCCTTTGGGTATGTGCCCAGTAAGAGAATTGCTGGGTCAAACGGTAGTTCTGTTTTTAACTCTTTGAGGAATTGCCACATTGCTTTCAACAAGGGTTGAAATAATTTACGCTCCCACCAACAGTGTATAAAGTGTTCTATTACAGGCATGAGCCACCACTCCCGGCCAACTTGACTATAATGATTATCCCTATTTTGCAGGGAAAACAGAGGTGACTAGGGGTACAGAAACTTTCCCCAAATCACATTGCCAGGCTGTAGTTCAGTTGGGATTTAAACTTTGGCAGTCTGGCTCCAGATTTACTTCTAGGATTTTGAGGCATGCTGGAATTTGCTTGTGGCTCCTTTCCTTCCCCTTGGCTTCCGAACACAATGGTCTGTTCTGGGAATATTCAAGGGTACCATTTGAAAGCACCAGTGTATGATTCTTCCAACCCTATACGCTGCCCACTCAAGGTGTGGTCATCCACCTTGCCCAGAGTTGGGAGATGAAGGAACATGGTCTTTTCTAGCACATATTGTCCAGATGCTGAGTTTTTCCAAAGGATACTAAAGTCATTATCTCACCCTACTTTTGACGAAGGGAGTGGTTGAGGTGATTATGGATGAGGTGTTTCTCCTGCCATGCCACTCCAGCTGAGATGATTTATTGGATGTCTTCCTAATAGTTTGTAGAGCAAAAGAAGTGGAGGGGTTGGGGTTTGTGGGTGATAGGGGTAGAATAAATGGGGGTGGGGCTGGAAGGCAAGATTTGTATTCTCACAGGGGACTGCCTTCAGGGTGCCTCACAGTGGAGGCTATTCATCAAAACCACTATTGCCCCAGGGACATGAAGCCTAGGGATTTAGAGCATATTCCGTCAGTTTAATTACTGGTAAAATCTGAGGTTACAAAGGAGAAGCTGATCAAATAGCTGCTGACTTTCTTCTAGCTACACTGACCCCACATATAAGATTCTCCTAGGTTTATGGGCTCCTCACCTCACCTCTCCTTATTCCCCTTCCCCACTTTTTGCAGTTGGTAAAATGACAAGCTTCTTCCAGTTCAATGCTCTTAACCCAAGGAGATGGTAGCTGCCATGGCAGAAATAAAAGCAGCAGATAAATCCAGTTGAGAAAAAAGCCCATACACTCACAGAGGCCGTGCTCCTCATTTCTGCCAGGGTGGTGAGCAGGAAACGAGCAGATATTCCTCCGGGCAGTATTTACTGAACACATGTTTTGTCTCAGGATTGAATTGAAAAAGTCACATAGGGCTCCTAGCTTCCTAGAGTTTAGGGTATGAGAAGTCTTAAACAAGCACCATGAGTTAGAATATGAAATGCTGTTCATATGAAACAGATATGATAGGGGAAGTATAGGGTATATGGGATCCCAGAACAGGAAGGTACAGCTAATTTCACCCAGGAGGGTGACTTCACAGGAGGGTGACTTTCCCAGCCCCTAGAAAAATCACCCCCCTTTTTAGGATTTTGTCCTAGGAAAAGGTCATCTTATAATGAGACTTTTTCTGGTCACCAGAACTATTCCTAAATCAACAGAAACTATGGCCTTCAATTATAAGCAAGATAGCAAGATGATGTATCTCAGTTGAAATGCAGTGGCTTGAACTTATGCCAAAATACTAAGTTTGAATTTGTGAGTGCGATCAACTTTTAGTAACATAATATTTTAGAACATTTGTAGTTACCTGTCAATGGCAACTTAGCTCATAAATCTTAGCTGCTCTGGAAGAGCTCAGCATCTGAGAAGGATGCCTGCTCCTATCTGAGGAGGATGTACACTGCTTCATGTCACTGTACTCAGAGCTGATAGGAGCTGTCAGCGAACCTGTTGAACTTTTCCCAGCCAGGCAAGGTGGACCCATTACTCCTCTGAGGACCTGCCAGGTACCCTTCACTCTGAGCAGCTGCATCCTGCTGGGAGCCAGAAGAGATGACATTCAAGCTTGCTGTTGCTTTATTCTGAACTAGTGAGTCTGTTCCCTTCTGTATAAAAGACACCTAGATAGAAGAAAAGGACCTTCTATTAGTTCTACTTTTGGAATCAGGAAATGGCTCTTTAACTGGAGTTAAAGAGTGGGAATCCAGGCAGAATTCCTGTGGGAAGTAAGGGTTAACTGAGATCTGAAGGACGGGTAACAGCCTGGTTGAAGTGCACAGGAGTCGTTCTAAGAAGAAACGTCTTATATGAAGACTCAGCTCTCTGAAGCACAGAGACCACAAGACATATAAGGCATTTGACAGGGTTGGGGCAGGCTGAGGAGGTGAGGCTTGTAAGTCACGTAAGTCACGTTAAAGAATTTAAAGTTTATCCTGAGGTCAAGGGGAAGTCAGTGAAGGGTGTGAAGCAGAAAAGAGACATGTTTGGATTTGCTTTTTGAAGAAATATTATTCTGGCTACAGCATGAAGAAGGAATGGAAAATGGACAAAACCAGAGGAAAGAAGACCAGTTTGACAGCTGTGGCTATAGCCCGGGAAAAGAGGGCAGCAACTTGAGCTAGGGTGGGAGCAGGAGGATACAGAAAATTAGACACATTCAAGAGATTTGAGAAGCCAGAGTGATGACAATGGATTTAAAGTAGATGGTAAAGGGCTGGGCATGATGGCTCATGCCTGTCATCCCATCCCAGCACTTTGGGAGGCCAAGGTGGGTGGATCACCCGAGGTCATAAGTTCAAGACCAGCCTGGCCAACATGGTGAAACACCATCTCTATTAAACATACAAAATTAGCCAGGTATGGTGGCTCATGCCTGTAATCCCAGATACTCGGGAGGCTGCAGCAGGAGAATCACTTCAACCTGGGAGGTGGAGGCTGCAGTGAGCTAAGATCACACCATTGCACTCCAGCCTGGGCAACATGAGTGAAACTCCATCTCAAAAAAAAAAAAAAAAAAAAAAAAAAGGATATGGTAAAGGAGAGAAAATTAGGGATGACTCCTAGGTGCCTGGCTTGAGCACCTACTGGAAGGAAGGGGTCATGCATTGTGTGGCACAGACTGAATGTTTGTGTCCTCCAAATTCCTGGGTTGAAGCCCTAGTTCCAATTGTGATGGCATTAGGAGGTGGGAACTTAGATAAGGTCATGAAAGTGGAGCCCCTGTGATGGGATTAGTGCCCTTATAAGAAGAAGAGCAAACAGAGCTTGTTCTCTCCAGCATGGGAGGATATAGCAAGAAGGTAGCTGTCTCCACACCAGAAAGAGGGTTCTCACCAGACGCTGAATCTACCAGCACCCTGATCATGGATTTTGCAGACTCCAGAACTGTGAGAATTAAATATCTGTTGTTCAAGTCACCCACTTTATGCTATTTTGTTATGCAGCCCGAGCTAAGGCACTGTGGCAGGGAAGTGGGGGCAGAACAATCCAATCTCAGATAGGAGAAGGTGCAACTGGGGGGCTGCCAGATGTCCCAGTGATTGAACAGACAGCAGAAGTCATGTGAGAAGTCCAGGCTAAAGATACAGACTCAGGGGCCATAGCCCTATGAAGGAATGTACAGCCATAGGCATATATGAGGTGGCCAGGGTGATGGGCAAGGGTAAGAAGAGAAGAGGCTGGGGGGCATCAACATTGAAAGCAGCAGAGACTTAGCTTTGTCCACAATGATGTTCACATTTCTTGTGGTCCAGAGTGGGGAGGAGTCCAGAGGTCATATACTGAGTCATGGGCAGGTGATCCTAGTACATAATTCTGCCCCTGACAATAGCTTTTGTTTCTAGCCTAATAACAGTGGGGCTAGAAGGAGCTGACATCTACGAAAGAACCTGAGTTAGACAAGTGAAGTCTCCTGTCTACATCACATAGACTTAAAAAGAATCTGTAACTATAAAGCATTATACTCATAATCATTCTCACTGTGATTCTACTTATTATTCTCTCCCATTTTAAAGGTGAAAAAATTTCAGTTCAGAAAAGTTACTTGGCTCGTCCCAGGTAATTCAGGGACAACAGCAGAGCCAGAAATCCTTCCTAGTCCTCCAATTCAGGTTCACTCCTCTGTTCCTGTCTTCTTAAGCTCCTATTTATTATAGCTATATGTTTATGTTAATTTATTCTCTTCTTAACCTGTGGATCCTCTCCATGAAAACAAATAAGAAAAAGACACTTTGGCTGAAGAGGTGGAAAAATATCTTAGGTCTCTGAGACCTAAGATAGCCTGCGCTTCCCCCTTGGCCTCTCAGCTGCTGCCGAGTCCTGGAGAAAATCGGGCATCTGAACACAGGCCGTGTTTGTCCCTGCTCCGGCCTTGTGTTCTCATTCCTGCCACACCATCATGGATAATGAAAGTTGACTGGCTGCCGGGGTTTCCTTTCTCTCTGCCACTGTCATTTCCATTTGCCAGGTCTCATGCCTTTTTAGCACAGAGTTGTTGTGCTTGGGCTCTAATTTGCCAGGCAGTGATAAATTCCAAGAAAAACCCATTCTTATTGAATTATTTTTGGAATGTTATGCAAACAACTCTAAACTGTGTGGCAGCCAACTCCACTCTAAGATCTAGTTTTGACTTCATGTTAATTCAAGTAGAGGAGAGAAAGAAAGAAACAAAAACTCAAAATGCTGAGATGCCATCTTTCATTCTCAAGGAGAATTTTTTAAAGTCTACTCCTTTGATACAAGGGTCTAAGCTCCCTTTCAGAACTTAGGCAATGAAGATCACACTCCCGTACCAGGAGTCCCTCACAAAATACACAGAGGGAAAACCTCCCTGTTCAGTTCTCTAGCAGAAGAAAGACTGGGCCTATTAGCCGGGTGTGGTGGTGGGCACCTGTAGTCCCAGCTACTTGGGAGGCTGAGGCAGGAGAATGGCGTGAACTCGGGAGGTGGAGCTTGCAGTGAGCTGAAATCGCGCCACTGCACTCCAGCCTGGGCAACAGAGCAAGACTCCGTCTCAAAAAAAAAAAAAAAAAAAAAAATAAGAAGAAGAAAGACTGGGCCAAGTTGAAAGCCCACTAAAACACACAGGGTAAAGCTATGATCTCTTTGGGAAAGGATTAAGCAAGACTTCTTTCCTTGAGTTCAGGCCTTAATCAAAGATGTCTTGTCCCAGGAGAGTTTTAAATAAAGAAAAGCAAGTAGCAATAACTATTTTCCACCACTGTGCCCTCTATCACCAGCTCCAAGAAATAGTTTAGAACCAAGCTCTAATTCCACTAGAGCCGATACATTTCTGATTCCAGGAGTGAACAACTGTCATTTCTCTATTTCCACATTTTCTGGTCAAAGTCCTTCTTTTTGTTTTGTTTTCTTGATGGAACATTCCGTTCTCCACTTGCTGTCCATTTTAGAACTTGTTAAGCTAGTAAGATGGATACCTGGAGGCGCTGAGAACTCTTGTCCCCACCATCAGGGCACTTGCATGAGACTGAAGCCAGGACAGGAGTGGGGAGAGTTGAGAGGTGGAGCGGACAGAGTCCTGGGCACATCATCTGAGCACCTGCTTCAGCCCTTGCCTGAGCCAGATCTGCCTCCAGGCTCTACAAATACAAGAACAAGTAAAAGCAAGAATCTTCCCTACTAAGCTTTCCCAGTCTCAATTTCTTCATCTGAAAAATGGAAAGGACAACATGCAGAGCTTTTAACTGTGTTCTATAGACTCTGGAATTCTAAAAGTCTTGTTAAAAATGTCATTGTGTGCACAAGTATCTGACTATACACAACATAATTTGTGAAGAAGAGGGACTGAAATTCCTGAGTTAAAATGTTTATCACAACAGCACCGGTGGCCCCCTATTGTCTGAAGATTCCAATCAAAATTCCTCCCCCTGGCTCCCCAGCTGTCCCTGTTTACATTTTCAGCCTTATCCCTTAACATACCTTTACATCCCCATCCTCTGGCCAAACCAAGCTCTGCACTATTGTCTACTTGTCCTCAGTGCTGTCCTCTGGATCCTTGCAATCATAGAGTCTCCTTTTCATGGAATGCCCCCTCCAAACAACCCCACCTCGCCTAGTTATACCTTCCCATCCTGCAAAGTCCCATTCAAGATCTGCCTTCTCCAAAAGTTCTCCCTCAACTCTCTGTCCCCTGTTCTGCTTCTAAGAAAAAGCTCCCGTCTCTGAATCCCCAAAGCACTTTATCTGAACCTGACTTATGTTACTGAAAAAAGGTCCCTTTATGCATCACTTCAGATTCCCTTTGCTAAGGTGATTCAGGGGGTCCATGGCCCCTTGTTCTGTCCCAGTTGCCGCTGAGGCCAGCAGCACTGTGTGGAGTCTGGCCAACTGCACAGGGACACAACCTGACTGTGCCTTGCTTCATGCTCATGCTCTGAACCTCTTGCCTCCTGTCTTGGCATATTCCTGCTGTTACTGAGACACTAGAGCCACTAGGAATATACATGGGTGCTCAGTGGGCATGCAAGTGCCCCCCTCACACACACCACACACACGTGCACACACACACATGCACACACACACACACACGTACAAGTAGTTAAGGGAAGTTAATGCTCCCCAGATTGAAGCTTTTGTCAGTGGGACACAGGAGCGAGGGAAAAATTTCTTCTCTGTTCTCTTTCCCCCGTCCACCCTCTAGGAAGAGGGTCTGTGAGACTCATCAATTATTTACACTTGTTACCAAGTGGTGTCCAGCTCAGGAAACCTTTCCTTCCTTTTCTCTTCATTTCTCCTTTCCTGGGTTTGCATTTCCCAATAAAGAAGTAGCATGATAGTTTTTGCATCCAGTTCTGATTTCCAGGGCACCCAAACCTATCACTTTTTACTTGATATCACAGTTGCTTATGCATGTATCTTGTTCCACCCGACTAGACTACATAATTATTGTGAGATTCTATATCTGCATTACAATCTAGCATAATGTTAGTGCTCAATATGCTCTGTGGAATGAATGAATGACAAAAGGTTTTGGAAAATGTAGTGTCAACAGGGACCTGAAGACCCTAAACTGACACACTCAATATGGAGGGATGGGAAGGGAGTATGTTCTTACACTATGACTTCTGTTCTCAAGCCAATGACTGGTTAGTCTGTTGGATGTACCAGAGCACATTTTAACCAAAGGTTAGCTTCTTTCTTATGCCAGTACAATAGTTTGCACAATGAGGCAGAATATAGAAAATTATTAGGTCAGACTCCTTATATAGAACAGAAGGCAGCCAGACACCAGGAAGCAGAACATAGGGAAAATAAGAGGAGAGAATTCCCTTAGAGGTAAAGAAACTGATGGCCTGATACTTTTTCACAATATGTGCAAAGGAGAAAGGCAAATTCACAATGGGGCTTAAGAACCATCTCAAGAGAGACCTTATTAGAACTGCAGGAGGACTGGGATGTTTCCAACTGAAGTCTGCTGGAAGGAAAGGAGACCATTGTCCCAGGGGCGGGCAGAACTCACCCCGAATCAACTGCAAGTTCCTGTTATCACTCCCCCACCAACTCTCATTCAGTCTTTTTTGCATCTTGTTTCATTAGGGTTGGAACCTTGATGCCTGTGTGTAGCCTTGAAACCACAGTGGTCTGTGCTTGTATCCAGGCCAACAAGGACATGACCATGGCAGTGGAGAGGCACCCATCAGTCTGCTTTAGGGCAGTTTTTAACAAAGGCACCTACGGAAGGAACTGAAACAATACTCATCCATAATTGGGCAGCTCAAAAACTCTAGTTCCCTCTCAGCCCTGTATTTGGAAGCAGGACTGTGCACTTTGGACTGTGTCCCGGGAGTTCTTGGATCTCAAAAGAGTAACACTAGTCCTCCTGCTAATGAGGACTCGATCAGCTAATTGCAAATGAAAAGATGAGACCGCATTCATAAGGGGATGAAGTGGTTCCTCCTGGTCATTCCAGGACTTGCTGGGTCTGTCTGCACTAAGTACACTCTGTTGACCAAAAGGGTACCAGGTGTAGCCGTGGCTTATTGGAAAGTATGACCCATGCAGAGAAAAACAAAACAGGAGATGGGCAGATGAGAGGAGATGAGTAATTGCACCTGTCAGAAAATGAGGATAATGGTTAAGGATACTAGCACGGAAGCTCTGAGTTTTGTGGAGAAAAACACCAGGGCAAATACGAGGAATTATTTGTCCTCAATCTCTCCTGGAGAAGATGGAGTTGATCACTGGGGCCTGGTGGCCTGTATGACCTTCCAGCCAACACTATTAAAAGTGCCTGCTTACACTCAGTGGTTAGCACAGGCATTACACAACCCCATCCCTGCTGCCCACCCTGCAGACACAGGCAGCTCTGATTTTGCAACATGCTATTTTTAAAACAACCGAATCATTCTCCATTGCCCCCTTTGCAGCCTAGAGGAAGGAACTGGTTGCCTCGCCAATCTTTGGCACCAAAGTGCTTCACTACGGATGTCTTTTTTTCTGCTGTCATACCGTCCTGATTAAGATTAATTGTCCCAGTCGAAGTGAGTCACTCAGAAAGGATGGGAAGGGTGGAGGGAAGAGGGCAGTTTGCTTCTTTTTCTTTTTTTTTCCTACTTCAATGTTTGTTCTGAAAGATCCAGAAGAATACAGGAGTGGAGCAAAGGAATTTAAAGTGTGGAACATGTAATAAAGGAGATCAAGTGAAAAAGCTATTATGGGCTCCATGTTTATCTTCAGCTCAGCGACTTTCAGAGGAGCATGCACTTGGCTGGGGAGCCTGGAGGGCGTGACTGCTCCCTGCCAGTTGGAGGGCCTTGACCTGAACTCTCAAAAATTCAGCTGACCTCGTCCAGCCCCAGCTACTCTAAAAACAAGGCTACAACATCTCCCCTCACTGACACAGATACACCCCAGATGTATATATTAGAACTTCAAAAGTTCATTTTGGGTGCAGAAATCATATACAACCAAGGGAGAAACTGAGTAAGAAAAAGAAAATATATAACCACTAAACTCAAAGCTGTACCAAAGACGAAAGAGATATTATTTATAGAACAGCTTTCACTTGCCAGGTATTAGTGCAAAAGTTGATTCTCTCTAAGCTCCTTCTCCAGAGCTCAGATTTGCACATCCCCTCTGAGTCTATCCCTCCAGTTCTGAGAGGCTCCCACTCCCTGGCAAGCACCTGAGACTCCTTTGTTGATGGAGTGGGCCTGGCTGAAGCAACTCAGGCTATTTTGGGGATAGTTATAGAATACTTATAGAGGCGTTATTCAAAAACTCATGACCACTACTCTCATTTCAAATTAAAAACATCTATCCTCTATGCTTTTTTCCACACCTTATTACCTTAACAAAAAGAAGAAAGGTTTGGCAAGGAAAGAAGTATATGGCTTTGCTGATTCTGTGCATTCAATAGAAATCAAATTGTCATGACTTGTGAGGAAGAGAATTGGGCAGTGTGTCAGAAGACTGAAGCACACAACGTCTAGCCCAGAACATGGCATATTCAGTAGCCACTGGCTAATGAATGAATGGATGAATGAGTGAACTTAAGTATGAATCCCAGCCCATCAACTAACCAGTTGTGTGCCCTTAGATAAACTACTTCTATTTTCTGGACCTCAGCGATTATCCAGTTCAACAGAGGAAACCAGCCTTAGCATCTAGCTCAGATACTCCTCTTACTGTCCCATCAGCCTGGAGTCTGTATATTCCTGGGGGGCTGTCTTGACATTTCCTTTTTCTGAAAAGACCGTTTGGAACCATGCCTGTTCTACATCTACATCTTGGCCTGGATGAACCTTGAACATGCATCTCTTGGTTCCAACTTGAGCCCACCCAACAGCTTAACTGAAACTTTCTCTGGGTTCCAGTGCTCTAAGTCCAGAGGCTTCCATATCTGCTCTTGCCAAATACAAGTGGTTGGCAGATAAGCCTACAGTAACTCATTACCCCAACAGTAACTCATCTGTATTCACCCCACCCCAGCTCTACACAGACAAGTTGCCATAAATGGATTGATGGTGATTTGAATTCATCGCCTACATGGGAAATTTCTTTGAGGGGAGTATCTGGCTACATTCTTAAGTTACAGATAAGATACTTCTTATTCTCAAACAAGTAGCAAAGGAATATTATCATAATCCTGTCTGCCCTCGTATGTGATACCCTCATAATAGTTATTCCTCTAACTTAATCAAGGTTTATTTATTTTTACCCTCTCCGTCTCTCTTTCTCAAACAGTTGGAAGGATTACCAGCCATATGAACAGAAGTCAATGCAAACTTGGCCAAATTTAGGTAAACAGACAGGATGCAGATAACAGTGGGGACTCAGAAGGTTGAGCCAAAGGTACAGAGTCTAGATAGCTTCAGCCTTCCATTGTCCCAGGATGCTTGCTTTGATAGTCCCTCTATCTCTTCCCTGCATTCCAGACTTGCTTAAGAATTAGAGAATATCAGACCAATAAATCTCAAGATCCATTCCAGCTCTACTCTCCTCTTTTCAGGGATGAGTAAACTGAGGCTCAGAGAAGTTAAGGTTGCCTGCCAAAGTCACAAAGCCAACAGAGCCCAGCCATGTCGCCCAAACATGCCCCATGTCTCTTCCACTACCACTCAGGACACACTCAGTCACCTTAATTCCCACAGGACCATTAGGCTTATATTTCCAGTTGGAACAATCTTAGCAACAATGTTTGTTAGTGATCAACCCAAGCATCCCTGAAATGGTAAATAGGGAAATGCTGGGGCAAGAAAGATAGCCAAGGGATTCACACATAAATAAAAGCCCCAGAAGAGAAGCCCTCATGACCTAATTGTGGCCCTGTAAGCCCAGGGCATGCTGGACATTTTGCTTTGTTTTATTGCTTTTTTTTTTTTTTTTTTTTTTTTTTTTTTTTTTACTTGCCCTTCTCATTCTTATCCCCACTTAGTTTTGCATGGGAAAGAGAAGGTCAAGTATCTGGAAAGACAAGGAAGGTATTTTATTGGCCAGTAATTGGCAAGACCTCATATTCCTGCTTTATCAGTTTGCCTGACCCATTGATTAGAGATGGATCTTTACTTCCTGGCTCCTTTTAGGCCCTGTAAATTCACGCTTTTTAATTTTTACAGAGCAGTTTATGGGCTGCAAAAAGGGGAAGCTGGGGGAATCTGTTGTCAGGGGCTGCATTGAGCAATGAACCATCTTCTCAGTGTTCTTTTTCTTTCCTCCCTCGGGGAGTCTTGTAAATGAGCATTTGGACTTTCGAGGGAGATTGCAAAAGGCTTTTGTGGGGCAAGGCATGAAAGCACAGATAGATTATGAAGGGGCCTTCAGGAAAATCTGAGACACCATCTATCTCTAGTCAACTTGGTTATTTGTGGGACAGGAGAAGATTCCAGCAGATCATTCTCAAAATCTACTCTGAACTATTCAGCCTGTGAGGAAAAGAGGAATGTGTGACCTGATGATTTAAGCTAGAACTGATCAAGTTTTTTAGGAGTTGACATTTTGAAAGGAGTGATCTGAGGACAATGTGGAAGGATCTAAAGAATTCAGTGATTTAGAATTCTCTAACTCTCTAAAACTCCTCTAGAGCACCATGATCTACACTCAGCATCTCCACAGCAGCCAGACAGTCACTTAAGGATGGTAACTGACAGAGACAAACCAAGACATGAGAAGCAAAGAATCAAAGCTAAACTTGAGAAAAATGTTATCTGTAAGACAGTTGATTAAGGGGCAACATAAGTTGCTATAATTTTATTTATCAATCGAGCAAAGCTGGAAAGATGAATTAGATTTTTTAAAATGTCCTTACCTTTTTAAAGCTTGAGAATCCAACCAAAAAATAAGGTTAGGAAAATTGAGGAATCATCATCACCATCACCATCATCAACATCATTATCAACATCACCACCATCATCATTATCATCACCATCACCATCACCATCATCATCACCACCACCATCATCATCTTCACCTTCAACACCGTCTTCATCATCACCCATCTCTTAGTGAACATTTATTAAAAGCTTGTTGGATACTTGGCATCTTTTGAGTGCTTTACATACATTATTTCAGTCCCTCACATCATCTTTCATGAGATAGGACTGTTATTAGCCATCTCCTACGGGTCAGGAGAATGGGAGGAATTTCTCCTCACACTCTAAAAAGGGGTGGTAAAGAGAAGAAAACTCAACCTTTTCCAGGGTCTAACTTTAGCCTCTACAAGTTAGAAAGCAAATGCTCAGAAGATTTCAGCTTCTATTCAGACTTCCCAATTTTTCCTTCCTCTCAAAGAATAAATGAATTAATGCTAATATATGGAAATTCCAAAGGAAGAGAGAAGAGGAAAGTGGCTTTCAGGAAAAAACAAAATTAGACTGGTTTCTGCAGTAAATTTGGGAATATCCCAACTACAATGATTTGAACCCTTGCTTGTACTACTGTATTGGGATGTCTTCGCTTGTCTAGCTTCAGAAGACTTCCGGAAAAGCCCCTGCCTATTCATGGAATGCTCTACTCTATCCCACCTTCACATACCTGAGACCCCGTAGGAAGGTATTCTCCTGAGTGAAACTCAGTGCACTTGAACCCTCTATGGGTGGTAGAGTGGGAGGGAAGGTGGCCTTGCAGGCAAGGCTTTGGGTCAACTTCTGCAAAGTGCTGCCAACAGCAAGTATCCACTTAGCCTAACAGGGTCCAGGAGAGGTGATGTTGAATATCTGCTCTTTCCTGTGCCTTGAATTGTATTACGATAGGCCTGTTAGGTGGCAGTTATGTCGTTTGATGCTTGAGGAAGGTGAGAAGGGGAAAAATATCACTGTAAGAGTAAACTAGAAAAATTAGAACTGGGAAAATTCTACAAGGGAAACATAAAATATCATTAAATCAATTTAGATTATTCTGGGAAGAGGTGTATGTGAGGAGGTGGATCGGGATGCTAATAAACAGTGCATACTGGAAGTTTCCAAAGGAGCAGAAACCAGACTCCTTCCAAGAACTGAAGTGATGCATTTAGAGAAATAACACTCTGGGATTGTCATAGGCCGCCCTGCCATATTTACAGCGAGCCATAGTGCCAGAATCCATGTGTTTTCAAATCAATTCTCAAATCCTCTGAATTATCAAGCATTTTATTTGCCTTTAGAGTAGACTCACTTTATACACCATAAACATTTCATTCAGGCATTAAGTTCTGGGCTCTGCCTCTCATTTATTTAGCCCTACTCCTGCAAAGGCAGCCGACTTTCTGCCCACTTTCTTTGACTGAGCCTAGTGCAGCTAAGATAGGATCTCCAGTTGTTTGGAGCTAACAACATCTTTTTATGTATCATTTACCCTTTAGTTCCTGCTGAGGTTTCAATGCAGATGCCCTGATACTATAGGCAGAATAATGTCCTCAGAGGTGGCTTCATCCCTAAACCTATGACCGTTACCTAACACATCAAAAGGACTTTGTAGGTGTGTTTAAGGATCTTGAGATGAAGAGGATTACCCTAGATTATCCAGATGGGCCCAATGTAATCACAAAAATCCCTAAAAGATGGAAGAGTAAGGCAGAGGAGACAGAGAAGGTAATGTGATCATTTTTTTCACAGAGGTCAAGCTTCACCTCCTTGGGGAAGCCTATTTTGTCTTTCCTTGTGAAATCAGCTGTCTTATTTGTAGCCTCTCTATGCATTATCTACCACAATCACCACGACAACTGTGGGATGAGTGCGTGTGATTATTCTATTAATGCCTGTGTCCTTCACTAACTCATGAAGGCAGGGACTGAGCCAGATTTTGCTTCCTTCTGAATTCCCAGCACACAGCAGGCACTCAATAAATATTTGTTGAATAAATGAGCAAATGAAAGGGTGAGCAGAATCTAACCCCCCTACGGTTCTGAGTATTCTTTCGTGTGGGTGGAAACACAGCAGTCCATGAGGCACCCCACTGACCGGTTCTTTGCTTCTTGTCTTTGCATCTTGCTCAGACCAGAATATTTATCTTTACATATGGTCTCAATACATTTCTGCTGAGAGAACAGCAGTATCTGTGACTCCAATCAATGGCTCAAGGAGTTTGCAGGGATGGAAATTTTCCTTTTTCTATGTTATGATTTGTATTCAGATAATTCTGATTTAACTCTTGACCCAGCAGCCCCACCGGTGTACAATGATCTCTGTTGTGAGACTGGAGATCTCCCGCAGCTTTTCTCTTCTCTGAGTGTGAAAGACCATCCACTTATTCAAAGACCAAGATCCAGAGCCCAGTTTTGCAATACCCCAGGGGGATCCCATTTCCAAATCATCAGAACAAACTCTATTGAAAATCACTTCAACCTTAGTGCACCCCTGCATTTTATTTTTAAAGGAAGTTGTGAGTGAGTGAAGTTACAAAAAATAAATGAGAGCAGTAAATACTAAAACAGCAGCTACACTTGATTCAGACAGTTACTGCATACCAACTACGAGTAAAGCCCTGAAATAAGGTGGAGAGGCACTGTCTTTGTTGGCACACTCTTATTTCCCTTACGTCTCTGAGCACAAGTTCACTTTGACCCTCACAACTTGCCTGGGAGAGCAACAAGGTGTTAATCTCTTTAAGTGCTGAAGTCACAGGTAATTACTCACTCTCTGTTTATCCGGGTGCTTCATCTCTGTCTTCCTGTGCTCCTCATGCTGTCTGACACATAGTAGGCCTGGAGGAGTACTTTTGAAGGAACAAATGAATGCCTGACTTCTTTCTAAAGGGAGACTTTTTTAACTGATTTGCCCAACATTACTCAGTTAGTAAGCAAAGGGCCTTGGATGTGCAGCCTGGTGACCTAATTCCAAGTTCAGCATTCCTTCCTCTCTGCTGTCCATGAAAGAACTCCTAGGCAGGAAGGATGAGGGACAGTGGGGACACACACCATATGAATGTCAGGTCCGTGATGGGAAGTTTAAGTATAATCAGACAAGGAAAAGTGGCACAGAAGAAAGCAAGTTTGACTGAGTTTACCCAGTCAAACAGCAGGAAGAATGTAGCTGGACAATAAAGACAAATAATCCAGCAGTTATGCCTGGAACCTTCCCCTTTCCCCAGCTGTAGCCACATAAACCAGGGAGAGCCCCCCAAACCAAGTGAGTCCGGCACACCCCTGACATGGCAGCCAGTCCAACTGCGGCATTTCATAGCCCTCGGGATGTTTAAAGAAGCAAAACACTTGGAGGATATGAATTCCTGCCCCGTTAAAGAAAGTTTATTTTACAATATTTAACATTTCTTTATTAAAGGTGAACAGACAGGATATAAGCTCTATAAACTTTCCAAGGAGAAGACATTGCTGGCATTCCAAGTGGAGAAATCATTGCCCTGTGGGAGAACCAAGGCTTGCCTATTTCACTTTACAGGTGCCACACATGGCATGTTTTTCTTACAGGATCGTAATGCAGATGGATGAGGTTTTGGACATTAAAATTATAACCGGATTTTTCTTGCTGCCTCATTACTGTGCCATTTAAGGAAGAGGTTCATGGTTAATTCTCAGGGTAGGCTTGCCCAAAGCATCCCCTGTATTATGGGCAGGGCCTTGTCCTCAAATTGTACTACATAAGATGTCAGCTGGGGCCTCCCTACCCTTCAGAGATAAGCCTTCCTCCAAGATTTCAGGGCCTGGGGTATGAGTGTCAATGGAGGTTGCTGGTCAAGCCCCTTTCTCTTCCTATCTGACTCTATCAGCACCAGGACCAGCTCACATGTAGGAATGTGGACATATGAGGGTCCGGACACTCAATTTCTATCCACATCCTCGCAAACAAAGCTCCTTGGTGGAGTGGTCCACCGTCTGGAGGAATAACCTAGGTGAGAGTCCTGTGCAGGCCTAGGAAGCCAGATTGGAACCATTTGAGTGAGTTCCAGAGCATGAGTTCCAGATGCACACACCCCCAGACTGAGCACACTCCTAACCCCATGGAAAGGGCCATCCTGAGGACAGTCAGACAGGAGTCCTCTGAGGTACGTGGCCCAGGTTGCCTGGATCTGGGCTTGTGCTCATCATATTTAGGTAAAGTTGGTTTAAACTCCCCGCAAAGCCTGAAGCTCCTGTGTAACACTGTCATTGTCTTGGGGATTGAGAATTCACAGCCTTCTCCCCTGGTTCACCTCTGGCTGCGTCCTACTCGTTTCATTCCACACCAATCCAAACTTGAAATGTCACCGCTTCACAATTTCTTAGAAAAAAAAATTCTCATACCTAGCATTTTATTTTTAGTTCACTCTACTGAAGACTTGGATGTTGAAAAGCTCCTTTCATCTCTGCATCCTTCTCTCTCCAAGGAGTGAAGCAAATCCCATTTCTATTGTCATAGAAAGAGTCTAGAGACCATCTTTTAGGGTCGGAATTTTTTGTTGGGATCTTACCCTTCAAATAGAATCCTTTATCAAAGGCTTAAGAAAGATTTTGGGAAGCAAAATGTTCTCCTTATTTATATATGTCCGATTGTGTGCAAACACATACATCATGTCCATTTTCTTCTTGGTGGAAGAGAAACTAATACAAGGAGTCAGCTGCGGCATACTAATGGCGGAACAATAGGCTAAAGTTCCCTGGGCTACATATTCCTTTGTCCTAAGTCCTGGTTGTTGGGTCTTCCTCATTTTGAGATCTAGGCTGGAGGAGAAATGCCTCCCTGGAACACACACTGCCCTTGCAAAAGAAGGAAATGAGCTGCGTAACCTGACGATGTTTTTGAAAGTTCCTGCTCAGATGTAGCCCACATAACTTTTGCTCACTTTCCACTGGCAAATGCAAGTCATATAGCAAAAGCTGATCTATGGGATGTGTGTGTATAATTCTCTCAAATACATGGAGATTAACTAACTGGGGACAGTAATGGTACAATACCCATCAAATAGTAACCTCCTTACTATCTTCAAGAAGCAGCTAAAAATGTCCTCCCCTCAGTATCATTCCATGGAGACATCTCTCTCCCTTTTTTGTTCTACAGCATTACAACATTGAGACTTTCAGGACAATGTGCTGTTTCCCCTACTACTTAGTGAGCCCTTTGAGGGCA
Organism: Macaca thibetana thibetana; assembly: GCF_024542745.1. Lineage (NCBI taxonomy): Eukaryota > Metazoa > Chordata > Mammalia > Primates > Cercopithecidae > Macaca > Macaca thibetana. The sequence continues at coordinate 25,317,380 of NC_065589.1, read as the reverse complement.
GTGATAATCTCTTATTTTATTCTATCTTCCCGTTACTTAGAACAGTCCATGGAACCTAGTACATTGTGCTATTATTGCTTACTTAGGGGAACAAAAGTGGTGCAATAATGCATGGAATCAGTCTTGAAATCCAAGGAATAGTAAGAGAAAGTTATAAAGGAGGAGAGGGAGAAAGACCAAAAACTGACTTTTGCACTTTTAAGTTGAGATATGTGTGTGTGTCTATATATATAATAGATATGCAATACAAGAAATATAGATGAGGCAGCTGCATTTATAAGCCTAAAATTTTGGAGACATGTTCAGGATGAAGATATAAATTTGTCATACATTGCCAGTCATTAGCCCATTGACGGTGTATCACCTAAGAAAAGAATGGAGAAAGAGATGTTTCTGAAGTGTTTCCCATTTCCCACTTCCCACTTCCTGACTTGCCCAGAGACTGTAAGTCAGAACCTCTCCTTGATCAGACTCTTTTTTTTTTTTTGAGACGGAGTCTCGCTCTGTCGCCCAGGCTGGAGCGCAGTGGTGCAATCTCGGCTCACTGCAACCTCCAACTCCCGGGTTCATGCGATTCTCCCGCCTCAGCCTCCCGAGTAGCTGGGACTACAGGAGTAAGAAGCAGGTCTTCTGAATGGAAGTATCTCTCAGTGCAGGTTCCATGCTCTCCATAAGCCACCAAGCTGCCTCAAACACAAAAAATCCTTGAGAGCTGAGTCTTCCGGAAAGACATATTTACACTTTGCAGATAAAGAAACATATGCACATACACACGATACGTCTATATCTGTATGTAGATATAAGGATACTTGGATTTTTCAAAAAACAATATGTTACGTAATTTCCTGCATTCCTAAATAATGAATATTTAATAATTCCTCCATACTTTTATTTTATGTCTGCTCTGTGCCTCGCATTGTGTCAAGAGCAGTGTTTTGAACTTATTTTTGAATTAACTGTTGTCCTCCAAAACTCTTAAGGGTTTGCAATTTAATTGAAGAGAGATAAGCTACAGGCTGCTCTATGATCACCTGATCCCCAATGTGATGGTATTTGGAGACAGCGCCTTTGAGAGGTAATTAGCTCATGAGAGTGGAGTGCTCATGATGGGATTCGTGTCCTTCTAAGAGACAGGAGAGAGCTTGCTTCTTTTCTCTCTGCTCTCAGTTATATCAGGAAATAGCCAGGAAGAGGGCCTTCACCAGAACCTGACTAGCCTGGTACCTTGAGTCCAGACTTCCATCTTACAGAACTGTGAGAAATACACATCTGTTACTTAAACCAACCAGTCAGTGGTCTCCTGTTAGAGCAGCCTGATTAGTTCAGACACATACACATGTATATATAAAACAAGGAGAGATCATATTAAGAGGAATAAGATACTCCTTTTTAAATGTTAAAGGCCTTCTAATTTGCAAGTCTTTTCCCCGTGTATAATTGCATTTGCTCTTTACAATAATTACCACTATTTAGCAGATTAAAAAAAAAAATAAGGCTGGGAAAATTTCAGTATTTGTTGAAGATTACACAACTAGTAGATACCAAAGCTGGGAAATAAAACCCAGGTTCAAATCCAAGATTCCCTCTGGTAAAGTGAGGCTGACTCTTTATAGGAACAAGCTTCTCTGCTGTTCTCCAGGACCTCTGAGGAAGGAGATCTCACTCCCTTCTTCCGCACCCAGGAACCTCACTCCTTTATAGGAATGAAGTTCTGGTGTTCATTTCTGCTAAACTGCACTCGTGGATTTGGCTGAGTGATGCCTGAGGCTGGGGGTGGCGGGCAAGAGAATGTGTGTGCCGTGCAGCTCCTGCCAGCCCTGCAGAGCTGGCATTTTCTACAAGAATGCTTGCTTCTCAGAAACATTGTTGATAATGAGGTTGCTCATTTTTAAAATGCTGTAACTGATATTCTGGGAAAACAAACCTGGTTCCAGAAGTGCAGTGGTGGTGTTTGGATTTAAGGTTGGAGGCGGTTGTTTAAGATGAGCTTTTAGCTGGCCTGCCGACCTGTCAGTGGACTGCGATGGGGCGGCACAATCAGGCCATTGTACTAACAGAAATCTCAGGGCTCTTCAGAGTCTAAGAGGATTGTGAGAATTCCTGAACCTGGCACCTAGTAAAGTGGACTTTTCACCTCTTGGGACCCTGGTAAAAATGAAGAGAGAGACAGAGAGAGTTTCAAATCAAAGGAAATAAGCCAGGGATTACACGAAATCCCCTCTAGCCCCAGTCAGACTTGGAGGACATAAAAATGCATTTGAACTGAGGAAGACTATTTGGGGCCCCTGGGAAGCAGGGTGGCACAGAGCAGTTTCCTGGCCTTGGAGAGGATGCCATTTTCCAAGATGTGGGGTTTGCTTGTGCATCTCCATGTGCAGGGCAGGGGGCTCAGTACAGTAATAACCAAAGAGTCACACACCATAGGCAGACCGCTGCCTCTGCTTGGAGGCCCAAAGATTCAGAGCTGGGCAGATCATCAATAGGCCATCGGGACCAAGCCCCTGTCTCTTGAACTACATTCTTCCCATCATACCTCTCACTCCATGTCTATTTTCTCAGTATTGAAAGAAAGGAAACGAATGTTTACTGCATCTAATCATGTGCCAGGTGCTTCATTTAATTTATAATGGAAATCACAGAGTATGATAACAGTCAACATTTATGAAGAATCTAGTAGGTGCAGGCATGAGTCTAATCATTGGATATACATTAACTTATATTTTATTCTCACAGTAGCCCCAAGTGGTAGGCTGCGGTGAGTATCTGAGACAGAGGCACAGAGAAATGTTCTTAGCCAGCAAGCGAAAGAGCTGAGATTCCCCCCAGAAGGCTGTCTGACTCCAAAGACCTCCTCTGTGCCTCAAGTCAAGTCTACAGCCCGAATCAGATAAGGTTCTTTGTCCCCAGTCTGGACACATGGTCCCTTTTGAAATTGTTCCAGAACAAGTTTCTTCCTCTTTTCCCACCTGACAATTCCTCTAACCTTCCACTCCAGGGTTCATCTGAAAGTCCTCAAAGACAGCATCTCTTAGCATTACATTGCTAAAGGTTTTAAAAACCTGCCAGTCCTTGAAAGTTTACCAAACCTGCTGAACCAATAGGTAAACACTGGTGACAACATCGGCTGTATTTTTAAAAGTTGGCATACATTGTACTCAACACTTCTGTTTGTTCTGCGTTCTGCTTTTCATTGGTGCTTCATATTCTACGAAATCTAATTTAGTAAGTCTTTTCTTTGTGAACTATGTGTGTCAACTGATAGACAGTAGATCCATTCTCAAGGAGATAATCATAGTCTGGAGCTAAAGAAGAAACATCTTTACAAAACGCAAACATGAACATGGTAACCTTTGGTTTGCAAATTACCTGGAGATTTTTTAACCCTTTGGGATCTTGTTTCTCGCTCACTATCTCATCAGTCTGGACAGTCTTGCCCTGGAGGCTCCAGGCACAGAATCACAGTGGCAGGAGCTCTTCTGGGGTGACTGTGCCTTGCACACACAGCTCCCTGAAGACATTCAGACTGAGCACCACATTCCTTCTACCTGGCTAACGCCTGTGAATCTTCCAAAGCACCATCACCCCCTCCAGGAAAAATACCTTCACCAGAGAGCATCTGGGAAGTCAAGTCCACTTCCTAGAGGTTCCCCTGTACCCTGGGTCTACTACCTGTTTCCCGACACCCATCACCTCCAACTGTTATCAGCCGAGTCCTGATGACACTGTGAACTCTTTGAGGCAAAGACTATACTCCTTTGACTCTATATCCTCAGAGTCTTGATACCATCCTGGCACATAGCAGAAGCTCAAAAATGCTTGATGAGTGAAGGATACATGTTTATAAACCCACTGTTTAAACAGAGATTGTTTTAGGGTTTTAAAAGGACCCAGGTATATGAACCCCCTTTGTAAATCACCCCAAATCAAATACAATGTTCACAATAACATACAAGGATGGGCTCCATCAAACTAATTCAAACGCATAGCTGCAGCTGGTTCTTTGCTTTTATTTTAGTTTTTCGAATTGGGTAGATTATTTTATGGGGGCGATGTTTTGGAGTACTGTGGTACGATGTTCTGCACCATAAAGAAATATTAGTGTTTAGAAGTCAGAAATTGAGTCTGACTCTGAACTACACCAAAGTGTATGCATGTAGGCTGTGCACTGACCACAGAATGCAAATACTGAGCCATTATAATATATCTAGATCTACACAGGTAGGTAGCTAGCTAGATATAGATACAGGTATAGATAGATATAGATGTAAACACAGATAAAGATATTGATATGTAGACAGATAGCTGGATATAGTTTCTTGTTATATACAGAGGATGGTCTTGATCTTAGTTTTAATACTGAAGATACAGACAATAATTAGTGAACTCATAAATTAGAGTCATGTTTATTTAATTTCTGGCAAATAAAATTATGATATATTTGTTGAATCCAGTTCTCTCAGTATATTACATTTATTAGCCACCCCCTCCTCCACATGCCCCAGAGTGTGAATTTAGGTTTCAAAAGCCTTTGTTAAGTTTTGGAGATCACTCTAGTCTATGCATTGTTTTTATTGGTTTGGTTCCATACAGACCATTCTCTAATTTTACCTTCATATGTGTTGAGTTAGTGAATCTATGGGCAGGGGGACCAAGAGAGGAGACCTGAATCCAGATAGGAGAGGGCCAGAATAGAAACAGGAAATTAAAAGTAGAAAAGTGTAGTGTGTGTGTGTGCATGTGCGTGTGCGCGCGCGCGCGCGTGTGTGTGTGTGTGTGTGTGTGTGTGTAGAAAAGGGAGGAAAAGCCACAATCAGGAAACCCAGATCTTTCCTCCCTCTGCCTCTCCAGCCTTGGAAATTCTGTCTGAAATACAGCTGGCATTCACTTCTTATATACTGAGCCTCGTGACCTTGGCTGGTACCCATGTCCACACTACATTTATGGCATCCAAATTGCTAATTTGATGTTGAGGTGGATGGAGGGAGGAGGGAGGAATTAAAGGATGGGAAGGGAAAAAAATACCCCAAACTGCAAAAGTTAAATTTCCGGCCAGGTGGCTTCCAAACCATCCAGCAGCTTTATTCAAGGCTTTGAAGTCTTGAGCCAAACAGTTCCAGATCTTCAATATTTACTCTACAGTCTCCAAAAACAAAAGTTGACTGTGTTCCTTGAAGTCAATCTCACCAGCATTTCATGATGACAGTTGGGAGAGGCTGAAAAAGAGTTATTGGATGACCTGGAACTTCTTGGTAAGCATTTGTTATGCTTGGCTCTCTCTCTCTCTCTCACTCACTCAACACACACACAGACACACACACACATTTTTATTGTTTTACTTTTTATTTTTATTTTTATTTGAGACAGAGTCTCACTCTGTTGCACAGGCTGGAGTGCAGTGGTGCGATCTCAGCTCACTGCAACCTCCGCCTCCCAGGTTCAAATGATTCTCCTGCCTCAGCCTCCTGAGTAGCTGGGATTACAGGTGCACGCCACCATGCAGTAATTTTTGTATTCTCAGTAGAGAGGGGGTCTCACCATGTTGGGCAAACTGTTCTCAAATTCCTGACCTCATGATCTGCCCGCCTAAGACTCCCAAAGTGCTAGGATTACAGGCATGAGCCACCATGCCCAGTCTCTTGTTTTCCTTTTAAGCTTACCCTACCTTCCACCATCAGTTCCTACTCTGCCCCCAACCCAGTCATCTGTTGCATTATTCGTCATGTATATCAAGAACTCACCCTGGAACAGCAATGGCTAACCCAGCTCGCTAGGCTAAATTCCTTTAACCCAGCAGTTGAACTCCGCCGCTTACACCCATGGACTAAGCCCAAAGAAATAATGGTAGAGCCAGTCCTGCAGGTATGGTAGAATCTCTATCTAGCTATGGACTTACGCAGGGCAGACCTTTGGGAATAGGAAATGGGTGATGGGCGAACATAAAATTCTGAAACTGAAACATATTCAGGAGGCAAAGACTCCATCCCAGTCCAGCCTTGATGAGTACCTGTCATTTACTTTTCTCCTCACTATCACCATCCTTCTTTGTTTCTCCAAACCCCACTCATTGTTCAACGTTCTCAATGGTAGGTATCACCATCAGAGTCACTCAGTGAATATGTACTGAGAACCTACCATGTGCCAGGCACTGTTCCAGGCTTGAAGCTAACAAAGTGCTGGCCCTGCTACAGCTCATGTTCTAGGAGTGCGGGACAGACAATAAACAAACAAATAAATCAATCAATCTTCAGTGTGCTGGATGTGGTTCATGGTATGGCTAAAACACTGCAGGGTACAGAGGAAAGACAGAGGGGGAGCAGGGGCAGTATTTGTCATATGGGCAGAGAACAGAAAAAAATGAAGGAACAAAGGAGAGGCTGTGTGAAAGAAGAGCCCTCCAGCAGAGCCAGAGCAAACGCCCTGAGGTGGGAGGGTGTGGCTTGGCCAACAGACAGTAACAAGGCAGGTTGGCCGTGCCAGAGGGGACAGGTGGGAAATGATGCAAAGCAGAATCACAGAGAGCTTTGGGAGGACTCTGACTCTCCTCTATGTGAGATGGGAGCCTCTGGTGAGTTTTGAGCACATGAGTAATGTGATCAGGCTCTTGTCAGACTTTGAGATGCAATGTTGAGAACACACTCTGACTATTAAGGAGAAGAGCTAAAGCAGCCAGACCAGAGTCTTCTTCATCCATCCACACTTAGAGGGAAAGAGATAATGGTGACTTTGACCAGGATGAAGATAGTAGACATTGAACTCTGGAAGTTCTTTGAGGGTAGAGCCAACTGATATACTTGCTGATGAATTAGATGTGAAGAATAAGAGGTGTCAGGGATGACTCCCAAGTTTTTGGCTTTCACTACTGAAATGAGAAACTAATTTCTTCATCTGTGCTCTCAATTACTTTTCTTAATGTTAATATCATAACACGTTAGTAACAATTGTGCATGTGGGCATCTATCCCACTAGATGCACTGTCTCTTAACTTTCAAAGGTCTTTTGGTAGACTGGGACTCTACTGAAAGCTATGGACTCTTGCCAATGAGGAGATAAGTACACATACACAAATTCATGCACACATTTACATCTTGAAAAGGTTTACTTCTCCTCCCAAGTTTACCCATAGAACCCTTGAGTTGTTCATGGATCCAAGATTAAAAGATTCAGGCACTAGATTTATTTGTTTTTAAAATACATTATTATGGAGCACCTGGGACATGACAGACATAATGGGTAACCAAAAATATCTAGGCTCTTTTCTCATGGAGACTGTCATCTGATGCAGCATATAGACAAGATGTTAGTAAACAAATAAACAAGTAAATGATTATAATTTATAAAAGGAGCTATGGAGAAAAAAACAAAGCAGGGTGACATAACCTACTATAATATAGTATAAAAGAAAACAGAAACCATCCAGGTCCTATAAACAGAGGAGATTAATACAAGGAATTTGTTGAACACATGATGGAAAGAACAGAGGGTAATGAGACCAGAGACGAGCAACATAAGAAGCCCACTACCACTCCCAAGGATGGAGGGGAAGTCAGAAGAGGGGGTACTACTAGAGCTCAGACACCTAGACTATCTGGAAGCTAGAATCGAAGAAGGGGTGCTGCCTCATGGCAGTGAGGACTAGAAGCGAGGGCTTGTCTACTGGAGATGCAACCAACTCAGAGTACGAAAGAGTACAGTACTCTGGCTCCTCCCCGCCTCCCACTCTCCAGTTTTCTAGTAGTGCCTCCCCTTGACTAAATCTGGCCAGAGCTAGTTCCCTGTGATTCAGAGCAGAACAGGAGAGAAACAGAAATGGATCCAAGAGCAATCAGGTGAGCAGCTGACACACAGGGGGCCCTATTTAGAAAGAGTGGTCACCTAGTGCCACTCTAAGAAACTGAAATTTAAGGTGACATTGGCTAAATCAGAAGATGAATATCAAGGGAGAGAACATTCCAGGTGGAGGGAATTGTAACAGAACATTCCCGAGATGTTAAAAAGCTCTGTCTCTTTGGGAGTACAAGGCCTCACTTAAGGCCAGTCTGGCTGAACAGCTATCCCATTCTTTACACAATCAGAGGAGGAGGTTAGGCATACGGCTATTTTTCCATAACCACCTGCCAGGTGGCATATTGCCATGGAAGCAAGCTTCAGACCAAATTCCACTGGATGCCCACACATTTATCAGTTGAGCCTACAGAAAGCCAGTCTTACCACCTGCTCTGTCCTTTGGGGCACCCCACAAGGACCTTGCCTGAAATGTGAACTTTGAGGTAAAGGCAAAAATATTCCAACACCAAGATTTATTGTCAGGGTCCTCTGCTAAGCGAAGGCACGCAAGGCCAAATGGAGTTGTAGGCTAAGGAGGTGACTCAGAAAGTCCTGGATTGCTGGGCTTGCCAGGTTCTTGTACTTTATTTATGCAAAGGCAGAGGAGTTACACAACCTTTCAGCCATATATCTTTTATTTCATCAATGAAAAGTTATTTCTAACATCACTCATACTAATTAATATACCTTCTAAAGCATATTCAGAAATTGATATTTAGAGTACATGCTGAGGCCATTTCTGAAGCATGGATTCATTATTAGGGCAATTTAAATATAATCTAGCTGCCCCTAGATTGTAGATGGAAACTAACCTGCACACTCAGATAACATCACACTGTTTATACAGAAGCACAGTAAAGTTAATTACAGACAATGAAACAGAGGGGATGAAAGGTGCCAGTGCTGTTGGAATTTCGCTGGTGAAGAGGAGAGAGTAGATTGACAGGAGGCTGCAGAAGGGAGAAGAGGCTGAGTCTCATAGGCCATCTTAAAGGATTTGCATCTCATTCAAACTGCATTGCAGGACTTTGAACAGGAGGTAACATAATCTGATCATGCTCACTGCTTTGTGAAGAATGGATGACAGAGGAGGGAATGTGACACCAGGTCACTGAAAGTGTTGGAGTTACTGGCATCAGCCCATCATGGTGGCAGTACAGATGGAGACAAATGGAGACAGATGAGCTGTGTTTTGAAGATAGAAACTGAGGAATTGTGTCAGTCTGTTTTGTGTCACTACAAAGGAATATGTGAGGCTGAGTAATTCATAAAGACAAGAGGTTTATTTTGGCTCACAGTTCTGCAGCTGTACAAGCATGGCACCTGAATTTGCTTGGCTTCTGATGAGGCCTCAGGGAGCTTCCAATCATGGCCAAAGGTGAGGAGGAAGCAGGCACATCACCTGGTGAGAGAGGGAGCCAGGAGGGCGGAGGAGGTGCCAGGTTCCTTCCAAACAACCAGCTCTCACGTGAACTAATAGAGCAAGTACTCACTCAGCACTGAGGGGGTGGCAACAGGCCATTCATGAGGGATTCACCCCCATGATCCAAAACCTCCCACCAGGCCCCACCTCCAACACTGGAGATTACATGTCAATATGAAATTTGGTGGGGACACACATCCAAACCATATCAGGAATGAGATTGGATAAGTCTGGGATGGTGGTAAGGGAGAGGTTGGAATCAAGGATGGCTCCCTGGTTTGTAGCTGATGTAGCTAGCCAGAGAATGGTCTGTTTTACTAAGATGGGAGAGGCCCAAGCGAGAAAAAGATTTGGTGGTGAAGTGGGAAAAGGGAGGCCAAAAAGCTTTCATTTTGTACATTTTAATTTTGTGACACAAAAGCAAGGAACACACACTTGTCTTATTTATCTATGTATCCACCTGCATGGCCTTGACTGGGGCTTAGTACACATCTGAGTAATTAGAAAGAATAGGCATGCTATTACTTTTGTCACTTATCTTAGTGACACCTTCCTCTCTTTCTCCCTCTCCCTACTCCCCTTTCTCTTAATATATATAAAATAGCACTTCAATTTCATATGGTGGTTCAAATCATCAAAGATAAGGTAAACCAACAATATAATACATTTTAGACAGAATTAAAGGTCCTGTAAGGCTTGAGTTGCAAGGGTGACACCGAAAAGAAATTAGAAATCAAATGAGCCCAAGTAAATGCAGTTTGGGGTCTGGATGAAAGAATGCATCCCAAGAAATCTCACGTCTCTGAGATGGATAAATGGCCTTCCGTTCCAACTGAAGATCTATTAATGCATTTCCCTTTTGCAATGCAGGTGATGCCATTGCAAATGCTATCATTCCTGTGGGTAGATGTGGCTATAATTTTCTCATCTGTAAAACAAAGGAATTACATTGGATTATCCCAAAGACTTGAAAGTTCCCTTTCAGATCCTTCTCATCTTGTAGAGTTATATGGAAATGCCTTTTGGGGATCAGGAACACAACAGCTCCAGCTGTGGCAATGTCTCTGGTAGAGCCCCCCATAGAATACACTGAAGGGCACCATCTGTGTAAATATAACAGAAGTTGGGGGAAAGCATTAAAATATTTTTATCTATCTATCTATCATTTCTACAGAGAAAGGAAAGCTCTTCTTGCTATCTGGAAAAATATTATTCTCCCTTTTCTTTATTTCTTTATATCACACAAGGAAAGAGATAATAGTATTCTGTGGCTTACTACATTTTGGAAGCACAGTTTCAAGCGAGAAAGATCTACTGAAAGGCTCAAAAGTAAATTAAAATTTAAAAAGTATTCATGCTATGTCTCATAACTTACCAACAAACCTTCCAGGACTGTTCACATATTAAATTATACATAGTACCTTTTTTCCTGGGAAGGGGAATAGATATAGTCCATAACCAGACAGAAAACTTTACTGTGAACACAGGATGCATATTTATGAAGTCCAGAACATTTTACAAAACATGTCATTATAGTCTCCCATTCAATCATGAATCTATCCATGGTTATAATTGAGTCCAATTTGGCCCTGAGCCTCCTGGTAGCCAAAGCAAAACAAAGCACGAAATCAGCTACAAAATACTCATTATGATAAAGAAGGACGCATACTATTTTGAAAGGACAACAATAAAATATTTTGTTTAAATAGCACGAGGCTGTGGGGAGCAGAGAATGATCGGGTAACAGTAACTAACTCCTCCGCAGCAGAGGCTGTGACATTTCATGTGACTTGTTCTTCACTGAAAGTCAAGGGCATCATGTTAAAGTACAATTCAGTGAAGGACTAGAGCAAAACAGACCTTGAGAGGTGCAGCTGGAACCAAAGATAAAAGCAGATCTAGAATGCACTGTCTGATGTGAGGCCATGAACCACATAAAACTGGAAATGTTAGTCATCCAAATTGAGGTAGATTGTGGGCATAAAATGTTCATCAGATTTTAAAGTTTTTGTGCCATAACAATGAAAATAAGGGGAGAATATCTCAATATGTTTTATATTAATTATGTGTTGAAATGATAATATTTTGGATGTTGGGCTAAATAAAATATATTACTAAAATGAATTCCACTTGATTCTTTATTTCACATTTTTAAATGTGGCTCTTAAAAATTTTTTAATTACATACGTGGCTCACAGTTGTGTCTTGCATTATATTACCAGTGGATAGTGCCAGCTCTGGAGGAGTGAACACTTGCCACTTCACATTGGACTTGCTGCTTTCTCTCCTTGCCCATCATTCTCTCCATCTAAGAACTGAAGGACCCTGATACCCATCTCCAAGAGTTAAGTAGGCTGGCTTGTAGAAATTGCAAAATACGATGCCTGACACAGCATATGGCCCAGCAGTCTTCCTTTGCTACTTCTCTGCCCTGAAGCCTACCTTTGGGGCTGAAAGTGGGAAAATATTCTGACTCCTGCAACAGTCCTGCCATGAGATTTCCCTGTGACCCTCCACTCCCTGAGGTCTGTGGCTGTTTCTCTGCCTTGAGGAAGTGCAGTACTATGTGATTTCAGTGTCTCAAGACAGATAACTCTGGCCCCCTGGAATAACCAGCAGGATGACGGGGGTTGGGAGGGAGGCTGTTTATAGAAGACAGGGGTCAAACACTGCTCAAGGACTTTGTTTAAAATTCTTTTTTAACCACATAGCTCTATGTTTGGGTTTGCTTCTCTCATTAAATAAATATCTGGAGAGTCTTCATGGATCACCCCAGATACGTATGGCCAAGGTTTTTAAGATAATGAGTCACACTCTTGAGTTACGCTTAGTGGATTCCCAAGTTGGGGCATTTAAGGATCGTCAAGAGGGGTCGGTGAGGGATGGGATGAAGTTCTTCCCAACAAGGCCAAGAGAAGGAGACCCTTTTAGAGTTACGTGCAAGATTCCTGCTCACCAGCAAATTGCATAAATTTCTTATGGACTCAGTTCAGGTCAGCGAGAAGGCAGAGGGAAGAGAACGACCAAGACCTTACGATATGAAAGAACAGAATTTAAGGGAACAAGAACATCTTGTTAACTTGAAGTTTGCCCAAGACTCAACTTCGTGTTTGAATGAACATGTGCCAATTATTTCAGATTAGCACAAAAACAATACATTTGTGTTTTGTTTTAATGAAATATTTTGAAAAGCTGAGGACATATTTGGAGTTCTAAATTTGGTATTTGGAGTTCTAAATTTGACCCTTGGCAAATTTAAGTCACTTTCAACTCAAACTTTCCTTAAGGGAGAATCAGAGATAGAGGAAACAGTAAATAAAAAAATAAAAAAAAAAATACTTGGGGTAAAAGAACTTTTTAAGTTAATAAACTTTATTTTTTGAGTAGTTACAAGTTTACATAGAAGTTGAGCAGAAAGTACAGAGATTTCCCATATACTCCCTCCCTTCCACACACATACAGTTAACCCTATTTTTAACATCTTTGCATTAGTGAGATTGATACGTTTGTTACAATTGATGTACTAATATTGATACATTATTATTAATGTCCATAGATTACATTAGACTTCACTTTATTGTGCAGTTCAGTGGGTTTTGATAAGGCATGATGTCATGTATCTACCATTACAATAGCAAGCAGAATAGTTTCACTGCCCTAAAAATCCTCTGTGCTCTAACCATCCCTCCCTCCCACCAGCCTCTGGCAACCACTGATCTTTTTACTGTCTCTACAGTTTTGCTCTTCCAGAATGTCATATATTGGAATCAGGATATAGCTTTTCAGACAGGTTTAACAATACACATTTAAGGTTTCTCGGTGAGGATTTCAAAAAATCAGGAAAATAATACCTTTCTGTACAGATGGGGAGAATAAGAACAAATAAAAGGAAATTTTAGACTGAGCTATTGTCTCTGGCTCCTGGTATCTGAGAAACGGAAAGGACAAACTCACCCTGGAGGAGAAGAGCCTAGGACGAGAGGAATGACGCTGTGTGAGGTGGAAGGGCAGGCACAATCACACAGGCACCTTGGGAGGATGGGCCTGGTGGCAGGGGAGGGGGAACCTCGAGTTTATTCACAAAAACCAACTTGATGGCTGAACCATAAAATAAAGTGAAGTTTTGCTCATTTTCTCTACAGAAGACAATATAACCCAGTTTTCCAAAAGGAGTGTGGGTAAGATTTCTCCTGGAAACAGGAATATAATATAATACCATTTAGGTCTACTACTCTATTGTGGTGTTGTTAGCTTAGTTTAATTCAATTCCTAATTCTTGACTCAAGAGTATAACTTGTCCCTTCAATGGGTCAAACTTGCTATTTTTTTTTCTAGATAGTTTTTTTCTCCATTCCCATCTTTTTTTTTTTTTTTTCTAGAACCACATATTCCAGTTCATTTCATTAAGGGATCCTTATTGCAATACAGCGGGGGGTTGTGTTTAAAAAAAAAACACCCCCAAAAAGCACCATTCTGGAGAAAGCCTCATACTCTATGTGGTATTTGACTACACGCTCTGATGACATATGTTCATATCTCCTCTGAAAAACACACTCAGAGAACCATGGAGAAGAGGGGCAAAGCATTTTTCAAGCTTGAACCCTTTGGAGTGGTGTCAGAGTTGGAGGAAAAGGCCAGCCATCCTGCTAAACGCACCAGTGAAAGAAAATATTCTGGCAATGTGAGATGGAAAAAATAGAACCTACCAGAATGACTCTCAGGAATAGTACTATAAATGCTTAGAGGGAAAATGAAGTCACTTAGGGACAAGGAGGTGACACCCTCCTTCCTCCAAAGGTTAGGCTTAACTAACCCTGGATATTGGATAACTAAAAGAGATGAGTGCATTTGACTCAAGGTCTTTTGTTTCATGAATGGATAATGCAAATATGGGGCCAGAGTGGAATTACCAAGGACAATAGAAAACGGACTGAGTGTCCCACCCAAGGGTCTTTCTCCTTTTCTTTTTCTCCTATGTCACTCAGCTTTCTCTACAAATTAACTCTGAACAAGCATTTGAAGGAGTGTTCAGAGTATCAGATTATTTATTTTCCTGGCATTCTCTAATGTTTCTCTGGCCCCGGGTAAAGTCAAGTGACCACATCAAGGTGCATCTCTTTGAAAGGCAATGCGGCCCAGTGTGGGTGCAGCAGCCTGAAATCAACAGGTTTGCTTATTCTACTTCCTCTGTTTGGAATTTTTCTCTTTCTTCCCTCTATAGCTGCCTATCTAAACTCTTTCTGTAAGGTCCAGCCCAAATGCATCTCCTTCAGTAAGCCTTACCTGGGATTAATTTATTCTTCCTCTGTAGATTCATAATTACTTAGAGGTAGAAACAAGGAAAGTATCATGAGACTCTATAACAAGGTACAATGTGATGCCTCTCACTAGAATGTAAGTTCTGGACAACAGCCATGTCTTCTTTCCTATCTTTGTGTAGGACTCACATTGGGTATCACAGTTCACATAGAAAAGGTACTAGATAATTTTGTTTGTTTGTTTTGTTTTTACTATCTTTACTGTTAATTCAGGGGCTATCTAAATTGCCCTCCATTGTCCAAAATCACCCTCTGGGACCAAAACCAAGGGATGTGACCCACATCAGTTGCTAAGCAGTCAACGTGTGATGTGAAGAGCTCCAGGGAGCCTGGCCCTAAGAGGATATTTACCATTTAACCATGGAGTCAATGTCTGGCTATTATCCATCTGTCTTCTCCTAGTAACATCACTCTGGGTTTCTTTTGGGAAACACTTCTCCCCAGTCTTCATTCCAGTGGTTTGGATGGGGCTAAATCTACACCCTAGTTGTAGAGGTAGATGTATGGTGCAGACCTACCTTGCATTTCACCTCCTTTGACAGAGTGTTTGCTTCCCAGGTGGCCACAAGACCCAAGCTGGATCAATGAGATACAACCCTAGGATTTTTGCTGGAACTCTTGGGAAAGAGAAGCTCTTCTTCAATGGTCCCTAAGCCTTGAAATGTATCTGTAGGGATACCATTCTGTCGTCTCATGCCCAGAGCCTGCCAGAGAGTAATCTCAACACAGGAAGGAGAGAGCTGACATATGGTAGCAGGTAGAGTTGTCCAATAAAATAGAGAAAGCAGTACAGGGACATGTTTATACTACAAAAAAGTTGTTCATTATTTATATAAAATGTGAATTTAACTGTGTATGCTCTGTTTTTATTTGCTAAATCTGGCAACTTGAGCAGCAGGCAGCCTCCATCTTGGTTACTGCATTTCTGAACCCTTGCATTAATCTATAGTCCTGGACTTCTCAGTTATGTGAAGCACTGGCTACCAGGTTTTTTGGTTGTTTGTTTTTGTTTTTTCTTAAGCCAGTTTGACCTGGCTTTCTATTAATTCTGTTAATCTGCAACACAGAAGTTCCTCAGTCATGTAGAAGTTCTGCCATCTTTCAGAACAATAGGTGTTCTCTCCAAAAGCAAAATATCCTGCAGGCACCAGGGGCATGTCACTGGGGCATAGGCCAGAGAGGTAGAGAGCAAGACCAGGAATCTCTGCCAGCTGTTGGGGGCATAAAAGGTACACAAAGAGATAATATTTTATGCCTGAGGGGAGTGGAAAATAAGCAAGTGACAAGGCCCCCTAGACCAGGATGGAAACACTAGGGCAGCACAAAGCTGCATCGGCTAGGATCAAAGGAAGTCACCATCACCAGTGTAGGCAGCTCCATGCATTCCCTCGTGTCCCCAAGAGTAGCTTACCTTTAAAGACTGCACTCCTATCCTAACTTCTGGGCTATTTACAATGAACAAAAACAGACTCAGATCTACAATACAAACCCTAAGTGATGGAAGAAAGCCAAAATATTCTTGTGGTTTGAGGGGGTAGAGGAAAGAAAGGCAGGGGAGGAAGGAGAGCAATTCATTTCACAACAGCCTCTGTCACTTGTCATCCCTACCTGGGGGAAGGACAAACTGAGGGCAGTCTGGGTGGGAGAGCAAACAGGAAAGTGTCTCTCTGGCACCTGAAAGCCAGCAATCTGATCCCAGGGCCCCAGAGTCAGGGCTGGAGGACAAAGCTTTGCTGGGGTGAGGGAAGGCAATGAACTCTGTGGATTCCAAAGCTTTCTCTGCCCTGCCCTGTTTCCGGGCACCAGCGGGTCATGTCATTGCAAACAAACATGAGGAAGCCTGCCAGGAGAAATGACAAGGGTATTTTCCAGTTGAGAAGGCTTCTACCAGTCAGGCTAGACTGGGCCATCAAAGAGTTCCCTCTTCTTGACTTGGATTTCTAACACATTATCCAGAGCCTTTTTAATTTTTTTCCTTTTTAGACGGAGTGTCACTCTGTCACCCAAACTGTAGTGCAGTGGCATGATCTTGGCTTACTGCAACTTCCACCTCCTGGGCTCAACAATTCCCCCACCTCAGCCTCCCAAATGGCTGGGATTACAGGTGCATGCCACCATGCCCGGCTAATTTTTATTTTTATTTTTAATATTTTTTTTGTATTTTAGTAGAGAAGGGGTTTCACAATGTTTCCCAGGGTGGCTTCAAACTCCTGAGCTCAGGCAATCTGCCTGCCTCAGCCTCCCAAAGTGCTGTGATTATAGGCATGAGCCACCACACCCGGCTGCCAGAGCCTTAATTAAGCAACTTCCGTGTGCTGGGGTGCTGGGCTTGGTGGTCATTTACATTCACTACGCAGTTATTTTTCTGGTTTTCTAGCAAAATCTTTTGAAAATATAAGTCAAAGCTAGTATTATCTCTATTTGGGGAAACAAGAAACTGAGGTGTGGACCTCCTTAGATCACACAGGACATGAATGCAGAGGAAGAAGGCCTTACAGACATTATTAATCTCTGAATCTGTCATCATTCATCTTTCCAGAAATTGGCATGGTGGCTTGTAGGTCAACACTAGCAAATCTTCTTTGTAGCAAGTCCCTACAACTAACTACAATGGAATCAAGTTTTTATTATTGCTTTCAAAAACTCAGTGTTGTATTGGTGGAGATAATACCAACCCCATAGTCATGGCAACTGAAGGCTCTTATTGAAAGGGTGCTTCAGTCAAGCTTGGAGAGAAGTTCAATGTCACCACTTATTACTGACCTTTGGCATTCTTTGTTTAAAAGCTATTATTTCAGTCTTTTATATATATATATATATATATATTTTATGTGTATATATATATACACACACACACACAGATACATGTATACATTTGCTATTATTACACGTATTTTATGTTGCAATTGCTATTATTATACGTATTTTATGTTGTTTTTTTCATATTCAAATTCACATAAGATTTTTAAAGCCCTGAAGGCAAAACAAGCTGTTACCTTTCTATTTTGATCAAAACTCATAGCTACAAATTAGATTGCATGTTCACCATAATCATCTTCACCATCCTCATAATCAATACAAAAAGCCTCTCGCCATTCAACGAACATTATGGAATGCATACTGTGTGTTGAATGCCAGGTATAAAATAGCAGATAAAACATAGTCTTTAGCTTACATATTAGTGATGAACTCAGACACCTAAATGGAATATTTAATTAAAACATAATAAAGGAAATGATGGAGACAGGCAAAGCTTACTATAGATACCAGAGTGGCTGGAGAGAGCTGAAAAGATTCCAAGCTGGGGATTTCCAGGAACACTTCTCAGAAGCAGTGGCAAGTCTTTTTAATTTTTAATTTTATTTTATTGTGTTAAGAAAATTTAACATGAGAATCTAACTGCTTAACACATTTCTAAGTGTGCAATACAGTATTCTTGACAACCATGTTGTACGGTAGATCTCTCAAACTTACTCATCATGCTTAACTGAAACTTTATGCCAGCCGACTAGTAATTCCCCACCTCCCCCGTCCCCAGGCCCTGGTAACCACTCTTCCATTCTTTTATTCTAGGAATTTGATGATTTTAGATACTTCATGTGTATTAATCTGTTTTCACACTGCTGATAGAGATATACCCAAGACAGGGCAATTTACAAAAGAAAGAGGTTTATCAGACTTACAGCTCCACATGGCTGGGGAGGCCTCACAATCATGGTAGAAGGTGAAAGGCACATCTCCCATGGCAGTGGCAAGAGAGAGAACTTGTGCAGGGAAGCTCTGCCTTATAGAACCACCAGATCTCATAAGACCTATTCACTATCACAAGAATAGCACAGGTAAGACCTGCACCCATGATTCAATTACCTCCTGCTGGGTCCCTCCCATAACACATGGGAATTCAAGATGAGATCTGGGTGGGACACAGTCACACCATATTATTCCTCCCCGGCCCCTCCCAAATCTTATTTCCTCACATTTCAAAACCAATCATGTCTTCCCAACAGTCCCCCAAGGTCTTAATTCATTTCAGCATTAACTCAAAAGTCCACAGTCCAACATCTCACCTGAGACAAAGCAAGTCCCTTCTGACTATGAACCTGTAAAATCAAAAGCAAGTTAATGACTTCCTAGATACAATGGGGGTATAGGTATTGGGTAAATACAACCATTCCAAATGGGAGAATTTGACCAAAACAAAGGGACTGCAGGCCTCATGCAAGTCCAAAATCCCTCCTTTGACTCCATGTCTTACATCCAGGTCAGGCTGATGCAAGAGGTGGGTTCCTATAATCTAGGGGAGCTTTATGCCTGTGGCTTTGCAGGATTTAGCCCCATTCCTGGCTGCTTTCACAGGCTGGTGTTGAGTGTCTGCGGCTTTTCCAGGCACACAGTGCAAGCTGTCAGATCTACCATTCTGAGGTTCAGAGGACAGTGGCTCTCTTCTCACAACTCCACTAGGCAGTACCACAGTAGGGACCCCGTGTGGGGGCTCCAACCTCACATTTCCCTTCCTTTTTTAGACGGAGTCTTGCTCTGTCGCCCGGGCTGGTTTTTTGTATTTTTTTAGTGGAGACGGGGTTTCACCATGTTAGCCAGGATGGTCTCGATCTCCTGACTTCGTGATCCGCCCGTCTCGGCCTCCCAAAGTGCTGGGATTACAGGCTTGAGCCACCGCGCCTGGCCCACATTTCCCTTCCATAATGTCCTAGCAGATGTTCTCCATGAGGGCCCCCACCCTGCAGCAAACTTCTGCCTGGGCATCCATGCATTTCTATACATCCTCTGAAATCTAGCCAGAGGTTTCCAAATCCCAATTCTTGACTTCTGTGCACTCTCAGGCTTAATACCATGTGGAAGCTGCCAAGGCGTGGGGCTTAAACCCTCTTAAGCCATGGCCTGAGCTCTAGCTTGGCCCTTTCAACCATGGCTAGAGCTGCTGGGATTCAGGGCACCAAGTCCCTAGGCTTCACACAGCAGGGAGACCTTGGGCCCAGCCCACTAAACCACTTTCTCCTAGGCCTCCAGGCCTGTAATGGGAGGGGCTGCTGTGAAGACCTCTGACATGCCCTGGAGACATTTTCCCTATTGTCTTTGGGAATAACACTCAGCTCCTCGTTACTTATGTAAATTTATGCAGCCAGCTTGAGTTTCTCTCCAGAAAATGGGTTTTTCTTTTCTATCACATAGTCAGGCTGCACATTTTCCAAACTTTTATGCTCTGCTTCCCTTATAAAACTGAACGCCTTTAACAGCATCCAAGTTACCTCTTGAATGCTTTGATGCTTAGCAATTTCTTCCACAAGATATCCTAAATCATCTCTCTCAAGTTCAAAGTTCCACAAATCTCTAGGGCAGGGGCAAAATGCCACCGGTCTCTTTTCTAAAACATAACAAGAGTCACCTTTGCTCCAGTTCCCAACAAGTTCCTCATCTCCATCTAAGACTACCTCAGCCTGGGCCTTATTGTCCATATCACTATCAGGCTTTTGGTCAAAACCATTCAACAAGTCTCTAGGAAGTTCCAAACTTTCCCACATTTTCCTGTCTTCTTCTGAGACCTCCAAACTGTTCCAACCTCTGCGTGTTACCCAGTTCCAAAGCCACTTCCACATTTTTGGGTATCTTTTCAGTAACACCTCACTCTACTGATACCAATTTACTGTATTAGTCCATTTTCACACTGCTGATAAAGGCAAATCTGAGACTGGGCAATCTACAAAAGAAAGAGGTTTATTGGATTTACAGTTCCACGTGGCTGGGAAGGCCTCACAATCATGGCAGAAGGTGAAAGGCACATCTCACATGGTGGCAGCAAGAGAGAGAACTTGTGCAGGCAAACTCCCCCTTATAGAACCATCAGATCTCATGAGATGTATTCACTATCACAAGAACAGCACAGGAAAGACCTGCCCCCATGATTCAATTACCTCCCACTGGGTCCCTCCCACAACAAATGGAAATTCAAGATGAGATTTTTGGTGGGGACACAGTCAAATCATATTATCATATAAGCAGGATCTAACTTTAGCATATGCACACACTGTATATGTGTGATTCTTTGAATTGCCCTGCAAGCCAATTCTAACATTTTGATGGTTCCCTTATTAATTATTGAGCAATATAAAATCTTTGACTTGTGCTCATCTTACAATATCTAGGCATTTTGGTTTTACCTTTAAAAACAGATTAGCTAAAGAGAACACATTGCATGTCAGTGTTCCCAGAGCCTCACCATAAGCACAGCTTTTCCTCAACATTATGAAAAAATGAAACTTTTCCTTAGCAACATTGCATAGTTATTTTCTACATTCCTGTCCTCTTAAAGGGAGCCCCATTTCCTTCCCCTATCATTTCCCCTTTTATTCTCCTCTCTGCCACCCCAGCCAAGTGATCTTCATCCATTCCCTTGCAAAATTAGTTATCTTTTTTTGCCACCCCACCCCAAAATTAATTTTCTATAAAAGCTGACACTCATCATCATTACAGTGTAACGGGGATATAAACATTAATGTGCACCCTTTCCTACAGCATTTCTCTAGCATTTTTCCAGGGAACAAAGTTTTCAGCTAAAGAAAAAAAATTCTAAAGGTTGAGATTTCTGGGAGAAAATCACAAATCATTTTGTAGTAAAGTATAAAGGCTTCTCAGAGACTCTGAAATCAGACTTTGTCACCTTGTGTCCTTCCCCAAAAAATAATATTTTTGAGTGATAACCAGTACCAAATAGACAAAGCAGGCTGTTTACCAGTGGAACAGCTCCAGGTTATGAAAAGTAATGCTGAAGGACAGGTTCTTTTGCTAGAAGAATGTCACTTGAGGTACAATACTCTCCCTTAAACCATCAAACAACAGACACATAGCAGAATAAACATGTTGAGCACACAAAATGAAGAATAACAATGCATTGGGTGGGTGTGTGCAGCGTGGGAGGGAGGTAGTGTCAACTCTCTGCTGCCACCTGCTCTGGAAGGGAAGACGCTGGGTGTTCAGAAGACAGCCATATTGACTTTCCTACCCTGGCTCATTGTGATCTGCCATCTCCAAACCTTTTAAGTTTTCACACAAGGCACATGGAAAAGAAGACAAGCAGCACTTTCTGAAAACATGAATAATGGGAAGGCTTGATCAAAAGAGCAGGCAAGGCCATCCCAGGGGCTCCTCCTGATATTACTTCTCTTCATGATGTAACCTGCCCACTCTCTATGATCTGTAGTTGAATTGCTAAGATCGGTTTTTGGGTTGGAACCAGAAACCATCAGAGTCTAGTGGCCTTAGGGATCAGAATTGCTACCACCTCACCCCCCACTCAGTTTAAATGGGGACAACTGATGTCTAGGGACACTTCCAGGGGTCTCAGGCTATGATTAGCTGATGAGTATCCAATCTGAGGTCTTAGATGTAATGAGCTGTAGCCAACAAGGAGAATTCAGGCACCAGCACTTACCAAATATGGCAAGCTCCACCTCTCTCTCTATTTCCTTCATCTTGCTTCTGCCAGCACTCCCAGAGACCTCGTGCAGGGCAGTGAGCCCATGGGAAAGAGCCAAGAATTCCTTCATCTGATGCTGTGCCTCTGCAATCCTGAAGATTTAGGCCAGAGCTTTTCAGAACTCAACAGCCAATCTTTGGAAAGAACCTATGACTCAATGACAGCCATGCGATTCAGCCTGTACCCCTCCACCCCTCTGCCCTCACACCCCCAACTTCCAAATATGGATAGAGTTAATGTCCCACTTCTGGAACACGTGTGATTGTGCAGTCATTCTTAAATCACACCACCTGAAGATGATTTAGTCCATGGAATTCATCAGAGAACAAAGAGCAAACCAACTGCTGATTGATTGGGGTGGTGTCAGAATCAGAACTAGAACACAGAGTGGGAAATATTAGGGCCAGGAATGTATCAGCTCATTTAATTAATTATCTGAGAATCTTTGGTTCTAGTTTCTCTTCTGCTCTTCTGTTTTATCTCACTACCAAATGAGATAATTTGAAATAACATATATAAAAGTGGTTTGATAATAATAATATGGAATGTAATTGAAATAATAATTGGAAAAACAATGAAATGAGCATAATATGGAATATCTATTATGCATTGGCCAAGTGTTTTACATAAATTATTATATCTAATCCTTAAAGCTGAAGCTCAGAGAAGTTAAGAAATTTGCCTATAAACACAGAGATCTGTCTGATTCAGAAGTTCCTCTTTTGACAGTGCAGCTATACATCTCCCAAGCTATTTGCTTGGGGTGTTTACCCTGATGGCTGTCTTAATGCTCTTCAGCTTTTGCGCTGGCCCCTCTAGCTGTCTTAATGACATTCAAAACAAATCTCTGCAGTGTCCCAAACAAACTTCTTCATATGCCTCCATACTCCAGAACAACTAATTGCCAGCAAGGAATTAGTGATGCAATAGCAAGGTGGGTGGCTTTGTATAAGCAAGAACAAACAAGGATATTGCCTGAAGGACATGTACATTCCACCAACTCCTATGCCAGGAGACTCATTTCCTTTCAAATACCACCCATTTTACAGAACATGTCACTGCCCTGAGTAAGCCCCACCAGCTCTGTGTCTTTATTTTCCAAAGTGGGCTGAAACAGTGGGTGTTTAATCATTGGTTTTATGAGCTCCTATATGTCAGCACTTTGATAGATGTTTTAAGTAGATCAACTCATTTATTGCACTAGTACAAACATGTGAAATATTATCCCCATTCTACTGGTGTGAAAACTGAGACCAGGAGAGGTCAAATTGGAAATTCTACATCCCTGATCAGAGCCACCAACCAAGATGCAAAAAGCAACGAAGAACCTGCACAGCTAGGAACTGACAACATGTAGGTCTTGGTTAGTGGCCAACTTGTTTGACCGGAGCATCCTTATGGTTATTGAAGGAAGATTGTACATTATTGTGGTTCCCTAAGCAGGTTGTATAACATTTCTCTCCCTCTCTAAAAAGGCTGATGTCACTTCTCTGGGTGATATTTTGTGGTATGTGATAGGGCTGGATCACATATCTTTTAGACATCTATTATTTCACTACATAAGTCTTAGACTCAGGAATTTTTAGGAGTCATTTAATAAAATAACATGCATTGAATCCTTCCATCTTTTTAATACTTTGTAACTTCTTTCTTTCTCTCTCTCTCTCTTTCTTTCTTCTTTCCTTTTTTTTTTATTTATTTTATTTATTTTTTTTATTTTTTGACAGAGTCTCACTCTGTTGCCCAGACTGGAGTGTAGTGGTGCGATATCAGTTCACCGCAACCTCTACCTCCTGGGTTCAAGTAATTCTCCTGCCTCAGCCTCCTGAGTAGCTGGGACTACAGGCGCCTGCCACCATGCCTGGCTAATTTTTAGTAGAGAGAGGGTTTCACCATGTTGACCAGGCTGGTCTCGAACTCCTGACTTCAGGGGATCCACCCACCTCAGCCTCCCAAAGTACTGAGATTACAGGCATGAGCCACCGCACCCAGCCAACATTTTATAATTGCTAAGCACTTTTACGTGCATTAGTTCATTTGACCCTCACCACTCTTAGAAATTGTTTCTACCTTGAAGAGTTTTGTAAGGATTCAATGGAAAGTGTGAAATGAGAAAATGCACATTTAGCACAATGCCTGAGGTACATAATATATGCCTGCTAAATGTCACCTATTATAAATGCTAATTCTTTGGAAGTGTAGGCTATGTGGTATATTTCCTATCACACTCCCAAGGATCTTCAGAGGATAGAGAACTGTGGGGTTTTTTTGATGACCACCTCTTTCCCTCAATTTTGCCATCCTGTGTTTGTTTCATTTGCTTGTTTTCTGGTGGTAGTTAAAACTCATGTTGTCCTGTACCAGCATTCCCCAGTTAGATTGCATTATAATAAGGTGATAACTCTCTCTCTAACTCTGGAAACTGGGGAAGATCTAGTGTTTTCATGGCCTGCAGATCTGAGAGGCTGACATCAAGGACTGACTTGTTGCTCATGATGGCCTTTGGAATTCTCAACCAATAGCTTTGTAGAGCTGGGTCAGGTCAGGCAGTGGGTTAGTTTGCTGGACTGAGCTCAACACTTGGGAGCCAAGAGACAGGAGTTAAAGTCTTCATTTTAACCACTGAGTCACTAAGACTTGAATCGGGCTCCTACCCTTCCCTGCACCAATCCTTGCTCCTCAAAACCGCTGACCTCTGCTTCCCTCATTTGTGCTTCATAAAGCCCCACTACATGAAGTTGAAGGAACAGCTTCAGGGGATGTAGACTTGAGGTATTTATTTCTAGTCAGCTTAAATATTTAGTCAGTCACAGAGTAAACAAGATCATGGATTATCCTTGGCAGTTAACCCCAAAAGAAAGTCAAAAAGAAACTGGGAACATGGGCTTAGAAGTCATTCCCTGGTGATACTCTGGCCTGCAGGGACTTCATTAGGCACTGTCTCCATCCTGAGCATGACCCAGCCCAGTGGCCCCAGCCTTCATGGATTCATAGCATATAGCAGCAGAACCACCCTCAGCACCCTCCCTCCTTCCTTCCTCCATGGGGTTCCAGGATGAACTCAGCTGCAAAGTGGGTCATTTGAGCCCACAGTGGAGACGATGGCTACCATGGTAGGGTGTTGGGACCCAGTCCAACATAAATGCCTGGTGGGGTAATTACTGAGATGAGACTGGATTTATACCAAGACATTTTCCTGTTGGTGTGGATGTGAGGCTACTGCTTCATCCTGGGAAATCATAGCGTTCCTATTCATGTATCAAGACTGTCCTCAGGAAAGCTCTGAGATAAAAGCTCAAGGCTAGCTGTCTGTATAGAAAATGGGCTCACATACAGTCCGCCAGGAAATGCCCTACTTCTCTACCGAGCAGAAGCTCTGAGAGGAGAAACTGTGTGCAAATCCTCCCCTCACCTCCTGTCTCTCTCACACACACGAGCACACATACATATATGCCACCCACCACATCAAAGGGAATATTAATATTAGAAACAAATATTAACTTTTTGACAGAGTCTCACTCTGTTGCCCAGACTGGAGTGTAGTGGTGCGATATCAGTTCACCGCAACCTCTAACTCCTGGGTTCAAGTGATTCTCCTGCATCAGCCTCCTGAGTAGCTGGGACTACAGGCGCCTGCCACCACGCCTGGCTAATTTTTATAATTAGATCTGGGAAGAAATGAAGCCAAATAAGATGGGTGAGCCTAAAAGACCACATGGCAATTTTCAGGACTTACTAGCAAATACTCAACCTGCTGAATGTGATAGGACACAGTGTAGTAGGTGCGATGGTACGGGTGGTGTGTACGGGTTTACTTGTGTCCCCGTAAAATTCATATGTTGACATTGTAACACCTAGTACTTCAGAGTATGACGTTACTTGGAAATGTGCTCTTTCCAGATATAATCATATTAAAATGATGTCATTAGGGTGGACCCTAATCTGATATGACCGATATCCTTATTAAAAGGGAGAATTTTGATATAGGACATGCGTAGAAGAAAGACAATGTAAAGAGAAATTATAAGATGGCCATCTACAAGCCAAGGAGAGAGACTTGGAATAGATCCTCTCCTCACAGCCCTCAGAAGGAGCCAGTCCTGCAGGTACCTTGATCTTGGACTTCTAGCCTCCAGAACTGTAAGATAATTAATTTCTGTTGTTTAGTCTATGATACTTTGTATGGCTGGTCTGAGGCACACGCTGTAAACACCAGAGCAACATTTAGTAAGAAGGTTCCAGGCCTCCATAACCATGTTATGCAGTATTGATGGAGAATGTTTCAAGAACTCTCCTCCTAATTCATTCCCCCAACATGCTCTTTTCTTAGCCAGGAACTTAAGTAAACAATGGCATAGTCCTGGAAAGTTCTGTGGGTTTTTCTCTTCACTGTGGATCTGCCATATGCTCATCTGCATTCAGATACTTGAACATAATTTTCTGACCAACTATGAGCTCCCAACTAAAGTTCCAAATTTAAGGAGACTTAGAGATTATCTGACCCCATGCTCTCATGTGATAGGTGAAGGAACGTGGATTTATCAGAAGCAACTAGCAGGAAAGCCACTCAGCTGATTGATAGATTCTGTCTAGTGTCCTAACTCCAAATCTAAGGCTTTGTCCTACACACCACATTGGTTTCCTGCCACATAAACAACTTTCAGTGCGAGAAATCTGATTTCATTCTCCCTTCCTGTATCTAAGGTCCCCTTTGCTTAACCCAAGCCTCTTCGGTGAGTAAGAAAAAACACAGACCCTTGCCATAGAGTGAGGGCCTTTGAGATCATCTAACTCCAGTACAAAGTTGATATTATGTGGATGCCAGTCTCTGATTAGACACTTTCAGGTATGGGAAACTTACTACTTCGTTTCAGACAGCTCTAGAAATTCCTTGAGATTAATTAGAAATTCATCTCAGATTAGAGATTCCTTGAAATGAATCCAAAAACATGCCAGGCTTTTGAGGGCAGAGGCTTTTTTTGTTTGTTTGTTTAAGTCATTCAGCCTGAGTCAGTGCTGAGGGCATTTGATCCTCCAAAGTCTCTGTAATGATTACAGAGGTGACATTGGTTCAGATGGCACCTCCTTTCTCCTGGGGATCACACCAGAGCAGAACTCTCTTCTGGATGGTGGCACTTGGTGTTCTGCTCAGAGGACGCTAAAATTGCCCAGCCTTTTGGGCAGCAGGACTTGAGAGTGACAAGGAGCAGTAACTCCAGTTTCAAAGAATCTACACAGCATTTGAATTGAAGAGCCGAGATTCTACCAGTAAGAAAGAGTATCTGCCTCTTTGCAAGGAGCAGGTAAGGTAGCAGCTAGGCCACAGTCAGGGCCTGCTCAGGGCTGCTCCATCCTGCATGCTGGAAGCTGCCTCTGCTGCTGGCTGCTGGCCCCTAAGGGAGCACTGCGGCAGGAGAGGAAGCGGAAGCGCAGAGCGCTGGAAGAGAGGAAGTGCACGGCAGGAGAGGAAGCACACTGCAGGAGAGGAGAGGAAGCATATGGCAGGAGAGGAAGTGCACAGCAGGGCTGTGGGTCAGATGGCCTTTTACAGCCCTTCCACTCAGAGGATTCCTTTTGGGTACTACTCTCCCACTCCTTAAAAAAACGCCACTGGTGGTCATGCATAGATGCGATTCTAAATACTTTCAGGCTACCTTTTCTGGAGGTCAGAAAACATGGTCGTTTAGCCCAAGCCTTGTAAGCCTGCATGGGCTACTGAATTTCCATGGACATTTTGTTTTTGTAGGCCTAAACAAGAAGGCTACAGTTAGAAGGATAGTTGAGCTGAAGGGGCTCAGCATTCTACAGGCTTGTATGACTAAAGAAACTCACTTCCACCCACTCCAACCCCTTCCCAGTCAGGAGAAATTCCTGGTCGATGAATTAGAGAGACTGGATTGGAATAAAACAAAATTCTTCACTGGATATAGCTGTTTGGACTGCGATTATTATTATTTTTTATTTTTTATTTATTTATTTTTGAGATGGAGTCTCACTCTATCGCCCAGGCTGGAGTGCAGTGGCGGGATCTCAGCTCACTCCAACCTCCGCCTCCTGGGTTCAAGTCATTTCCCTGTCTCAGCCTCCTGAGTAGCTGGGACTACAGGTGCATGCCATCATGCCCGGCTAATTTTTTGTGTTTTTAGTAGAGACGGGGTTTCACCGTGTTAGCCAGGATGGTCTCAATCTCCTGACCTCGTGATCCGCCCGCCTTGGCCTCCCAATGTTATTTTTAACAATAAGTAACTGCTACCATATATTGAGTGATTAACGCCAGGCATGCCTACTTCATTTAATCCTCCAAAGTGCCTGTGAAATAGGTAGCAATTGTCATGTTAGAAGTGACAAAGCCAAGATTTAGAGAAGTCAATAATTTGCCCACAATTACTAGCTGATGAGTGTAGAGCCAGAATTAAAATCTAGGCATTATGACATTGGAGCCCAGTGTCTTACTGTTTATAGTACGCTTGTGACATGTTGTGAAAAATACATGTGTATGTACTTGCACAGATTCATAAAATTCACATTACACATCTATAAAATCACAGAGAAGCAATTCTATATTGATATCTATTTCTCTCCCTCTCTCTGTATCTGTATCGATATTACTATCAATACGTATATGTATATCAACCTGTATGTAAGTTGATTTTCATCTTCCCATTCAGCAAGATCTTGCTTTGCAAATGCAGTTCCCTTCTTACTGCTTAAGATTAGTGGAAGTCATTGGTTCCAGAACTAAGAAAGGGAGGAAGTATGTGGGGCCAAGGTAGCGTAGCAGTAGTAAAGAATGAGCACATCACCTTAGAGTCTCAAAAATAACATTTGAGACCAATTTTGATACTTAGAATATACTATGCTTCTAAATAACATACTCCCTTCTGAAATTAACAAATACTTTAAAAATTTCAGAGATAATAAAGTCATGTTCTGTGAATCTACCACCCGGGTAGCACTTGTTGGTATTTTCAGCAAGAAAAATCAAAAGAAAGCATGTACATGGTTAAAAAGTAAAAACATTAGAGCAGAGGGAAGAAAATAAAAAGTAAAAGCCCCTTCCCACCCCCATTTCATCTTCAGATCCTCTCTCCAAAGACAATTGCCAATAAAGCATTTTTTCTCTCTTTTATACAAACAAGTTTACACTCTGAGAACTATGTCACTTGTATCTCCCTTTTTTATTGGTATTTATGATTTCATGGATACCTAAACCCCCATAGTGCATCTGGACCTGATTAAAAGGTTTTGATGGCCAACCAGTGCTATTATTAATATAATATTGATCATAAAAACTCACATTTATTAGGCATTAATTATGTGCCACTCACTCATCTAAGCACTTTATATGTATTTATTCATTTAATTCTCACAAAGTTCACATTTAGTTTTTGGCTGGGTACCTCCCTTTGCTCACCACCTCCCCAGTCTGCTGTGCACCTGACCTGCAGGAAGAGGAGCAGCAGCAGCTCCGTTGTCTCTGGCTTCCGAGTGGGGTCAGCCCATGGGTGGCACGAAGGGTGGAGAGCAAGGTTGGGTGTTTGGCCTCTCACCTGCTGTTGCTCCCGTTGTGGGCCACAGGCTGCAGCTCCTGTCAGATGGTCTGTCACACACAGCTCTCTCTCTGCATTTCAGAAACTGTCCCCTTCTCTCACTAATACCAGGCTGAGAAGTGGCAATGGCCCTCCACTCCCACCAGCCAGGAGCATGGCATTGTCCCTTCTGGCCTCTTTCACCCTGTCTGTGTCATTGTAAATACGCCTTTTTTCTTAAACTCTCTTTAAATCACTCAACTCAAGAGTGTACCCTGTTTTCTACTAGGATGCTGATTGACAGAAATATGTGCCATTGATCCCCATGATATCACTGAGAAAATGGAGACACACAGCCCATGGTGGGCATAGGACCTAACCCATGAATTTGCTCCCCAGAGACTATGCTCTCACCCCTGCACTCCCTTATCTCTACAAGGTCACCTATCTTAGGGATACACCTCTAGGTCTATTCATATGACACCTCAGTGACTCTCAGGGCTTTGCCAATACAAATAGTGTTTCTATAAATATCTTTATATGTCTGTCTTGGTAAATATATGGAATTATATCTATCAAGCATATTCTTAGCAATGCCTAGTCAATGTGTATACACAATTTTTAATTTGAGGGGATATTGTCAAATTACTATAGTTGTTAGTCAAATTAAATGTATTTGTATACTATGACCTGGTAATTCTACTCTAAGTAGATAGATTTAGATACAGTGATAAAGATGCAGATGAAGATATAGACATATCAAAGAAATGCTCACACATACCCATAAAGGGATATGTACAAGAATGTTCATTATAGTTTTGTTGTGTTATTTTATTTTATTTGTACTGTCTTTGTTTGGGGCAGTGGTGAGAAGTTGGTGTTGGTGATAGTTCCTCACTGGGAGGGTTCTTAGGTAAACTGTGGTGGATGTTCACCATGGGATTTTGTGCAGCAGTTTGAAGCAAATGTATGCATAATGATATTACAAATATAGTGCTGAGTGAAAAAAGTAAGATGTATGCCATAGTGCTACTTTTGTACAATAAAAAAAAAATCCACAAGAAACACTATTTCACATTTTTCAAGAATACATGCAAAACAACACACATTACACAAACGGAGGAATTGCCTAGGAAGGTGGGTTCATGGGTATAAAGAGGAGTGACTCAATCAATCAAGCGGCGGAAGGGAGGAGGGGGCCATGATAGAGAAAGATATTGTCACATTTCCTTCCAGAAAGGTCATGCCATTTACATTACTCCCTACAATGTAAGAGAGTGGCCATTTTTCCATAATATTTCCAACGGTGAATATTATGAAACTTGCAGAAAAATTTCCACAAGCTAATGGCTATTATCAGACTGTTCCAGTCTGATGATTTGATTTGTGTTTTTCCACTGTGAGTGGAGTCAAACCATTTGAATGTCTTTTTCTGTAACTCAGTATACTTTGCATTATTGGAAATGTCCCATGCACTTCAAGGGTTGGGCAGATCCACCAGGGCAGTCAGACAAACAGGTCTTCTGCCATCCACAGGCACAAGGGAGGCCACATGTCCAGTGGATACACAATCCTTGAGTATGAGTGCCATGGTTATCTCCAAACCTCTCTTTAGTTCTGACAGCACCAGTATCTTGGTGACTTCATGACTTCTCCAGACCAGAAGGCCATCTGTGCTTGGTTGGCAACCCGAGCGGCATGTTCAGATTATTTCAAACTCTGTTTCAAATTCACTCGCACTAAATGCACCAAAAAAAGCACTGTTCTCTCTGTGCTGAGCTATTTAATGTTGTGGGGCTGTTTCCATGAGCCCTTTTTGTTTAGCTGGTTTTTTTTTTTTTTTTAACCCTCCCCACTTCCACCCCTCCTTTTTCTTTTTTCTTTTTTTTTTTTTCTTTCTTAAATGTTCTTTTCTTGGAAGAAGTTGTTCCTTTGTCAAACATAAATGAAACTTTGGCTCCAAGTTCAACTCAAAATTTACTAGCTGATAAATTGGAAGGAGGGAGTGGGTTGTGAAGGTGGGAGGAGAGGGGAGAGGGGGAGGGACGTTTTCATTTGGGGGGCAAGTTCAAACTTGGAATCAGAGGCTATTAAAGTGTCTGATGTGTGCTGAGTCATATGGAGGTGGGGGCAGGGGATGACGCTGGCTCCTTGCCAGACACACGTACTGCCCAGGTTGATGAACGAGCCTCCAAAGGCGCTACAACAGGATTATAATTTCACTAGCATTTTAAACATAATATTAGAAGCCACGTGCATGACACTGAGCAAGCAATCAGCATGGGCCTCTTCTGTTTATGAGACTGGTCTTAGAGTATACATCTTTCTTAAACTCCAGACTCCCACTCAACTCTACCCCTTTTTCCTACTCTCCCCTCCCTCCTCCAACTGAGTCTCTCTAGAAGGTCCCTGGCTCTCCATTCAACCAGGGGTTATATGGAGCCATGGAGAAGACACCAGCACTGAGAGGAGAAGCTTTCCTATAAAGATAATGATGATGGTGATATTCACTCATCTAATATTGAAAGTAATCCTATAAAGCAGATAATGTTATCCCCATTTTTACAGATAAGGAAAATAAAGCACGGAGACAAAGCTAGGAAGTGCAGAGTGGGGATGTGAATCTAGGATTTCTGCATTCCTAGCCTGTCTAACCTCTGCCCCTCATTCAAGTGCCTTCATCTCACCGTCCTGCATTTCCCACAGGATGGTTTCTGACCTTGGCACATGCTGTTCTCTTATAAGATAGAGAAAGGCTGTAAAGCGTAGAGACTTCCAGGTCTTCAGCCCCTTCCATTTATACTTCCTTCCTCAAATCTTAGTGCAAAATCCATCCTAACATTCATCACTCCTTGTTTTCTTCCAAAGTTTTATTATGGAAAATTTCAAACACACAGAAAGGTGAAAGAATAGCACAGTGAACATCCATTTACTCACAATCTCTTTCCCTTCCTCCCTCCCTCCCCTCCCTCCTCCAACTGAGTCTCTCCAGAAGCCCCCAATTCCACAAGGGGTTACAAGGAGCCATGGAGAAGACAGTTAAGGGTTCTATAGTTAAGATTTTGCTATATTTTTTCTATCATATCTATGCATCTTTCCATACCTTTATTCCTCTACCCAATCCATCTTATTTTTTGATGCATTTCAAAGTAAGTTGCAGACATTACTACATGACACCTCTAATCACTTTTACGTTCTTTTCCTTTTTACTTTATATAAAATAAAAATCACAGTTAACAATTACCAAGTGCTTACCGTCAGGCACGGTGCCAAGCACTTTCCTTGCATTACATAATTTGAATCTCATGGTAACCCTGTAAGTACAGTTACTACCTTCATTTTACAAATGAGAAGAACTGAAACATAGAGAACAACGGTGTCAATTAATATTTTAAAAGTGTTTCTATGGGCCATTCACAGTGCAAGTACTTTTCATGCATTATCTCAGTTAATCCCTTATAGCAATTTCATAAAGGCAATACTACTACAGATGAGAAAATTGAGACTTTGAGAAAAAGATCCTGCAACCTAATAAGCATCAGAACTTGGATTTGAAATGAGGGAGTCTGACCCCACCATGCTTGGCTTTCCGCCTTGGTTAGCAACCCTATTGTAGCATTTTTCTTTGCTATTGTGTTTTAGTTTTTTGTCTCCACTTAAATTTCTCACCAGACTGTGGCCTCTCAAGGTTGAGTTATGTTTTACTCTTCTTAGTTCCAGGCCATCATTCAGATATAAGTAGGCACTTCATAGATGTTTCCTGAATGGATTAATAAACAATGAATAGTAATAGCTGAAAGCCCCACATCTTAGAATGAAGTAAAACAGTGGCATGTTCATGACCATTCTAGAAAATGCAATGAAAATCTTGAAAACCAATGATAGATGCTGCTGATAATTTCCTGAGGTTTTCTTTACACCAATAGGACGTACAACTAATCAACTAATCAAAGGCCCTCCACATCATGCAGTCTGGGTAATCCAGAGATGGGGGAGACAGCCTGGGGGAGTCCAGTGCTCTTGCCAGCCCAGGCAGGAGCATACCCCCATACCCTTTGGCTCACCAGGCATCTTTTATAAGCCCACTGTGTGGCAAACACCAGGTTAAGGGCTGGGGAGGACATAGAGGCTAAACCTGCAAGGCCCATCTTATGGATCACATAGGCTAACAGGGCATAGGAAGAGACTAGCACATTCATAATCATGACAAAAGTCATGATGCGCACTTCACAAGAAAGAAACAAACCCATTTTTTAAAGGACTTCCAAGGAAGGAGAAATTAGATTATGGTGTGGAGAAAAGGCTCAGCGATACCCTGTTGGAGAAATTTTATTTGGGATGGGCACAATTTTCAATAATAGAAATGTGGCAGGGACTAAATGAGCAAAGGCGGGAAAATGGAGTCCCATGATGCTCCAGTTGTCAAGAACATTGAAAACAGACCCACAAAGGCCAAGTTACCCCCTGTGGAGTAAGAAAACAGACAACACCAAGGCCAAATTCATGAACTATGTATGTTTTTACTAACAGCAGCGCTATGGAAGAAGCAGTGACTATAGCCTCACTCACAGGTTGAAGCTTATTCAAAGTGCCTGCAGTAATGGATACCAAGGCTCTCCTGGGTGGTGCCACAATGCAACAAAAGGCACAGTGTGGGAGAAGGGCTTGAAGGACCACACAGATGGAGTGTCCCAATCACCTAGACACAGGCTGTGCAGTGCTCACAGTTCTTTATATTATCTCATTTGACACCTATAACAACAGATCCCAGAGCTGTTATTGGGCCCAGTGTTTCAAATGAGAAAACTGAGGCAATGAAAGCTTAATGACTCAGTCAAGGTCACGTGGCCTGGAAGAAGAGAAGTCATTGCCTCCAAATCTAGTTTTCTTGGTGTTGTCTCATTAATGGATAGGAAGATCAGGGCTTTGGAAATGAGTGTCATGCTACAGAGATAACACATTTTTCCCCCCCCAAAATCTGGGTACTTCACAGTGAGTCTAAGAGTTATTAACTGCCTCTACTAGAGTTAATGAATAATAATAATAATAAAACTATGACTTTTGAGAAACTAGTCAAGTCTGCCACTGGGATAAACTAGATGCTTGTTTCATGAAATTTACTCAGGAGCACCTTTTGCTACAGCTTTGTGATTGCGAGCTTGGCCTCTGGAATCAAACTGCCTGGGTTTGAATCCCAGCTTACACTTACTGGCTGTGTGACTTTGGGAATGTAACTTAGCTTCTCTGTGCTTCAGTTTCCTTATTTGCAAAATAAAGAGAATAATCGTATCTACATATGCAATTAGTAAACTTTGAATTGTGTCTGGTACATATGAACTATCTGACAAAAGTAGCTTGATTTGTCATTTATATCCCATTGTATCACTTTTTGTTGGGTGCCTTTGGATTTCAGAGAATGGAGATTTGCTTGGATGACCTCAGATGCTGGGGGCTTATTACAAAGATACATGGCATAAAAGACCAGAAACTTCACAACTGCATGACTGGCCACATAGATATGCAAAATCATTCTTTATCTTTTCAGCTATTGCATGCATAAATTGCCATATTGCCAAACTAGTGTTTGTCCGCTTGTCTGCAAAGAAAGAATCCTTTACTCCTGTTACTCATTTTTCCTCCCTCTCTTCTTTTCTTCCTTTTGCTGGTTGTAGAAGGTTGAGTAAAATGCACTCCTTAGTCCACGGCCCATTATTTATCTTGTTTGCTTATTTATTTTATCTCTATTCCTTCATCCTAGTTTTTCTTCCTCCCTCCCTTAGGCAACCACTCTTATTTGTGTTTAATTTAGATCCTTTGGTTTGTATGTGTTCTTAGAAAACATTCATTTTTTTAATCCATGCATTTTTAATTAAAAAAAAATCATACTTTGTTATATATCTCTTTGTATTCCTTACTTTTTTCACCCAGCACTGTTTATCGATTCATCTGTGTTATTAGATGTACAGCCAGGCTGTTCATGCTCACTGTTGCTTCATTCTCCATGATGTATACTCACCATATGCTGCCTACCTAATCTGCATTGATGGATTTCCAGATTGCCGCCAACTTCCTGTCACCACAAACAACACTATAATGAACATCTTCAAAGATATCTCCTTATGGATCCGGGTGAGATATCCTTGGAGATACATGTAAGGTCCATTTTAATTTGACTAAGTTGTGTCAGATTGCTCACCAGAAAGCCTGTTCCTGGAGACACTCCCAGCAGCAGTACATAAATCCCCACACCCACACCAACCCTCTGGCATGCTGAAATTCTCCAACTTTGCAGCCATTGCTTCTCCATCGTTCTCCGCTTTCCACAATCTTGCTGCTTCCTGGGGCTGTTTCTGCTCTCACTGCCCACCCACCCCATCCTGCAGCTACCTGTCCTCACTTTTTCTCTGGCCTCCCCTACACCCCATGTGGTTTCCTTGTATTCATGGCTTCTGCTTTTTGAATAAACACATTTGAATATTTTCTAGTATTATTTTTTCCTCCTTGTCTTTCTTTGACCTCTGATTGGACTCCTTAGTTGCTACCCAGTCTAGCAACATCTGTGAGGTGAAATTCTGTTGTTTTTTGTTTTTGTTTGTTTTGAGACGGAGTCTCACTCTGTCGCCCAGGCTGGAGTGCAGTGGCACGATCTCGGCTCACTGCAAGCTCCACCTCCCGGGTTCATGCCATTCTCCTGCTTCAGCCTCCCAAGTAGCTGGGACTACAGGCACCTGCTACCATGCCTGGCTAATTTTTTGTATTCTTAGTAGAGACGGAGTTTCGCCGTGTTAGCCAGGATGGTCTCGATCTCCTGATCTTGTGATCCACCCGTCTCGGCCTCCCAAAGTGCTGGGATTACAGGCATGAGAGGTGAAGTTCTTTCTTTGGGCCACTTCTTATGACTGCTGTGGATTGGCTCAGATGTCTACCCCTGGCCCAAAAGATGTCTCCAGGGTGCTGAGGGTCACCGGTCTAAACCCTATTGACCTTTGGGGAAGGAGTATCCGTTACAGGCTCTTTTCAGAGAAGGGGGCTATGCCTATGGCAGGCATTCATAGTTCTATGGACTGCTCAGTATACACATTCATTTGGTATTTTGTTAAATTCACCATTTACCAATTTTGATGTGAAGTGGCCACAGTTACACAAGAAAAACACCAACCTTGAAAATTATTTTATATGTAAATGTTACCAGAAAGGGGTCCCAATCCATACCACAAGAGAGGGTTCTTGGATCTCATGCAAGAAAGAATTCGGGACAAGTCTAGAGAGTAAAGTGAAAGTGAGTTTCTTGGGAAAGTAAAGGAATAAAAATGGCTACTCCATAGACAGAGCAGCCCCGAGGGTGGCTGGTTGCCCATTTTTATTGTTATTTCTTGATGATATGCTAAACAAGGGGTGAATTATTCATGCCTCCCATTTTTAGACCATATAGGGTAACTTCCTGACGTTGCCATGGCATTTGTAACCTGTCATGGCGCTGGTGAGAATGTAGCAGTGAGAACGACCTGAGGTCCTTATCGTGGCCATCTTGATTTTGGTGGGTTTTAGCCAGTTTCTTTACTGCAACCTGTTTTATTAGCAAGGTCTTTATGACTTGTATCTTGTGCGGACCTCCTATCTCATCCTGAGACTTAGAATGCCTTAACTGTCTGGGAATGCATGCCAGTAGGTCTCAGCCTCGTTTTACGCAGCTCCTATTCAAGATGGAGTTGCTCTGGTTCAAAAGCCTCTGATACAAACACAGTGGGAAATCCCATATTCCTTGTACATTGTTAATCTTGAGTCCCTGTTTTCCTCCTTACAGTACTTCCTGCACATGGTATTGGGGAAATTATGTCTTAATCTAGAGAACATATTGTTCCCCTTGCCTGGAATATTTTTTTCTAACTCCCTTTTGCCCTGACTAAAGTGACCCCATTCTTCTGACACTAAATTTCACTTCTGGTAAGATCTTCACTGACCTTTACTCTAGGATAGGTTCTCCTACTGAATGTCCCCATCTCCTATCCTCACATACACCACACTTTATTATAATTAAATGTTGTCCTGCCCTGCAAGATATGACTTACCTACGTATATAATTGCACCTGTTCCTTTCACTACTGCATTTCTATTGTTCAGCAAAATGCTTTGCATCTAGTATGTGCCCAAACAAATCTATGGCTGTCTTTGTTGAATGACAGAGAGGGATATCTCCAGGAGATTGAGTTTAAATCCTAGTCCTGTTACGATATCTGAGACAAGTCATAGTTCCTGTATTATCTACCTCACAGGGTTTTTATACATGAAAATGTCTTTTCAAACTGTGAAGGTCTACAAAAGTAAGCCAAAAGCATTGGATGGGAAAAGGCCCTCAGATAATTTTGTGCCTCTTCAGAGAAATTCAAATGATTTAAATGCCAATTGCTTGAGTAAGCGAATAAAATAATACTCTTGTCCTAACATAATTTCATAAATCAAAAATTATCATCAAAGGGCTACTAGAGATGGAGAGACTCTGGAGCTTATCCTGTCTACATATTTGTTCTACCTGGAAACGAATTGACTTGGAATGTATGTGACTTGCCCAAGTCAAAAGCTATGAGCAAACCGGGGTCAGAAGAAGGGTCTTCTCTAAGCCTGCCCTTCACGTACTCAGAAGCATGTGCACTTGTGGGAGGAAGCCTGTCCAGCCGCACGTGGTCTCTGAATGCTTACAGCAGCCAAGCAGCCTCCTCTTTGGCTGCTACCAAGCCGACCTTTGATTCGAGCTTCCCACAAGCCATTATTTCTTAAAATCATGGAATCATCAAATTCTCTAGTGTTTTTTTTTTTTTTTTCTTCATTTTTTTCCTCTGTGCCTCACACTGACCCATTTCTTCTCACTGACCCATGAAGGAGTAGCAAAAAGAGAGATGTGCACATTGAGTCAGAGCCTTTATGTGCTATGATCCAATATATACCACACTCCCCACATTAGTTGGCTGGAGAGCTATCTGAGGGTCTCAGAATCTAGACCTCTGATTTCCAAGCAAGTTGAAGTTATTTCCAACACACATGGCTTCCCAGCAAGAAGAATTCTCTGTATTTCTCTCTCTCTGTCTCTCTCTCTCTGTCTCTCTCTCTCTGTCTCTCTCTCTCTCTCTGTGTGTGTGTGTCTGTCTGTGTGTGTGTGTGTGTGTGTGTGTGTGTGTGTGTTTTCTGGTTGCTACAGGAATTAGAAGCAGTGGCAAAAAATAATCCTAATAAGGAGTCCTTTGTGCCCAGCTGTTATAAAACAGGATTTTTCACAAGCATTTACTCTCTCCCCACAACGAAGCCTTAAAGTGCAAAAGTTCACCCTGAGCATTGCCCACTGCTTTTCTTTAAACCTTCCAAGAGACACACAAGGCTCTTATTTTTCAGGGCCCATCTGGCCATAAATTGCAATAGACATTAATTTATGAAAACAAATGACACCAGCCTACTCCACGACATTTTGAAA
Source organism: Macaca thibetana thibetana (assembly GCF_024542745.1). NCBI lineage: Eukaryota > Metazoa > Chordata > Mammalia > Primates > Cercopithecidae > Macaca > Macaca thibetana. Next base: position 25,278,331 of record NC_065589.1, on the reverse strand, counting down.
TGGGAGTATTAGGTAGGGCAATAAAGCAGAAATAAAATAAAAACACTCAGACCCCGAAGCTGCCCTGGCAATGCCCCAAGCCACACAAGGACCCTCAATATCCCTGTTCCAACACACTCTGCTCTTGCAAAGTTATGGTTATTTGATCATAAGACATGAAATTAGCTTTTTTTTTGTCAGAATGTGACAGGAAATTAAACATATCCAAGCCTTTCTCCATGTGACCAGAATCAGCATTCTACCTGCAGAATTTACCTCAATGGTGATAACCACAGATAGAGCAAAGGAGCTGGATTATCACTACTGGCAGATGATTTAGCTGGTGGCTAATCCATTCTCCCCAGAGTCTAGAGGAGTTATTTCATTCTTGGGACTCTTGTCTAAGATTTGGTGTGTGGAACTTCTAGTAGAGTCAAGGGAATGGTTTACAGGCATGCAGAGGAAAGGTAATTTTAGCCTCCTTATTATATACCTGCAATCACTAGCATTAAGCAGACAAGCAGTGCCAACTCAAATACCATAGGAAAGATGCAAAAAGAAAGGGCTGAGTAATGTGTCTGTGACTTTGGGCAAGACAGCTGGCCTTTCTAGTTTTCTGTTTCTCTGGACGCTTGAACCTAATGTATCTTAGTTTTTCAGACATGCATACTGAGGGCAGTAAGATGCACATATACATGCAAGAAATCTTTGTGCTCTGAGAGACAATCAATAGGTATAACTTTAAAACTCATTGTCATTTTATTCATTTATTTTTTGAGACAGAATCTCACCCTGTCACTCAGGCTGGAGTGCAGTGGTTCAGTCTTGGCTTACTGCAACTTCCTCCTGAGTTCAACCAATTCTCATGCCTCAGCCTCCCAAGAAGCTGGGATTGCAGGCATGTGCCACTCATTTTCATTTTAAAAGGCTATACTTAGCATTAAAAATTAAATGGAGGCTGGAAGAGGGGTTACAGTCTTCTCCCGCTGGCCTCTGTTTCATCAAATGAAAAGATACAAGACTCATCAGACCCAAATGGGGGACAAAAGATCAGCCTCTTTATTGCTGAAGGATATACCTAATCATTCTCTAAAAGTAGAACTTCTAGAAAATTATTAGAGAGTAGGACTTAAACCTTGAGCTCAATGGAGCTTCCTTCTCCTCCTACTCCAATCTTGGTCTCAGGACTCACCTATTTGGACAGCTGATTTGTGAGTCTGACATAAATTCACCTGCCTAGCCACCAGCAAGGTAGCTACAAGGAAGCACAGGGCTGCCCCATATCCTTTCCAGGATATCCTTTCCAGGCCCTCCATACTGGGGGACCTTGCCTAGAGAAGTTTATCTCATAGAATTTCCTATGAGGAGGAGATTAAAGACTATGATCCTGCAATTCCTCCCGAGAGAACACAGAGCCAAGAAACTAAGAAACAATGCCATGTGTGAATGCATATGGCATTTAACACTGTCCCCCATCCACTATTAAATGTGATTCCATGAAAGTCATGTCCTCAACAATCAGGTTAGCTAGTCCTCCCGCTTTGGGGAGGGGCAAATAAGTAAGTGGAAAGAGAAGATGGAAGTATTGTATTCTTTCTTTACTAGTCAAAGTGCGAACATGGGAAGGACAGTATAAGTGTTCCTCCTCTCAGTTAGAATTTCCTTACTGGGGGAATTCAGGAAACAGGAACATAACCAGTAAAAGAAACTTTGGCAAGACCTTCCTCAGAATGTTTCAAGACTGGGAGAGAACAACATCCCAAGTAGGAAAGAATTCTAATTTTTCTCTCTTGAAATGTTTCCATCCTTGGAACTGCATTCATGGTAAGATATCTGATTGGTCCCATCCTGCAGCCTTCTTTGTTGGTCCTGCGGGTGGGTGGACAAAAAATAACACCCCTCCCTATAGAAGGCCATGTTTTCCCTGATCTACTGGGAGGGGAAGTGATGGCCCAAGGCCTAACAGCAGGGTCCTCACCACTGAGGAAAAGAGAGAATGTTCTGTAGATTTTCCCGAGACTGACATATATAAACTGAATCATTCGATTGAGGACAGGATGGGAAGAGCCAATGGAAGCCAAGGGGGAGAGAAAGTACAGAGGGAGATCTCCAGAGATAAAGAGAACAACTCCTCAGTGAGCCAGCTTGGAGAGAACAAGTGGAGGGAGGCATATCTTCAGCCCGTTGTTAGCAGATGTTTACTAACTCACTGTGGTACTGGAGCCAGTTGTGGCTGACTGAGGAACATTTTCCATCCCAGATCCTTTATGGTGAAAAAGAATAAAGTAGAAAATGGATGGCACCAGATTGTGTCCATGATTTATCATTTTAATCTTGTCACCAAGAATTGAAGAGACCCAGTCAGCAAGGCTAGGACAAAGGAAAAGGCAAATATGTATATATTTGACATGAATCAGTTATTTGAGGTCAGTCCGGGAAGTTTCTTTAGCACATAAAAAACATCTAAAAGAAAGAAAGAATAATAATCTAGTAATCTCTCATGGCAAACTTTCAAGGGTGAAGAATTTAATTTACTAAGGATGTAGAGCAGCACTGTGTAAGGATGGAACACTAGCTCAACAATTTAATAGGGATAGAATTCCTGCGATGGCAGAGCTTCTCCAGAGGTCACTTGACCCATTATTCAGACTCTAAGAAGAGCTGTTGTCAGCCCAAACATGGCTGTGCTCTGTTCTTATGACTGTGACTTGTTCCTGCAATTTGTAATATTTGGAAGCAGCATCCTTTGAGAATTAGAACTTACAACAAATTTTCTTTCACCTCTTTCTTCTTCTCAGACTCTTTCCTATTCGTTCCTGCTTCAAGACTTTTGTACTTGCTGCCCTTGTACCTAAAATGCTCTTGCATCAGCTCTTTACCTGGCTGATTTCCTTTCACCCTTCTGGTCATGGATTAAATATCTCCTTCATCAGGCCTTCTCTTATGGTCTCATCTAAAGTAAAGATAATTCTCTATGAGATTCTATCCCATTACTCTGTTTGTTTACATAATAGCAATTAACACATTATCAAGTTTTAATAATTATCAGATTATCAAAGTGGAACTCAAAAGGGAAATTAGAAACTATTTTGAACTGAATGAAAATAAAAATTTGTGGTATGGCACTAAAGTAGTACTTTGGAAAAAATATATGCCAAATGCTTAGAATAGAAAAAGATACAAGTCTCAAATCAATTACTTCAGCTTCTGCCTAAAGAAAATGAAAAAAAAAGATACTTATCAGGGGAGATACCATGATCATCAAGCACATGAAAAAAGAAGAGTAAATTAAATCCAAAGTAAACAAAAAAGAAATGACAAAAATCAAAACAAAAATCTATGAAATATAAAAGAGAAAAACAATATAAAAAATTAATGAAACAATGAAATAATAGTTGTTTCTTTAAAAACATCAATAATCAACCTCTAATCAGACTGATCAGGAAAAATCAGAGAACAAGAAAGGACACAAATTACCAATATCAGGAATGAGAGGTGGCATCACTATAGATTCTACCATATGAAAAGGACAATAGGAAAATATTATGTATAACTTTATGCCAATAAATTGACAACCTAAGTGACAGGGGCAAATTTTTTGAAAGACACTGTGTTAGTCTGTTCTTTGTGTTGCTATATAAAGAAATCTCTGAAACTAGGTAATTTATAAAGAAAAGAGATTTGATTGGCTAAGGCTGTACAAGCATGGCACCAGCATTTGCTCAGCTTCTGGGAAGCCTCATGGAGCTTTTACTCAGGGAAGAAGGCAAAGAAGTAGCAAGCACATCGTATGGTGAAAGTAGAGCAAGAGGGAGAGTGTGTGTGGGTTGCGGGAGAGGTGCCAGACACTTTTAAATAACCAGATCTCAGGAGAACTCACTCACTATTGTGAAGACACCAACAAGCCATGAGGGATTCACCCCCATTGCCCAAACACCTCCCACTAAGACCCACCTCCAATGTTGGGGATTACATTTTAACATGAGATTTTGCAGGAACATATGTTCAAACTCTATCAGGCACAAACTACCAAAGCTCACTCAAGGAGAAATAGGTAACATTAGCACACATAGCTCTATATCTAATTAAAAAATTAAATTTGTAGTTAAAAATCTTCCCACAAAGAAAACTTCAGGCTTAGATGTCTTCACTGGTGAATTACATTTTAGAAAAAATTAATACCAATTCTACATAAACAACTCTAAAAATTGAAAAGGACAAAATATTTTCCAACTCTTTATGAAATCAGGCTTATTCTGATACAAAAGTCATACAAATACATTACAGGAAAAGAAAATCACATACTAACTGCCATCAAACATAGATGTAAAATGTCTATACAAAGTTTTAGCAAATCAAGTTCAACAATATGTACAAGGAATTTTACAAATGACCAAATAGGGTTTATCCCAGAAATGCAAGGTTGGTTTAATATTTGATGACAAATCAATGCAATTCACTATCTTAGCATACTTTAAAAATAAAATCATATGATATTTCAGATAGATCCCAAAAAAGCATTTGACAAAATTCAGTGTTCATTCCTTACCAAGAAATTAAAATTAAAATTAAAAAACCCACAAACCTTCAGCCAACCAGGAAGAGAAGAGAACTGCCTCGGTCTTACTTAATGGTAAAAAACCAAATGTTTTTCTCCTAAGACAAGGTACAGGAAAATTATGTCTACTCTAACAGTTTCTATTTAGCACTGTCCTATGGGTTTGAGTCAGGGCAGTCAGACAAGAGCAAGAAATAAAAACCATCCAGATTGGAAAAGAAGTGAAACTTTATTTACAGTCTATGTGACTGAAGAGTAGAAAATCAGATAGAATCTATAAAACATCAATTGGATTTCTATATGGTAATGATGATAAATTAGAAATTGATGTTAAACATAATATTATTTATAATAACATCAAAAATATGAAATACTTAAAGACAATTCTGACAAAACATGTGAAAGGGCTATGCCCTGAAAATTACAGAATGTTGCTAAAGATATCTTTAAAAACCCAAATAAATGGAGAGATTCCATCATGTTCATGGGTCAGAACATTCATGTTGTTAAGATGTCAGTTCTCTCCAGATTGAGCTATAGATTCAGTGCAATCCTAATCAAAATTCCAGCAGATTTTTGGTGTATTTAACAAACTGTTTCTAAAATTCATGTGACAATTCAAAAGATCTAGAACAAATTTAATGCAAAATTGTAAAAGAAAAACAAAGTTGGATGACTAACACCATCTGAGCTCTGGATGACTAACACTATCTGAGCTCAAGATTTATTATAAAAGCTGGGCCGGGCGCGGTGGCTCAAACCTGTAATCCCAGCACTTTGGGAGGCCGAGACGGGTGGATCACGAGGTCAGGAGATCGAGACCATCCTGGCTAATACGGTGAAACCCCGTCTCTACTAAAAAATACAAAAAAAAACTAGCCGGGCGAGGTGGCGGGCGCCTGTAGTCCCAGCTACTCGGGAGGCTGAGGCAGGAGAATGGCGGGAACCCGGGAGGCGGAGCTTGCAGTGAGCTGAGATCCGGCCACTGCACTCCAGCCGGGGTGACAGAGCGAGACTCCGTCTCAAAAAAAAAATAAAATAAAATAAAAAAAAATAAAAGCTGAAGAAATAAGGACAGTGTGGTATTGGCATCAAGACCAACAAACAAATCAATGGAGCGCAGAAGACAGGGTCCAAAAATAGATCCATGCAGAGATGGACAACTTGGTTTTTTACCAAGGTACAAAGATGATTTAGAGTAGGAAGGGTAGGCTGCAAACAATTGTGCTGTAACATTTGGATACCCGCATGCCAAAGAATGATCTTCAATCCCTATTTTACATCATAATAAAAAAGTAACCCAAAATACATCCCACAATGCAAAATCTAAACTATAAAACCCTCACAAGACAGTATAGGATAAAAACATTTGTGAACTTGAATTAGGCAAGATTTCTTAGGTCTTACACCTAAAGCATAATCCATAAAACGAAAAAAAAAATCATATATTAGCTTTCAAAGTCAAAAACTTCTCCTCTTCAAAAGACAGAATTTTGTAAATTCTGTAAAAAGAATTAAAAGATAAAAGGCAGCCTAGGAGAACATATTTGTAAATAATACATCTGACAAAGAAGCTGTATTTAGAATTCATAAAGAACTCTCAAAATTCAATAACAAGAAAGCAAGTAATCAAATACAAATGGTCAAAAGACTTGAACAGACAGTCACTAAAGAAAATGTATGGTTGGCAAATAAATAGACAGAAAGATGTTCAACATCAGCAGTTGTTCGGGAAACGCAAACCAAACTAGAATTAGATACCACTACGAAGTTACTGGAATGGCTAACATTGAACACACTGACCCATTTCATGTGTTGCCAAAGATATGGAGTGACTGGGACACACACGTTACTGTTGGGCATAGCCATTTTGGAAAACAGTTTGGCAGATTTTTTAAAAGTTAAACATATACTTACCATATAATCCAGCAATCCCATCCCTAGGTAAAATAATCACTTATCTTCACACACAGAAAACCTACACATGGATGTTTATTGCAGCTTGATTTATAATTGCACAAAACTATAAATGAACCAGATGTCTTTCATCAGGTAAATGGTCATACCAGATTTGGCATATCTTGTACATAGCATGGTATTCAGTAATAAAAAAGACACATTCTTTTTTCTATTGATGCAATCCGTAACACAGGCGAATCTCAAAATAATTATGCTGAGTTAAAGAAGCCAGACCCCAAGAAAAAGATGCATCAACCAGGCAAAATAACCAGTGCTCTGACCCCACTAACCAATGGAATTCAAAAATGATTTTTTTTTTTTGTCAGTTGTACCCATGGCATGAAACACTTGCTCAGAATCCATACCTCTTAATTATGCCTTTAAACAATAGCTTATTATCTGTGTGCATTTTGAGATCATATACTTTTATTTGGCATTTTTTAGGTAACTGACATTTCATTGGACACTTCTCATCCCTATTACCACCATCACCACAAAGCAATCTTCAGAGTTATGATTTAGAATTCAGGAGCTGCTAGACGCATGAATTGGGCAGTTCAAGAATTCCATGGTTCAGTCCTCGAGTTGCAACTTTGATACTTCTGGCTGGAAGTGGGAAAAACTTGGTCATCTAAAGATGACCCCCAAATAAATAAAATTCCTGATCTCTGCTTAGACTACTCCTGCCAGAAACCTCCAAAGTCAGGTTCTTCAGAAAAGTCTGGTCCTGGATTCTGACTCATTCAAGTCTTTCCCTTACTTTCTCCTGAAAATTTGGAGCACAGGGAGCTGCTCCTGTCCAGAGTGTGGACAATCAGAGTGAGATACTTGGCAGGTGAAGCATTTGCCACCTCCTTCACATAAAGGTCTCTACTCTGTTTTTGGCTTATCCTTCCAATTTGAGCTGAGTTGTTTTCTTCATAGCCTTTAAAACCAGGTTTGATTTCTAATTATTTTTAAAAATCGTCTCATCAAGTCAATGATTTCATGACTGTTTTTCTGGTTAAAACCCCCAGTTTAATTAATCTCAGAGGAATCTTCCTGTGTGGTCTCTCCTTATGGTCATCTCCCATCCCATCTGCCCCATCCTTATGAGGGGGATGCAGCCGCTCAGCAATGGTGATTCTTCCATGCTACTGTCTACCCTTTCTCTCTGGTTTTCCTGAGTTGCAGGGATTGCACACCCATTGGGATTGTGAGACTTCTCAGAACCAGCTTCTTCACAGAAATTCTTTCTAACTCTTCCAGCCCATGGAGCTGCATGTCAAGTTACACATTCTTAAAAGGTTCATCACTGACTAGGATCTATCTCCCAGTTCCTCACCCACTACTCTCCAACTCTACGAGTCCCCTCCAACTCAACCTACTGGCATCATTGCCTGCTCCAAACTGTAAGTGGGAAAGTGAGAGTAGAATTTCTGCATCAGGATCCATAAGCTGAAGTGAGTGGGAGAAGGACTTGAATACAGTCTGTTAACACCTCAGGGAGAGTTAATTAAAACCTGAGGAACCAGAGATACCAGATAGTCCTAGCATATGTCAATAATGGCAACTTGGCAGTTTTTATTAGTGTCACAACAGTACTAAAGAAGGAAGTGAGTGGAGAGGTGCAAAGAAAACAAAAAGAACAGAGAAGATGGTGGGGGAGACAGAAGGCTAGCTTTTGCTGACTTCTTGGACTGTTTAGTTGAAAACCAGGAGTTCTGAGAAAGTTTAGTCATGCCTCTCCAGCTTTGCCTATTGCTGGACTTTTCTGGGTTGCCACTGCCAAATATTTGAAAATTTTTGAGAGATTTTTTTTTGTGGAAATATGGCCAAAAGTTTCAGGGAAATAGACAAGTTTCTAAGAAGCTGGACTCCAAGAATGGGTTCAGTGTGAGTAGAAAGGAATATTTTAAACAAATCTAGTACTAAGACTGTGGCTATATTCAAGAGTGATTAAAAGTATTTGAGGATTAGTGAGAAAGATACCAAGTGGTATCAAAGTGTTTATTTTAAAGATGAAACAAAGAGATTAAGCTTCTGATGTGTTGATAGAAGGCTAGCCTGTTTTAATAAAACTATTCTCCTTCTTTTGCTTTTTCTCCCTCTTTTTATTTTCATTTTACTTATGTGTGTGCATGATAATCCACTCCCATTAGCCTTATTCACAGCAGTGGCCCCAAGCAGTCTCAATCATGCGACTAAGATTCTATTCAATTCACTACTTGGTGTCAGTACAGCCCAAACAAAGTGTCACCTCTTGGGGTGATGGTCAAAGGTCCTGAAAACTGATACAAACTTACAAAAATAACTCACCACCTGCATTTCATATCCTCATTTTCTTCTTGTCCATCTATGCTTCAGCTTGTACGTCTCTTCCCTTGACAACCAGAACCTCTGTATTAGCATGCAGTGAGCACACCAATAAGATGATCATTTTTCCCAAGTTCTCTCATCTCCAGTCCATGATGTTTTACTGTTGCATAAGATTTCACTCCAGAATGTCCTTTGGGCCTGACATTCCTAGACGTCAAACATCCCATCCCTACTTGATTTCAAAACTGGTACCATTCCATAAGTAAAATTAAGTAGGACTCCTAAGGTAACGTTTTCTTTATCTGCTAATTAGGGCTTTCTAACTTTGCTAGACCAAGCCCTCAAAAAACAAACAAACAAACATACATACAAAAATACAGAGGGAGTACAAGAAGGAGACATAGAAAAAGAAAGCAAACATACATCTAAAGATATTCAGGGATCTCTGTAACATTCAGACACAGAATGTTAGAACTTGGAAGGATATTAGACAATATGGTTCAATTCTTGCCAGCTTCACAAGTTGTAGCATTAGCTAGGTGAGCTTGAACATACCATTTACACTCTCCAAGCTTCATTCAGTGACAGAGCCAAGTTTGGGACCCAGATATTCCGATACTTTTCTTCCATGAAGCCTTTCCAATTACATAACCTACAAGTGTGCTCACTCTTTAGTGCAAATGTAGGAAAACAAGCTTTGTGTCCATCGGGGATGAGCAGGGTACCCCCTATTGAAAGCGTTTTTGCCAGACTTGGTTGCTCATGCCTGCAATCCCAGTGACTCAGAGGCTGAGGCAGGAGGGTCTCTTGAGGTCAAGAGTTCAGGAAGAGCCTGGGCAACAAAGAAAGACCCAAAATCGAAAATCGATAAATCAATAAACAATAGTCAGGTGTGATGGGGTGCACCTGGAGTTCCACCTACTTAGGAGGCTAAGGCAGGAGGACGGCTTGAGCCCAGGAGTTTGAGGCTGCAGTGAGCTATGATTATCACTGTACTCCAGCCCAGTGGAGTATCCAGCCCAGTGGAGCTATGAGTATCACTGTACTCTAGCCCATCTCTAAAACTAAAATAAAACTAAAGATAAATAATAAATAAATAAATAAATAAATAAGTGTTCTCAGCACTCACAGCTACAGCTGTGAATGGTCGATCAGCTCCAGAGGGGCACTGGGGGAGAGGCCCCAAAGCAATAATATAGAATCTACCATGAGCTCTGAAACCACGGAGGGGCAGCAAACCTTTTGAGAGAGGTCAGCACTGACCATCAGTTTTCCTTTTCTAGAGAACTATTTTCTCTGGCAAGCCCTCATCTCTTATCACGTCCCCAGACCCAACCCCCAGCCTCAGCTTTAGAAAGGTGAATCTTCTTTAAAGAGCCAACACTTGACCTGGCTGCCTAAGGGGTAGAGTGCTGTTCATTCGTCATGGAAAATTTCCTAAGGAAAAGAAATGCATTTATCTTAATTCTGCCCTTATGTTTATACGATTCTTTTCCTGAGGACCTCTACTCTTAATAGAAAGGAGAGAACGAGGAAGACAAGAAAATCTTTGAAGAACATACTTTATAGCCGTATGTACTAGGTCATGGCTGATAAACCAAGCCCCTTTAAAAGACTTGAGAGCAGAGTAATTTAGATTTCCTTTATCTCAAATAACCAGGGCTGTGTGCTGAGACCATTCCCTGGGTATATTCTCCTTCTTTGGAGGCCACCTATTTCAGCCCATTAGACTTGCCTGAGAGGTTGTCTCGGGGTTACCATTGCTTCCCAGGACTTTAGCTGAACTCTGGGAAAGGCAAGCTGAGGGACTATTGAAAAACACAGACATGAAAAATGGAGCTAGTATAAACAACAAAAATTTACGTTATACAACTGGCAGACGTTTGCCAGGGAGGATTTTGAGTGCTGGAATATATTTTTAAATCTCCACAAATAATTTAAGATCTAGGTCAAGCCAGGGGCAAAATAAAATAAAAATAACGAAAATAAAATGAGAGAGATACTGATTTGATTCATTTTCCCATCTGTGAATACCCTGAGATGTAGGCTAAGGAGAAATGCTTGTTAATTTGTGCAAGGGATTTTTTTCTCTGGTTTACTGTGTTATCCTTCCTTTTGGCCTTCGTCACTCAGTTTCAAACATCATAGTACACTGATGCTTTAAACCTGCTTTGCAAATGCTCATGTCTAGTAGTTTGCTTTCTTCTTCAAGCTCAAACCTTTGAGTTCTCAGGCCTTCCATCAGCTTCATGAAATGCAGTTCAGCATTGCTCTTGATCTGTCTGTCCGCTCCTCAACCCTACCCTTCTATCACCTTAGCCTTCTAGCCCCCTAGAGTTAGTTCCATGTGGAGTTCTGAAGACACAGGTCAAATTTGCCTTTTGAGCTTTCAGACCTCTCCAGCCTTGTCTCCTTTTCTTTCAGGGATCTAATGATCATACTATATCCCATATCCATGCACAAATCACCAGCATTTTCCTGGACCAAATTACCTTTCTCAGAATCCAGGGCTTAGCCTTCTGGAATTCTCTGTATCTGCTTCCCTCAGAAATCCTGGTAATAGGTAGGAATTCGAAAACAATAAATTTAGGCCAAGTTGTTAGTACCTGAAAACTGACCTCGTAGGTGAGCCAGTTGAGCACTAACAATAACAATGCAATTTTTGATTTCATTCTGTCTCATTCTATTTTCACAGTCACCCTGTGAGGAGGCATAGAAACATATTACAGATAGCTGAGGTCTCAGTTAGGGGCAAGACTTGTCTAAGGGGATGACAAAAGCTTCTCACCCCACTCAGAGTAAAACTAATCTCCTTAGCATGGCCTTCAAGGTCTTTGGTGGTCTGCCCTGTCTTTCCCTCTCATCTCATTTTCCATGACTCTCTGGCTCTTTACTTCTTTTCATATTTTCTGCTAAAGTATAATTTTCAAAAGTTTAAAAACATCACTTTCATAAAAGTATAAATTCCCCTCATTAATTAATGAGGGAATTAGTAACCTGTTAATATTGTTACAAAAAAGAATTTGAAGAACAAAGTATGTAGGGTAACAGAAATGTTGGCATGAATTTACTAATAGATGCAAAACTGGCTAAAATCCAATAGGAAAACTAAGTATAATGTTTGGAGCAATAAGATTGACAAGGCTTTTAGTTAGAATAATAATAAAAAAAAAAAAAAGGAAAGAAGGCTCAAATTATAAAGTCAGAATAGAAGAAGAGATATCATTACCAACCTTACATAAATAAAAAAATTCATAAGGGAATGCTATGAACAACCACATACCAATGAATTAGATAACGTATCTGAGTTAGATAAATTTTTAGAAGACACAAATTACAGAAAATTACTCAAGAAATATACAAATAATGAATAAAATCTTTAACAAGTAAAGCAGTTGCATTAGCAAATTTAAAATTCATCAAATATTCAAAGAAAAATTGATACCAATACTTCAGAAACCCTTCCAAAAAACACAAGAGCAAGGAACACTTCTCACTTCATTATCTGGAGTCAGCATTTTACTGGGTCATCATACAAAGAGACACCACAAGAAAACAAAACGTCAGATCATTACCCCTTATGAATATAGACCCAAAAGTACTCAACAAAGCACAAGAAAATTCAATAAAACAACATATAAATACATATATACACTAAAGTTAAGTGAGACTTATCCTAGAAATGCAAGGTTTGTTTAACAGCAAAAAATTACTTAATGTAAAATACCATACTAATAGAAGAAAGGGCAAAGCATTTTCTTATGTTCTTTCTCAATGAACATAGAAAAAAAAACTAACAAAAGCCCAACAACGCCCTTTTAAGATAAAAATGCTCACCAAACTAGAACTAGAAAAGAACCTTCTCAGCTTGATAAAGATCATTATGGAAAGCCCACAGCTAATATCATACTTAATAGTAAACAACTGAATGCTCTCCCCGTAAGATCAGGATTAAGATGAGAATGTGTATTCTTGCAATTTCTATTCAACATTGTAATGGAGGGTCTAGCCAGGGCAATTATTGAAGAAAAAGAAGTGAAAATGAAAGTCAAAGGTTGAAAAGGAAAAAGTAAAACTATCTCTATTTGCAGATGGCAAGATTTTGTATATATAAACTATTTACAATTTCACTGAAAAACTATTAAAACTGGTAAATGAGTTGAGTAAGTTTGCAGAATACAAGATCAATATGCTAAAATAAAATAAAATAACTGGGTTTCTATGCATTTTCAGTAAAATTTCAAAAATGAAATTAAGAAATCAATTTTGTTTATAATAATATTAAAGAGAACAAAATACTTAGGAATACATTTAATAAAATAAGTGCAAGACATATACCAACATCATTGAAGGAAATTAAAGATCTAATGAATAGAAAAATAGTCCATGTTCATGGATCAGATGACTTCATATTTTTTAAGATGTCCATGCTTCCCAATTTAACCCACAAGTACAAAACTATCCCAATCAAGTTACCAGCTGCTTTTGTTGCAGAAATGACTAATTGGTCCTTAAATTAATTTAGAAATGCAAGGGACCCCAAAAATTAAAACAATCTTGAGAAACAAGAAAAATGTTAGATAACTCAAACTTCCCAGTTTCAAAATTTACTACAAATCTATAGTAACCAAGAAAGTGTGGTACTGACACAAGGCTAGATGTATAGATCAATGAAACAAAATTGAGAGTGCATAAATAAACCATATTTTTACGATCAGTTGATGTTCAACAAAAGTACAATCACAATTTAATGAAGAAAGAATACTCTATTTAACAAATTGTGGAGGGACATCTGGACATCCACATACGAAAGAATAAATTTGGATCTCTACCACATAACACATACAGACATAAACTGAAAATGAATCATAAACCTAAATGTAAGAGCTAAAACACTAAAACTCTTAGAAGAAAACAAAAAAATAAACCTTTGTGGCTTTATGTCAAGTGATGGTGTCTTTGATACAACATCAAAAGCACAGGCAACAAAAGAAATAATATAAATTGGATTTAAAATTAAAAACTCTTATTTTGCAAATAATACCATCAAGAAGTGAAAAAGGCAAACCTCCTAATGGGAGAAAATAGGTACCTATACAAAAACCACAAAAATATAGTTATCTATACAATTGAATATTATTTGGCAATAAAGAATGAAGTATTGATACATGTTACAGCATAGATGAACCTTGAAACCATTATGCTAAGTGACAGAAATCAGTTTTGAAAGACTGCATACTGTAGGTTTACATTTACATAAAATTTTCAGAATAAGCAAATCTATAGAGACAGAGGGTAGATTAGTGGTTGCCTAGGGCTTGGAAGATGGGGGAAAAAACATGAAAAAGAATGAAAAGGAGCTGCTAATGGGGATGGGGTTTCTTTGCAGGAATGACGAGGAACAATAAAACGGTCTAAAATTAGATTGTTGTGCTGTTTGTACAACCCTGTGCACATACTGAACAAAACTGAATTTTAAGCTTTAAATGGATGAATTGTATGGTATATGAATTATATTTCCATAGAGCTGCTTAAAATGTATTGTTTGGGACTCTCTTTTCTACAGGGTAGAATTCCGTCACATCTGTACTAGACAAAATTCATTGTATTTCTTTAAGGAGGATCATTTGCGTTACTGTCAGTTTTCCACAAGTAAAATAACTTAGAAAATAGAAATTCAGTTAAAGAGAAACATCTCAATATAATCAGATATCCCCAGAGGATATCCTAGACAATGCTCAGCCCTCCACTGAATGGATACTCGGGTATCTCTTGCCCATTTCCAAGTCCTGCAATTTTCCTTGAAAAATATGAAGCTTGTTCTAACCACAGGACCTATGCCAGTTCTATCCCCTCTACTTTAAGCATTCTTCACACATATATTTACCTGGCTCATTCCCCTTTTTCATTCTGGTCTCTGCTAATCTGTTAACCTCTTATTAAAAGCTTCCCTAATCACATGTATTAGTTATGCTTAATACATTGTCTCACAAAGATGTGGCTTTAAACAACAAATACTATCTCAGAGTTTCTCTAGGTCAGGAATCCAGGATTATCTTACCTGGGTGGTTCTAGTTCAGGGTCTTTCCTTCCACTGCAGTCAGAATATTGGTAGGGGCTGTAATTATCTGAAGGTCTGACTGGGGCTGGAGAATCTGTTTCCTAGATGACTCCTTTACATGGCTGTTGGCAGGAGGCCTCCATTCCTTGCCGCATGAACCTCTTTATAAACTGTTTGAGTATCCTCACATGACAGCTAATTTCCCTAGAGGAGACAATCCAAAAACAAGAGGAAGAAGACACAGTGGCTTTATTATCCAGCCTGAAAGCCATACATCATCACTTCTACTTTATTCTATTTGCTAGAAAAAGTCACTAAGCCAAGCCCACACTCAAGGGGAGGTAGCTTAGGCTGCACCTTTTGAAGAGAGGGTGAAAGAGTTTGTGGACCTATTTTAAAGCACTATAACACACCCCTACACAAACACATCTCCTTGTCTGGTACTTTCTACTGCCTT
Source organism: Macaca thibetana thibetana (assembly GCF_024542745.1). NCBI lineage: Eukaryota > Metazoa > Chordata > Mammalia > Primates > Cercopithecidae > Macaca > Macaca thibetana. The sequence goes on along the minus strand of NC_065589.1, from coordinate 25,263,019 downwards.
ATTTGATTTTTGCTTCCTTCATAACACTGGTATTATTATATTATATATGTATGTGTGAATTATTGCTTTCCCCACCACATTATAAGACCAATAAAAATATTGCATTATTTCACACTGAACACTCAGCACACAGAATAGTACAAGACATATATTAATTCAATGACTGCTTTCTTTCCTAATTAAATGAACATATAGATGAAGTTATAAATTACAGGGGCAGAACCATGCTTGGAAGCTAGGTACAATGACTCCTAACCTATGCCATTTTCCAGTATTTTACCCTTAGTGGAATTCTAATGGTTGAATACACCTCAACAGTGATTCTGGGTGAGGAAAGAGATCTTCCCAGTCCTCCATGAAATCACTCAATTGAGACCTCTTCCACTCTTCACAGATCTAAAACAAACCCTGCTGACCAAAATTCAAGGAAGTCTTTCTTTGATCCATATGCACAAACAAAAACCCTCTCATCTTTTAAGAGTCTGCACGGGGCCTTGGAAGAGTGGGATATGTCTGATACCCCACATTTTCTCCTCTCTTTGTAAAGAGGAAGTTTAATAGCACTGAAGCAGCCTGGAGCTCAGGGTTTAATACAAGCATTGCAACTGGGTTTAGGAATAAGAGACCTTGAATGCTACCTTGCTTGTTCACTCTTGTTTATTCAGGATTTAGCAGCATCTCTGAAGCCAAATGTTGATGCTCCTTGGCTCTGAAGAACAAGGAAATCCACACACAATTAGGAAGCAGACGGTAATGGAAAGTACACAGGATTGGGCATCCACATACTTTGTATCCATCACTAATTTGCTGAAAATTGTATTTTTCATACCTGTAAAATAGCAGGGTGTGGCTGAGGAGAGTATAGACAACTTCAAATTCCTATTCAGGTTCTACTGTTTTGTAAGTTTGGACATGTCTTAGCATACCTTGGATAGTCTTTGCCAGTTTCTTTCCAGGTATTTCAACAACAATCAGCATGGGATGCACTTGCATGTGCCTCTCCCTTCTCTAGCAGCCTTCAGATTCTAGGAAGATGATGTGTACAAAAGAAAAAAAAACAAGCCATTTCTCAGTGATCTTTTTAGTATACAGAAAAGTGATAGGAGACATGGAAGACAAACTGCCTACTTCCTGCACAATATGAGGCAAAACACCAACTTCAGGGGACTGGAGAATGGAAGTCTTAGCTCTTCCCTATCACCTCCCAGCCAGTGGGAAGTCAAAAAGAATGGTGACTCCTCATGCTTACAGAGGGCAGTGTTATTTCAAAGACTATGGTGAGTTCCCCAGCTCTCAGCAAGGGTGCCATCTAACCCCCAGCTCTCAGCAAGGGTGCCATCTCATCACTCCCCCTTGGTACCCTCAATGGAGCTTCTAAATCAACACCAAAGGAGGCGCAGTCTTTAGGGAAACTCCAAGCCTCAGGAACCACCTCATTAAACTGGTGTCTTAGCTGAAGAGACAGTAGTGGGGGTGAAGTGGCAACAACAAGATGTTCATATGCACCCTCTGATTAATTTACAGGGGGAAATTGTCTTATACCTTTCCACCTGAGTGTCTGCCTCTGCATAGCCATGGAGCAGTACCCTGGAAACAGTAACAGTGATGACAACAATGAGAACAACACCCACTCTGTTTAAGCTCTAGCCCCAGGCAATCCCCTTACCTGATGTGACATCAGAAGGAAAGCACATGGGATTGTCTCCCTTGGGAATGTCTGGGAAATCCTATCCTTGCTTGGGTCTTGGGCTACCACATTTCTATCAAAAGCAAAATGGAGAAAGAAGAATTTAAAAAGTTATTGGGAAGCAAGGAATAAGTGAAAGGAGAGAAAACTCAGTTTTTTGCTTTACGGCCTGTGATATATGCAAGCTAACCAATTAAAGAATATCAGAGCTAGAAATGTTCTCAGAGATGTAGTCCAATGTCCTCCTGTTTTAGATGAAGAAATACCACAGACAGGTGAAGGAATTCATTCACAATCTCATGGTGTGAGGACCACTTGATGGTTAGGAGTTATGGTTACAGACAGAAATGAATGGGCCTGAAGAATGGAAGAAACAGGTGAGAAAGCCAAGATACTGATTTCTATTGAGTTTTAGAAATCATGATCAATAGTATTAGTGACCGTTAAGGAGGGTGATAAAAGGGGCAGAGTCCAGGATGTTCTCAGATTTCTAGCATGGGAGACTAGGTACATCTTGGTGACATGTACTAAGATGGGAGAAACCAGAGAGGAAACAGGTCAAGAGATTGACACTGTGTGTCTTATTTGAGAAGGAAATTCAGTTGCAACACCCAATAATCAATTAGGGTTGGAACCCAGGAGAGAGATTCCGATTTGAGAGACAACATTTACTGTGGGTGACAATCAAAGCCATGAGAATGGATGAGGTCTTTGAGAAAGAATTTGTAAAAGGGAGTGGAGAACAGAGCATCTGAAAGAGATGGGTGCTTGAGAGGCAGAGAGAGAAAAAAGAAATGGGGAAACTGAGGAGTAGTCAGTTGGGTGGGGGGTAGAACCTGGAATAGGGATGTGGGAGTCAAGAACAGCTCACTACAGAATGTAGCATCCATGGAGCCCACATGTGCTTAGCCAGGCTCTCAGACCTTTTGCTCTTTCCTGGTCAGGATAAGGCAGGAAAGTCTCCAACATATTTGCTCTGATTTGCTCTCCTGCATGTCCCAATATGAAGTTTTGAGGCTCCTGAAGCAAAGTCAGTTTTCCCAGATACGACCCAGAGTGAATCCTCTAGAATCAGCCTCTGCTAAGAGATTTCCCAAATGCTCCATATAGCCCATTCGTAGTGTCCTGCATTGAGGGTCAGGTAAGGGTGCTGCTCTTTCGGTATCTGTTAAATCACAATGACTCAGACTGTCTCGTGTTTAGAAGACTCACATAGAGCTTTGCAGAAAAGATGAGAGGAAGACAGAAGAGAGGAAAAAGAGTAAGGAAGAGCACGGGAAAAAAAGTAGTTAAAACAAATACCTAAATAGAAGTCTCTGTGCTTTCAAAGCTTTGATTTCTCAAGCAAAACGTTCCTTAGGTGAAAAAGCCACCCCTTATTCATTTTTTATTTTTACCTTTCTAGTGTTTGGTGTGAAGTAGGAGCATAAATCCTGTCCCATGAATTCATTCAAGAGTCCTAATGCTAATTCTATCACAAAAACCAGCACAAAATGCCCAAGCATTCAGTCTAACAGGGTTTGAGACCCAATGTGCTGCTCTTTCATGCTTCTCCTGAGAGCGATTTTCCTTGGTTACCCTCACCCTCCCTTTCATTGGGTTCCCCAAGCTCTGGCTTCTCCAAAACATTTGAAGAATAAGTAGCCATTCTTCATGTGACCTGTTCATTTTTTTCAAAATGAAAAGTTGTACAAAGTATGTAGAAAAGCATAAAAATATGCATTGGTCTTAAGAAGCCCAGGGCTATCCCAACATATTACTCCCATAATTTTCCACTGTGGGTGCCCAGATGGGTTAGATGGTGCTCAAGATTCTTCAGCTTATTCATGACTTATGCAGCCAGCTCCTCGGGAGGTATGGAAAATGAGAGAGCCCAGTCTGGAACCTCAAACCTTCAGACTGCCAAGGGCTGGTAGGATTTCCCCAGCATCCAATCTTCATCCTTAAAAGGGTCTGCTCTGCCAAGGACCCATTCTCTTGATTTCAGCTCAATGATCTTGTCTGCCTTGGCAGGGCCTGCTCACAACAAGCTTGGATGTCATGGAATTTCGGGGAAGAAAGAGGATTAAATACTTCTCCATGTTACTTCTTGCCCTCCCTGAAACAGTTGACTGGACTCTAACACTTAGTTTGGGGAAGAATTTTACCCTGAAGCCATCTGGCAAGGCAAAAGACATGTCTTTTCATATTCTGCTTTCCTTGGGAGTAATAGGCCAAGAGAGATTCATGTTTGCCTCACAAAGAGGAGGTGACCGTGGTTTCTAGAGACACCTCGCTTTAATGCAGTGGAGTCAAGAGGGAAGAGGCTGGAAAAGCAGGATGCTTACTTTACCTCCACCCCTCACTCCCCTGGGGACTTGTCTATGGTCAAATCCCTAAAGACTCTCTTTTCACATTGGTAAATCGGGGGCAAGAACCACATAGCTCACCTCAGTTTAGTAAGGCCAAAACAAGAGAGTAGTGAGCATTTGAGAAGCACTGACATGGAAATTATAAACAATGAAGCCCTCTATAAACAGGCTCTTGGCTGAGTTTTAGAGGAGGATTTCTTCATCTAGTTTGGGGCAAGTCAGTTCATCCATATTAACTCGCACAAATCTGATCCAAAGTGTGCAACTCGATTCCTTCTGCATCTCCTTCCCTCACATTGCTCATTTCTACAGGACACAGTATATTTCAGCACATAACTGCACATCAAGTAAAACTGACTTGGGAGGGGTGGCGGCTAACCAGAATTTGAGTTCTTGTTCAGTGACATGGAATGTATGAAGCAAGGGCCTGGCTAAACAGCTTTATATAATAGAGTAAAGTAGGGTAGCACCAACAAAGAAATCGAGTAAGCCTTTGGAGCTTCTTGTCCTGACCAAGTTCACCTGTAGTGAGGAGAGAACACCCATTCATGGATCACTCAGGTGGTGACAAGGAGATGAGGTAATGCCTTTATTTTCACAGCATATGAGTGGCCTCTCTGGGCTGTGGGCAGAAGCTGCCATGGCCTGGAGGAAGGTCCTGCCATCTTGAAAGTGCCCCCATATCACCCTTCCACATTCCTTTTGTTTTTATAAATGTATGTCTGTCTATATAATCTCTCCCTCTATCCTGGCAGGAAACTCATTTTGTAATGGAACAAAATCAGTAAGCCAGAGTGTCCACTAAATCATTGTTGAGATATACAAAGGGGCTGGGTTGATACTTGGTGTAGAAGAAAGAAAGACAAAGTGGCCCTGAAGATGAGCCTGGGCTGAGAGAAAACAGATCAGGCACGCTGAAACCTGGGAGGCATAAGCATGACGAATTTCTACCTTCTGTCTTGGGTACAATGTCAACCAAATGTGTCTTTCCACTTTACATCTCAAAACTCAGGTAATGGGGTAGGAAAGCTTAGTGTAACTGAGACAGAACTGAGGACAATGAAGTCTGCTGGCCTGGCTTCCCACTGTAATAACATACTGGACATTCATCTCAGCTAAGCTACTTCAGACAACAAAGGAAAGGTGTTAGGATGTCAAATAATTAGGACTAGGCCTATGTTGCTGCCGTACATTATATTTATGCCTTGCTGTGTAACACAGAGCAAGTCACTGCTCTCTGGAATTTTTCATCTGTAAAATTATATTACAGCTAAGAACTGACCTACCAGAGGGCAAGAGAGTCCCAGCCCTTTAACACCCTGGTATTGCATTAGGGTTGCTCAACCCAAGGGTCATGATGCATAACTCTCTGTCCATGGAGCATCATTTGTGTGGCTACAATTTCCTGCTGTACCCCCAGCCCAACGCCAGGAAATCTCTCCTCTGTTTTTTATCGATCTTTTGTTCGTATGTGCTATTTCTTCTTTTCTTTGTAGGTTATGAGAAATGGAAGTAAAAGAGGAGGGCTAGTGATCTAGTAGGAACTGGATTTCAGTTTTGAATCTGAGCACTTGGTGACATGAGATAGGGTGTTGATAGGTTTCACCCATCACCTAACAGCAGAGCAGGGAGAAGATAAGACGGAATGCCAAGCACAAGAATAGATTTCTGAAGGGTCCCAGGACCCATGCAGAGGGGCCAGACCCGCACAGATCCCTACAGTAACTTAGGAGCTGGCACGAGGCAGTGAATTTAGGGGCAGTCGGTCCTTCACTCGAGGTATGTCCCTTTATGGTCTGGCAGCCAGGTGTATGCCAGCTTTTCAGGGGCAGGCACTGAAAGCTGCTGTGGGAAGCACAGCTGGCAGACCCTCCAGATTCTCAAAATTTCACCACTGTCCCTGGTATGTTGGCTAGGCCTGCCTCACTCCTTTCCCTCTTACTAACTCTCAAGAAAGGGATGCCAACCTGTCTGCTTTGTCTGGGAGACTTCCGCTGCATTTCTGAGAAATACTGGCTATTAAGAATACCTTCCGGCCTCGGGTCCTCCCCAGTTCAATCCGCCACAGACAGGGTATTTGTCCCCTCCTTACACCTTGAGGGACAATCCACCCACCTGCCTCCTCACTCTCAATGCTTACCCAGCCTAGGCTGGAGCCCACCTGAAATGGGGAGGGCCAGGACAACTCTATTCAGAAGCAAGGGGTATAGGAGACTTTGTAATGTTTGAGGCTTTGGGTTTCTGAAAATGTCACTGTGTTTTTGCTGAGTCATGGCCAGTTTTGCTGATCTCCATTTTTCCTCCTACTACTTTTGCCCCTTTTGTCTGATCCTCATTCCTTGGAACTCAGATATCACAAAATGTCTCCTGGGAACAGATGCAGTGAGGCACTGCTACTCTCTTTCTCTCTCTCTCCCTATCACTCTCTCTCTCTCTCTCTCTCTCACACACACACACACAGGGGAAACCTCATGAAACTTACAGGAAAAAGTGTAAGGTTGGTGCAAAAGTACTTTGTGATTTTTGTCATTCCTTTTAATGGCAAAAAACACCATTACTTTTGCACCAACCTAATAATTGGCATATTCAATTACTTCTCAAGCGACTGATTGCCTAATTTTTTTTCCTTTTAAAAAAATTTACGTTCTATCTCTGGAAAACAATATATAGTTTTGTTTTTAAAATTATTCAAACTGAAAAGTACAAAAAAGTTTAAAAAATCACTCCAGTATTCCATTATTAAGACCACCCTTGTTACTTTTATGTAAGAATGATTCCTGTGATCTCTCAATGTATACTGATAGGCATAATTTTATAACAATGAGATCTTACTGCTGTGTACTTTTTAAAATCAAAAGTATTAAGTTTGTCTGAATTTAGACTAAGAAAAAGATTATTATAAACTTTTAAAAATTCCTAATATAAAAAATGTCACTTTCACACATGAAATATTCATTCCTAAAAGGAGTATTTTTGTTTGGGGTAGGGGGAGAAGCTGCAAAACTTTAAGATGGGAATCATGATATTTTTTAACTCATATATTTTAGACCCTGGCTTTTAGGGCCATGGCTTGTATTTTACACCTGTTTTAAAGCTATGTTCTTCAAAAATAAAATTAGAACCCACCAGATGTTTTAATTATTCTTTACACTCTTGCTTCAACACTTTTGCATCGTGCTTGCTATCTATATAACACTAAGAATCCCTTTCCACTGGGACAATAATCTAGAAAGGGGGAAGAGAAGGAGAGGTTAAGGAAGAGACTGAGAGGATCAGATCTCTAGAGAAAATCCATTTGAAGCAAGGTAGACTGGCTTTCTGCCTAATTCCCCCTTTCTTTTAGCAATAACAGTTTAATAATTAGCTTTAGCCAGATTTCTGGACAATTAGTCCTCCCACCACAACCTGCCCTACACCATTGTGACTTGGAAAAAAAATTAACCCCATTTTAATGGTACTGATCTACTTACATATGTTCTTATAAAATTGCTTTAAGAATGGAGTATAAGTAAGTGTAACACTTAGAAAGCTATGGGGCATGTTTCAGCACCAAACCATCACTGAATTCAAAACAGCATGGGTACACAGGTATTCCAATCTGTACTCACATCTCTCCTAACATATTAGGATGTGCCATAGGATAGGTCAAGGTTGCTTATTAAACTTTCAATCTTGTTCTTTGGCATCCCAAACCCTCTGACCTCTCATACTTCCTACCCCAGGAGAACTTGCCCTTCCATCCACAGCATTTTATCCTGCCATCTTGGTCCCTCAATCTTCCTTCCTCCTTTTCTCCCCTTCCAGTGTGCTCCGCAGAAGTCATGAGCCTGGGCGCTTGCAGCTCCCGCTCAGGAATGCGCTTGCCTTGCTTTCGTCCTTTCTCTTATCAGAGAGGGGTGGGGAAGAGAGAAGATGAGCAAATATTCCGTAAGAGGTGAAAGGCAGGGTCTGTCAGCTCCACTCTGCTGATGATTGGTGTCATGTTGCACTGGCTTTGTGGCTGGGCCCTTGTGAAATGTGGGAATAGTGGTGGGGTGAGGGACAGATTATTTGAAATTTACCATCTCTCTCCTGTTGGTTTTGTTGGTTTCTCTACTCCTAGAAGCAGAGGGAAAAGAGGTGGAAGTTAAATATGTGGTGATGGTACTACCTTTTAATCGGTGTCTCCAAATATCCTCCAGAGCCGATTGTCTCAGCATCGGCAAGCATGAAACGAGGGTCTTTTTAAAGATCATTTTCTTTCTTGGACCGAGGTTTCTTTGTTTGTGATTCTGAGTTCCATTCCTGTGTCTCTGTGGTGGGCCTTGAATAGAGGACTAGAAGGAGAAGAATAAGAAGAAAAGTATATATCAGGTGCTTTTAAAAAAATCAATTCAAACAAAAATTGCAAAAGGGTGTCTGGACAGCTAGGATGACAGTGACCAGAGCCGGAGAGAGGCTCTGCCTGGTAACAGAGCTCTGATTGGCCGGACCTGTACAAGGAATAGGCCTATAGCGACGGCTCTGAGCTGTGCTTCTGCAGGCAGCTGAACTTGGCAGGCCCCAGCAAGCCCTGCAAAGATAGGCTCAAAACAATCCAGAGTACAGACAGCTGCTGGTAAGCAGAAGCTGTGAGTACTGACAGCACTTGGGGTTGTGAGCCTGCCACTTAACTCTACAGCCTACTGCCTCTGCCTCTTGTGGTTGGATTTCTGTCTTCCAGATGATTAACTCTTAGAGACGTGGTCTTACAAACAGTGGTAACAGAGGCAGGGAGTGTCTTTGAAAAACAATTGGCCAGGGAGTCAGGTGCTGGGGTCTAGGTCTATACCAGGCATTAAATACTGTATGTGCATGAACAGGGGACTTACTGTCTGCTTGACACTGTGGTACATGCTCCACAACACCAATCCCTCATACGGCCCAAGGAGATAGAAACAGTTATGATCCCATTTTCCAGACAAGGGAACAGAATCAGGCCCAGCACGCAGTCTGCAACTATTTGGGGGCAGATGTGGACTCTCAACTATCTACCCGTCGACAGCAGTTCAGTGTCGACTGGAAAACAGGCTGCTCTAAGGCAATGATGTCTTCTGGCCAAGTTTGGGCTGAAATTGAAGTATTAGGTGGAGCCAATTGTTCCTCTTATTAAAAATAAAACACTGGGAGAAAATATTGAAAAACGATGACTATTTTGAAGTGAGGAATTAATAGACATTAATTAATAGATATTTGTATTCACAAATTAAGTACTTGAATGCAGTTTAAAATGAAGGGACTGGCCAGGTTTAGTGGCTTATGCCTGTAATCCCAGCACTCTGGGACGCCAAGGCAGGAGGATCACCTGAGGCCAGAAGTTCAAGACTAGCCTTGCCAACATGGTGAAATCCTGTCTCTACTAAAAATACAAAAATTAGCCTGGCATGGTGATGTGTGCCTGTAGTCCAAGCTACTCAGGAGGTTGAGGGAGGAGAATCGCTTGAACCCGGGAGGCAGAGGTTGAAGTGAGCCGAGATCACGCCACTGCACTCCAGCCTGGGTGACAGAGCAAGGCTCCACCTCAAAAAAAAAAAAAAAAAAAAAAAAAAAAAAAAAAAAAGGGACTGTATCTATAAGCATGAAAACATATAGTTCAAAAACATATTGTTTACTGAAAACAAATTGCAAAACAATTCATACAGTGTATTATTCAGCCAAAATTTTAAAACTACAAAGCAATACCATCTATTGTCCGATACATAAAATCTATAATAAGCTAATAAAAACATGGCCTGGAATACTATATATCAAATTATTGACAGTGGTCATCGCTGGAGAGAAAGAAGCAAGACTAGGATGGAGAGGAGGAACAAAATGGTTTTCAACTTTCACTGTGAGATATACTATCCGAAGCCTAAGTGACAAAAAGTGAACATTTTGAATATGAGCAGGGGATATGTGTATCATATTATTCTTCTGTTTTTTTCTGAATTAGAAAAAAATAGGAGGATCTTTCCTGGGGGTGTCTTGATTATGCCATCCTGCTCATGTGATGGCAAGAAACTCATCCATGGTGCTATTGCTCCTAAAGTGTGTGTGCTGTTTTGAAATTAAAAGAAAGCAGGAAAAGTCAAGAGTCCTCTTTTCCAGAGAGAAAAACTTGCAGAACCTGTGGAGTTGTGTCCCCATGCTATTGAAAATCCTTACTCTTCCCTTCCCTTCTCAGCCAGAAAGCAGCCTTTCTTATTTTTTTATTTTTATTTTTTGTACAGGGCTCCCAGTCAGCCTCAAGGGTCTATGTATGCTAATGTGATTGCTGTGTTATTCTAACCACTTCAAAAGTCATGTTCACTTATCTGTGAAAACAAGTTCTCATTCATTGCACCCTATTTGCCCTCATGTCTCAGGAAATAGGGACGGGCAAATCACGTGGCAGGTGGGAAGAAAATAAAGGAATGTTGTACACACACCCTACTCTGAAGACCAGAGTGGAAAGGGAACCTATCTGTGTATCCCAAGGGGGCTGTGAGCAGGAGAGAAAGACCGAAATACAGCAGAGAGATGTGACTTACATGTCCTAATCTCCCCACTCCTAAGGTGAACCCCAAGATTAGAAGGAGGCATAGTGAACATTTTCCAGCTAGATATGGAAGGAACCTGAGAATATTTGGAGGAGGTGACCAGTGACACTGTTTGCTAAACACATCTTTAGGGAGACAGGGAGCATCTTGGAGGAGCCCCACACAGAGCCATATTCAGCATGGCCTGAGTGAGGGCGGAAAGTTTAGCAGCGGAGCAGGAAAGTGACCAGCTAGGCAAGCCTCCAGCAGCACTGCTTGCACTCCATGGCCTGCCTGGGGTGAACAGTGGACCTAAGGATTCATAGGTGCTCCAGAGAGGGACAAGGAGGTACTAAGAGGGCCCTGAGTTAAGAAAAAGATACCACATTGCCCCCAAATGCCACTGGGGACCAGTGGTGCAGAGTGAATCAACTGATGACTGTGATACACCATTCAGTTTGTCCTCTGTCATCAGAATAAATATCAGATATCATCATCGAGGAAAGCACAAAGAAGAGAGAGCTTTTGAGAGCTGTTTACCTAGAATTTAAATTCATCATGTTCACTCTAGTACCTCTTTAAATGCTCAATTCCTGTGAAAACATGTATTGTAACCCAGTGCTCTCACTCTAAAAGCTGTGGTAGAAGGTGTGGAGTTTTAAGTGTGGAAGAGGGTATGTGGTAAATAGAAAAGGTAAATAGAAAGCTTTTTAAAACTCTGGGTCAATGCACACACATATCCACATGCAGAATGCACAAATGAACTCTACGAGGGCTCTGACACTAAGAAACTGGCAGTACCTGGACTACAGATTCAGCAGGAACAAGTCCACAAACTGAGCAGGCGGTTAATGAGCTTAGCATCCATCATCCCTGGCTCGCAGTATGGCCCTGGAATTCTTGGTTGCAATAAAATATAAAAGAGAACCTGAAAAGAAGCTTGGCTATGAGCAAGCAAGGCTTCCTTCATTTGCCTGGTCCCACAGGCTCTCTGTTGCAGTGGCGGCAAGCCCACCCAGATGGGATGTGCTCTGCAACTTCAAGCAGCCCTGTCACCAGTGAGGGTGGCAGCAATGCTCCAGGCCCCTTGGGCAGGGGAGGTAAGAAGCCATGCCATCTGGTCCTGCCCCCCTTGCTAACCTGGGCAGCGGGTGCATTCCTCAGTTCCTTCTGACCCATGGGCTGTCCTGAAGTGAACTCTGCTCAACTCCATCCCCTCTGCTCGCCTGCTCCCTGCAGAGTGAGCCCGCCCCTTGCTGGCTAGGCCTTCCCTGCCTTATTTGGTTTAAATTACTTTTTTGAACTTTGGTCTCATTATTTTTGGACCGTCATTTGGTCTGGAAGATTTTCTTTCCACGGGTTCCTTCTGTTCTTCCTTTTCACCCTCTTGAATGCGCTTCCCAAGGCCTCTTTCTGCAGTTTCTCTTGGGTGGTTTTTATGACCTTCATGCATCTAATCTGAGTAGGGAGAAGCTCCAAGATCATTGTTATCTTCCCCCTTGGAATCCTGCTTGTTTGGTTGTTATGGGAGCTTCTCCGTTTAAAGGGCTGGGGAACTCTGCTTCTCCAGGAGCTTGTGACCCAGCTCCCAGAATGGCCTTTTCCAACACAACATGAGAAACCAGCTTCAGCAGCAACCCTGCAGGGCCACAGCCCATCCTCACTCTCAGAAACAGACCCACAGACCCGTAGATCTGGGGCCGCCCCTCTAGGAATACGCCTAAAGATACCATGGCACTACTTCTTTCTCTCCTCTGGTAGCAAGCGTTTGATTTTGTAGTTGAACTGGTTTGGATGGTTCAGGCTGCAAGTAACAGAATGTATCTCAACTGGCTTGAGCAATTAAGAAAACATTATCTTCCATAACAAAAGTCTATGGGTAGGACAATTCTGAGGCTGGTTCACTGACGTCAACAAGGCCTTGGTTCTTTCTGTCTTCCTGCTCTAGCACCCTCATGTCTAACCCATGGTCCTTGGGTTAGCTAACCTACTGGTGAAACGTGACTACCATAATCTTACCCATTGCTATGGTCTGAGTGTTCGTGTTCCCCCAAATTTCTGTGTTGAAACCTAACCACTAATGTGATAATATTAAAAGGTAGGGCCTTTGGGAAGTGATTCGGTTATGAGGGTGGAGGCTTCATGATTGGGATTAGTGCCTTTAAAAAAGAGGTTCCAGAGGCCTGTCTTTCCCCTTCCACCATGTGAGGACACAGTGAGAAGCACCATCTATTAACTGGGAAGCTGGCTCTCACCAGACATTGAATCTGCCAGTGCCTTGATCGTGGACTTCCTAGATTCCAGAACTGTAAGAAATAAATTTCTGTTGTTTATAAGCTACTTAGTTTATGGTACTTTGCTATAGAAGCCCAAAAGACCAAGACACCCAGACACCACAACATCCAACAGAAAAGAGAGTTCATCTATTCGCACATGAATCCACCTTTCATGGGAACCCCTCCCTGGGATAAGGCCTGCTCTCACATCTTATTGCCCATGCCCAAACCAATTTCTATCAAGAAGAACAGGACCACTGTTGACTCGGATCAACCATAAATAAAGTTCTGGGGTTGAAGATGGGGCTCCTTCTTTCCAGAAGTTCACAGCTTCACAGAGGAAGGCAGAGGCCTGAACCCACCAGTAGGCCTTTTAAAAGAGAGGAAAGGGGGAATGTGCTGATGGACAGACTCACAGCTCTGTCTGCTACCCTGTAAGGGAAAATCCAGATTTCTGCCATACAATTTTTGTCCCTGTATTTCTGATTCACCCTACTTCTCTCCAGTAACTCTGATGTTTTTTGTTTTCTACTGTCTCTCTATTTTTTATGTCTCCCAGGGAGGCAGAATAGTATAGCAATTCAGTACTTGAATTTAGAGTTAATTAATCCTGGATTTGAGACCTAGCTCTACCATTTACTAGCTGGGAACTTTTTTCAAGTTACCTTACCTTATCTCTCTGGATTTTTGTTTTCTCATTCAGAATAGCAAATAATAATAGCAACCACTTATATAGAGATTACTATATACCAACAAGTCTCCTAAGTCTTCACATATATCAACACATTTAAGTTGCAGTGAGATAGATATTCCTACTCCCCACTTTTAAAATGAGAGAGTCTGGGTGCAGTGTCTCATGTCTATAATCCTAGCACTTCAAGAGATCGGGGTGGGAGAATTCCTTGAGCCTAGTAGTTCAAGACCAGCCTGGGCGATGTAGCGAGACTCCATCTCTATGAAAACAAGAAACTTAGCCAGGAGTGGTGTTGCACACCTGTGATTCCAGCTACATGGGAGGCTGTGACAGGAGGATTGCTTGACCCCAGGAGGTTGAGGTTGTAGTGAGCCAGTTAGTGCCACTGCACTTCAGCCTGGGTTAAAGAGCATGACCTAGTCTCAAAAAAAATAAAATAATAAATGAACGAACCATGGCACAGAGAAGTTAAGTGAGCTGCCAAAATCACACAGCTTGTGAGGAGCAAAGCTGTGATCTAACACTATAGAGTCTATGATTCCCAATCACTTCATCACACTGCCTCTTTCCCCCCTCCCCGTGTCAGAAGTTTAAGAGTAGAGATTTAATAGGCAGAAGAAAGAGAAAGGAAAACAGCTCTCTATCTAGTGAGAGAGAGAGAACTTCTGAGAGTAGAGGCCCTCATACTGTCTCTTAATGAAATAGAAAGGCAATCAAAACAGTGCTCATACGCTGAAGATTATTAAGAAGATAACACAGGTCAAACATTTAGCAGAGTGGCTTGTGTTCAACATAAAGTAGCATATACTGTAAATATTAGGTAAGAAATTCTACACAATCACTTCACATGTATACAAGTCAGCCTGGCATATAGTGAGATAATTAAACAGCCCTTTTCTGGTCCTTCTTGGGCCAAATCTCTCACAACTTGTTCTAGAACCTAGCCCATGGTTTACTTACAAAGTATTCCTTTTACTTTCCTAGCTATGAATAGAACAAAGCAAAACCTCTGTGAGTACAAAATTATGTGATCCAGAGCCTCGGCCTGTGTCTACCTGGCTGTGACCTAGAGAGTCCTGTCCAAATCCTTCTCCAGATCTAAGGAAATCCCCCATTGCCATAAACTCATACTGGTCCTACTTCTGTTTCCGCAGCCATACAGTGCTACCTCTCACTTTATTCTCCTTTAAAAATCATGAAATATTTCTAACACAGGATATAAAAAATTCTAGACAACAACTTAAAACACACACATGTGCCACAACCAAAATTTTGAAAAATGTTAACGCTATCATGTATGTTTCAGGCCTTTTAAAAATAAATAAAATACTAAAATACAACTGAAGCCCCATCGCCTTGTTTTCTTCCCCTTTTTGGTAACCCCACACCTAAAGATATGTATCCCACTTCCATGAGTTTTTATATTTTTAGTACATTTTTATACAAAAGCATTTATTATTGTTTTGTGTACCTGGCAACTTTAAAAATAAATGATGTCATACTGTTTATAAGATTCTGCTCCTTGCTTTTTAGTAAATCGATGTTTTTACTTCTTTTGTGTTTTCTCCTTTTATGCTTCTTTTTTAAACCTTTTTTTTCTCCTTACCTGTCTTGTGTTGGATTAATAGAGCTTTAGCTATTCTCTCCACATCAACACCTTTTCACCAATCAGCTTCTGAATTAGATGTTAAATTGTATTTCTTATATTTTAATGGTTACTGATAAATTGTTAAATATACATATATACAGTCTTGCATCACTTAACAACAGGAATATGTTTGAGAAATGTCTCATCAGGTAATTTCGTCATTGTGCAAACATCATAGAGTGTACTTACACAACCCTAGATGGTATCGCTGACTACACATCTAGGCTATATGGTATAGTTTATTGCTCCTGGGTTACAAACCTGTACAGCATGTTTTGGTAATGAATACTGTAGAAAACTCTAAGTATTTGTGTATCTAAACATATTTAAATAGAGAAAAGGTATGGGAAAAATATGGTATTATAATCTTCTGGGACCACCATCATATATGTAGTCCATCATTGACCAAAATACTGTGCAGTGCATGACCTCACAAAAATTTTTACTAAGTTCTAAGTTTATTCATAATTTCTAGAATCCTCTTAAAACAGGAATCTTAGTATGTTTTAACTAGTTTATTGAGCACTCCCTACCACCAACGTTCTTTGATGCTATTGTCTAGACTTTTAGCTCCATTTTTAATACAAAATTTATTTTTAGAAGTTAGTAGTTAATGCACTTTTACTGAACTACTTTACAACTTTTTCTCTCTTGCTCCCAATTGTTCCCTCTGATTTCACTTTTCTCTTTTTTGAACTAAATGCAAGAACCTGGGAGCAGTAAATTTTCTTAGTCCTTTTGTAACTTAATGTATCCTTATTTTGCCCTCACAATTGAATAGTTTAGCTGGGATGAAATTCTAGGTTGACTTTTTTTCTTACTACTATGAAGATATCAACTAATCTGTAATGGGGGGTCTAATCTAGCTGAAGATCATTCTTTTGTCAATATAATCGTTAATCCTTTATGAGCAAGCTGTCTTTTCCTTCTGGTAGCTTCTAACATGCATTTATTTTTATTATTCATGTTCTACAGTTTCACTACAGTGTAAATAGATGTGGTTTTATTTTCATTTGTTCTGTTTGCATTTTATATGAACTTTCACCAAAAGATTCACGATTTCAATTCTGGAAACTTACATCATTCTCTATTTTTCCTGGAAGTCCTAATCGGATGCATATTGGAGTCTCTCAATCCATTTCTATTCCCCTTAACTTCCCATACAAACATTAATGTTTGTATGCGTACATACGTATAATTTTTCTTTTTGTCTATATTTTGTTTATATTCCTGAGTTCTGTTTTCCCATTGTAACAGATCTTCCAGAGAAACAGAACCATTATGGTGTGTACATATATAGAGAGAGATTTGTTATAAGGAATTGTCTGACACAATTAGGGAGACTTTTAAGTCCAAATCTGCAGTGTGGGCCAGCAGGCTTGAGATCCAGGAAAGCTGATGGTGCAAATGAAGTCCTATTAAGTGATCCGCTGGAGAATCTCCTCTTACGTGGGAGAAGATTGGCTTTTGTTCTCTTCAGTCCTACTCATCTGATTTGATGAGACCTGCTCATGTTATGGAAGGTAATCTGCTTTATTCTGCCAACTGAAATGTTCATATCACCCAAAAATATCCACACAGAAACACCCAGAATAATGTTTGACCAAATATCTGGGCAACCCACAGCCCAGTCAAATTGCCACATAAAATTAATTATCACTGCCATTTAAATACTCTCTTTATGGTTTGGCTCTAAACTCTACTTCAGAGTTTACTCCATTTATTGAGTATTTTTTAAAATAGCAATTTTTAGTACATAATTTACTACTGTTACTATAAATATTCTCTTATATAGATTTAATTTTTGCTTTTTGTGTTTCATGATTTCTTGTTTTATCTTTTAATTTTTTATTATACTTTATCTCTGTGACAATCCTAAAGACTTCATTTTAAATCATTTTCAGATTGTACTATCATTTTCATTTAATCTGAAGTGAATTTATTTTCCCACATTTTATTTTGTTAAGTGCTTGTCTTATGGTTAATATTCCTCATGTGTCTCAGATTTTGGTTTTATAGGTTCATGTTCTATGAGTTCACTTCAAGTTATATATGGGCAGTTTGGGATTTCTATCTTGGTGTGATATTAGGAATATCAGATTTAATCTCTGTATTAGTCCATTTTCACACTGCTGATAAAGATATACCTGGGACTGGGTAATTTACAGAGAAAAAGAGGTTTAACGGACTCCAAGTTCCCTGTGGCTGAGCAGGCCTCACAATTATGGTGAAAGACGAAGGAAGAACAAAGGGACTTCGCACATGGCGGCCGGCAAGAGAAAAATTAGAACCAAGCAAAAATGGCTTCCCATTATAAAACCATCAGATCTCCTGAAACTTATTCACTAGCACTAACAATATGAGGGAAAACACACCCATGATTCAATTACCTCCCACCAGGTCCCTCGTGCAACATGTGGGAATTATGGGAGCTACAATTCAAGATGAGATTTGGGTGGGGACACATGAAACCATATCAGTCTCTAAGCTAGCAGGTGCCTTGACCTAGGCCTTCCCTCAGGGGCTGTGCTCCACCTTCTTCTGCCTTGCTAGACATGCGGTTTTATGTAAGCCATAGATTCATATTGCAGCATCTTTCCCCAGCCTCTTCATGACTTGACAGCAAAAGCAGATAGATGGGGATTTCTAATTTTAAACTAACAATTTTAAACTAACAGAACTGCATATGCAGCTGCCTCTGCCTACTTTTTTGACCCATGGCCCCACAGGCCTGGAGATTTAACTACATTGACATGACTTGTATTTTACTCATCACTGTGATGGGTCAAAAGCAGAGTAAAGGCCTCAAAGTGTGAAGTGACAACATGGTTTTGACTAAAATTCTCCCATTTCTATTCACTGTCTATTGTTACAGCTTCTGTAATGTGTTCTCTTCATATTCCCAGCAATCTCTGGAGGCTTCCGATAAAAACAGCGTCTTTAATTGCCCCCCTTTTCCAGTCAGGTCCCCAATAAGAAACAGATGTTATACTCAAATGGGGTAATTGAGGAGAGTTTACTAAAGGGACTGCTTGCAAAGATGTAGTCAAGCTAAGAGAAATTGGAAAGGATTGGTGAAGCTCCCAAGCCAACAACAACAGGCCTAGTAGAGAACTATCACTGTACCATAGGAGAGAGCTACCTGGCAAGAGTGCTAGCCTTTGATAGAGGAACATGGTCCACTACTGAACCTTAACTTGGTAAAGAGAGAGACAAAGGAGTAAATACTCCCAACTCCTTCTCCTGCCCTTTGATCCTCTGCTTCCCATTGGCTGAACTCAACAGGAAATCAAGGGACCCCTTAACATAGTCAAGAAAGGTCAGCCTCTCAGGGCACAGAGTAGGGCAAGGAGTGGATCTGGGTGTGGTAAAGAGAGAACACCCAGAATATAGAATAGCCCAAGACTACATTTCTCAGGTCACTTCCATCTTAACAATACAGAAATAAATCATCTTCTTTTTCCACTTCTCCTCTGTAGCTAATGCCTTTTTTACTTTTTTTTTTTTTTTAATTTCATAGGTCATTTCTTGAAAGAGTTGTCTAAAGGCACCGTTCGCGCTTTATTCTTATTTGCTACTCAACCTACTGTTGTTCAGTTTCTGACTTTATAACCCCCTGAAGTTTCTCTCCAGGAGGTTACTGATTTCTTGCTGAATTATAAACCCAATCCAAACTTTTGGATTCTTATCAACTGCATCAAGGCACTCCTTGCCTGAAGCCTCCTCCCCTCTTGATCTGTGTGTGACCACTTTCTCTCAGTTCCCCTCTCTTGAAACTGCAGAGGCAGCATGTAAGAGGAGCAGCTACCTGGGCTGAACTAAGACCTGAAGGCCCTAAGGGAATGAGGCTAGTGATAGCCAGAGGTGTAGTGTAGGGCCCAGGGTGGGGAGCATGTCCCAACAGAGGAAACAGCACATGTGGTATCCATTGCTTCTTATTTGTCATCAGTGGCTGCATGGTTGACCACCAAACTCTACAGGGTCACTCTGAAGAATGGAAAAAGCTGAAGTGGTCTAGAAGGAATGGGATTTTCTATAGGAAAGACATAAAGAAAACTTGACAGAGGTATCTGTTTTTAAAAATACATAAATCTTGGCCTTGGCCAACACTCATTTGGTGTGACCCTTTCACCCAAGACCACTTCTTCATCCCACTAGAGCCTCAGTTCTCAGCACTGAGCAATATCAGCTGACAGCCTTTCATCCAGCAGGACAACAGAACTGTGGGGCCCCCAGCAGAGACAGGGCTGTCAGTGAGGCCTGTCCTGGTGGGCTGTCATCCCACATGGAGAGGTGAGAAAAGTAGGGTGGAAGAGGAAGTGGTGCTGAAGACTGAGGAGGCAGGTGGAATTCAAACTTGGTCTTTTTTTTCTTTTCCAAATTAAAGAGATGTTTTCTCTGCCACAACTTCTGGGCCCTGATACAGCAATAAGTCAAACACCAGCATTCATCCCCTTGCAAATGGGAACCACCTCCCCACCTTGGAGCACAGACAGATTGCAATTGAGAGGCCCAGTGGAAAAAGCTGAGTATGGCTGGGCAGCCTCACACAGGCCTTTGCCTCTAGATCCCCTTGAGCTCCCTTCCCAAGAGTCCTTGACAAATATGCAGGGCTAAGAGGCTGTCCAAGGAATGCAGCCGTCTCAGCCACTCATTACCAAGGCTCAAAACCACAGGGGCAGGAAGAGCAGACAGAGCTGGGTAGGATCCGTCTCTGGTGAGGTTTGGAAATAGGAGATACCCCTGACTGGCAGGCTGAATTGATGTGGTCTGGCCTAGGGGGAAGGGGATGGACAGAATGACCATCACCACTCTCAGCCAGCCCAGTGGGTCTATGAAAAGAGACATTTGATTCATTCTCGGGCTCTACCCAAGTGACTCTGAAATATTCCTAGACAGTTGCCAGGACAGTCAATAGTGGGTGAAACAAAGACCCAGAAGCCAAAATTCTGGGCGTCCGAGCTGCTTCCTTCAACCTTCTTTAAGTGTTTTCCTTTATGTTTGTTCCTTTATGGCTTGTTCCCCTTCTCTGATAAACTGCAAGACCCCTGAGGTCAGAGGTGCTTTCCTCCCTGCCCACTCCTTCCCCCTTTTGCTTTCTTTCTCCTGCAAACCAATGCTAGGACACCTTAAAAAGAAGAATTCCTGATGGACTCAAGATGATTTATCTAATTTGCAACTGGTCAGCCACAGGGCTACGGAGAGGGTGAGCAAGATTGGGGCTGGCAAGAATGATGAGAAGGAAAAAACCTGGAACCATGATTACTCATTCATGGTCTTCCAGTTTATACTCTATTCTGATGACCAAGAAAGAGAAAAAGAATTAGTAAAAAAGAAAAATATATATAGACAGACTGCCCTCCCAGACACAGAAAAATGATTTTCTTACCTGTAAGAAAATTCCACCAAACATGAAGATTAAACGGGGACCTAAAATCTGATACCTACCAGTATCTGGACACACCTGGATCCTGTGGAGGTGGCTCTGTGCAGGCAGACAAGTTGGAGGGGCAGATGGAATTAGTCAAGTAGGGAGAGTCAAAGAGAGTAAGCCAGGAAAGCCCTCCCGCAGGAAGAATTTTGAGTAAGGATTTGTGAATGAGAAATCCAGAATAAAAAGAGGCAGGTACTGTTCTCTACAGAGAATTGTGGTCAGAAGCGGATATTCGCATGAGGGCTGGTCATGCAGACAAGGACTAGGAAACATTCTAGGAGAGCCCAAAAATAAGGGGAAGTGGGCGCATAGTGAAATGGGGCTGGGGGAGTGAGGTGATGGAGAGACGCTGTCCTAAAAGCTCAAGCTGGATTGAGTACAAGGGGACATTGGGAGCCAAGTCAGAGATCCACCCCAGCATCTCTGGAGGTCTGTAAGAAGCTGTGGTCTCTCTCTTCTCTCAAGGAGAATCACAGGAGCTCTGATGCCTCAGAATTTCCCATGCAGGCAGATCAAGGGGAGAAGGAGAGATGCTTTCTCCAAAGAGCTCAAGAGGAGTCAGGAGAAGGTGGGATTAGCAGCCAGCAGGCAAAGGCATGCACCTCTGGTAACGCCTTTAGAGAGATCTTCCTTTCTCCTGGGGTGGGTGCGGGGAGGTTGGGATGGATATAAAGAGGCCTGATGGAAAGTCTGTGGATTTACATCAAGTGTGAGGGGAAGGACACTGGAAAGGACAGCAGTACAGGAAAGTCAACATGTCATCGGCCTTCACTGTACTGGCCACCCCGGACTGAGGCTTGTCCATGTTGTTTTTTGTTTGTCCTACACCCACAGCACAGATGTCCCATTGTGTGGAGGAAGCTCATTTCAAGTCCATCTTCAGTCAACTAAAGTTCAACAAATGATTTCAAGTCCGTATTCAGTCAACTTCAGAGGACTAAAGTTCAACAAATGATTTTTCAATGCCTATCTCAAGCCAGGCACGGGTTTGTTACTGGAAAGCAACACAGGATGTTAACAGAATGGATGTTTCTGCCCTAGAAGAAATGTCTGCATTCTACAAAGAAAAATGGCAGCCAGCCACCATGGCTCACGCCTGTAATCCCAACACTTTGGGAGGCAAAGTCAGGAGGATCGTTTAAGGCAAGGAGTTCAAGAACATCCTGGGCAACATAGCAAAACCTGATTTCTACAAACAATTTTTAAAACATAGCCAGGCATGGTGGTTTGCGCCTATAATCCTAGCTACTCAGGAGGCTGAAGCAGGACGATTGCTTAAGCCCAGGAGTTGGAGGTTACCGTGAGCTATGATTGCACCACTGCACTCCAGCCTAAAGCTAGGCAACAGAGTGAGATTCTGTCTTTAAAAAAATAATAATAATGTTTAAAAAAAGGAAAAATGGAAACCAAACAAGTAAACAAATAGGCATAATCATTTAGTTGCTACTAAATACTCTGAAGAAGATAAAATACCCAGGCCAGGCCGGGCACGTGGCTCACACCTGTAACCCCAGCACTTTGGGATGCCAAGGACGGTGGATCATGAGGTCAAGAGTTCGAGACCATCCTGACCAACATGGTGAAACCCGTCTCTACTAAAAATACAAAAATTAGCTGGGCATGGTGGCGGGCACCTGTAGTCTCAGCTACTCAGGAGGCTGAGGCAGGAGAATCGCTTGAACCCAGGAGGCAGAGGTTGCAGTGAGCCAAGATGGCACCACTGCACTCCAGCCTGGTGACAGAATGAGACTCCATCTCAAAAAAAAAAAAAAAAAAAAAAAAATATATATATATATATATATATATATATATATATATATATATATCTCCAGGCCAAAGAGGGAAGGAAGTGGCATGCTAGAGAGTGACTGGCAGTACCAGGAGGTGAGCAAAGCCCCCTGGGAGGACTGGATGTCAGTGCTGGGAGAAGAATGGCAGCAAGGGGCAGCCCAGGGGAGAGGTAGGGGGAGTGTCTCCCCAGCAGAAGGGAGAAGCACACTCAATGACCAAAACTGGTGCTGGTGTTTCAGGAAAGGGGTCCTGATTCAGACCCCAAGAAAGGGTTCCTGGATCTCAAACAAGAAAGAATTCAGGGCAAGTCCATACAGTAAAGTGAAAGCAAGTTTATTAAGAAAGTAGAAGAATCAAAGAATAGCTACTCCATAGACAGAGCAGCCCCGAAGTCTGCTAGCTGCCATTTTATGGTTATTTCTTGATTATATGCTAAACAAAAGGTGTTTGTTGCCTTCCATTTTTAGACCATATAGGGTGACTTTCTGACATTGCCATGGCATCTATAAAGTGTCATGGTGCTGGTGGGAGCATAGCAATGAGGACGATCAGCGGTCACTCTCGCCACCATATTGACTTTAGTGGGTTTTAGCCGGCTCCTTTACTGCAACCTGTTTTATTAGCAAGGTCTTTATGATCCGTATTTTGTGCTGACCTCTTATTCATCCTGTGACTTAGAGTGCCTAACCCTCTGGGAATGCAGCCCGGTAGGTCTTAGCCTTATTTTACCCAGCTCCTATTTAAGATGGAGTTGCTGTGGTTCAAATGCCTCTGACACTGGGGCTTATAAAAAGAAAACTAATAAGATATTCAATGTTCAGAGTGAGGGCTGTGGCTATAATGTCACACCCACAGACAGAAGAGAGGAAAGAAAAGTAAGCTATTGAATGTTTAAGTGGGTCTTAACAGAGGCCAAGATAGAGAGAGACAAAAAGAAATGGGCAGCAGGAGAGCAGCATGTCTCCTATGTGTGTGTGTCTGTGTGTCTGTGTGGGTGTGTGTATGCATGCATGCAACTCTCATAGTTAATTGGTTTGTGCCCATGGAGTCGGTAAGAGTGCAGCCACTAAGCTCATGTCTGAACACTGCTATAGGGAGCTGGGCAGAGGCTGAATCTGTCTCCAGGAAAGTAATTTAGAGGAGTGGAGAGAAAAGCTCTGTGAGCCAGCGCCTGGGGCCTCTCCACTCTCTGGGACAGCTGCCCGTGTTTTCAGGGTCTGTCTTTCCACAAGATGGTCAGAGCCTCGGGCACAGGGCTGTGCTCAGTACGTCTACAATAGCCACATCAAGCAAAAGCAGAGATTTTCTTTGCACCTCAACCTTTATTATTGTTTCAAGTCAAAGAAATAGGGAGATGGCTGGCACTGAACACTGGACTAATTTCCAAGATTTGTGGGTTCCAGGCCTGGCTGTCCCACTAACTCTCATATTACTTTCCCTCTATGGGTTTTACTTTCCCTATATAAAAATTAGGAGACTGGATGCTGATTTCTAAGGGATTTTCCAGCTCTGATAGTTTCATAAATATAGGAAGTTCATAATAAGAGATACATGGGAACTCTAAGCAGCTACAGCATAGCAACATCAAAAATCAAATGGACCAGGGAGATGAGCTACATTGGTTCAGGAAGTATCTGGCTCAAAGTAGCAGAAAATGTAACAAAGAATGGCTTAAGCTAAAAGGGTGTTATTTTCTCTTAGAATAACAACTGAATAGGTATAACCTGGAGTCTATCCTAGGTAGGAAAGAAGTGAAGTTTGGTTAGGGGTGACTGGTTATCAGCTAATGCACTTGGGGGATAAGAAAAACATGATGACCTTCAGGGGCATATGGCAAGCAAGGGAGAGAGGGCCAAAGAAGACCAGTGTGGTCTTTGCAGGGATTCAGTGGTTACCATTTAGAGGAAGAGTTTGGGGAGACAAAATCACCTGCAGGTGGCCTTGAGACAGGGTTGTTGAAGTGCAATGAGGAAAAAGAGGAAACCAATCTCATCTGAACTTTGATCCTTTCTTAGCATCCCTTACAGATCACAAACTCCTATTTTTATTTTATTTTATTTTATTCTTGGGAGAGATGGGGTCCCGCTATGCTGACCAGGCTGGTCTCCAATTCCTAGCTTCAAGCAATCCTCCTGCCTGAGCCTCCCAAAGTGCTGGGATTATGGGTGTGCCAAGACAACCACAAACTCAATCATCCCCACTTAACCCTCTTCTGCCTTTCCCAAAAGATACATCTAGAACATTAATAGAAGAGGTAGCAGAGGTGAGAACGCAGCAGCACAGACACCAATACCAGCCTGACCTGAGTGGACAGTAACCGGCCTGCAAATGGCAAAGCTGGGAAGGAAAGGAGGCTGGTGGCATTGCAAGTCTGTATCTCAAAAAAGGAGGCATTGGGTTGGCAACATTGCCAATGGGCTAGAAGCAAGAGTGAGAGCCAGAAGAATCTACCCTACTATTTGCCAGGTATACCACAGAAGCCAAGTAAACTGCTTCTTTCCTGGGGAGGGTCTCTGTGCTCCAAGGACCGCACTCATCCTAGCAACAGGAAGCTCTTTAGTGCCAGCCTGTCCCAATGGACTTCAATGGCTATATCTCCTGTTAATGCCTTTTTCGTTTTGCTCTCTCAAGATCTTAACTACAACTGCCCCTATCACTCCAAATGAGATCACAATTTTTGCGAGACCTGCAAACAGGACAGCTTTAGAGTGTACCCAAAATACAAGGATATAGAATCAAATTCCATGAACCCCTATAAATCATGAGACTACTGGAATGAAAGCCCCATGGGGGCTAGACTTTGCTGTTTTCCCACTGATGATTCTTGAGTGATAAGAACCAGGCCTGGCACATAGTAGGTACCTACTATGTGTGTTGAATATGAGCAGCTGTGTCAAAGAGCTGCTCCAGCACTGCACCCAGTAACATCCCTCCCTGCCAGTCATCAATGACCTTGCCAAAGACCAGGTTCTTTGACTCTTCCTTGCCTCTGGTGAAGTTTCTGTGCACCTGAGGTTAGGGAGTGAGCTCTCTTCCTCTTCACAGCCCAGCGTCCTAGGTACCTTGCCTCTCATAGAACTTGTTCCTCTTTCTCACAAGGTCTTAACACTCAGATATCCAACTTGTCAGCATTCAAACATGACACTTTCCTCTGCAGCCTGGAAGACAACCATACTTGCCTTCTGGGGGTCAAAACAGCCTCAGAGCCTCCCAGAAGCCAGCTCTTGGGTTTCTCTCCCACCCCCTCCCCTCTGCCACTTGCTAGGAGTTTCCACAAATGCTGTGGTCATGACTCATTTGATGAGGCAGGAAGGGGTCAAGGGGTGGAGGGAGCAAAGAGTCCCAGGTTGCCAGAGACTGGGCAGCTCAGGAGGAAGCAAAGTCTAGGCAAACAATCACTCTTGTCTCCCCACTGCCCCACCAGCCCACCCGTTCCTCATGGAAACAAAGTGGATCTGAGGTGAAACATCTGTTTTGCTTTGAGCAGATTTCATTTGTCTTTTCTTTTTCTCCTTTGTTTTAACCCTCTCTTTGCCACTAGCAAGCTTGCCAAATCAACCTCACTCCATCCATCGCCTCAGGGACAACCAACCTTCTAGAGGGACATTTTCCAGTTGACAGACTTTAAGGGATGATTTGTCCCTTTTCCTCCCTTGGGCTACCATGTATCTGAACTGAGATCAGAGCATTAAACAATGTCTGCCCATTTCATTCACCCAACAGTTTTCTATTGAGAGGGAAGTATAAGCCCAACACTGTGCTAGTTGCTGGAGACACAATGATCAGAAAGACAGATACGGTCCTTTGGAAGCTTGAACTCATATTCCAGTGCAGGAGAGAGACAAAGGAGCAAACCAATAAATAAATAAGTCACCACAACTTGTTATACATGCTTAAGAGGTTAATAACGAGGGCGTTTGGAAAGCTATTCATGGGGGCAAAGTCACAGAAGGTCATAGAAGATCAAGAAGTTCATTTCATGGAGACGACATTTAAATGGAGATACTGAGGATGACAAAGAGATAACTATGGAAAGAAATGAGTGAAGGGGATTTTGAGGAAAAAAAGACAGAGTAATGACTGTTAAGGGACAGAAAAGAGCTTAACGTTTTGTTATACAATTTTCAGAATTGTATTACAAAATTTTTATAAAATCCCCATTGACTTAAAGCAGAGCTTAGTGAGGCAGAAGATAGTGGCACAATGAGATCAGAAAGGAAAACAGAGGCTAGTGTGGGCAAACCTTGCAGCCTGGAAGGAAACTTAGATTTTATTCAAGGTGCACTGGGAAGAACGTCACTAAAGAACTCTGAAGAAGGTCATAGGTTCCCTGAGAGAAATCCCTGGAGGCCTTACTAGAGTGACACAGACTCACCCCTGCCTCATCCCCCAACTTTTGTCCTCATCTCCTACCCCCATGCCCAGTCCTAGCAACCCGGGGTGGTCAGGGGGCAGGGGGCAGGGGTGGAGAGGCTAAGATCATGTTTAATTATTTTACAGATTCTTCCCTCCTCTGATAGAGGCCATGAAAAGACATACAGTTCAAATCAGTCCATTTGGCAACTGGAAATTTTGGTCAATAGTCAACACTCAGCAAAAATGATATTTTTGAATTATTGGAAGTTTAAGTGATCCAGCCTCTCCCTGTCCCCCATGACTGTGAATAATCCCAAATATAGGACAGTACAGGCTTTCTTCAGCCAGAGGATGTTAGCCAGATATTTCTACTCTGGGTGGCTACAAAAAATGATATCTAATAACTGCCCAGACTTCTTGTGGTTGGAGACTCATGATACACACAGATGTGCAGAGAAATTGTGCTTCTTTAAATCTTTATAATGGATATGACACTCTCCAGATGAGCGCTTTTAGATAAAATGTTCACATTGTCAAACTTCATTGCTCTCCCACCCTTTCTTTTCCCAATATGGTTTCTGGGCATAGGGGAATGGCTTCTTGTGTCCTAAAAGCAGTGAGGAGAGAAGAGGCCCTTGTATTCACCAGTGTCCTCTGGATCCTTGGTGATCACTGCTGTAGAGTGGGGCCATTTAGGAAGATGGTTTTATACTGGCCAATCTGTTGACATTGGCTATGGAGGGCCTTGGCTGGCACAACTCAATGGTCTAATTTCTCTTTTGGCTTGGCTGCAGCCCAGTAGCCCTAGCTGGTGGACCTGGCCCACCTTGGCTCCTGCTTTCATTTTGAATGGTGCTGAGAGCTGGCTGGGACTTCCTGTGGTTCTAGTCCAGGTGAACCATTCCATACCTACAGGGCCTCTGTAGTAGCCCTACTCCAGAAACGCAGTCCCACTGCCCTCAGTGAGTCCATTTTTAGCATCTCAACTAGCTTCCCATCCCCAGGTCTAAATCCCATCCATACCTCTCAGCACCCAGGACAGCTTGAGAGAACAAATTCCTTGTTCTTTCTCTTCCAAACCATGGGGCCTCAATCAATTTTACTTTGATGTGGCCACTGCCAGGTTGGTGCTTTCCAGGTGAGCCTCTCCAAGAGGTAGGGGAGGTGTTTCCTAGTCTTCAAATTGTATTAAATCTAGATATTTTGGATCTTTCTTAGGTGATTGTTCTCACCTGTCATTCCATCTCCTACTCAACGTCTTCCTTTTCCTCTTCCTGTTTCCTCATTTCTTTTCCCACAACCCCTTGAAAAACAAGCCTGAGTGGCCAACCTTTGGGCTGGTAATTTTTCTATGTAATATATTCCTTCTACCCGAGTTATCCATCTTAGTGATAATACAAGACTCTCTATTTATGTTCCTCCCCTTTTTATCATCATCTGTGGCATAATTCTCAATAATTAATGGTGTCTAAAAGGAGCATCTACTTGATCTTGATCTTTGAAGCATTTTCTTTTAGGTGGCAACATATAACCTCTATTCTTTCTCTCTAGATCCAAATACACTACCAGGTTTGGAGTAAATACAACTTTGCAGATACTGTTTATTGGTTTTCAATATTTATATAAATGTTCAAAAAGTTAAAAAGACCTTATGGTTACGAAATGGCATGTAAATATTATAAACTTATGAATTTCAAAAGGATGGGATGCTTAATGAATACTGGAAGGTGGGTGGGTCAGAGGAAAGAAGGAGGGAAGTGATTGGACACTGACTTTATTCAGAAATAATGGGGAAACAAAAATATTTTCCAAATTTTTCAGTGTAGAAATAGTGTTTTTAATATATTACTTAATGTAATAAACACATTTAATGGAGGGAATACTGGTAATAGGATAAATTTCTCAACTATAATACTATCAAAAGATGTGATTGAAGTATTAAAAGATGCTGTTAATTTTTAATGGAGGTAAAAACATGATATTTACATTTTTGGAGGCAACCAACAGAAGGTCTAAAACTAGAAATCACTCTAAATGTTTTCCTCTGAGGAGTGAGGCTGGTGTAGGGAGAATCATTTTACTTTTCACTTTATACATTTCAAAGTAAGGATTTATTTCTCCATGAGAAAGCCCTTGTGGGGAAGACGGTATTTGACATGGGTGTCAAAGACTGAAGAGCGTTTCATAGGAGACAGGAAGTGGGAGTCGGGAGGTGGTGCAGGAAGGAAGCCTCAGACACAATGGTCCAGTTTTGAAGACTGCCTGATAGTGGTGGCAGAAGCAGGGAGGAAACAGATTGGGCACAGGAGCTGCCAATCTCAGAACTGATTCTTGGGGCACATTGTGATGAGACAAACCTTACAAAGAGGCTCAGCTGGGTAGGTGTGGCCCTGCCAAGACACCCTGTTACCTGGAAACAAGACACAGCAGTGTGAGAAGGGTGTAGATAGACATCAGCATTCAGGTGTAAGACAACTCTCCACCCCAGCCCCATGATGAAGAAGAACCTGGGCCGTGGCTGTGGGTTGGGAGTTGCACGCAGGGACACCAAGAAATCCATCCAAGCAAAGTGACTTCAGAGATCAAATGAAACAAATCTAAACAAAATTCCAATCCAATAATCTAGATCCCAAAGAGTATAACCCAAGCACTCCATGGATCCCCAGCACTCAATCTTAGGTATAGAAAGGAGGAGGAGGCGTAAAGGAAATTTCAGAAAAGACATAATCAGAGCCTGGAGGAAAAGACATCAAAGATCAAGAAAACAGCAAAAGCAAAGGCACAAAGAAGGGATAGCACCAAAATGAAGGAGTTGATTAGCAGTGTAAACATGAGTAAAGCCCTAGGAGAACAAAGACCATTGTGAGAAAAGCTATTAAATCCTAGGGCTCATAAAAACTCGAATTTCCTCTCTACAATAGTACTATTCACCCCCTTTTTTCTTCCTCAGATCCCATAAGGAATAAGGCAGATGCCAAAGGAGACACACCGTGGTGGTGATTCTGATGATTATTAATAAAGGGAGGGGCTATTAGAATAGGGAGGGAAAGAGCACAATCCAAATTCTTCTAGAGTTGACTCTGAAGCACTTTCTCCATGCCTATAATCACTGCTCTATGAGCAGCAATACTATATTCTGCTCACATGACCTCTGGGCAGTTTATTCTCTCAAATCTATGTGGGCATGGTAAGTCCACAGTGGTTCAGATTAGTTGTGTCCTAGCTAAGACCTCTTTGCAAGTTGTTTCACCATCAAAATTATGTTTCAACTATTTTCATTCCTCCCCATCTCAAATCTCCTAACCACCCAAAGAAATTCACACGAATCCAAACCACTTTGCACGACTCAACACACAAATATTTCCATGAACTGAGACAGAGAAAGAGGTAAGTCTGTATGTGTTAACCGCCTTTCTTTCCCTACTGTGCCCAAAGCCCTTGTTTTCACTTGCTCAGTGAGACTCAAAAGACTAAGTGGCCATTCTTTTTCTCTCTGCAGATTAGAAATCTTACTTTTAGCAAGGTTTTGATTCTGTTAAAATTTCATTTCAAGAAATCATTTAGAAGAACCCTATGTTTTGTTGTAAAATTTGCTTGTGCAGAAAATTGCAATCTTTGGTTAACTAGTATCAGGAATAGAGAGGTTCAGCTCTTTAAACACTATCAGTGACACTCAATGATCAGCACAAACTAGTGGTCTTGTAATGCCTCCTTGTTTGTAAACCTGCAAACCTGTGCTGCTGGTTTGGGGGAGACAAAAAGAAAGAATAAACCATGGCCTGGCCCCCCAACAAGTTATACACAAGGACTAGAGCAAGGATTGTTTTTGCAATTTACTGCAATTGAAACATGGAAACAACCTGAAAGTCCAGCAATAGGTAACAAGTTAAATAAAAATTAAAATATAATTTAAGTATAATTAAATGTATATATAATTTTAAAATACAATTAAAAATGTAGCCATCGTAAGACTGAAATATCTAAAACTATGCTGATAACAAATGATCTCCAAAATATATGGCTCAATAAAAAAGGAGGCTAAGATACAAAACCGTAAACATAGTATTCTACCACTTGTGCACAAGAGAACTTATACTCGTTCCCTCATCCTCACCCCCACATACTCTCTGTGTCTCTATGTCTCTGCACATATTTATGTTGTCACAGAATAGCCCTGGAAGGATTCGCACTACACACACACACACACACACACACACACACAATATTGGTTATCTCATTCAATAACTTAATTCAGAATTTTAATTAATCAAATAGAAAATACATTCCCATGGTTCAGAAATCAAAATAGAATATGGATATAGATATAGAAAAAGATCTCCATCTCCTGTTCACAGCTTCCATCCAGCATCCCTCCAAGGAGGCAACCAATGTGCTCAGTTTCTTGTGTATCCTTCTAGAGATATTTGATTCATTTCTCTCTCTCTCTCTCTCTCTCTCTGTGTGTGTGGGTGGGTGTGGGTGTGTATGTGTGTGTGTGTGTCTGATGTGGTTTGGCTATCCCACCTAAATCTCATCTTGAATTGCAGTTCCCATAATCCCCATGTGCCATGGAAAGGAGAAGGTGAGAGGTAATTGAATCATGTGACCAGTTACCCTCATGCTGTTCTCATGATAGTGAGTGAATCCTCATGTAACTGGATGGTTTTATAAGGGGCTTATCCACCTCCTTTGCTCTCATTCTTCTTCTTCCTGCTGACATGTGAAGAAGGACATGTTTGCTTCCCCTTCCACCATGATTGTAAGTTTCCTGAGGCCTCCCCAGCCCTGTGAAACTGTGTGTCAATTAAACCTCTTTCCTTTATAAATTACACAGTCTCGGTTATGTCTTTATTAGCAGCATGAGAACAAACTAATACAATATCTTTTTGTACCCTTTTTAAACCATTGGCATTTGTTGACTCTATTATTTATTTATTCTTTCTATTAAAGTCTAGATAATTTTAAAATGACCCATGGAAAGCAGACATGCAGAGAACAATGGCATGTTAGAAGACCTTGAGGAACTGAGACGCTTTTGTGACTTGAAGCACGAGGAAAGGCCCCAGAGAGAAGATAAGGTAGACCTTATCACACCTTATCAAGTGTGTCTATGCAGAGAAAGACCTGGAGATCAAGCTGCTCAATAGAAGAAGTGTCTAAGATGAACTAAGAAACTGGCATTTGAGTGCTAGGTATTTAAGACCAGACACAGCTTTCAGTGTCATTACCATGAGGGAAAGACCCTAGATTCAAGGCAAGGCCCAGTCAGCACCTTTGGATAATCCTTCACCTGGGCAAATCGAGGTAGAGGGGGAGGGTGTGGTTAGCATTAATGCTCAGGACTAAACTGTTTATGAAGCTATGTAACCAAATCCCATACTTTTCAGAATTACCATTGTTGGTTTGGGCTTTTATAAGAGTTCCAACCCTTTTTATGACTTTTTCTCCAGCCTCTTTCTTATTCTCCTTTTGCTTTTGGTTTCACAGCATACTTTGGCCTGCTCCCCTTCTCTTTGATTTGAGCCAATTCATTGTTTCTCAGGAGAAACTGACTAAGAAGCAATTGCTCTTTGGACACGAATTCTTTTCATGGGGTGTTCTCACTTAGTATCAAATTCTCTCCAGCTTCTAAAGGAAAGAGAGAAATACCACTTTGAGTGGGACCAGGAAGAGAGTCAGAGTTCTGAGAAACTTCAGAAATCCATGCTTTCTCAGAATGAAGGACTAGGATCCACCTTCCAGGCCCTCATAGGTCATTCCCAGCCCAGAGATGTCAGGAGCATCTGCCTTCCATGGCAAGGCAGGGATCTCTTTGATTCACTTATCTCAGGCCACATGTGAAGAAGAGGGGAGTCACTGTCTATTTTACTGCCAAATATCTAGCAGCAGTTGGATCAGGGTTAACCCTTCTCTTCCAGTACAGACATAGCTATTCCCTGAGCCTGCTGCAGTGCCCAAACCACCCCCAACACCTACTCCATTGGAAGAAAGCACTGAAGACCAGCAATGACCAGTTGCATGACCAGCAATTCTTGTAACGAAAAGTCACAAAGCCGTCATCAGACATTTGCAGCTGAACATCTTGACAAAGCCAAGATGTCAGTTCATTAGATGTGAGGGCTGAAACTCAAATATAGGGGGATGTGGTAAGAAGATGTGAGAGAGACATCAGAGCAGACCCATAGAGAAAAGCCACAAACAGAACTGGAACAGACCTCAGAAATTACCTAGCTCAACTCCATGATTTTACATTCAAGGAAATTGATTCCCAAGACTACCAATGTAATTGCAAAGCTAATTACTGATGGGAACAGGTAAATTCACTTTTGTACCAGGGCTTATTCCATGGGATTGATTCATGGAAGCATGCCACTTAAGAACTGAAGTGCTCAGGAATGAAGGTCTGAGATTAGAGTCAGGAATTTCAGAAGAATTGAAGGTATCCTGTTACGAAAGATAAGGCAAAAAAAATCAGGTGTTCCAGTTATTGGTGTGTGACACACCACTCCAAAACTTAGCAGCTTTAAAATAACAACAACACTTCTTTGGCTTGTGCATCTGAAATGTGGACAGATCTCTATGGGGACAGCTCTTCTCTGCTTCACTCAGCATCAGCTGGGGCGGCTGAAAGGCTGGGATCACCTGAAGACTTGTTCATTTGCATGTTTAGCTGTTGATGCTGGATGCTGGGACATAAGATGGAGCTGTGGCTGGAGCCCTGCATGTGTCATCTTCATGTGCTACTTAGAACATGGTGTCTGGGTTCCCAGTAGGGTGAGAGAAAGATAGGCACAGGCCAAATATTTTTTATGACCTAGCTCTGGAAGTCACACAGCATAACATATGCCACATTTTATGTGTCATGGCAGTCACAAAGCCTGGCCCATCTTCAAGGGGCTCCAACTTTTGATGGAGGAATGCCAGATAATTTGCAGGCACATTATAAAACCACCACAGTAGGCCACTTTTCAAAGCTAATTTGGGGGCTTCTTCCCAACTCATTACTGGGCCAGCCCTGAGTCAAGATGAAAATGTAGGGGCTTCCTTGGGCCAACAAAAACTCCGCAATGGTGGAATATCATTTCTCATTATCCTGGCTTCTGGAATTCCTGAATTATCCAGCTCACCCCATATTCTATAGCTTAAGACTTAGGCATCTCGAGAATAGAACACAGAAAGTGAGTCCCCTCATTTTCCAGGTTCCTAAAGCTGAGAATTAAATTAAGTCCATCAGAATAATAAGTGAAGCAGCTAGTGAGAGTTCCAATGAGGGAAGAATAGAGAAGGCACCCACCGACCTCTGACAAATAAGAACAGAGTAAGAATCTTAAAAGTTCTAAAAAGGAAAAAAGAAAAAAACCCACAAAACTATGGTTTAAGATTTTCTAGGAATCCACTGGGAGAAGCTGGATGGGTCTCACCTTTTCTGGCTACTGATTACAGATCCATGGACACAAGAATGACCTCTCCCTCTCTGGTTTAATAAGGCCAGGCAAGATGCTCTCCAAGTTTCGCAGGCAAGGTGCAACTTGAGGGGACCAGAGTGCTCCCTAAACATTCATGTTTTCTTGGTGAGTTTTCTAAGTGCCTCCATCTCTCACACTATAGCATTCTTATTCAGAGCCCAAGTAGAACACCTTCTGTCTGCCTGTATTAAAATGTGAAAATTCATCACATTAATCTCTTAGTCTTTCAATCCCATCACCAAGGGGGTTGGGGTAGAAACCCAAGATCCTAAGGATACAGGATGATGAAGCCACACAGAATGGACAAATTTTGACAAATGAGGATGTTGAGGTCAGGTTATAGGCTAGAGAAATTGTAAAAGTGGAGGGAAAGAGGCGAGAAAGGTATAGGGTACCTGGGCAGCTGTTAAGAGTTAGAATGAAGAGGAAGAATTGCTTAAAAAGTGGAGGAGTATCAGCAGAACAAATAAAAGGAGAAGGAGCCCTAACACTCAACACAGATGATGAAAATATGCTTCCAAGAGGGGTTAAGGAGCTGAATTCTCTACCTCTGTAAAAATCCACTGAGGCCCACCATTTGTGGGCATTTATCTTCCATGGGTCTGATGTGTTAGATAGATGAGGACAAAGGGCCAAGAAAAGAGCAACCTACCACCTGATCTCATGAATTCTGGTCTCTGTCATGCACATGTTTTAGGTATTTTATTATGCAACTATTGTGCAAAAATCATAGCCTTTATATTGCCTTGACTCTGGTCCCTAAGGAGCTAAAGTACATCTTCACCCCTCAGAAGATTCAGGGTCAGACCTCTATGAATCACAATCTTAGAGTTCAAGGGGACTTTTAAGGCCACTGTGAGGATCCCCAATATGACTCTCCCATCAGAAACAGCTCCCTTGTCTCCCAGAAAGCAGTCTCCTGTGGGCATTGTGCTCTCAAGGGATCTTGGAGGAGTGAATTGGGCTGGAGGACAAAGCCAAGATGCCAGTTATTAGATGTGAGCACTGAAACTCAAATATAAGGGGAGGTGGAAAGAAGATGTAAGAGAGACAAAAATAGAGGAGCGGGCAGATGGAGGGGAGAGGGAAGGAGGGAGAAGAGACAGGAGACAGAGAAAGAAAGGAGATGGAGGAAAGAGAGAGTTCAGGCACACATTTGTATGTGTGTGAGTGCTCATGTGTGTTTAGAGAGACATCAGGGAGATGAAGAGACAGAGAGAGAGCAAGTGAAGGGAGGCAAATGGGGGGGAGAGGAAAAGAGGGAGAAGAGACAGGACAGAGAGAAAGAGAGAAGAGCAAGGACAGAGAAATTGTGCAGGCACATGTGTATGTTTATTTCTATGTGCTCACATGCGTTTAGAGGGACAACAGAGAGAAGGAGAGAGAGAGCAAGTGAAAGAGAGAGAGAGGGCAAAGAGGAAGGGAAAAAGGAAAAAAATGTTGACACCTGAAAAGTCTTTCCTTATGTTGAGGCCACAGCAAATCAGATGATAATGAAATTCTGCATAGATTAAACGCCCATCAACAGAAAATGTGGAAGCAAATGAGGAATTATATCACAGAAACTCAGTGTCATGTAAATCTCACTGAACAGGGAAATCAAAATGTTAGCAACAATTACATTCTTCTTATAACAAAATGGGTTCCAAAAATGGAAAAAAAGAAGAATGGAAACACTTCTGGAAATAATTAAAGGGGGAGCAGGGATCGTGGGTTGGGGGAGCTGGAGACGGAGGGAGGGGTGTACTGGCAGTGATAAATATAGAACCATAATTTAAGAGACAGTAGGAAACGCTTTGTGTGTGTTAATTGGAAATGCATTCTAGAGGCTGCAGTTTGTTCACCATGAATGTCATGACCTTGGGTTCCTTGGGGGAATATGGTCTCCACCCTGTCCCCATGGTGAAGGGAAGAAGCAAGAAACCATGTCATTCAATGGATGAAAGAAGTTCCAGTTTATACGGTGGAAGGAACCTTTTTTTTTTTTTTTTGCCTTGTTTTTTGTTTTTCTGTATTTCATTCTTTGGGTTAAAGAGAGAAACACTGTGGGATTACAGCAAAGTCATTTTATTTGCCAAGGAAAGAGACTCAGAAATGAGATGGGTTGAGAACACTCTTATCCCATGCTATAGCGGCAAGATGGAGTCTCCTCTCTGCTTTTGGCCTCCTGAGATTCTGGTTAATCAAATGAATATTTGGCCCACTGTAAAGGGAGGTGCTAGGAACTGGCTTTGGAAAGAGCATTTATATCACTTCTCTGGGACAGTTCTTTTCCCAGAGACCTGGCTGTACATCTCAGGATAGAGAAGAAGGGGTCAGACCGGCTCACTGGAAAGCTCTGGTGAACTGCAAGTTGAAGTCTGTTATATATTTGGGAGAAAACTCTTGATTTCTGAATGAGCAAAATGATCAAAGATAATCCTTCACTAAATTCCTGCCAACTCACTTCTACTCCTTTACTTATTTTAAAAATTGTTTCTTCCTTCTATCCTGTCACACACAATTGAACACAACAAGAGATTTTAGAACTAAGACCTCAAAGATGACCTGGGGCAGTGCTACCCAGGCTGTAGTTGTATCTCAGATGTAAGCACATGAAGAGAAAAGCACAAACTTGATAAAAACACAGGTTCCCAAACCATCCCAGACACACCTAATCAAGATCTCTTGGGCTGGGAAGGTGGGGGTGAGGACAGGAAATCTACATTTATAACAAGCTCCCAGGTATGTTTATGCGGCCATCCCAGCTCTGGTCTCC
This sequence comes from Macaca thibetana thibetana, assembly GCF_024542745.1. Classification (NCBI taxonomy): domain Eukaryota; kingdom Metazoa; phylum Chordata; class Mammalia; order Primates; family Cercopithecidae; genus Macaca; species Macaca thibetana. The sequence goes on along the minus strand of NC_065589.1, from coordinate 25,226,040 downwards.
AGACATTTGGAAGCCGCTGAAAATCAAACTCCTTATTTTGTAACTATGTAAACTAAGATTTGGAGATGGAAGTACTGCCAAAGGCCACAGACAGCTGGACTAGAACTCAAATATGTCACTTTCCAGTCCAGATTTCTTTTTTTTACTATACCTGAATACCTGAGTCTCCTTCAAAGCATGACAAAGGTCTAAATTCCGTCCACCACCTCAGTCATTCCTGAGCCTACATCTAGAAATTCCATGGTCATGATAATTGATGATGATAATGATGATGATAATGGTGGTGGTGGTGGCAGTGACAGCAATGGTAAGCTAATGCTCACCTAATGCCTACTACGTGCTTGCCATTATATAATAACTTATTTAATCTTCAAAACAATTCTAGGGGATAGGCTCTCTAATTGAATTGAGGCACAAAGGAGTCAAGGAAGTCACGTAGCTAGCAGAAGGTGGGACTGGGATTCAAGCCCAGGACAGGCGGAAGACAGGAGAAGTGAGCTACTTCTTCAAAACACATCTCATTGCAGTTTAGTACTTTTCCTTTTTGTCACGCATGATGTTCTCATTGTCAGTGAGAACTTTTCTCCTTACTTTTCTCCTTACTTCCCCCGCCTCCCCTGCCCACCTGCTCGTAGGTACAACAGAGTATGGCAGAATGATCCTGGAATGAAGGAGAAACACTCAGCAGGAACCCCAAAGATGACTAGGGATATAGGAAAGGACTGTGGCTTATTAAGGTAAGTGCTAAAAGGGCTTTTTAGGAGTGAGTATAACAGGCAGAGCCAGGCATAAAGCCAACTAATGTCATGCTTTCTTTTCCCCCAAACCCACCCCAGATTCCTATAAAATTGAAAACAGGATCCAAATAAGAATCAAAGTCAGCATTAGCTTTATTTCTTTGCCCCCCAATACATGGATTCTTCTTTACTTTGTTGGAGGACGTGATTTGAGCCTTCTTTGGCTCAGAAAGATGTATAGGAAACCTCCTTTCTACCATCTTCCTGGCTTCCCTCACACCTATAATCCAGATATGAGGACTCATCTTGGGATAAGTAGAGAAGGAAGAGCAAATTCTAAGCTAGTTACTATAAGAGAAAGGCCACCAAAGCAGTGACCTTGGACACAAGCTCAGCAATCAGATGAGTTCTTCTTCCTCCTTGCTTGGTGGGGCTGGGCAGGGGTCAGGGACTGGGGGTGCATGGGGGGAGTAGGCAGGAGGAGTCAGAAGTCTTTCTCTAATTGTATTCTCTCCTGTGGGATGAAGCAGAAGTCCCTTCTCCTCTACAGAAGTATGAAGAGTAGGGTAACGGGTGTTACCTGCCAACACCAGGGCTTGTCTCCGACATGTTCCATGGCTGTCTCTATGCACTAACTACTCTGTAAGTGCTGCAACCTCTTTGGCCTCTATTTCCTCAGTGCAGCTAATTTGCCTTGAGTCATTCATACTCTCTTCCATTCCCCTCTTGTGACCAAAGAAACCCTGAATGTTGAATAGAAGAAACCCAGCTCCATGATCATGCAAGCAATGTCTTTGAATACATATGAATAGGTTAGTTCATCTCTGGTCCATGCTTCCAATAACAATGAAAAGTCCGTACAAAGCATTAACCCATTATGACATAGCATTATCTTGGTTTTCCTTGCTTGCTCAAAATAAGAGCAAGTATCCTTGATTCGGAAGAGAAGTGGGGCAGAAAGACAATAAAAAGAACCTTAGGGAGCACTGAGGATCATCACTATCACTGGATGCCAGAGCTGAATCCATGGAAGGTGCTGCTTAACTCCAGGGAGGCCACATCTGCCTTGCCTGCAGCATGTCCAGCAGGAAGCTCTCAGCGTATGATCCACCTCCGCAGCCCCCTGGGAAAGCTGTATCATGAACATTTGGGATCATTTCATATTTCATAAATGGGCTTAACTCACACTCATGAGGTCAACTGGAAGGTCTACTGGATTTAATTATGCTGGAAAGGGAGGCAACCAGAAACATCACGCATGAAGCAGGAGAGAGGCAGCTGGGAGAAAGCAAGCAAGCAGCAGGGAGACTTGATGTTATGTGAGTCATCCTACCAGGATGAGGGGCCGAATCATGCAGCACCCCATGGAAAAGAAAAAAAAAACAAAACAAAAAAACAACAAAAAAAAAAACCCAGCAGTCTCTGAGCCAGACAGAGTCCAAAGGAGATTCTCATCCCACTCTATTTCCAGGAAGGCTTTAGGAAGCTGGTTGAATTTATGTCACATGGATGAGTGCAAAATAAGCCATGTAAAATGCTATACACTGTTGTGTCCGGATCCTTAAAAAAAATGTGTTAAAGCTATCGAAGGTGTTAATATATGTAAACTCTTTCTTTACATATTAGTTAGTTCTAAGTTCTGAGTCTAGGGTATGAAGTCTACAGGTTTGTATAACTTGACTCAGGGCTGATTTTGATGGGACGAAGAACAATAATCTATGTGAAATCATGGAGGAGAGACACTGACAGAAAGTCACAGAGACGAAAGAATGAGGAATTGGTGAACACAGACTTCCTATAGTGACATGGATTCATGGAACAACAGAAGGAACACATTAACTAAACCAACACAGGCCAGTAAGATAGGTCAGGGCCAGGCTCCTAGGAATTGCTGTGGTAGAAGCTGCTCAATTTCTCCCAAATCGTTTCTCTTTTTCTTCCCTAATAATACACTTTTTAGCTGAGTGTATTGCTACTCATAAAAAAGATAGCATTTTCCAGCCTTCTTTGCAATAAGTGTGGCCAAGGAACTAACTTCTTGCCGATGGGATATAAATGCATGTGTCATATGGCAGCCCCCTGTAATCTCCCTTAGGAGACAGATGGCATGCTCTCTTGGCCTCTTCTTTATCGTCCCTTTCTCCACCTGCTGCCTCAAATATAGATGGCACCATCTTGGGCCATGATGATAAGGGCCACATTCCAGAGATGGTAGAGTGATGAGCTCCATGGAGACTTGGTTTGCAAGAATGTTATAGGGCAGAATTATCACATAGGTCCTGGAAGGCTTATCTCCTAACCTTGTGTTCCATCTCTGAGAGAGACAGCCTACAACCTGGAATGAATGACTGTCTATTTGGGACCAGGTTTAGCTGCAAGTGACAAAAACAACTAAAATAACGGTCATTTAAATGGGATAGAAGTGGCTTTATTTTTCTCATATAAACAAAGATCTGCCTCCTCTGTTTAAAATCTTCTCTCATCTCTAGGGCTAAAGACTATTATCAGGTAACAGTGAATCCTGCCTTCTCAGAAGTAAATTATTCCAATTGGGCCACCTCTCTTTGAATGTAGGCCTTCTTTCCCCACTGTGTCTCTTCATTGCCCTCTCGATATCTGCCCTTCCACTCCTCCCTTTATTCCTTTTGAGTTTGAGAGAAAATCCCAGTTAGGGGCTAAAAATGCTTTAAGTCAAAGCAAAGCTCCAGGAAGTCTGCAGAATCAGCCATATGACTTGAATGCTGGGCCAGCAAGCCAGCAGAAGGGCAGATTGGCTTAAAACCAACTCAACGTCCAGCTCCCTGAACATGACCCTCGAGGCAGTGCAGCCCCAAGAAGAGAGAGGGAGGAAGTGGGCTTCCAGTATGGGTAAGGCTACACACTTGAGTGGTTCTGCAGGCCCAAGGCCAAGATGCACAACACCCCCCAGCTGCCTCCCAACCCTGATCATTTGGGATTGCCTCACCCCTGTGCTTTTTCATTACCTGACCTAAGGACCTCCTGAGGCAAATAAAGTTCTCCATGTAGGGTGAAGTTAGTGAAGCGAAAATAATAAACTTTCATGAGCGTGTTTCAATTTTCACTTGTGTTTATGGCCAAAGGTGTTTTTTATTTTAGTAATCGCTGCTGGAACAAGGGCAAGCCACATGCTGCTAACTTGTTAAAGAGAAGAGGAAGGAGGAGAGAGAAAGAGAGAGTGAATGAGAGTGAGAGTCTGTGTTCAGCTGTAAACTTCCCAACAGCCTGCTCTAATCCTTCCAGTTTTGAATCCCACCCTTAAAACTTTAATGACAGAGAAAGGGATAAAATATTATCTGGGATAAAATATATCGTGTTCTGTTGACAGTTTGTCCTGGGCCTATTTTAACCATGATAATTCAGTGATTTTTACGTGTGTGTGTGTGTGTGTGTTTTAAAAGAGAGATGTCAGCATTCTGTGGTACCATTTCATAATGTGGAGTGTGTAAAAGGGAAGGAATTTGGAGGAATCAGGCTCCTTCCAGTTGGACATCAACTTGACCGTTGTTTTCAGCTCACTTTTATTTGGCACAGTTTCTGTTTGCTTTTAAATGTCAGAAAAGGTTAAGAAGCCTTTGAAATCTGCAAAAGATTTTCTAGACTTATGAAAAGGATGTCCACCCTATAATAGCATAAATTAATCACCCCTCCCCACTTTTGAAATTGCCTTTTAAACGGAATATATCTGAGGAATCAAATTAAAGACAAAAGAATTCAAATAAATGCTCATTTGTGGGTCTGAGTATTTGACTTCGGAATGAGAGGACCTAGAAATAGCCAAATGTTATATTTCTCTCTGTCTTTATCATCCATCCTAACTCACATTTTCCCAAATCATGAAGATTCAAGAGAAAATATTGTGGCTCAGAAAGCATTAACATATCCTTCCCTTGGCCCTATCTCTAAAGCTGGCTGCAGTAGTGAGGGACTTAAGGTCCCCAAGTGACTAATGAGCCCCCTCTATGCCTAGAAGATGCTTTTTTTTTTCTGTCACTAGTGTCTAGTACAAATGCATGGGGTGAATGAGCAGACACAAGCTCTCCAAGTCTCAGTAGACTTTCCTATATAGTATGTGCCAGCCTGCAGACCACCACCAGGGTGTACAGAAAATATACCTCTCTGAGGTCAGGGGGAAGTGTTAATAACTAACTTTATAGTTTAAGATGCTATTCTGATGTACTTAAGCTCAATACTTTCAAGAACCCATCACCTTCCAAAGGCAGAGGCTAAGTCTGGGTGCTCATAGAGGACAAAAGCCTGTAGGCTCTCAGGCCACCTGTTCACCTGAGTGCTCACAGAGACACTCTTTGAGCATCTGGTTATCAGTGGCTATCAATCCAAGCAGATTGCTGCTGAATTGTCCTTTGCTCCTATCACCTGCCTGTTTAGGCCCAGGGGCTTTTCTTACTGCGTTTGCAGATACAGGTTCCATTATGTTGTATTTGTGCCCTGCAAAGGCATGAAAATCTCAGTAAGGGACCATATGCTGAGACTCACAGCACAGATATTTCCTGCCTGGGATTCTGTAGAAGAAGCAGGGCCTCTCTTTCCATGATCCACAAAAAGTATGATCTTACCACTTTCCCTTTCATTATCTTCCCCACCTCTGCCTGTGGGAACATTTTCTAGGATGGATCTTTTCAGGCATTTTTTTTTCTGTGTTTTGAGTTCTCCCCATCTCCCTAAGGTTGTGGGCTTTAAAGACAAAAGCTACAAATAGCCTTTTATTTCTATTCTCTAGCACTACCTTAGCCCTTCTTTGTCCTGAGAACATAATACTGAATTGAAAAGTGTGTGTGTGTACATGCCTATGCAGCTACACGCATGTGTACTCAGGCACAAACAGGGGCTAGGGAGTGGATGTAGTAAATTATTGGAGGGGAAAAAGTCAGTTAATATCTTTAAACTCTTCTTCTATGTTTATAAATACACAAAAGTGGGGTTAGGAGCTTTCGATACTCCCAGCATTGAAATAGTGACAATGAAACATTGTCATTTTTAGCTCTTAGAAAACTATTAGATAAATAATCTAAGCAGCATATATGGTTTATTTTCTGAAATTGCTTCTACTTAATCTATGTGTTCAATAAACTGGAGTAGAAATAGAGTTGAAAGGGCTCTGATTTTTTCATGCAAGCCCTGGAGGACAGGACCAAAGAGACTTACCCTGAAGTAACCACAGAAGGACAGCCCACAAGGACTTTCCAGCCCTCTGCTCCAGGGGTCAGGCTACATCATTGCGCAAGCAGTTGAAGGTAGTGTGTACAGGCTGGGCGGTCAATATCAACAGCAAAGGGAGGAGGGCGTGGTGCTGGGACACTAAGGAACCACTAGTTTTCTAAAGAGCAAGTCCCACCCCAAAGAAATAGAGCTAATCTCGCAACTTGGCACCTAGAAGGGGAAAGGCACAAGTCAGAGTAGCCTCACAAAGCAATGAGGTGCCAATTTCCACCTCATCCTTAAGTCATAATTCTCCAGGCCTCAGATCACTCAAGCTAACCACTCCTGTCAGCCGAGGCTTTCTCCTATCCTATTCATTACAGCACAACCCAGAACTCTTACTACAACATGCAGAACAACAGGCCAAACCATGAGGTGAGGGCTGCAGCCAGGTACAATGTAATTTATATCCATAGGGAGAGCAAGTCTTTATAAAATATTTAGGCACCTTAAATCTCAATGTCTCCAGCTCAGTCATCCTACTTCTAGAGTTCTTCCCCTACTCACTTTCCTGGCATCCCTCCTCCTCATAAAGTCAGAACATTTCTGCTCTCATTTCTTTCAGAGGACAATTGTAGGTAGGTAGAAGTTAAACTTGGGGGTCTTCAGACCTGTGTTGGAGCCCGGCCCCTATCAATAGCTGGATAATTCTGAGCTCAGTAATTAGCATATGGGAGGCCTCCACCAAGTGTCTGTCAAGCTGAATCCATACACAATCTCAGGAAGATGCTATCAGTAATTTGCACCTTCAGCACTTATTTGTTCTAAAGCATGGCTACCAACTTTTTCTGTATGCACATTATTTTTAAAAACCAAGAAATTTTATAAACCACTGTCTTATGATTAATATCTATTGATTCATAGAGTACATCAGAACCCAAAGCTATATAAATATGGCACCCCCTGAAATACGACTCATATTTTTTAATCAGAATATCTACTGTGTTTAAAAAATCATAGTACATATATGTGCACAGTATACCATCTACTAAATCTATTATAATACTTTGTTTAAAATGCAAATTTCTGAGACCCAACCCTAGAATCTCTGATACAGTGGATTTGGAAGTAGAGTACCAGAAAAAACATTTTACCCACTGGTGTGTGTGGATGTTTTTGTTTTTGTTTTTGTTTGATGGAGTCTCACTCTGTCGCCCAGGGTGGAGTGCAGTGGTTCAATCTTGGTTCACTGCACCCTTCACCTCCTGGGTTAAAGTGATTTTCCTACCTTAGCCTCCTGAGTAGCAGGGATTACAGGAGCCCATCAGCATGCCCAGCTAGTTTTTGTATTTTTAGTAGAGACAGGGTTTCATGATGTTGACCAGGCTGGTCTTGAACTCCTGACATCAAGTGATCCTCCTGCGTTGGCCTCCTAAAGTACCGGGATTATAGGTGTGAGCCACCACACCTGGCCTGGTGTGTTTTTTATAATAGTGGTTAAAAAAAAAAAAAAAAAAAAAAAAACACTGTCCCAAGGGGACTTACTTGAATTAAATGTCTATTTACTATGGCAGCTTTCATAATTTAAGTAAATAAGGCTTTAGTTTTTAGGCTGTCAAAACTTTGTATTAGCTTTGCTCATCATCTGTCCTTAATGTTTTGTGAGGTACATGAAGGTAACTATTATGAAGATTCGTGGGAAATACTGGTTCAATGGCTAGGTCACCAGATTGCAGAAGTGATAAAGATGGAATTTAGTACCTTGTAAGTGTCCGTGAAAGAACACTTTTTCCATTTTCTTTGTCTTTCACAGTATAGGCTCAAAGCCTACAAGTGTCATTTCTAGCCCTGCAAAGAGAAATGAAGATTGTATTACTTCTCATTGGCTCAACACCAGTTTTACAAACTCAGTTTTGGCCAGAGTTATTCCTTAGTTGTGTGTCTTCCAAATCACACAATCCAGAGATCCATAATTGAACAGCTCATGTAGTGCTAAAAGTTTAGCTCCCCTTCTCCAATAAACATGGGGATGACCATGGCATCATTGTTGTTGGTCTGGGCATGGCCTGTGGCTTGTCCATTTGGCAGTCCAATTAGAGAATATGGATGGTTTCAGAATCCATTTTGTCTAAAAAGAAAGAAAGGGACTTGCCCCTTTCAATAATGCTGTGGAATTTCCAACCTGATTATTAAGAGCTCTGATGAGTCAAACTTAGGCTGGGTTTCTGGCTTTGCATAACTCCCACATTCTTTGAGTTTTGGATTCCTCTAGAATCCATCATGTCTAAGTCCCACAATGACTTCAGTTCCTATATTATATTAGAGATCTGAGGAGCATAGGAAGAATCTGCTTCCCTAGCCCAAGTTTCCATTTAATTCAGAGAACAGAACTCTTAATTTATATTTCCCTTGACAAACAATGGCTTGACTTACAGAGAAAAGGCGTCTCAGGAACTTGGACAAACTTGAGAGGAGAACTAAATTAGAGGTTAGATAAAATTCAGCCTTCCCACTTCAGCCAGGTTCTGCCATCTCTAGTTATTATAAACAACTGGGATTCTGAGACTTTTGAAAAAAATACATTGACAATCTCCCCCAAAGGAGAAAGGAATTATAAGACCATTTTGAGCCTCTATGCTTCTCAGCAGTAATATGGTTATACAGGACAAATTTAGCCCAAAGAAAGATACCTAGCTACTGTTCCACTAAACCTTTGGAAAGGGGAGTAAACGGTCCCAACATTTGTCATTTGTCTGCAAAGTGCTCTTCTAAGACATGCACGGAATCCATCAATTAGTAGGCGATGTCTCTTGGCTCTCTCTCTCTCTCCCTCACCCCCCACCACCTCACGCCCCACAAAAGGAAAGGGTGGATTTTCATCCTACTTTGCAAACATTTGGGGAGTATCAACCTTGTGCTAGGATTTCTATTGGCCAAAATGTTGAAGATAAGGGCCAGAGAAGATGTATAACATAAGATATGCCATCCAGAGATAGAAATTCAAGAGCATCATTTTGTGTTGTCCTATGCTTCCTATGAACAAGAAAATTACTATTTATTGCTTTCAAAATATACAAACCAGAGAAGGGACACTGATTAGCTTTGATTTGGCTTCTGTGGTTGAGGTATAGTTCTGTAATGCTGTCTGCCTTTCTGCAAAACTGTGGCAGCATTCCTCTATCCTAATTTTCCAGCTTGAGGAAACCTACTTCCATCTTGAGAAAGACCCCTATACAGAAACATTTAGAGACTCCTAAAGGCAAACTGAGCAAAGATAAGATGTGTGCTTTTCTCACTGTGGCTTTGGTCAAGTCTGTTCCCCTCTTGTGGCCATGGTTTCCCCATATGTATGAGACAGCCAGACTAGACCTCCAAGGCTCCTCTGAACTGAAATAGTCTACCGATCTGTGGGACTCTGCCTCCCCTTCACCTCCACCTCCCCACATACACACACAACTCCCTTCTCTGCTTTGTGGTAAAACCCTGGCTCCCTCCTTTTTCTTCTTGGCTTCTATACCCAGGGCCCCATGCTGTCAGAGGAAAAGGAGTAGCATAGATATTCCATACTAAACAATTAGAGTCTGGCTGTTATTTGTGTTACTGCCTCCAGGTTGGGGGTGGGATAGTATTTCCATTTTAGTAAGACCCTATGGGACTTCAGCATCAGTACAGTTGATAGAAAAAAGAAAGAGGAAAGGAAATAACAGACTTTCCAAAGACTTTTACTCGCCACTCAAGTCTCAATGTGCCATTTTTATGAATAACATGGTCCTAGAAAAGTCTATCTCATGGAAGAGCAGAGAGCCATATTTCAGAACCATTAGGAGAGAGTGAAAGGAAACAAAAGCTCTTGGAAATTACAGCAAGAGGGAAGATTAAAGCAGAAAGGTTGCTGTTTAGGATATGCAAGGAGAAAAAGACTTGAGATGATCAGGGATAGTGAGTCTATATGCAACAGCTGCTAGCCTGGAAGACATGGCTAAATGACCATAGCTTCCCATGCAGTCTCAAATCACCTCTCAAAGCAGCCTCCAGGAGCTGCCACCATTGATCTGTTGGTAAGGGAGGCTGAGCCTCCTGGGAATCCATTAGGTTATACTGAAATAGGCAATTGCGGATCTGGCAGATAGGAGTTAGGAAAGAGCAGGGGAGCTCCTCTGACATTTTGAGGGTGATGGCATGAGTAGCTAACCTGGTGCCTAATGAGCAGGGCCACATCAGAGATCAAAATGCTTGAACCATGGTTGACCTCAAATTCTAAGGGGTCATGGCAGTGCACTGTTCTCTCTGCTACTCAAAGTAGAAACCACCCCTACAGCCCATCAAGTTCCCTGTCCAGTCTCTCCTTGAGAACTTCCAGGAGCAGGGAGCTCACTACTTTTTGAGTCTGCTTCATTGCCAGGCAGCTCTATTAGGAACTTTTTCCTTGAGTTGAGGAAAAAACTTACCTGTCTGTAACATGCACCCACAGAGTCTAATTCAGTCTTCTGAGACCACACAGTGGGAAATAAATAACTAGGGAATTGATTAAAATCCTGTTGTCAGATAGAAGAGCTGAGTGGGATACCCAGTTTACTAACTAGCCTGGAGCTATTCATCTCCTGTGGAAATCCAACAAGGTAAGTCCCAACACCTAGGACAGGCTTTGCACATGGAAAAGTGGCCAGAAACGTGGGAATTACAGGACCAGAGAACCTGAGCATGATCAGAAGTTCTCAACAGCCAGGGATATAAAGAGTGGAAAAAAGAAGTTATCACTAGGGTCATTCCTATTACTTATGTATAATTTGTTCTCAATATCTTCTCAAAGCTTGTAACAGGGCTTGGCATATATGAGATGCTCAATAAACATATGTGGAAAGAAGGAATCTCTAATTAGAACCTTGCTAATGGTTCTAAGTTTTCATCATCTGATCATTTATGCAAACAACATTTAATAAGCATTGCATGTGTATTAGGCATTGGAGAGTTTATAGATAAATGTGACGTGAGCTCAGAACTGAAAATCTGATGGGGAAGGAAAATACTTACCCAAGTAGCCATAAGTGCACTAAGAAAGGGTCAAGATAAGACATGGTGAGCCCCCTAAACACAGGGACATATTGTAAAGAGAGTTAACAAAAAGCCTTGATGTAAAAAAACTCTTCAACTAGTGTCACTCTGTTAAACTTGAAGCTCAACATTACCTCTTTAATTGACAAGAGCACAGACTAATGATTCAAACTAAAATTCTAAGATGTGAATTTCCCGATGGAGCTGGAGAGAGAACGTTTCCCATGGAGGGTCCTTGTTTCTGGCTCTCTCTTTGCTTCCTGGCAAGACCTCAATTGGCACTCCTCCGGATGACCCACCCTACTGTAAACTTCTCCCTGGCAGCTCACCTTCTCCCTGGACTTGCAACTGCTAATCACATACCTGGCTGCAGCCAAGAGATTTCAGGAAATGGTACTTTGGAAACTCGTCTTTAAAATGAAAACAGATAAAGCAGCTGGCAGTGGAGCCAAGGAAAACTTCACTTTTTCTGAAAAGCAAGCAGCTTGTTGGCACCGGAAACCTATGTGCCCAGCGCCATCACCACCACATCCTCTAATAAATGCACCAGCACACATAGGATACACAAACGTTCCTCAGCAAGGCTGCAGAGCACACCCTCGAAAACCTGAGGAACCTTTTTCCCACCGCCCTTTGGAGGACCCTACAGCCCCTGGAGCCCTTGGAGGCTCAAACCCACAAGGCCTGCATTGCATACTTCCTTCTAGAGAAACACTGGTGGCTTCTTCCTCCACACTGCAGACAATGTAAAGCAAATTGAGTGAAATTTTTGTAGGCATTTCTAAGTTAGATGAATCTTTTAGCAATTTTCACTTATAAGCAATGAGGGTTTTGTTCCCAATTTAGTAAAAGGAAAAATAAAAGATGTGAGTTGGGACCATTTCTGCTATGAGGGTGGCATTAGTAAGCTGACCTTCACACTGTGGGAGGCAGCTGAACCCTGCCGAGAAATGTCATTTAAACAATATTCCCTTGCACAGTTGTAACACTTTCCAATTTACAAAATGTTTTCACTTGCCTGCTCTCATGAGAGCCTCACAGCAAAGTTGTGTCATTGCCAGGATTATGGTCATCACTGCATGCAGATGAGGAAACTGAGGTGACAAACAATAAGCGGTTTGCTCCAGCACACGCAGAAAGGAAACCACAAATCCAGGACTGGAGTACAGACCTCCCCTGCTGCATTCGGCTGCTTCTTCAGGGACTTGTGGCTGCTTCTAACCTGAACGTCGGATCATTCAACAAATCTCAGATGCCTCATGAATAAAAGCTAATAGAACGTCTACCTTTCTATAAATCATGATAGTTCCTGGTTCTTGGGATAAATTTCATGAAGCTATAGCAAAATTTTAAGTTTTTAGAACTTAATCCTCTTCCCTGTAGAATGGACTTGGGAGCCAGACTCAGGGAATTATTTGGGTTCATAGAGTAAGGCTCAACTCTGGGCTCTAGGAAATCAGTGTAACTGGTG